>NW_024062918.1:0-1200000 GCF_006381635.1 Hibiscus syriacus | reverse complement strand
CGATATCAGTTCAGATAATGTATCCTTCAGTTGCACCATATGTTTCATGTACTCACTCGTTGCCTTCCTGTAAAAAAGCCATCAAAAGTAAAATTTCTTCACTGATAAAATATTAGATACGGTTAATCATTGTTGAACCTGCAAACTTGAGGTATAGCTTGTTCGTTTATTTCTCCATCTGGGAATTCAAGTGCCAGAGTATCTCTCCATGCTGCCGCCTTTATGTTGGTATTACAGTCGGTGAGCCTCTGTCCGCTTTCGTTACGTGAATACCAAGCTTTCTTCACGTCTTGAGGTTGTTCATGGAACTGACGAATGGCGTCTATCATATTCTCCATCGTGGGAATCGGAACGCAGTGATTTACCATTCGGAAGAAGCCCCAAGTTTGAGCTGCATCACGTATGGCATCCACGATTTCCCTTCTGCGCTCGCCCTCGAAGCCTTTGAGGTCTATTTCCGGAATCTGAAGGTGCGGCGCGGCTAAGGTGGCATCCATGGAATCTGCAGGACGGATGAAGAAACTGGGAATCTTGGTAATCCCGGAATCCACCAGCCCTTTAACTCCTTCCTTGCTTTCCAAGAAAGCCTTCATTTCTTCGGCAAGGCTATTAATGTTTTCAGCTCTAGGAGTGGCTTCCATTTGGATAAACTTGAAGGTGCAAAGGGTTGATTACTATTTACTACTTACTAGTATATCTATATGTGCATGTAAAGAGATATTTTGCAGTGGAATGTGGCAAGGGGATGCTGCTTTTTTTATAGCAAGTCTTCAAATCAATGGCGATGAAAGATTTTTAATCCAAATGGACCCTTCTGCAGATCAACCTTATCTTTTGATCAGCTTATCACTTCGAGGCTAGCAATTGTCGGCCACCTGTTCATTGTTCAAATAATTGAGCGGAACATTTTCACGTGGCTTACTACATCACAGTAATAGGGTATATATTAAAATTATATAGCTTTAATAGTATTTAACTTTTCCAAACAAATTAATGTGACCTTCAAATTATTTATATATAATATGACTTTCAAACTTTAAAAAAATTAATTTGGTCCTTTGATCAATAATTTTCGTTGTTAACTGTTACAATATTGATGTGGCAGTCCACGATACTAATATGGAAGTTCACAATACTGACATGACGGTAACGGTACTGACATGATATTTTTTTCAAAACCATACCTAACGTTATATTTTGATTTCATTTTGGTTACCCACATTTAAAAAATAAATAGAATTGTTGACGTGATATTTTTTATTTTCTCAATGATGAAATAGAATTATTTTATGGTAACACATCAACACGCTAATTTTAATGATGTGTGACTACAAGGGAATTAAAACGTAACTTTAAGTATGATTATGAAAAAATAATAGTTGGATGGTCAAAACTAGAGGTGTTTAAACAGTTAATTCGGTTAACCGACAGAACTGAATTACCAAAATTTCATTTATTGATTTTTTTTCCTTTTGCCCCTAGCCGAACCAAATATATTTTTTTAAAATTAACCGAACCGAACTAAGTTCAGTTAATTGGTCGATTAACCGAATTATCCTAAATTTATAAATAATATATCAATAATTTATATTGAATATTTGATATTTTTGATTAATTCGGTTAAAACCAAAATTTAAACACCCCTAAAGTTAAATAATATATATTCTATATTTAATAATTTTGAATAATTATATTAATTAACAAATTTCAAACTGAATTAACTGAAACTGAAGTTTGAAAAAAACCATTAACAGTTAACCGATTGAAATCAAAATTAACCGACTGAAATTCTCGTTCAGTTGATTAATTTAATTTTAATCGAATTATGAACACCCCTAATCAAAACGAAACCATATAGATAATTGAGCGACTAATACATCGCTCATCCTTTCTAAAAATACATAATAATATTTTTCTAAAATAGTATAATTATTTCGGGTTTAAAGTTAGAAAGTAATATGAAAATTATACTTTTTTTCGGAAAAAAAAATATTTGCATGTCATGTATTATTCTTCTAGAAGCCTTTGTACACATGAAGTCTTAATTTGGGCGAAGCAGGCCAATGTCTTAGCCGGGGTTGTTGGCGACTTGGCGCGTGGTAAAACATGAGAAGACGCAGGTCAGGCCATGGCTATTTTTTGCAATTTAACACTCTTTTTGACAGTAAATAACGGATGCGCGTTTTGTGTAATGTGTCTTGCTGATGTGGACATAAGGCATACCCCTAGAGTGCACTTTCCAAGGGAATTTTTGAGGTGGAAAGTGTGTTTCACAGAGATAACCTTTAAAATAACACCCTGGTTTTAGGGTTAGAGTTTAGATGAGCGGTTTTTATTTTTAGGTTAAGTGGTTTAGGGTTAAAGTTAAATTAAAAAAATAAAAATATTAAACTCAAAATCAAAAAATAAACCCTAAATGTATAAGAGACTAGATATTAATTTTGGGCGCTATGTAAGTGTTTACCTTTTCTCATGCGTAATCGACTTTCAAATTCTTAAAAGTTAATTTCTGGAAAGCGCATGTTAATTTTTGTCTTTTAAATATTTTTTCTAAATTTGTTTAAAAGACGGTTTTTTAGGTACTCAACTTACATAACTTAAAGGTCGATGGCGACTTCAAGTAAAATTAATCAAATTAAATCTAAAATTAATATTTTAAAAAATAAGTCGTAATTGAATTTTCTCCTAAAACGTAAAAACCTTTTAAAATAAGAAAGGACGTTACGCCACTCCCAATATTTTTGATATAATAACATTTTGGGTCATTTTTAATTTAAATATTAGTCAAATAAGATCTTTGTTCCTCCTAATTTTTAGATCTAAATACTTAATTATCATTTTTTCTTTAGATATAAAATAATTTTTCTCCTCCTTAATATTTAATTCTAACTCCGTTTTTACGTTTTTCCACCCTTTTACGGTTCAAACTTCAATCAGTATAATCCTCAATGTCATTCATTCATGTATCTTTGGGTGTTGAGCATTTATTCTCGAGTTTTATTGATAGTTTGTTGAATGAAACATTGTATCAGTCTTAAAGATGACACAAATCGGTTGGTGGAAACCGCTGCAAATGCATAATACAAAGGTGTTATATAAATAATTAACAATTAAGTGATCGATCTGTTATAAAATAATAATGTTAGTGATTGTTTTATTACTTTTGAAATTTTAATGTTGAAAAAAAATTATTTATACTTTAATGATAATTTTATATAATTCACCCTTCATTTGATCATCTGCTAATTTAGAATTTTATATCCAATCCACATGAAAATAAAAGAGATTACTTTTAGAATAATAATTATAAAACTATATGTATATTAACTCGTAAATTAATTTAATATCCATAATCATTTTAAAATATTTAATTCAATAACTAAAAATATAATATATTAATATTGATATTATCACTTTAATTTAATTTCAATGATGTGTATATTATGATATCTACACTTTAAATCTCAAAATTTGAAACGTGAAATTTCTGTAGGTAGATGATATCGAATCCTTTTAGGATTCAAATTTCGATACTTGAAAAATTGTAATTACTCATTAAAAGTTTGTTTAACATTAATTTTTTGTATAATAAGATTAAAATTTAACATCTTACTCGTGAAGTATTGAACTCCTTACTACTTGATCGAAAAATATCTTCAACATTTAAATCCGAAAGGTTAAGTTAAAACATGTCTGCAGTCCTTATATTTTAAAAAAGTTTGAGATTTAGTCGTTATAACTAAAAGTTTGAGATTTAGTCATATCCATATGATCTAACAATACCTTACTAACTCCAAATGGACTAAATGGGTAAATATGGAAGGCCAAAGTAACAATATTTATAAATATAAGGGTAAATTTATTAAATTATTTAGAATTAAGATGGAATTAATAGTTTGTAAGTTTTGGGACTAAATACGTAATTGTAGAGGAGCAATTGATAGAATTTATAGATGTAAGGGTTGGATTTGTTTAATTATCACAATTAGGTTCAGATTGATAGAAATTACAAATATGAGGGTTAAATTTGTCAAATTATTTAGAATTAGGACAAAATTGAAAAAATTATAAATGTGAGTGTTAAATTTATTAAATTATTTATACCCAGGATGAAGTTAATATAATTTATAATTGTTGACTAAATGCATAAATGTGAAAGGTTTTAACCTAGGGTTGTAAACGAGCCGAGTCGAGCTCGACTCAAAAACTTTAAAATGAAGTTTGAATCGAACTCGGAACCATGAATTGAAGTTTGAAAAAGCTTGTATCCTCCGAGACAAAATTCCAAGTCAACCTGTAGTAAGTCCATATGACTTATCAAAACGAAATTTAAGATATAACGATCATATTTATTTAATTTATTAATCTATAAGTAATTATGACAACTCTATGATTGACATACATTAAAAGACATTATAAATACCCTAATCGATATTAAAAGAATAAATAAATTATCTATAACTGATCGATCTTTATGATAATATATTATCTTTTACATCTAAACATCATCTATCAATAATGATCTACCCGACACGTTTGACGTTTACAACGTTCATTTCAATCAAAATTAACCATAAATTCGAAATATCCGTTTTCATAATTATTTTATTTTCTGTTTGCAAATATCTTACCATGATACAATAAAGATCTTATAACAAAAAATAATAAGACTCAAAGCATTAATTTATTCACAGTTTCCCGTTTGCAAATATTTTATTCGGATATTATAAAAATATATTATTTTATTAACATTATATGTATTTAATTTATTGATGAAGTAATTTATGTTGAATTATGTGAATATCTATTATGAGATAATTTTCTCAATTCAATTTCTTTCATTTATAGCGTTAAAATCCAAACTTATGGTATTTATTTAAGAGACTTGGTGTCTCATCTCATTACATCAAGAAATAACTCGTATAATAAAAGGTTACAAATATCTTAATTAAAATTTCAAACAAATTTAAAAATAAAATAAAATTTTTAACATTCTATTTGAAGTTTTATATAAAGTATATCTGTGTGCCAAAATATTTTGATAAAGATATGGTACATGATTATTTAAATATAATATAACTAAATTCTTTTGAAGATATAATGTTAAAGTTCATCCCTAATTTTGATTGAATAGTTATTTTAACAACTATTTTCAAATATTTTAATTTTTAACATTTTATTTTAAATTAAATTAATTTTTAATTATATAAAAATTATTAATTGATTATCGATGAATATCTATCGGTGATTAGTAGCGGATGCAAGGCTTGTCCAGGATGATTATGTGTCAATTCTAAAATCCGAATTTCTTTATATTAGTTGTTCATTTTATTATTGTGACCACTCTAAAATTTTATTTGTACACACCTATATGAAAATTTTCTATTATTAATATATGTGTCTCCTCTAAAAAATATTTATGGATCTGCTACTATAACGTGACCCCAAAAAATCAACTAATACAGAATCAATCAATAAACTTTTAACACATACAAATACAAGTAGGGGTGTGTAAAACTACCCGACCCGTCGACCCGGACCTAAAAAATCGAGGAATTTTCTAAAAAAAATATTACCCAGTTGGGTCGGATACCCGACCCGACATTTCTCGGGTCGTGCCCGAGTTACAAAATTGAAGTTTTCCGGATACTCGATTAGTTTATATATATATATATATATAATGAATTATTTATATTATGAATTATTAGATTTTGTATTTTGAACTTTTAAATTTTATGTTAGGATGTTGGAGTATGTAATTCAAATTTTCGAACATTGAAATTTGTGTATATATTTTTTAAAATTAATAATTTGAAAATGGAAAAAAAATTGATACCTGCAAAATCCAGGTACCTGATTACCAGGTACTCGTAACATCCGGATCGAGACATGGGTCGAGAAATCCCCGATCCAGATGTTATTGGTATCCGAAAACCAGGGTACCCAGATTTGTAAACCTTTAGGTACAAGGAACCCAAAAAAGTATGAACCAACGAAGAAACTTTCCTTTTTCTTTTCCTTTTTATCCCCCACCAAATTTGTCATTTGGCCATGTTTTGGACTACACCAGCTCTCTATTGAAAAAGGTACACTATAAATTGTTATTTAGGTGGTGTTTGTTTTCATTGTGCAAGCTCTTCAAATTATTTATGTCTGCGTCGCACAGACCACGCGAAGACATTAGGCTTCGCAGACTGTTTGTTATTTAGAAGACAGAAGCTCTTCAAACGTCTGTGCGAGCTCTTCTTGGTGCAGACTTGATTTTATGTCTTCAAAGGTCTTCAAACCTCTTCAAGAACAATTATAAAATATAGTTATTTATTAAAATAATTTTAAATAATTTAATAAGGTTATTTATTATAAAATAATTTATTTTAAAATAATTTATTATAAAATAATTTATTTTAAAATAATTTATTATAAAATAATTTATTTTAAAATAATTTACTTTAAAATAAATTATTATAAAATATGGATTGATTTATTTTAAAATAATTTATTTTAAAATAATTTACTTTAAAATAAATTATTATAAAATATGGATTGATTTATTTTAAAATAATTTATTTTAAATAATTTATTAGTATGGATTGATTTATTTTAAAATATGGATTGATTTATTTTAAATAATTTATTAGTATGGATTGATTTATTTTAAAATATGTATTGATTTATTTTAAAATATGGATTGATTTATTATTGTAGTTGTATGGATTGATTTATTTTAAATAATTTATTAGTATGTATTGATTTATTTTAAAATATGGATTGATTTATTTTAAATAATTTATTAGTATGGATTGATTTATTTTAAATAATTTATTTGTATGGATTGATTGATTTATTTTAAAATATGGATTGATTTATTATTGTAGTTGTATGGATTGATTTATTTTAAATAATTTATTAGTATGGATTGATTTATTTTAAAATATGGATTGATTTATTTTAAATAATTTATTAGTATGAATTGATTTATTTTAAATAATTTATTTGTATGGATTGATTTATTTCAAAATATGGATTGATTTATTATTGTAGTTGTATGGATTGATTCATTTTAAATAATTTATTAGTATGGATTGATTTATTTTAAAATATGGATTAATTTATTTTAAATAATTTATTAGTATGGATTGATTTATTTTAAATAATTTATTTGTATGGATTGATTTATTTTAAAATATAGATTGATTTATTATTGTAGTTATATGGATTGATTTATTTTAAATAATTTATTAGTATGGATTGATTTATTTTAAAATATGGATTGATTTATTTTAAATAATTTATTATTGTAGTTGTATGGATTATTTAAATTTCAGTATTGTAAAACTAAAATTATTTAAATCTCAGTATTGCAAAAACTCTTTTAAGTTTAAAAAATCAGTTTATTTATATTTCAGTTCATTTTAGCAGTCTGCAGACGTTAAAAAACAAATAATCTTCTTCTTGCAGACTGTAGACTTTTGGTCCACCTCTTCTGCTGCAGATGCCTGCAGATATGGTCCGCAGACTACAGACCTTTTACCTCTGCAAAAACAAACACCACCTTAGTGAATTGGATCATTAAAAAAAATTAACATTTTATGCATTATCATTTGTTTTCTAGATTGGGATGGGTCAAGAGATATTGAGATATAATTATATTTATTATAAATTATAATTTTTTTATATTTTTATTAATAATTTAATTATGAGAATTTTTTTGATAACATGAGAAACAAAGTTTATCAATATATAGAATTCATTGAATGATGTTAGTTGTTAAAGGGAATGTTGTTCCCTTTTAAGGTCATGTATTGTTGTGCCTGCAGAGTATATTATCAACGATTAAAAAAACTATGAGCGAATACTACTTTATAAATTACCTAAGACTATTCAATAAAAAAATATCATTACATAAATATTATATGAATACAATATTAAACTTATTATGGAACTTATGACTAATCGTTTGATAAATAAGATTTCAAATTTTTTTGAGAGAATAAAAAATCTCTTAACAAATTTAGAAAGTATAAATTTTTAATAAAAATTAATATTCCAAATAACTACAGAAATGGACAAACCTTTCGCCTCATGAGAAATAACTGTTAGAAAGTATGAATTTTTTGTTTTATTTTCCAGAGTGACAAATAATGGTGGTCTGTCAAGCACTTCCCAAGACATAAAAAAAAGTTATAGGGTAAAATATCTGTTTGTTTTCGTATTTTTATTTTGATTAGTTAATTATTTTTTTAAAAGATAATGTTTAAGGTTATATTTTATTTTTATTTTTATTTTTTATTATTAAATTTAATCATTGATTTAATAAAAATAATGATATGATATGATAATAATGTAATTTTTTTAATTCAAAAGAATTTAATAAACTTTTAATATTTAAAAATCGTATTAATTTAGTCTTTGTTTTAATAGTCAATTCAGGGGTACGAATCTGGTTGGGGCAGCGTATTCACCCCTTGAATTTCAGTCCAACTCCAACCCAGCGCCACGTCAAGCATATTTACGTCGTCCATGATAATTATGATTCCTCTAAGGCTTAAATATGTAAAAGGTGCCCAATCTATGCCTACTTTTTCAGTTTGGTGTCTAATGTTTATTTTATTTCAGTTTGGTGTCTAACGTTTCATTTCGTTACTTAAAATGGGTCAAGTCGTGACAACCCATTTTTCCGTTAAGTAACACGTGTCACAATCAGATATTTTTAAAAATTTTATATAAAATTAAAAAAAATTATATTTTAAAAAAAGAAAACACATAAATTTCGAAATAATCCCAAAACTTTGAAAACCTTCATTTCAACCCCTAAACCCACACCAGCCGTCGACCTTTGCCATCGACGAAGCTCTACCCAACCTCACCTCTCCCCGGTGACCAAAACCCCTATGAAATCGTGACTGATCAACGTCCAATCAACGACGAATCGACGTTTTATACCCCGAGAACCCTAGGATGAAAATTGCAATTCCAAGCGATTTCGACGACCAATCGACGACAACTACGTTGACTTATAACTAGATGATGAAAAGGACTATTTCGGCGGTGGTGGTCGTGGTCGGAAAGGGAGGCGGCGACAAGTTAGTGTTAGGATTTGGGGATTTTAGGGATTTTGAGGTTTTTGTAATTTTAAAAAAATAAGGGTTTTTTTAATAAATATAATAATATTTTAAATATTTTTTAAAAATAAATTTTAAAATTACAAGATTGAGTAACGGACTGAAACGTTAAGTACCAAACTAGAACGAGATAAACATTAGGTACTAAACCGAAAAAACAGGTATAGATTGAGCACCTTTTGTATATTTAATCCTTCCTCTAACGACGATGAAGGCAATGAGATTGAAGCTTACAAAGCCACAATTGTCAAATCCAGCAATGACATCGAACCATCGATCTTGGATGCTCAAGAGGAAGGCACCGCCAATGACCGGATCAAGCGAAACCCTTCCTTAATTCGAAGAGATGACAATGGGTTAGTGTTTTTTTGTCATATCCAACTCGAGAAATATACATTTTCTATTTGAACTTATCAGATTCAAGAAGCATATTTTCTCTATTCAAATCGGATCCAACCTAAATTTTCAGGGTGAAAACTTTCGTTCAACCCGATTCGGTCATATATAAATATATATAAAAAATATTTTTATTCCATAAAATATGGACCTAATTAAAAAAATTATAGAAATGAGTATTATAGCAATTATACTTAAATTTAAAAAAAAAATTATATTATCATCTCGAGTCAGTTCATGTCGGAGATTCTTATCCTAAACTTGACTTGACCCGTCTCTTCTTTTTATAAAATATGACTTGATCTAAATCCGATTTTTCAAACAATCCTATCAGATTAAAATTTATAGATTTCGGATTAAATTACCATTCTTTGTTGATCCATCTCATGGGGAGACACCCTTTTAATTGTGAACCACCCTTGAATCGCCTCATGCACCAGAATTTCATAACCTCCACTACGTCTGTAACCACGGTGCCATTCCCAAAGCTTCGTGGAATGATTATTGGACCGTTAAAATAATCGGTTTAGTTTGATGGCCAATGAACTTAACCATGGAACAGCTCATGAACGAGTTCCGAAGCCGTGAATTCCCGGTCACGTTGGTTTGCCTAAGGAATCGGTGTAAAGAACAGAACATGGTAAAACCAACAGTGGATTTCAACCGGGGAGCTTAGGCGATTTTCACGTCGATGTAGAAAGACGTACCGTTGTGTGATGTGCTCAAATGATGAAGGATCTTCAACAAGAAACATGGTGCCCTCAATGTGTGTTTCGAAAGAGCCGACCATTTTTCCTGCGGCGACGGATCAAAGTACGAAACCAACATTAAATATAGAGAATTATTGAATTATTTTGAACCAAGACCATTTTGATAGAAAGTGTAAGTTTTAGGACTAAAATTGTTATTATACCATACCAAATCACTATTTTTCGTTAAGTCAATGATCAAACTATAAGTGACCAAAATAGAAAATAAATGTAACATTAGATATGTTTTTTTTTCTTCAAATAGTTAAATGACAAAAACAAAAACACCAAAATAGAGGAATGATCAAATAAATAGTTCACCTAAAATTATAATACGACATAAAAAAAATTGACAATTAATTATAGTGTTAAGTCTTTTATATAAAATTATAGTTCAAATTTTGATATTGTGATTTAAGTAAATTAAAATGAAAAGTTAATTCTTAACAAATTTTTATAAAATTTAACTAAATTAATCGATTAATAAATTAAATATCGATCATTATAATTGAGACTAATAACCTACTATAAGGTTTATATAAAGAGAAAATAATTTCATTGACCAAAAATGCCTTATAATATACGATTTTAATCAAATTTTTTTTTTGATTTGCCAAAATGACCAACTAAATCGCAATGCGATCGATAATTCGCAACGCGATCTCCGGTATCGCAAATCAGTTTCCAGATTCGCAACGCAAACTTCGACTATCGCATTGCGATAGTCCAAGTTCGCATTGCGATAGTCCAAGTTCGCATTGCGATTTATTCCAAATTCGTTGCGATAGTCCAAAATCGCAACGACTGGTGGTATTGCATTTGTTTCTTAAGAATTTTCTCTAAAAAGATAGTATTCGCGCGGACGTGACGAAGACACGTATTACCACGACCACGACCCGACCCGAGACGGACGGCGGCGGCGGCGGCGCGAGAGAGTCCCCCTTGTTCTCTATCACTCAACAAGGAAGTGGGAAAGCCAAGCCTTAAATATCATTCCCAATAGTGTTTCCAATACTATGTGAGATTGAGCATTACCAACACTTGTTCCCAATACTATGTGGGATTGAGCCTTAAATAGTGATATTATTTTTGAATGTTTTGCTTAAAATTGCAATAATCGCGATTAATTGTAAATTGACTTTTAATTATGACATATTTAATCGTATAATACTAATGCAATTGGTTGCTGATTCAGTTGTTTTAAGGTGCATGATTGTTAATTGTTTCATGAATAATCACATTGTATTGGAAACAAGTGTTGGTAATGCTCAATCCCACATAGTATTGGAAACACTATTGGGAATGATATTTAAGACTTGTTTTCCCATTTCCTTGTTGAGTGATAGAGAACAATGAGGACTCTCGAGTGCCGCCGCCGTCGTCCGTCTCGTCTCGTTTCGGGTCGTGGTCTTAGTCGTGGTCGTGGACGTATTCTTGACGTCTATAATTTTGTTTAATTGTATTTGCCATTTCTGGAGTTCAACAAACTATTATGTGATATATGTTCCATTTGATTGAATGATTGAAGTTAGTGTGGTCTTTTCGGTGGAGAGGCCGACCCTAGAAATTAAAAAGATGATAATAGTTTAAAAGGGTGTGGGTCACAAATCACAATTTATATTGCGAAATATATCACAATCGAAATTTTAATTTATTTTATATTTTCTGTATTTAAGATTTATATAAATTGAATTAATCGATCAATTTCAATAGAAAAAAGAGTGTTGTTTTTCTTAAATATTTTGAGTTGAGATAATTGTATCTATAAGATATATATTGTCAGTGACTAAAAAATATTTCAAACGTATATTATCTTGTAATCATTTCAGACAATTTAATTTTTAAATGAACCAAATTAAATAAACAAAAAATTATCATAAAAGAAAAACTTTTAAGAGTTGAATAATAATCCGGCTCAATTAGTGAACACTTGCGTTTTGAAATTCATTACTAATAGTATACTATACAATTTAGTTAATGTGAATTCTTTTAATAGTTTTGGACCAGAATATCATAAAAATTTTGGTATAAGGGGGAGAAAAAAAAAGCAGAAGGATTGGAAACATAATTTAACCAGAAAGGAACAAGACTTTTCCATTCTATTTATATTCCCCGTCTCATTTTCTTTCGCTAATCAAAATCGCTTATTCTTTTTTAAAGTCTGCTTAAACTCTATTTTCAATTACTACAACAACAATAAACCGTAACTTTTTCTTTTCTTATACATACATAGAATTGATTTTTCCGAGTTAAATGGAAGAGTATCGGAGAATGTGCATGGGAATCTCAACTGCCCAAAATTTCCCACATCGAAAATCCGTGGAAAACGCTGGTTTTTCCATGAACAACGCCGCCGTGTTTGAGTCCGATCATCGCGACCTTAATGCTGTTGATTTTTCCGACGTCTTCGGTGATGAGTTGGGAAGAACAGAGCCCCCTCCGCCCACCGGCTGGAACTGATATCGGGTTGTCGTTGTTCGCGCCAAATTTCAGGTAATCAGTCAGCATATAAGTCTTTTTAACCGTTTTTCAAGTTTTAACTGTTTTTTTACTGTCATACGGATTTGACGTTTATAACCCTGACTCTGTCTCTTCTACTAAGATGCTATTAGAGGCAGGACAATGAAAAAGTTTAGGATAAATTACCTTTTTAGTTATCAATCTATTACTTTATTTTTGTTTTCGTCACTTAATAATTTTTTAAATTATAATTATGTTTCTATTTTGATCTTTGAGGTTAGATTTGATAGTTAATTTAACGAAAGTAGAAATGTGGCATGATATTCAGACATAAAAGATATATTTTCTCGTATTATTGTATTCGTGTCGTATCTGTATTGCACTCGTATCCATGCTTCCTAGAGTTAACCATCTCATGTTTGAGAAATTTATTAAAATTCAAGCTCTGTTTCATCCGACAACGAAAACCTTCGACCGGGAAACGAAAACCATAATGAAAACTGGATCAAAAGTTCATATTATGCTCCCTTCAAACATGCTGCTTCCTCGGAAACCATTAGCTTGGAACCCGAAGCATCAATTTGTCGGTCGATAATTCGGAGTTTAACTTTCCTTATTCCCCTGCATCCTCGTGTTTCAGTCGAGAACCCGAGACAGAAACCGGAGTCCAAATTAATCCCATGCCGGGATACGATGAAGATGAATTTACGAATTCTTATGTTATCGAGATCAACTCCGATTTTCAACAAAGTAGCAGTGAAGAAGCAGTTTCAATTGATGAAGCCATTGCTTGGGCAAAACAAAGATATAATACTAAAAAATTTGATCTAAGAGAACATGAAAGAGATCAAACTAATGCATTTGAATCTATTCATCAGCCAACAGATGGCCCCGGACCGATGCTATCTCTACTGGTACGCTAATCTAACTCTTCATTTTTCTTGAAATATCTGCGTCTGACATAAATTTCAACACGACAAGGGAGAATTACTCGAGTTCGAGTGACATAAGCTGAACATGTTCTCCTTTAATCTCTGCAGGAAGAAAAACCAAAAAATTCAAAAAACGAAATGAAAAGAGAGATCAGAAGATGAAGATGTGAAGCATTGGTCATCTGGAAATGAAAATAATATCCGAATGCTCCTTTCAACACTTCATAATGTAAGCTATTTCTGAGGATTTCATCAATTTGCGGACGAGATACGGATGCTCATTGATTTTAATGAACAAAATGAGTTTCAGATTCTATGGCCGAACAGTGGTTGGCGCATGATCGATCTAACAAGCCTTACCGAAAGCTCAGAAGTGAAAAAAGCTTATAAGAAAGCAAGAATATGTCTTCACCCAGACAAACTGCAACAAAGAGGTGGAACATTATCACAGAAATATGTGGCAGACACGGCCTTTTCCATCCTACAGGTAAACTTCTAGGTACCAAATCGGTTTAAGGTTGAGTTTAGGGTTTATGAAAATCATTTTTTAGAACATGTTTTCAAAACGGATCCCTAACTTATACCTTAAACCCTATTAAACTCTCCATCTTATGAATCAGCTTTGGAGGTTTAGGGTTTCAGTTTCTTTTTAACATGATATTAGTTACAGGTTTCTTATACCTAAACCCTAAACGCTTTATATTTAGGTTTGGCTGGAATTTAAGCTAAGTTCTACTCTAAACCCTATTAAACTCTCTGTTGTTCTAACAGATTGTGTGTTCTACAGAGAAATAGTGTGGTTAATGTACTCGAATTCGATCAAACTCGTCATCTTATAAATTAGTGTTTGGGGTTAAGTTTGAGTTTCTTTTGCAACTTATAGTCTAAATCAAAGCTTTAATAAAGATGGTATATGACTAGGATGCATGGGATGCATTCGTCTCTGGAGATGTCTTCTTCAACCAGTCAACAGTGCAGGGAATTGTGGAATCTTTCTGGGAAGCTTGGAGCAAACAAGGAGTCCATGGACTCGAAGGATCGAGGGCAGTGTTAAAAGCTTAGGAGAAGCATGGGAATTTGCAAACAAGTCTATGCAAACTGTTAATTTGGTAGAAATATTGTAAGAAGATGCAATTAGATCATATATTCGACTTTCGGGCAGAGAATCGATGGCTGCTGCAGGAAAACACAACTTATCTGTCCCTTTTGTTCTAATTATAGATCAATCTTTTGTTATTTCCCCCATGACAAAAACTCTATCATCTCCATTCATTTCACATCTGGTTCGATATTCGACTTCGGGTCATATTTCGAATTCGAATGGTTCGGTCGGAGAAACCATGGTGAAGGATGTTAAATACATGCAGAACATGGGTGAAGTGGCGCTTGCACTATTGATGACATATAGCCAGAAACCTTCGAGTCATCCAAGATTGGAAACCATTATTGAAGAAGAATGATGTGAAAGTTTATCAGTGTCGAAAAAAGTTTTATCTTCTTCTTCCTGTTTCAGTTTCTTTGTCGGCATTGTATGTTTTGTTATGTAAGAATAGTGTTCAATAGACTTGGCATTTGGACGGATTGTGTTGGTACCGGATTAGCTCGATTTGGGTCTAATTAACTTGAGTTTTCGGGTTCAGATCGAATTAATATAAGTTGTTTTGGATATTTTGAGTTTGATCCATTCGATTCTGTTTGCGGAATCATTTTAGGTTATGGCGGGTGCATTATTGTTATATTCAAGTCTGGTTAAATTAAGGTTTTAGTCTTTTATTATATTCAACTTTAATATTTAGCATAATCTATGTATTTTAATTTGACATAATTTAATTATTTATATTATATTAATTGTTGATTGAGTTTAATTCGCTTGACATTGTTATTTATACATCATATAGAAGGATGTAAGATTAAGTATGCTTAAGCGTTTAATATCTTTCTATTCATTAGTTGTCTGATATGGAATTTCATTGTACCAAATCTTTCAACTTTGATAACTTCCCTCAACTCTGGCAGAAAAGAAAGATACAGCTTTTCAAGGTGGTTGATTGCGAGAAGAGGCAACTCTACCTTTAAAGAACATAAGAGCCTGAATATGAATTGAAATATAGAAATGAGAATTAGAAGGAAAAAATAGCTTACTTCTTCTTGAACATTGCCATTACGAATGGACAACACGGGGTTGAAGAAGGTTTTTGGAGTCTGGATCATCCCACTCATACGATTCCCACCATTCTGTTCTTGTCTTAATCTTCAGAGAAGATGGAACATATGCATATGGCTGCCTATTGCCAACAAGTGGAACAAATGGAGGAATTCTCTTCAGCTTTGAACAAAAACCAACTTGGATAAGCTGGAGAGAATCACAAACCATTGCTCCATTTTTACTGCAGATCCTCTCCAATTCTGGTAAATGCTACTAGTGTCAACTCTCTAAATTTGGGAAAACTGGATTTGATTAATGCATCACTTCCTTTTTCGCCATCTTCCGGTGTTGGAGCTCCCAATATTTCTATTAGTTGATCACAACATTCAACAATAATTTCTTCCAAGTTTTGGAGGTTGGGAAGCAGCCAATGCGGAAGCAACGTCTTCATACTCGAGCACTCTGTTATCCGAATATATTTAAGAAGGGAAAAGGTGGCCAATATTGATGATCCAAATATTTCAACTTTGATAACTTCCCTCAACTTTGGCAGTGCAAGGAGACTCTAACTTTCAAGGCTTTGAAATGGTTGAGTGCGAGAAGAGGAAAGAGACAAGGAAACAACATTCTCTATCTCTTCGCAATCCTCCATTCTACAAACCCTCAAGTCAACAGCACTTTCTAAGGAAGGAATACTATCGTTTAAGCTTCTCAAACCGCCGCACTCTTTAATCTGCAGGTGGTGAACATCAAATGGGAGCATAATTAACTCACCTTCACAAAACTTATATCCATTTGATTATTACACTTTTTATCTTCTCTATAAAATTCTCGCCGATAAGATGAGCTCGCCTTCAGTGCGTACTTGATGAGATTTTTGTTGGACTGCTGCATGGAGGAGACAAACTTGTTCAATTCATGCATGTCCTGGAAGCATACTTCAAAGCATTCCAACTTCTCCAAGTGGCACTACCTCCTCCGCCTTCAACCTTGTTTTTTCATTATTCCAGCAGTTTGTATATAACCTCATAAACCAAATAAGATTAAAAAGCATGTGATGAATTGAGTGAGCACAAGTGCAAAATTACCTGCCACTGGGCTGCTTCTTGTGCGAGATCTCGGAGATTGAAAACAGTGAAGAAGAAGAAACGAGGCCTTGTTTCAGATAATAATTAGTACAAAGAATTGATATGGACAATTGTTATGGTCCACCTCGATGACTTTTCAAATCTTTGCTGCCACATTCAATTACTCATGGTCGGTACCAACAGAACAATAATATTAAGTGATTTTAGTATTAAAAAACAATGTTTTCCTTTCTAGGTCCTCGATTCGAGTAACTGTGTTTGTAAAGTGTGTGTTCTACATTTTTTTTGTGTGGTGTTGTGGTAGGTGCAGAATTATGTAGCAGTGGGGGGGGGGTTCCATATTCTGATAGCTCTTAAAGTTGCCTTGGTTCACCCTCATGACTTTTCAAAGTCTTGTAGTAAAATCTGGACAACTGTTATGGCCGTTGCTGCCACATTCAATTATTCACACATTAGAATTGATAAAACGTTTAATCACATAAATTTAAATGATTTCTAATTTCACTGAAATTAAACTTATATTCCGTTGAAAAAAACTCAGCTTCCTTCTATTACTCTCACCAAAATAAAATAATTCATATCTATTTCAGTGTTATCGAGCTGATGGTAAATGTAAATTCACCAATTACTTTGAGTTTGATACACACCGTAATGCAACTTCACAATACATTAGTTCAGGTAGCCTTCACTCCTATCTTGAATAAACTCCACTTTCACAGATAACTCTGAAAATTTCAATGCCTTAGAATAAGTAAAAATCCTGAAAGACCTCAGTAGCAGACATTCTTAACTGCATAGTAATGACTGCCAAAAAAATGGTTGAAATTGAAAATATGACTTGGCATACAATGAAATGCAAAACACTTTACATAACAATCCCAGATGGTCAGGGTAATACATGGAACTGACTATGGCCTATCAAGTCCCACGGAGGGCATTTCATAATTTGGAGGTCTCCTACGGAAGCTGCTCTCAACCTGGTGTTGGGGGCAGCCTACTATCTTACCTCCCCTTACCCCATACATATGGGAAAAAAGGGATAGCCATTTTTGACTATGGCCTATGGCTCTACCGTCCTCACCTCTAAAGAACATGAGAATTTGAATTGAAATGGAGAAATGAGAATTAGAAAACATGGGATGGGGTTGAAGAATATTTTTTAAAGTTTGGATCATCCCACTCCAACGATTTCCACCATTCTGTGCTTGTATCTATCCGGTGAAGAGAAGGTGGAACATATGCATATGGCTGCCCATTGCCAACTAGTGGAACAAATGGAGGAATTCTCTTTAGCTTAGAACAATTATGAACCCAAATAAGCTGAAGAGAATCACAGGCCAGCGCTCCATTTGTACTGCAAATGCTCTCCAATTGTGGTAATTGGTATAGTCTCAACCCTCTCAATTTGGGAAGACTGAATTTGATTAGTAAACCACTTTCTCTTCATCTCTCGATGTTGGTGCTCCCAATATTTCTTTTAGTTGTTCACATTCTTCCTCGTTAAGCAGGTTTTGGAGGTTGGGAAGCAGGCAATGCGGAAGCAACGTCTTCATGCTCGAGCACTCAGTTGTCTGAAATATTTTTAAGAAGGGAAAAGGTGGCAGATGAAGCCAATGTTGCTGATCCAACTCTTTCAACTTTGATAACTTCCCTCAGCATTGGCAGTCTATGGAGGGGCAAACTCTATGTACATGGTCGCTGAGCTTCTAACTAGATTTCAATTTCACTTATTAGTAATAGTCAAGCTACTCATTTATTGATTTTAATAATTAGTTCAATTTCTCGATCATTACGATCAAATCACTCCATTACAACTTAGAAGGTAACATAATATAGGTTACATACTTTATGATACAGTGACTTATTTAGAAAAAATTGATTAATTGAATAGACCGTTAGTAATTTTTTAAAAAATTTAATGACTCATTTATAATCTTACCAATAATTAAGTGATTTCTGGTGTACCGTATTTTTCTAAATGCAGTATATCAAAGGTCATTGAACTATACTAAAATGATAATTGGATGTTCAAAAACTATAAAATAATCATTAATTTTTTTGAGTGATTAAATTTTGAATATTTAATAATCAAAATGATCGTTTTAATACAGTTCAGTGACCTATAGTGTATTTTTCCCTATTCTTTTTTTGTTAACCATCATAAACAGTGTTCAGAGTCCGTATTCGCTTTGCTAGTAGGAAAAAGCTATGGACTTTGATAAAGAGAAGATGCTAAAGCCGAAACGAATATATATAAGCAAAAACCCAGTTCACCGCCTCTGTCTTCTTCATAATAATAACACTAGAATCATCGGATTATATCAACTTCTAAAGTTCTTTAGTATTATTGTTCTGGGTATTGTTTAAAAAAAAAAGAAAGCAATCTTCGAAGTCGAATTCCATGAGCCAAGAACACGAACCTCATTCGGCTTCTCAGCCAGAACCTCCGCCGCCACCGTTTGATCCTAGTCGAAGTATGCTTTTTGGGTTTTCTTTGTTTTCCCGTTTAATGGTTTTGATTATTGTCCCTCTTTCTGTAAATTTGGGTTATTCTTATCTGTTTTCTAAATAATCAAATTTGAAGTTTGTTTGGATTATTTGTTGATATTATCTGTTGGTGTGCTACTGCTATCTCTGGATTGAATTGATTCTATTGCTTTTTTCTATTTATGCTTTGTTTTTTTTTTTGTTTCTATTTGACTAGTAATTGATTGATTCTTCCAGGTGATTGCTCAAGAAAAACTAGCTAACATGTGTTTTGAATTCATAAGTATCCTTGCAATTATAAGCATTTTAGTTACTTCTTCAGATGGTTCGGAATGGTTTGGAATTATAGCTATTATGGTGTTGATGAGAACAAGGGTTATGGTTAAAGGACACCTTTCTAGGGAGGATTTAGGGTTTCGTTATTATCCTCGAATGCTTTTTACGAACCTCATGCATTCTGTGTTTGATTAATTCTAAGGGGTTCAGTTTCTTAATCGAATGGTTCGGAATTATGTTGTTATGGTGTTTGATGAGAGCGAGGTTATGATTAAAGGATGTCTTTCTAGGGAGGATTTAGGGTTTCGTGATTATCCTCAAATGTTTTTTTAACCTCGCACGCTCTGAGTTTGATTGATTCTAAGTGTTTCAATTACTTTATTGAATGGTTCGGAATTTTCGTTGTTATGGTGTTTGATGAGAGCGAGGGTCATGGTTTAAGGATACCTTTCGTAAAACCAGAGATGTAGCTTTGTTAATATGAATATATTTATTTGGCTGGGGAGGATTTAGGGTTTTGTGATTTTCCTTGGATGCTTTTTATGAACCTCACGCACTCTGTGTTTGATTAATTCTAAACATTTCAATCACTTTATCTAATGGTTCGGAATTATAGTTATTATGATGTTTGGTGAGAGCAAGGGTCACGGTTTAAGGATACCTTTCGTAAAACCAGAGCTGCAGCTATGTTAATGTGAATAGAGTTATATGTGTAGGGAGGATGTAGGCTTTCATGATTATATCCCCGAATGCTTTTTATGAACCTTGCGCACTCTGTGTTTGATCGATTATAAGCGTTTCAGTTACTTTATCGAATGGTTCAGAATTATAGTTGTTATGAACTTATGACGTTTGATGAGAGTGAGGGCTATGGTTGAAGGATACCTTTAGTAAAAGTGTAAAACCAGAGCTGAAGCTTTGTTAAAGTGAATAGAGTTATATGGCTAGGGAGGATTTAGGGTTTTGTGATTATCCTCGAATGCTTTTTATGAACCTCGTGCACTCTGTGTTTGATTGATTCTAAGCGTTTTGATTACTTTATCGAATGGTTTGGAATCATAAATGATGTGGTGTTTGATGAGAGATGGTTATGGTTTAGGGATACCTTTCATAAAACCAGAGCTGTAGCTTTGTTAATGTGAATAGAGTTATTTGGTTGGGGAGGATTTAGGATTTTGTGGTTATCCACGAACAATTTTTATGAACCTTGCGCTCTCCGTGTTACACTATCTCTCGAATAATATATACGTGTTTATGCAGTGATCGGCATCATCAAGAGGAAGGCCTTAATTAAAGAGTTAGCCGCTGTATACCACGCCAAGTGCCTTGCAAAATGTCAAGAACTTATGGAGCTTCAGAAAAAGTGGGACGAGGTATTTCATTTATGTTCCTTTTGATTTCAACACTTCCTCTTCCCATCATTTTCGATAAATATAGAGCGAAACCCTTACTTCTAAACCGAATAATTATGAGTATCTGTGACATTATTTCGATTAATTGATCTAGTTGCTCTTCGGTCTTTGGATCTCCTAGGCACAACTTAGCATATATCGATGTCAAAACTCCAGATTACCATAAATATATGGTTTCATCGGTTATGAATTGATCTATTTCTTCAACTATCGAAATCGTCTTCTTTCTATTTGCAGCCATACATCGATGTCAAAACTCTCAATGATTCGAGGAAAGAGAAAAGGAGGCCTCCAAAACGGCTAAAGAAGTCTCGCTAAGCATATGGTAAGATTCGAGCCTAAATCTGTTAAACATTGTCACTGTTTTTCAGGTCAGCTGAATTTGATGAATGCAAGTTTGTGAACATTGCCCCATTTACAGTGTGTCGAGTGGTCTCCGGTACCCGTACTTCAGCAGCGGTAGAATAGATTTACGAGCATTTAAATTTATATACGGCTATTTGTAGATGATCCGATAATTGAGATTACATAAGAAACATCTCTCGTGATGCCTTAACGAGGCCGGAAACAACAGGGATCGATTAGGATTTCCGGTTTCCATATTTGTAACATAGGGACATCTTAAGATACAAACACAGTTACGATGTTAACAATTTGTATAATGGTTAATCTGATTAGGGTTCTTAGCTATCAATGTGTTTGATTGGGCTTCCAATGGTAACTTTTGAGTATGAGTTCAAAGTAATAAAAATTGTCAAGTTTAAGCACCGTTATACAAACTGTTAGAATATCAAATTACAAGAAGATTATACGTATGTATATATATATATATCATTGTACGAATATAATAATCCTAGTTGAATAAAATTATATCAAATAATAGGATCTTTATCCCAGATTTGATTTTGGGTTTGATCTTTATCCTACTCTTATAATTTTTTTTTGAAAGAATGAATAGTTCTTCCAAAAATCTATGTATTCGGAATTGATATCCTATTTGATCGACGTTGAACTCTCGATTAAGAGTGGAAATGAAACGAGTCGAGTTTTAGTACTGTCGGGTTCAACTTGAAAGCTTGCGATTTCAAAATTGATAAGTTTGACTAGAAATAAGAAATTAATATTCAATTCAAACTTGAAAAAAATTGAACTCGAAAGAATTGTGAAGATTTGTTACTTCTATTTTTTTTTAAATCCAAGTCATTTAATATTTTTAGCTCAACTCTTTTTAAATAAATCAATCCATTAACGTAAAAGAATTATTATATTTGAATTCTAAATATTGTGAATACCAATTATCATGTTCATTATTGTTATTTTTAAAACAATAATTAAAAAAATTAAAATTATTAACAATTTAATTTAAAAATTAAAGATTTTAATATATTATCGAGTTGGTTGTGAGATTTTTTGAATTATGTACCAAGTAGCTTGTATTGATTCGTTAAAACTCGAGTTAAGTTTGAACTCGAATCGAGCTTACTCAAATTAAATTTTAATCAAGTTTCGATCAAATTAAACTCGAACATTTTATGATATGTCTCATCTCATTTACAGTTATATTCTCGTATAAACACCTAACGAAAATGTGGTCCAAAAAATTTGCTCTGAGGACCACAGCAACCCTATAGCAATGTGCTTAATTTACGAGTGTCCATCAACCAATATCAGTGGCCCCGATTCCTTTCAAATCATGGTTTTTCTTTGTCCGGTCGGATCGCAACTCTCATTGTCTTCATGAAACAAGATTTGAGCCGTTGAATAACTTAAAGAGCCCACGTTTCCAAGTATGGAGACGCTACATCAAAATTGGGCAACAACAATGACGTTTTTACATCATAATCATCTTTACATTTAGTATAATATCGTTGTATTTGTTAAATTTATTAAATATTTGTATTTTATTAACAATTTTCATTAACATTATTTGTTTTGATAAAAAATTGAAATATCGAGAGATGAAGTGTTCCAAAATAAAAAGAATATGAGATAAAATAATCATTTATGCAAATATTAAAGGTAATTTTATTATCATGTTAAAATAAAATCGGTTGATAATACCATTAAAATTTAGTACTTCGTTGAGTGTTGAGTATATTGATAAAGCATATTATATGTTGAAGGGAGAAGCTTAGATTTAAACCTTGAAAACGATAATAGTATTAGTGATCATTTTCAACTTCAAACGTAAATAATAAAAAGAATGAATAAAAAATATAAAGGAAATTTGCACGCAAAGTAAAAGTTCGATGAACCTAGCAGCCGAAAGAACAGAAGAATAGTAATGAAATTTCAATGAAAGCAACGACCGATACTACTTTTCATATCCAAACCACTAAGTTATATACTCTATAGTATACCCATGATTTATTCACACACACACACATATATATGATATTCTACTGCTTAAAACAATCAAAAGAATATACAAAATTATTATATTCTTTGACTTTGTAAAAGTGAAGTAATTTATATATATATATATATATATATATATATATATATATATATAAGTTAATATTTGATATATTATCAACTAAAAATAATTATATTATATTTAGAAGATATTCTTCGAAAATATCTTAATTTATGTCGCATCAGATTCATTTAAATTGTCAACACTTCATCAACAATCGACCTTCAAATACACCTCTCCACTTACTAGAGCCTCTAAAAACTCCTATCCCCCGAACACAAACTCTCAAGTCAACTGTAGTGCATAGACGAGGACTCTACTAGGGCAAAATCCAAGGTCTAATAACTAGATCTTTCTAGCTTGATCAACCTACAAATGGTCATCATGACTTTATGACTGACAGAACACTAAAGATCACGATAAATATTTTGAACTCAGATCGGAATGGGGCTCGAACCCTTCACACTTCGATCCCGCCTTCCTCTTCTTCTTCCTCATGGGTCATCTCCTCCTCAATGAAAACATCGATCAATTGTTATTCTCTCGCTGACCGCAAATAACCAATGAGCCTAACTTATTCTCATCAACAAATTATACAAGTAATGTGTAAATTATGTCAAATATTTTTATTATATTTTAAAATAAAGATAAAATTTTAATTATAATTATAATCTCATGTGTCCATCATTTTAGACAAAGAATAATTGACATAAAAGGTGAAAATGATAGCTACACATGGTTTATTACATACTACAAATCTTCAATATATTCTTTTTTTCTTACATGAAGGCGAAAATGACGCACCAATGGCATGCTAAAGAAACAATAGTTAATGTTCTTCACTCTTTGCCAACTAATTATTATTACCTTTATCCTCCATTAACGACGAAGAAAGTCTTCTCTTCAATGTTGCTCTTCTATGTCATCCGTTAATAGTAAATTTTATTTCAAATAGCAAAATGATTGGGATTAGGGTGGAGGATGGAAGTGAAAGATTTTTCGAAATCGAAATATCTTCGATAATTCATTAATGATTTATATTGATACGTTGTATTTGTTTCGTATAAACTTTTATTATTCATTTATTAGAGTTTGTGATTTAGATTTCATTTTTTATCCACAAAAAAAATCACGTGGATCTCAATTGATGAAGAAATAAATTGGGAGAAAAATAGGATATGCGATGGATGCAGAGGCTCTCAGGCCATAATTCACCACTGACCCGATTGGAGTGCGGAAGAGAAACTATCGTGATGTGATAAAATTTTATTCGATAAGGATTATTATGTTTGTACAACTATATGTAGGGTTTGATATACTACCATATAATCTTTTTGTAATTTATCGTCTAACTTGATGAAGTTCTAATGAACCATTTTTAAACCCTTTGAACTGTGACTAATTATATTTATCTAAAGAGAATGTTACGTGTCCAAGTAGACCGAAACTCATAAATTTTAAGATTTCTCAATAGTTTTGACACAAGTAAATAGTACTCTATAGCCAGGTCTCTAATTCAAGGCTTGTGTATGTAAAAAAATTCTCGTTAGGAGACTCATCTATCATAATTAGATGTACGATACGAATCGATTCAGAATAGCCAAGATAAAGTCCTAAAAGATCGGGAGGGTCACAAATTTAGAGAAATTTTGTATAATATTATTGTGTTTCTGAATTATATTATTTTTAATCTATTTCTCGATGGGTCTCGTATAAAAAATATTTATATTCGAAAATAAATTTGATTAGATATTTTAAAAACTCCTCAAATCTAACTTTTTTCCTCTTTCCAAGGAATATCTTCTTTTATGAATCTTTCTTTCCTTTCACGCTATATTACTATTGGGTTAATAAAAAATATCAATAATCTGATTTGGCATCAAATTCAAGGGACTCATTCTTTTACATGACCAGAAAAGTAAGAATTATAAAATTAACCTACTCGAATAATTAATTTCATTATATTTTTTATAAGTTATTTTTATCTATTAAAAAGTTCGTCATTTACTAACAATAAGTTGGTCTAATGAGATATGACATTAAATCTTTTAAGTAAGATCAGATGTTTAAACCCTGATTTTTACGAATGAAGTAAATGAGTTGAGGGAATTTGTTCGGAGATTAAAGTCGGTACTTGATGCAATGCAATTCACTATTTAATTGACTGATTAAGAATATTTATACTATTATATTTTATGTGAATTCGAGTTTTGATATCTATCTTAAAATAAAAATTTTAATTTAATAAAAGAATATAAATAATATTTTTTAAATAACGAGAATCATTTATTATTATATCAATAATTTAATTAATAGAAAGCGAAGTAATATTTTAAAAGAATATAATATAATATAAAAGTTAAATTAATATTTAATAAAACTGTCTCCATCTGGATTAATATTATAAATAGGGACCAATATTCTTACCTAAACCTTAAGAATGTGGCATTTAATAAAAAATAATAAAGGAAAGATAATAAAAAAAATAAAAAAAAATATTCTTACCTAAACCTTAAAAATATTCCTTGGAATTTAATAAAAGAGATTGTGCCATTAAATATGCCAGTGAAACCACAGACAACCTTTTCTTTAAAAAAATAATAAAGGAAAGACGAATATACTATAGTATACAATAACTAGAGACTTTAGGTTATAAAAAATTCGAGTTTAATTTATAATTTAATTTTGATTTGAATAAATTTATAATATTAAACAAACTCTTGATGGAAGTGATTTTGTTTCATCTCATGTACTTGTAATTTGACGTTTCAATTGAGAAGTTAGTCCCTGTATTTTAATTTATAACAATTTAGTTCACATGCTTCATGAAATCGAGAATTTAATTTAATTAAATAATATGGATAAATCTTGTTGTTAAATTGTTAACCTAAAAAACAATTTGTTTGACAGTTTATATACATGAAATTAATAAAAATTTACGGTTCAACAATTCATGCACAACAGATTAGCAAAAACCAACTATTCAAGTTCATGTCTTTGCCAATAATTAGGTTAACCTTTTTATTTTCATAAAATAAAATGTTTAAATTTTAAGGTAAAATCTTAGTTAGCATGTTAACATTCATCTCAAAAGACTGTCATTTTTTTACGCTAACATTCATCTCAAAAGACTGTCATTTTTTTAACGTAAAAGGGCGAGTTTAGAACATATGAATTGTCTAATGATCATTTTGTAACTTTTAATAGTTAGATGACTCAACAAAGCAATGCCCTATAGTCGAAAATTTATTTTATAATTTTTAATAATCGGGAGACTTAACAAAACAACGTCCTATAATCAAGGGACCATTTGTGTATTTTACCCGAAATTTTAATAAATTAAAATAGAGGAATTGGCCTCTCAATATTTATAAAATAAAAAATGAAATATATATATATATATATATATATATATAATGACCTTCCAAAAAGAAAGAATCAATTTTGGACCGCGCTAGTGGACTCAAAGATGACAATGAAATCAACCTTTCCTTACCTTTTTATTTTCATAAAATAAAATGTTTAAATTTTAAGGTAAAGTATGTAAATGATCTCCGACTATAGGATGTTGCTTTGTTGAGTTATCCGATAAATTAAAGTTACAAAATAGTCACATGATTATTCATATGTTTCAAACTCGTCCTTTTATGTTAAAAAATTGACGATATTTTGGACTGTACGTTAACATGCTGATTAGGATTATAATAAAATCATATTTTAATGATGTCTATTAGCATTGTTGTTGCTTTCAAGCACTGACTTGATGACATATTTAAGCATTGACTCGATGTCATAATGTAAACAGAGACTCGATCTACAAAATACACTTGAAACAGTTATGAGATCAGATTTTACCATATCTCAATCAGTATGTTAACATTTAACTCAAAAGACTGTCATTTTTAACGTAAAAGGACGAGTTTGGAACATATGAATTGTCTGATGATCATTTTGTAACTTTTAATAGTTAGAGGACTCACCAAAGCAATGCCCTATAGTCGAAAAATTATTTTGTAATTTTTAATAATCGGGAGACTTAACAAAACAACGTCCTATAATCAAGTGACCATTTGTGTATTTTAACCTAAATTTTAATAAATTAAAATAAAGGAATTGACTTCTCAATATTTATAAAATAAAAAATGAAATATATATATATAATGACCTTCCAAAAAGAATGAATCAATTTTGGACCGTGCTAGTGGACTCAAAGATGACAATGAAATCAACCTTTCCATACCTTTTGGTCGTTTAAAAGAGGATTGAAATTCCAAGTAGTTTACCTAATACCATTAAATATAACATTTTATGAACTTGAATTTAATTTAATTAATTAATTTGATTATTTTTTAAGATAAAATATATATAAATTTTAGTTTCTTTTATCTCAATTTCTATTAAAGATGTAAATGAGTTGGACTCGAATAATAAAAAATTATGATTAGATCGAATTTTATTTTTAACACTCAATATTTAAATTATTTGCATTATATAAGTGATGGCATATTGATATTAATTATTAGTCAGTCTAGGAGGATGAGGTGCTAAATTAGTTAAATAATGTTGGAACTTTGAATATTAACACTATTAATGAAGGGTCAATTTTATAACTGATCTATACATTATCTAATTTAAATTAGTCGATTAATAAGTCGAATACTGATAATTAATTCGAATAATTCAACTTGAATAACTTAAAACAAAAATATTATTTATTTCAAACCGATTCGAGTTTTGTTTATGTCTAGTCCGAGTGAAAAACCTACTAGCTTAAAATATGAAAGTCAATCTTACTTGCAATATATAAGAATATGACCTAATGGTAAAGTTTTGCATTGATGGTGGAAGAGGGTAGTTATTTGTTACATTCAACCTAATCGTAAAAGAGATAAAAAGGAAAACCAACAACATACGTGCTTCTCCATCTATGGGGTATAGGCTATAGGAGGTAGAGTCAACTCTTGGACCACAAAGAAAAAACCCTAAATTTTAAGGTAAAATAGGGTTTGGATGAACCATCATTTGCTTGTACTTGGAGTTTTCTGGAACAACCCAAGCCTATAGTCAGCTAACGTTGACTTGTAAGCCGAAGTCTTGTATTCCCACCATGTGAACTCTTTGTATAAGCTTTCTTCTTGTTTTCCCATTAGTGAAATTAATGGGACTATCTTTTCACTTAAAGGTGGACCTCCAAAATAGATCATTGAAACCCTTGATTTGTGTGTGTTTGCCGATACCCTATGCCTCACACTTTTGAGCCTCCCATTTGTCATTACCTGTATCAAAAATACATAAAATTAGGTTATAATTAGAGGCGAGGTTAAGACTCGAATCCGACTGATTTTGATTTAAAGAGATGTAAAAATCAAAATTCTATATTAGACTTTTGATATCTCTCAAAGGGGATGAAAATTTTCTTAAAATTCATTTTTCTATTTCCAATACTCAAAACCGAGAAGAGATCTTGAGCTCTTCTTACCACTGAATTAGAGATGATTATGGATCAGGTCAGGTTTTTAACCCACTCGAACTCGATTTTGGAAGGGTTCCATTCGACCTGATTTTTTTATGTTAAAACTCGCACCTGACCAAATATATATATATAATTCATCTTTATTAGATAAAATAATGACTTAATTAAAAAAGTAAGTAAAATAAAATGGTTATTTTTGTAATTGTCTCTATATATATATAAAATAATTATAATGTTATATCGGATCGGGTTGGATTTTTTCACTTTAAATTCAAAAACCTAATTATACTCTTAAAAAAATCAGATCTGACACGATTTAAACTTAATTTTTCAAAATAAAAAATTAACATGACCAAGTCAGAACGAAACCTATCGGGTCCGGGTAAAATTAACATCCCTACACCGGATCCAAAAATGAATATATTGATCTTTCCAATTTAGAAGTAGAGGAGAGAAATTTAGGAGTGCGTGGTTAGACATTATATTAGTACCTGCAAGGCATCTCCAACATTGATAAAGAAGGAAGATTCATCAGGTGGGACTGAAACCCAAGTGCCATCTTTCAGACAAATTTGCAAACCAGATGTGTTGTTGGATCTCAAGACAGATATTATCTGCGGGTCAGTGTGTTCCCCAAACCCCACCAAATTCCTACCACTCAGTGCCTCCGGCTCCGGACAAGGTGGATAATGGTTTAGCCTGAAACACGAGTCACTGTTCTCGTCTCTTAATAGTTTGCTCAATGCATCCCTTGGCTCGATTTTCAGACCATCGGCTATCAGTTCCAGTACTTCAAATGCCAGTGTTTTCACTGCCTGGATATAGTCGTTTACGGCTGAGCTTCTTCATCAAAATAACAAGAAAAGTATTGGGTCAAATTTTATTCTTGGTCCTTTATTGTGCTCAAATTTTGAAAATTAACCTATATAGTTGACAATGTTAACTTTTTAAACTGAAATGAAAAATCTATGTTAGCATCTTAATTAAAATAATTAATTGTATTAACTATTTGCACTGACTAACTGTATTATGAAAGTAGAAGACCTAAGTCAGACGAACATAAGATTTTATATTAAAAAAGTAATCTATAATTTGACCAAAACCATAATTTGACCAAAAGTGTTGTTTTTTTTAAGAAAATTGTATATATTTTTACCGGAAAACTTCTGGCCTTTGTCGGAAAATGGCAAGGGTTTTGAGAGAAACAACTTGAGGGTTGGTATTGAGAAGGAGATACTCAATCCAACCAACATCACCATTGGATCCAATCCTCTTGCTTCCATAACCAAAAGGGTCAGGTGGACCAGCTTTGTCCTTTTCAGACTGAGGTAGATTGAAGAACTCAACTGCTTCACTTTCCAACCTTGTAATAAACTCCATTGGAACACAGTGGTTCACCACCTTGAAGAACCCATACTCTTCACATGCTTTCACCATCAAAAACTTCGATTCGGGGTCTTCGAGGTTTATCACTGGGATTGATGTGAAAACAGTGGTGGGTTTGTTGCATGTTTCGATTAAAGAACAATGGGTTAATGTTGCAGGCTGTGATTGAACAACCATGGTGGAAGAAGTAAAGAACAAGTGAAGAAAGTTAATGGGGTTTTAGTGGAGGATTTGTTGATACCCTGAAGGTGTTTAAATAGGCTAAATGGTGAAAGGCGTTAGAAATAGTTATTTTGGAAGGCGAATATATATATTAATAATATAAATTTATTGTACAAAATAAACACAAATAAAAATTCAGGTGAATGCTATAAATAAATAAATAATTAACAAAAATAAATTTTAATTTCAATCTGGACAAGTCATATTTACATCCACTAATGTCTAGCATTAAATAATATAGAGTTTGTATTCAATTGAATGAAGTGGAGATTAAATTAAATATATTTGTTGAAATTTTGTTTTCATATATACTTTTTACATATTTTGTTCACACACATTTTTTCACATGCATATAAACATGACGTGTACATACTCTTTTTCACATGTTTACACACCCTTTTTAACCTATGTTAGTAAGATTATAATGCTGCACATTTACTCTTTTTCAAATGTGTAAGTAGGATTTATAATATTATTTAATAAATTAAATGTTATATAAATTTTAAAAATTGATTGAATTCAATTCGATTCACCTATGATTTCAAACCATTCAAGTAGTAAGTATGGACGAACACAAAATTTTATATTAAGAGGGGACAATTTTTATAATTTTAAGAGAAAGTGAACCTTTAAAATTCTAGGAGATAAAATAAATTTTCAATCAAAAATATATAAAAAAAACATCTAAAATATATAAGAATTTAAAAATTTTAGAGGTGTAATTATCTCATCCGCTCCCCTTCTATCCATTCCCAAAAGTAAGTATACTCGGGTTTGAAATTTGATCTATGTATTTTGAATATGCTTTTAACACTTGAGCTGGTGATAGGTTGATGGAAGGACAAGATTAGTTTGAGGACTTAATTAAAATGTTATGATGTTTAAGAAACAATTTAAAAGTTAAGTTATAATTTGGGGCCCTTGGATGGAATTAAACCCAAAAATGACGAATTTATATTAAAAATAAGAATAAAATATATAATAGTCGCGCGAACCAGTGCCCCGCCAAAAACAAAACTTCCATCGCTCTCTCACAATTTCTATTTATTTAAATATATATGTTTTTTTAAATTTCGCCCGTTAAAATTCCTGAATATAAAAAAACTGGTAAATTTAGAAGAAAAAAAGGGAATACAATTAGATCAGAGCTTTCGATCATGTCGAAATCGCTTCCTTATTCTATGAAAGATATTCACTATGATAGCGCAAAGTTCCGTCACCGATCTTTCATTAAGGTATTCAATTTCTGTCCCTCCTTTGTTTTTTTTTTCATATTTCTTTGAGGTATTCGGATCTGCATTTTGATGTACTTTTCATGTGAACAAGGTTATAGTTACGTTAGAGATCAGTGTGAAAGGGAAGAAATTTTCAAAAAAATAAAAAAAAAATCAGCGAGGAAATGAGAGCGTAGACAATGCAGAGATGAGATGACCGTGTTTAATGAAAAGTAGAGGATTCAGATATTACGGATTTTGGATAACTTGAAAATTGATGTATTGGATTCACTATCTGCATTTTGATGTATTTTTTATGCAAACGTGATTATATTTATAAAATGAACAGCGTTAACAAATAAGGAATAAAAAAGACTATTAAGGAAATTAGAGCGCAGAAAATGAATAGATGACAGTGGATGTTAAACAAATTGGGGTTTCAGATAACTATCAGATTGAGATATTGGATTTACTACCTGCGGATTTAGATATTAGGCGATCTCTGGGGATTTGCATTTTGATATATTTCTTTTATGCCAACACTTATATTTCTGAAAGCGATCAGTGTTCAAGGGAAGAAATTAAGAAAAAATAAAGCGCAGAAAACGAAGAGATGACAATGTTAGTAAAAGATTGAGAATCCGGGTATTGTGGATTCAAATAACTAGCAAATTGATATATTTGATTTACTACCTGCGGCGGTTTTGGATATGAGCCCTTGGCTGTGTATTGTCTGAATCTGATTTTATTTTGATTCAAATAGCATCGGATATTCGAATCTGTTACTCGAGTCCACTTTATTTATACGGATAATGGTTATCTGAATCCTATATCTATTTACAATTTGAATTTATTCTCTGTTCTTTTATTGTTTATTACAGGTGATCACTCAGACATTGTTTACTAGTGACATGAGGCGTGAATGTGTAAGTTGTAGTACAGGGAAGTTTTTTGGGTTATTAATGATATTTGGATTAGCATGTCTATTGTTGACTCATGCAAATAAAGTACCTTCTGTTTCTGATGGACTAGCAAAAGGTATTAGGACAGATGAAAAACATAAGGTAGTTACTGATGTTGGCATAAATATTTAAAAGCTTACGAGAAGAGCTCCCAGGCTTCCTCCCTGATTATCGGAAAATGAAAAAGGTAGTTCCAGTACATTTACTGGCAAAGCAAATGAACCTGATGAAGAAAAATGGAAAGCTAGACAGCAAAATGTAAAGGAGGCTTTTATCCATGCATGGTCTGGTTATAAAAAGTTTGCTATGGGTTCTGATGAGCTTATGCCACTAAGCCAGAAGGGAATTCACGGGTTAGGAGGTCTAGGTGCTACAATTGTAGACGCTCTTGATTCTGCCATGATAATGGGTCTCGAGGAAGTTGTTTCTGAAGCAGGATCATGGGTTGAGTCGCATCTTTTAGATAGGATTAGTCAGAAAGGGCAAGTTAATTTGTTTGGAACCACAATACGGGTCTTGGGTGGTCTATTGAGTGCTTATCATTTGAGTTGGGGGGGGGGGGGGATAAAGATGTGAACTTAACAAACAAGGGACCAAAACCTATCGTTTATCTAGACATTGCAAAAAATTTGGCTGATCGTCTGCTAGCTGCTTTTACTTCCAGTCCAACTGCCATTCCTTTCAGTGATGTTGTCCTAAGTGATTCCTCAGCTCTTCCATCTCTTGGTGATAATAGTAGTACTTCAGAAGTTTCCACTCTACAGCTTGAGTTCAATTACCTTAGTGAAATTTCTGGTGATCCGAAGTATAAAACATAAGGGATGAAGGTTTTGGCGCATTTCAAAACTCTTCCAAAGGTGGAAGGACTGGTTCCTATCTGCATCAGGCATGTTTCTTTCACTTCAAATATGCCATAATTCCGAAGTCATTAATATTTAAACTGCAATTTCTTTCTTTATATCTTTCTAGATCTGTAGTCTGCAAAGTTAGGTTTACAGAAATTTCCTATTGCTGGGATAACTGATTTTAGTCATTAAACACTGAAGAAAATAATGTGATATCTGGGTTTTCATTACGCAATTGCTGTTACCTTCTTTTGGGTGGTCTAAACATTCAGGTTTGCTTTGACATCTGGCTTTCACACTTTTTGTTCTCAATTAATGTACTTCAGTAACTACGCCAGAATGAAATGGCTTCAGTGATGAAATGAGATGTGATTAAATGGACAAAGGAAAATAGATCTCATCTTCTATTGACTAAATGATTTGAGATTAATACACTTTATCTTCTACTGATATTATTTTAATACTTATCATCATTGTCATCCATCACTATAATATGTATTTGTAATTATCTAGTCCTGAAACTGTCTTAGTAAGGAATGCAGATCATTCTGGCGAGTATTTATTTATTTTCTTTGATATAACTTGCCATGAAATGCAGCCCTCAATCTGGTCAGTTCATCGGAGAAGAAATTAGACTCGGATCTCGAGGTGATAGCTATTACGAGTACCTAATCAAAGTGTGGCTTCAATCTATTCAAGATGGTACTTTCACATCTGTATGATATGCATGATAAAGCAATGAGGGGTGTTAGGCACTTGCTTGTGCAAACAACAATACCAAATGAGTTGGTTTTTGTGGGAGAATTGCCTTGGGGACCCAATGGTACTTTCCATCCAAAAATGGATCACCTGGTATGTGGTACTTCCTCCACCCTTGCGTTTTCAGGAATACCTTGATAAATGGATACGTTTGGTGCTCTTGTTTAGGTGAAAGATATTAAATTTTCTCTCATCCTGCCATATACTGTTTAAGGCATTATGACATTTCTAGAATAAGCTTACACATGATGTGCTTCTAGGACATACGATCTAGGCTTGTACAGTTGAGTATATGGTTCACTTTTTTTCTTCTTTTTCCTTTTGTCCCTGTTTTTCATTAACGAAGTCATTAAAATTTTGTTCAGCTAATTCGGACTTTGGTCTCTACATATCCAATACTGTGGAATTCATACTGAATGTTCCTTAATATATTCTTTTGTTCTTCACCCAAAATTTATTAGGTGGTTATGATCCTTGAGATAAGTTTTTTGCTCTGCCTTATAAAAAAAATCATCAGTTACCTACTTAGATACATAAAAGTTAAGCCCGCTCTTTGGATCTATCATATTGGACCAACAAGAGGTTTCTTGCCCCATCCCATAGCCTGTATTAATCTGTGAAGTCAAAACTTGATTATTTTCCCTCAGCATCATAACTTATTGGCTTTACCATCAAAACTAAGGTATTAGCTCACTCCATCAAAGCAATAGTTGTAGTTGTGTCATTCACTTACATGAATGCATAAGTTATATGTCTGTGTTAATCATTGACTCCAGTGAATGCATTCCTGTTTTCGGATGCAAAAGAGCACCCCTGATTTATGGAAGTATTTTTAGTGTACTTCCAGGTGTGTTTCTTGCCTGGTACTCTTGCGCTTGGTGCTACTAAAGGCATCATAAAGGAGAAAGCCATGAAGTACAACCTTCTTACATTTGAAGATCTGGAAAACTTGAAACTTGCAGAAGATTTAGCAAAGACATGTTTTGAGATGTATTCAGTAACTGCCAGTGGTCTGGCTCCTGAAATTGCATGCTTTCATACTAAGGTTGGTTTCATTTAACTTGTTTGCGATAATCAGTATAGGATTGAATTAATTTCTTATTCATCTATACATGCTATTCTTTTTGCATATTATATAACTTTGTGGGTAATGATCTGCTGTCATGATCTGATTTCAACAGGAATATTTTGAAAGTGGTCTTGATGGTGGAAATAAGAGTTCAGAATATGTAAATGACATTGTAATTAAGCGAGGTGATCGTCACAATTTGTTGCGTCCCGAAACTGTTGAATCCTTGTTTGTACTGTATCGTATCACTCAAGATCCAAAGTACGACCTTTTAGTTCTTTCGTAAATCATTCTATTTACCGTCATTTAGTTTCTACATTTTTAAAGGCCAACTGCATACAAACTTTCCCCCTCCTAATACATGTATCACAGATATCGGGAATGGGGTTGGCAGATCTTTGAGTCATTTGAGAAATACACAAAGGTTGATTCCGGCGGATACACGTCGTTAGACGTAACGACGTCACCACTCTTCCTCCTCGAAGAAGAGATAAGATGGAGACATTTTTCCTTGCTGAAACATTGTAGTGACCACTCTCTTATGCCACTAGACAAATTTGTTTGTAACACAGAAGCACACCCTTTACCCCTTGGAGGTGCTATCTATTTAGACGGAGGCGGTACCATGAAGGGAAGCATGTAAAGGGTTAATGTCTCTTTCACATGGTTTGGTATAGTTTTTCTTTTTCTAATGGCAGTCCATGCCTACTTGCGCAGGTTCCCACTTAGACCCTATAAAAAGGAATCTTAAACCCTCCTAATCATGACCAGATTTTAACATTTATATCTTCTTTTAGACATCGAGGTTATGCGTGGATGGGATTTGCCCACCAAAATATGGAGTGAAATATAGGTACTTGACTTGTCTGATTTAGCAGTGTAAGTGTAATTCAGTCCTAAATCAACCGATTGTTTTATATAATTGTAATTATTGCATCTATTCATGACTGCCCTTTTATTGCCAAAAGGTCATATTGAAATCTATTTTGTTACCTTCAGCTTGAAGGATAAACAGATTATCACAATAAGGTCACATCATCTATTTCTGTATTCTCAGCATTAATGACTTCTGTAAATGTGTAGCCTTCCAGACTTCTCCCCTGCAGTTTCAGGTGGTCACGGAACGAGAAATGGTTAAAGCAAACGCAGGTAATTGAAATATAAGTATATTTCTGGTAATCTGAAAGGTTACTTGAAGCTTAATACAAAAAAAAAAAAATCCAACCTATTCCTATTTTCTCATTTAATGCCTAAACTTTTCGGTCAATATAAGTATCAAACATTACCATTTTAAGTATTTGATCTGTGACGACGGTTAAAAAATTTCGTTAACCATTCAAAATGTGAAACAAGATATTTAAAAAAATTAAAAAAATAAATTTATTATTGTTTTTAAAAAAAACTCAAAATTTTTATAATATTCTAAAAACACCACAAACATTAAAATCTCTAATTATTAAATCCACATACTGTCTCCAGCTGTCGTCAACGTGGTACCAATAACCGATTGAAGAAGAACACCTTCGTTAGGTGAAAGGAACAGAGAAGAGGGAGTAACTGAGAGGGCGGGGCTTCATTTAGTGCTTGTGCAGCATAGCCCTATGGGTTCCCCCCAAGTTTCTTTAATGTTTAATTTTATGGATGAAGTCAAACAAACAAGGTTCTCCAATACAAAGATGCAAGTTTTCATACAACTAAATACATGAATCTCGCATGCAAATGGAAATTAAATATAGAGGAATCACTTGCAGTGGGCATCGTCACACAAATAGGAGCATATTTTTTTATTATAGTTGATCAGGAGCATCTCATCATCGTCACTCCCGAAACTTGTCCCGCAACGAGCTATGAACACATAGACCGTATCTTTCATCTCATCAATAAATCTGATCTGAAATAGGCTCGCCTCCATGACCGTTTGATTACCACACTCCCACAAACAACCCAGAATCCAATGTAGTATCCCAATCCCATGCTTACATAGAAACAAAACTTGTCATATTCATCTTCACCATTTTCATCTTCCTTCTCCAATGGAGGATGTTCTGGATTTCCACTTGCATATACTAAAACAGTTTGACTGAAGCTAGGAAGAGCTCCAGAAAGCTGATAATAGGAAAGTATTAGCTGTGACAAGGAAGACAAGCCAACCAGGAAATCAGCAACTTCACCTCAGAATTTGTTGTTGGAGAGATCCAAAACTTTTCAGCCCGGAAAGAGTTTTTGGAATCTCTACTTCAAAGAGGTTGGAGCTGAGATTAAGATAAATCTGCAACTTGAATGGCATAACCGGAATCTCTCCAAGTTCGTGATGCTATCAGGTATGAACCAGTGAGATAATTGTATTCGAGGTTTAGGTTAATAAGCAGTAAACAGTTGGCAATTGAAGATGGTATGATCCCAGTAAAGCTGTTGTTTTCCAACTCCAAATACATCAAGTTCTGCAAGGATTACAGAAGGGATAGGACCAGTGAGAGAATTGGAACTAAGGTTCAAACTTGTCAGTGTACTCAGATTTTCCAACTGAGAATCAATATTTCCACCCAAAGAATTGAAAGAAAAACCCAAGCATTCCAACTCAGAAAACTTTTGAAAGAGACAATCAACATGTTACTAAAGTTCTAGCTCCTTAATCCATCTATCTCTCCACAACTGTTGAAAAACTCGGCTGGGATTGAGTTGAAAAAGTTATCGGAAAAGTCCAGTGACTGCAGAGAATCAATCCGGTAAATAATTGGTAGAAAGCTAGAGTTAGAGAGACCAAAACCCGACAAAGAAATGGAGAGTATGGAGGGGGGAGTTGCATGTAACTCATTTCCAATGGCTAAGGTTTGGCTCCGTTGCAACATTCCAGGATGAATTCTCGGTGTTAAACTGAAGCTGCCCAGAAATAGTGAAAGAAATGGAGACTTACTTGATGACTCTATGATAATCAAATATTCCAAAAACAAATAATAACGAATGTTAGTATAATTTTCTCTTAATATAAAGACTTGTTTGATTCATTTCAGCTCTAACGGGGGGCCGGGGAAGAGCAGAACACAGAGCATGCAATTATAATTACAAGGAACTTGAGAATTTCCCAGTGGAAATTCATGGGAAAGAAAAACCGATGGGTGAGAGCAGTTGACTTGACTGCAAACACCAAAGAAATGAACAGGCAACGGTCTTCTTTCTTGGAAGTCCAGTTCCGAATGCTACAGTCTGCAACTACAAAACTTGTTTCAATCACCCTTTTATTACGTTACCACTTTGGAACTCAGGAGACTGGTTCAAGTCTATGATTAAATTACGAGATGATTATATTGTTGAACTTTTAATTAAATTAATAATTATCTTTTCTGGATAAACCAAGAGTTGTGATCGGTGATTTTGTGAAAGAAGAGATGATAATGAGTTCGATCGGATTAGATTTTTTATCCATCCGAACCTAACCTGAAAATCAAATCTCTCTACCTTAATTTTTTAGGTCAAAACCAACACTCAACCTATATAAAAAATTCATTTTTATTTGGTAAAATGATGATATAATTAAAGAATAAAATATAAAAAGTATTGTTGCAATTATCCCTAAATGTATAAAAAATATTTATAATAATATGTCGGTCGAGTAGACTTTTTATCCTAAATTTAAATCCGACAAGAAACTAAATTTTTAAAATAAAAATCGATTTAATCTAATCAGATCCGAGTAAAATGATCATCTTCATTTGAGAGAGGAAGAGAGTTTAGATTATCTAATGAAGAAGAATAAGATTAATAGTTGAGAGAGTTTAGATTATGAAAGAAAGATTTAGAATGATGACTATTTATAGGTTGTTAGGAAAAGTATATATAATATCATAGAGTAGATTTAGTTAATGATGAAATTGATAACGATAAGATCAAAGAATTGTAGTATTTCGAAAGATATAAAACTTTAACGACATCAATAGAAGAAAAATCGATAATAAAGATACAATTTAATATTTATGGAAAAAAATACAATAATGATTATTGTTGAGTATTATAGGAATAATCTTACATTCTAGCGGTGTCAAAATCAAGTTTTAATTTACCATTAAGAAAGAAAAAACAATTGAACAAATATTTTATTAATACAGTATTGATGTGCTAGTTAACAGTTAAACTTGTTTATGAAAATGAATGTCCCTTGTTCCCATATGTAACGGGGTAAGGGGGAGGTAAGATGGTAGGCTGTTCCCAACACTAGATTGAGAGCAGTTTCCGTAGGAGACCTCCAAATTATGAAATATCTTCCATGGAATTTTAATAATTCAGGATAAATATATAAATTGTGTCTCTAATAATAAATATTGAAAAAAGATTAAGAGAACAAAGTTCAATTTCAATCATTTCCACCTTATTAAAAAATAATAAAAGAAAAAATAATTAAAAACTAAAAATAAATTTAAAAAGTCACATCAACATTTTTATTAAATTTTTAACTCTAAAACAAAAACAAAATACATTTTTAAGTATGATTTAAAAATAATAATAATTAGATTATCAAAATAGAAATAAAATAACATGTGAGTGACTAAATATGTAATTTATTTTTTAATTATAGTTTATTTCTTAATTTTGGGTTTTGGGCAGGTGTCCCTCCTATGACACTATTAATAGTATTAACGTAATAATTTACTATATTGATATGACTGTCGTTTATGATGTTTAGATGATCTTTATGTGAATGATAATTAATTAAGATTATTTAAGTAAAAATAGGCATATAAATCATAAGATTGAGTTAGGTTTTCTTAAAATTATAATCATATATATTTTTGGATTTAATCGTTAATATTTGTTTATTACTGATTAATTAGTTCATATTGAATACCGTAAAGACTCACGTGATTTGGACTAATGAATAATGTTACTCTGGGCCCAAGTCTAGGAAGTCCATGATTTAAGCCCATACAAATGATCTAACTGCTCGCGCTTAAATCCGCCAAGCACCGTAACTATCGACGATCTATTAATATTTTCATCCTTTCTCTGTTTTGTATTTCACCGCCGCTTTGTCAGCCGCTTCGGGTTATCACAGCGGCGGAGCTCAAATTCCAAGACGCCGACAACTCGAAAACCCTCGCCGCAAAAAGAAAGCATAACAAAATGAGCCAAGATGAGAAAATTAGAGGCGTCATCCCCAATTTCAACCCTCAAAACCAATATCAATACGGCACGTTTCAAGGCGTCGCCAATTACTACCCTCCTTTCCCTCAACAACCACCACCGCCTCCGCCTCAGCCTCAGCATCCCTTTGTCGGCTTACCCCACCCCGTCCCTCCGCCGTGCTTCGCCAACCCCTATGTCCATGGTTACCAGACCGTTACAGGTACACAGATCATTTATTTTATTGTTGGTGATTGGCTTTTTTTTTGTGGAAATTCATAATCTACTTTGGTTAATTGGTGTTTATTGATTATTAAAGTGAATTGGGTTTTGATTCTTTGGTTGAATTTGATATTTTTTTTTTGAAGGTTTTCCTGTTGAAGAAGCGGCACCCGTGAGGCCACCACGCCTTCCTGTTTGTGGTCTTGGAATCGGCTGGTCATTGTAAGTTTTTTTTTGAATTTGATGTCCATATCGTCATCTGTAAGCTGATAAGCTGTTGAAGATTCAGATAACAACTCTTTTCGGGTTTCCTTATCTGAGATTTGGTTCAGAAATGATTGTTCCTATTGTACAAATTCACTATCATGTTAGGCTACGAAAATTTCATATCTTATGCTCATAGAATTGACAGGATGAAGTTTAAGACCTGGTTGAGTTGTCTTAATTATGAATTTGTAAATTAATAACATTCGGCATCGAACCCTACTATTTGGTGTCAATGTCTAGGTAGCTATATATATATATTTAAGGTTCACTATGTTACTGCAATAATTTTCATGGAATGATGCTTGATAAACTTCAGAGGTTTGACTTGCTATAGCTATTTTTTGGATAGGTTTTTTCTTGGCTTCTTCTTTGGTGGTATTCCCTGGTATGTTGGAACTTTTATTATCCTCTGTGTCCGAGTGGATAATAGAGAAAAAGCTGGATACCTCGCATGTGCTATTGCTGTAAGTTTTATTCAGAGTACCTTTCTTTTCTTATTCTGTTATCTATTGTACCGGATGATGATACTAGTCTGTTTGCATTTTGCAAAAGAAAAAAAAAGTTCTGAAACTCAAAGGGGAGTGAATTACCCTATTTGCTATCTATTATTCTAAGAGACTTATTACTCTTTAGTTACACATTATGTTTACATGGTAGAATTGATGCTGAAGTAGTTCATCTATTGAATTTATCCTGAAGCAACCGCATATTATGTTGCTCAGACTATGGGCTGAGTGCCGGATATGAAAATAATATGTGTGTGACACGGGTATACTCAAATCAAATCTTTCAAAGTGTTAACAATATTGGAGGATTATAATCCCATACCTATATATGAACGTGTCAAAGTAAAACTGAATTATTTGTGTGACACGGGTATACTCAAATCAAATCTTTCAAAGTGTTAACAATATTGGAGGATTATAATCCCATACCTATATATGAACGTGTCAAAGTAAAACTGAGTTCTTATTTCCAACGTTTTGTGCATGCTCACGAATTGGAACTGCTCATTCTTGTTTTTCCTCTCACTATGATAGCATATGCTTCTGTATTTTTGTTAAGAAACAAGGATCGAAATCCTGAGTGTGCTTTGCTACAAGCTTTCTCTTTTACATTGCTGTCCGCTCTTGTTTTTGCAGTCCGTGATTGTTATGATTGTGGTTACCTTTGGTTTGACAAAGGAAGGTCATGCCTGGTGAAGTATGGACTATGAAGGTATGAAGTTGGCTGTACGTTATTCTTTTAAGTATAGTATTGATGCTTGTAATTTGTTCGAAAAGAATTGTTCTGAACTCTTGTTCTTTACATTTTAAAGTGAACCCCCAGAACTATTTATATATATGTATATATATGCATATAGCTTTTATTTTCATCTGAATTGCTGAGGACATTATGAATGCCATTAGTTATATATATATATAATAGTAAAATGTTTTACATCTGGGTCTGCTGATGGTTCATACCAAATTTGGGGGGTGTCCCGTTTTTGTTTTGGTATTGAAATGTATCGATACTGATTAGTTGAAAGATTGAAACAATACGATACAGGTACTCTTTCGATTTATCGTAAAACTGGTTCATACTGGGCGAAATAGTTTGCTATCAGCCTAACCTTATCAGGGAGGCCGAGTATGTGTAACTGTAGGGTTACAGAAGGAAGAATCCTTCTAGTTTCCTTTGTTACCTTAATCTCTGCAAAACATGTTATTAAATATGCTGTATTGACACTCAAACATAAATAACCTGAATTCGAATATCGTGAATATTGTATTGAACATATCAGTCTCGTAAAGTGAATCATAATTTCCAATCTCCACCTGCAATTGCCAACAACTTGCCAACAACTTAATTAACGTAAACATAATTTGCTTTGTTGGGTTTTTCTGGATCGAAACCCTTAAAGCTCATGTTTCAACTGCAGCAAGAAACACTAGTACACATTTGTATTAAGTGACAAATCGTAGTAAATAATATATTAAGCCTTTTAAAAGTAGATAAATTAAACATAATCTTCATTTCTTGGTTTAAAAATGTCTTAAATCCTTATTAATTTCGAAGTTATATATTTTGTACCCACGGTTTCATCCTAGTTTTGTCTCCAGAAAACATGGAGGAAAATGGAAATGAAGATCAAATTCAAAGAAGATACCGGAAGAGAAGTGAAGCTAATGGCAAGTTTCACTAAAATGGGTCAACATGAGTTGCCAGACCCTGAACTCAAGAAACTGACCTTATCTGTTGCAATAGCTGATTGTTAGTTTAGGTCTTATTTGAGAAGAAAAATAAAACCATAACTCTATTTTCGAACCTTTTGTCAATGAAGTTCAGGTTTTATCTGAGAATCTGAATGGTAAAGCTGTTGTTTGGTACAAGAAGAAGCTATTGCCATGATCTCAGAAAGATCTGATGGTGCACGATGGATATCGATGATGAGGAAGAAGCTATAATATAAGGATTATATTTTTGAAAATATATAACAACATTTGGCATATTTAAATTCTATATTTATTAGTTTATATAAAGTTTAAACAGTTCTTCATTCTTAAACATGAAGATATTGAATGTTTAAACATATTCAGTCCTACTTCCTCCTGTATGTTATACTAAAAATAATTTCAATTGAATTAAATTTACTCGAGTCTAATTGTTTCTAATCTATAAATGAAAGTTACTAATAAAATATAAAAAACCCAACCAAAGATTGAAAATGAAACCCACACAAAGTGGAGCCTAATTGAACGGATCATATTCCGTTTTCTCCTTTCTCTTTGACCCCTTTCCCCTCCATCTCCATTCTTCTTCCCCTCCCCATTAGCCACCGGTCGACGCCCACACCGACATAGAGGATTGATCGTAGCGCTGCAGACAGACATAAAAATCGATGGCTCTGGGGACCAATGCCTCGTTTTGAATATTACTACTGATAATGGAATTTATCTAGGTGACAATCCTTTCATCGAACCTATACCTATCTTCATCACCCAACTCTCTGCTATCTTAAATTAATTGCCACTCGCTTTCTTTACAACCTCCTCAAACCCTTACATCAACCTCGAATCGTCTCCAAAGTTCTTGTAAGCACCGCAGTCCGATTCGTTTTACGATTCTGACACACATTATATATTTGTTTCCGGAAAAATGTTGTTACATTGGAAACCTTTGCACAAATGTCGCTTGTCCCTTCATCGTGGGGCTTGTCTTCTTTTACCTATTGCATGGATCTTTCGTACAAGATGAACAACGATATTACAATGAGAAATGTGGCTTCTTATGGGCCGGGACACTAACAGTCACGAGTTTTCAGGCTGTGAATCGGATTCTATCCAATCTCAAGCTACTCAACTCCGAAATCGGGCTTTTGGCGAGACCAATTGCCCTGATTAGCGACATGGGTTCTTGGATTCTTATGGTTATGTTGATCCCATTTTGTGCTAAGCCCGTGAAGGCTCCATTTGTTATCATTGCAACAATAGCCAGCGTGTTGGCCTCCTTTTACACTATCCGTTCGTTCCTCGCGTGGATCGTTCGTTACACTTCCGATGACTCGAAACCGCACAGCGAATTCTACTTGTGTTTCCCCCTTGTCAGTGCCGTTTTAAGCGCATTTATAACGAATGCGACCGGCATTCATCCTATCGTTGGAGCTTTCGTATTTGGGCTCATTATGCCAGATGAACTAACTGTCACATTGATGAACCGGTTCGATTACTTCATCTCTAGGCTTATGTTGCCGGTCTTCTTTGCGGTTGCCGGTGTCCGAGTCGACATCTTTAAAATAACAAAGTGGAGCCTCGTATTTATCGTCGTAATCCTGTTTTCCGCTACTAAGATCATTTTTTTTGTTCCAGTTTCCGTCATCTCGTACGTTAACACCAGGGATAGCTTTGCTCTTGGATTTCTAATGAGCACCAAAGGGACATGTGCCATTCTTCTTGTTGCAACTGGCTTAGAGAAAGGGGTACTTTCTTTTCTCACATTTATATTTTACAGTCCATATTCGAAGTATATGATTTAGTAGTCCGTTCGAATTTATTTCGGTTTTGCACGACGGTGATCAGGGTTTTAAAAAACGGTCCGTGACTACGATTTCGGCCGCGATATAGTGGTTTCACCGCCGTTCGAGTTATCCGTGACGGCCATAATCACGGTAAATCCAAAATAACCGAAAACGCGACCGCGATTTGAAACCCTGACGGTGATTACGCGGTGATGATGGTTGCAATTTTATTAATGAACTGCATTGTTGCACCCACCATTGCCGCCACTTACAAACGGAACAATCTATTCGCCAAGTACAACAGTACAACTATACAAGACGCTAAACCGGAAGCCGAGCTTCGAGTCCTCGTATGCATCCATTCGTATTGCGACGTGCCGGGAACATTAAAACTCCTCGATTTCTCCCATGATCTCCGATACAATCGTATGGCGGTTTTCACTCTCCACCTCGTAGAGATCACCGAACGGCAGTCAACTATGCTCATAGTGCACAACTCGCATACCACCAACAGCCTCCGTGACAACGCTAGCTCCGAAACGGACCGAACCATCACCGCCTTTGCAAAATTCGGAGAAATGATTCCCAATGTCCGAATCCAATCACTTACCATATCGTCTCCGTTCATGGCATTGGATGGGGATATTTGTAGTATAGCTAAAGACAAGGTCGTGACATTGATAATCTTACCATTCCATAAGCGAGCTCATAACATAAATCAAAAAGTGTTTCTCAATGCTCCGTGTTCGGTCGGAATCTTCGTCAACCGTGGACTCGAAGAGGCCAATGTTTCAAACTCCGATGGAGGGATACGTGAAATAGCAATGTTATTCCTAGGCGGAGCCGACGATTGTGAAGACTTAGCTTATGCTTGGAGGATGGCGGGGAATCCAGGAGTGAGCTTAACCGTTATACGATTAATTGAAACGGACTTCGTCGATTATTCCTGGAAGGAAAAACGAGAAAGACGACGATTACATACACGAGTTCCAGTACAAAACGGCCGGCGAAGAACTTATCGTATACCAAGAGAAGGCTTTAAATAGTGGCGAAGAATCGATCGACACATTGAAAGATATAGAGAATAAATTCCAGCTATTCATTGTGGGGAGACGAGATGGGTTAGAGTAAACGATAACAACACAATTGTGCCATATGATTGATTGTCCGGAGCTCGGCGTCATCGGCAACTTGTTGGCGATATCGGAATCCGCTTCGAGCTCCGTTCTGGTGGTGCAACATTTCAGGTATTCGAGTTCGCGTGGGACAAAGATGTTTCAAAAAAGAATAAGTAGGTTAGAGAGAAGAAATGTAAATATTGAGCGTATTACTTTTTTATAAGAAAAGTTTGCCTATGGCAAGTTTCACTAAATCACAAATTAGATTATTAAATTTTGATTTGTTCAAATTGTTCGGGTTAACTTTAATTTTTTGTTTAAGCTTCAAATTTGATTCGAATTTGGATTTATAAAATATAAATGATTGAGAAATCAAAAATAAAAACGATGTTGTTTTGATATTTAGTCAAGTAATTTGATTTGTTTTGTGATTTAGTCCATGATTTTATTGATTCTTTAATTCCTCCTTAATGTTAAATTTATTTTAACTAAATTTGAATCACATACTCCTTAACAACAGTGGATACATGTTTAACGTCAATTTCTCTTTTTAACAATATTTTTCTATATTTTTAATTTAATCTCTCAATTTTATATTATATAATATTATAAATGTGGAAAAGAATATAAATGAATATATCTATGACATATGATTAAATAAAATCGTTTAAAATAAAACCAATCAATACCTCAATTGACGTGAGTAGATGACTAAACACATTATATTATGAAACAAAATAATCTATTCAGCAGCTCAACCTCAAGTAACGTGTTCTTGGTAAAATCTCATTTCAATTTGTCATAAGAATGGATTGTAAATGAGACGAGATAGAAAACAAGTTACTCGAGCTTGATTCAGTTATTACTCAAATCAAATGCATTTGACTCGAGTTCCTAATGAGTTGAAATGAGTTACATGATACATGACTCAAAAAGCTCGAGATCAACTCAAAAAATAATACATTAAAATTTCAGCTCGTTTACAACCTTAGTTGCATAAACTAATTGGTCAAAACTAATTGATCACTTTTATTAGTTGTGTATTTAAATGTTCTAAATTGTTTATTTCTCTTTTAAGAAAAATAATAATTTAAAATATATATTTTATTTATATTTAATTATAAAAATAAAAAATATATATATTTTTGTAAATGAAAAATATTAAATAATTTTAGGCGAATTGCTTCAAATGTCAAATTCAATCAAATCCAAGAAATGAAATACATAACCACAAAAATTGGAAGCAAATTGAACGGATAACCTTATATTCTTACACTTGCCTCCTTACAACCTATAGTATTTCAGAAGAAACTCTACTTGTCTTCCGGTTCTTTCTCTTTGACCCTTTTCCTACCTCTATTCTCCTCCTTCCCCCCCCCCCCCTCGATTAGCCATCCGAACGCCACCGGTTGACGTATATGCCCGCAGGAAAGGATCGATGGTCGCGCGACCGAGCAACCAAAAATAATGGATGAGGGCTTAGAGAACCAATGTTTCCTTCTCAACATCACTAACTACAATGGAATCTGGCAAGGTGATAACCCCTTCAGCGAAGCTCTCCCCTTGTTCATCACGCAGCTCGCCGTTATCTTGATCATCACTCGCTTTCTTTACCACCTTTTCAAGCCTTTACATCAACCGAGGATCGTGTCGGATATCCTCGTAAGCGTTGTTGTTGTTCCGTATCTATTTTCGATGTGACCTATATATATATATGTAATGATTTTTGAGAGCAGAGTTTGATGTTTATGCAGGGTGGTATATTGTTGGGTCCATCTGCACTTGGGAAAACAATGTACTTTGCCGATTTGTTCCCGACACGGAGTGTTATTACGGTCGAAACCTTGGGATACATGGGACTTGTTCTTCACATGTTCTTAGTCGGCTTGGAGCTCGACTTAAACTCCATCGGTCGGATAAGCAAAAAGGCAGTAATCCTCACTGTGACAGGCCTTTTTCTTCCCTTCGTCACAGGGGTTGGTTTTTTCTATATATTGCGTGGGATTTTAGATCATGAGAGTGAGACAGATAAATATTACCATCAAGAATGTGGTTTTCTATGGGCTGCCTCGCTTGCGGTCACGAGTTTCCCGGCGGTAAGTCGGATTTTGTCCGATCTCAAGCTACTCAACTCCGAGATCGGAAAATTGGCGATTCCCATTGCCCTCATCAGCGACTTGGGTTCGTGGATTCTCGTTGTGATTTTGATACCATTCTGCAGCAATCCCCTTCATGCTCCATATGTTATCACTACCACAACAGCCTACGTATTGGCCTCTTTTTACTCTTTCCGCCCGTTCCTCGCATGGGTCGTTAATTACACTTCCGAAGACAACAAAAACTACAGCGATTGTTACTTGTGTTTAGCCCTCGTCGGTGTCGTTTTAAGCGCATTCGTAACGGACGTCACCGGCACTCACCCCATCGTTGGAGCTTTCATATTCGGCCTCATCTTGCCCGATGATCTAGCCATCATGTTGATGGGCCGGTTTAGTTACTTCATTTCCGGCCTTATGCTTCCGGTTTTCTTCGTCATCGCAGGTCTTCGAGTCGACATCTTCAAGATAACAAAGTGGAGCCTAGTATTCATCGTCGTAATCGTACTTTTCGTCGTTAAGGTCATCAGTTTCCTACCCGTTTCAGCTGTCTCCAACATCAACACTAAAGATAGCTTTGCTCTTGGATTACTTATGAGCACCAAGGGGATATGGGCCATTCTTATTGTTCTCACTGGCTTGGACAACAAGGTACTCGAATTTCAGTTTTTTATCCTTTTAAAATATTCGAATTTAAAATTTGATTCTTATACTATAATTTGATCGTAATTAGGTTTTACGTGATGGAGATTATGCGGTGACGATAATTGCAATTCTAGTAATGAACAGCATAATTGCTCCCACCATTGCTGCCATCTACAAGCGGACCACAATATTCGTAAAGAGTAATAGTAGAACGATACAAGAAGCTAAGAGTGAACCGGAGTTACGGATCCTTGTATGCATCCATTCGTATTGCAATGTGCCCGGAATACTAAAGCTCCTCGACGCTACCCACGATTCCCGACGTAATCATTTATCGGTGTTCGCCCTCCACCTAGTTGAGCTCCCTGGCCGACCCGCGACGATGCTTATCGTGCACGACTCGCACAGTCCCCGCTTCGAAGACTCTGCCAATGATGACCATGACTACGATAGCTCTGAAACTGATCAAATCGTTACCGCCTTCACCGAATTCGAGAGCAAGATACGAAACGTTCGGATCCAATCGCTTACCGCGGTGTCACCTTCCATGGCCATGCATGGGGATATTTGTAGTTTGGCCGAAGATAAGCATGTGGCATTCTTAATTTTACCGTTCCATAAACGAGCCACTAAAGGAGGGACTATCCGGGAGGCTAAATCTTCCTTTCGTAACATAAATCAAAATGTGCTTTTCAATGCTCCGTGTTCTGTCGGAATATTCATCGACCGTGGGCTTGAAGAGGCAAAAGTCTCCGATATCGAGGACGGAATCCATGATATAGCGATGTTATTCCTCGGCGGAGCCGACGATTGCGAAGCATTAGCTTATGCATGGAGGATGTCAAGGAAGCCCGGAGTTAGCTTAACTGTTATAAGAATATTTGAAAATGATCTCGTCGATGCCCAGAAGCCGAATGATATCGACGACGATTACATCAACGAGTTCCGATTACAAACTGCCAATGAAGAACTAATTGTATATGAAGAGAAGACTTTGCACGATGGGGAAGAACTTGCTGTCACATTGAAAGAAATGGAGAACAAATTCGAGTTATTCATTGTAGGGAGACGAGACGGTATAGACACGCCGATGACAATCGAGTTATTCGACAGAATCAACTGTCCAGAGCTCGGGATAGTCGGCGACTTGTTGGCCACATCGGATTCTGCCACAAGCAACGTCCTAGTGTTGAAACAATTTGCCGACGCGGTCAATAACCAAGTGATTGAAGATTTGGTCGGGACACAAGGGTCGTCGATGGACCGAACGGCGATGCACTTCGGGAGTCGGCGGCTAGCGACGGCGACTAGCAATGCATTATGGACGCGATCTGATGCGAAAGAGAAACCGAGAAAGGTCGATGACGGTGTCGATCATGCTGATGATGACCATGGTAATGATAATGATCCATAGGATACTAGAAAAGCAGGATAGTTTTAGCTATTTAAACAGCTTGTGCCATTATTTTTTGCTTCCAATTTTTTTTAATTTGTAAATTCTTTGTAATCTTTTAGCATAGTTCAAACGTTTTTTTATATCATGATATTTTGGATTAATATAAATACTGTTTTTTATATTTTAATAATATTATACGAGAGAACGTCTACAATTACTTCTTTTATGTATTTATATATGTTTTGCTGAAGAAATTGAGGTGATGATCGTTATTAATGGTTTATTTTTTAAATTTTAGATAGTGAATTGTAATTAATAATTTTGTAAAAGAAATAAGAGTAGATGATATGAAGAAGATAATGAATAATAGTGGGTAGTTGAACTTATAATCTCTTCTCTAACAATGTATGATGTTTAATGTTTTTATACGAAACTCCGGAAGCTTCCATCAACGGAAGAGTTCTTTCTAAAAGTTTCAATTGAAGAAAGAACAATTACAGAAGTGTTATTTGTAGAGGAGATTTAGAGTTGGTAACAACACTATATTATTAGTCGGATTTTAATAAAACAATATAAAAAATAATATATGAAGCACTAAAATTATGGTAATAAATTAAATTTTAATATTATATTATATTATTAATTAAATAAATAAAGTATTATTTTATTTAATTATTTTTATTAAATTGATTTGGGTTGAAATTACGGATTTGCATTTAACTCAACTTTATAGGGTCAATTTTTTTGTTGAAAAATTATATTCGAGTCGAATTCAAATTTTTCTAAGGATGAAGTCAGATTCAGGGTTAGGGTAAAAATATTTTACTCGACTCGAGATAATAATTTAATTATCTCTTAAATATTTAAAAAAAATACAATATTATTTATCTTTCTATGTCTTTTTCAGTTACAAGTTTTACCTAAAAATCGACTCAAATTTCAGATATGATAAACTCTATCTTAACCTAAGTTGAATGATGGGGGCAAGGGTATAATACTAAGATCGAGTTTAAATGGACCATAAACCTAATCTAACCTTATTTGACCACACATCTCTTATCAAAATTGAAATCGGATTCTAATTAAAATTGTGAAGCGGATTCAACTCAAAGAAAAAAAATTAAATACAGTTCTAATCAATGTCTATTTTCATTATTTTAATATCAAATCCAATTTGAATTTAGGGAAAAATTTGTCCTAATTAGGGAAGAGCACGAGATCGAATTAGACGGGTTTTGATCAAATCCGATCTCATTAGATCGGATTTGTTTTTAAAAAAAATAGGATTGGTCAGGTTTTTTAGAAGATAAGTTCGGGTTGAGTTTGAATTTAAGATGAAAATTATTCAACCCAAAAATAATATAGTTATACCTTGTATATCTAGAGATAATCACAATAATATTCCTTCCTATATTATTATTATTTTTAATTATATCATTATTTTGTCGAATAAATTTAAGAATTTTATATATACATATTTGTGTCGAGTCGTGTCACGTGCAAATTTGATTTCAACAGGAAAATCGAATTTTGAATCGGGCGAAACTATCATAAATTCTAGTCAAGTTAAATTTCGAATAAATGATATATTTTGATCGGAATAGATCAAAATAGTTGAAAATTCGACCTGATCCAACCTAACTCATGCTGATCCATGATCCAACTTGTTGCAATGAAATCACCTTCCTCTCAAAACGTGTAACCATCTCGTTCAATTTTTAGCGTGTGAGAAAACATATCGTTATCATGCTTATAAAATGTAGGTTATATTTCTCTTTCACATCTGCATGCCCAGACAAATGAATCAACACCGAGTTACATCCATCCCGTCATGACTCACCTACAAATTTACCTAAATAAATCTCATCTAAATCGACTCTCAAGATCTCCATGTGAATCATCATCGACCTCTGTTATTACATTTTTATACAAACAAGAACCAGAAGAAAAAGAAGAAGAAGACGAAGAGTGTACAAAATGTTGTCAAAGTTGGCATCCACAACAAAGATAGAAGAAACAGAGAGTAGAGACCAAGTACACAGCTTCGAAGAAGGAAGCAACCCTGAAAATCAAATCGTGGAAGAGAGACGTACGGATGGTCAAACTCTTCCATTTGAAAGCAGACCCTAACCATGATTCTTTCTTCATACCCCCTTGAACAACTTGCTTCCTCCCATTTTAGGGTTTCTGTGAGCTTTGAAGAAGAAGGAGAAGAGGGTTTGAAGGTGGTTTATATAATGGGGGAGAAGAGAAGGTTAGCCTGGTGAAGTCTAGAGATGACCAACTGTCCCGCGTTTTTGATATCGTCAAAAATTAATTATAGTATTGTGCACTAAACGTGGCCACTACCCACCATTCATAAGTGACGGACGGATGGAAGCCGGGGTTAGGATAAGTTTTTATTTTACAGTTTCAATAAGGTTAAATTATAGGGTAAAGTACGTACACAAATAGTCCCCAACTATAGGATACTTCTTTAATGAATCCTCTAACTATTAAAAGTTATAAAATGGTCCCTCAACTATAAGAGTTGTTTTGTTGAGTCCATCGACTATTAAAAATTATAAAATGGTCATTTGACTATTCATTATGTTCCAAACTCATCATTTTTCATTAAAAATTGACGGCAATCTGAATTAAATAATTACTACAAACTTTTCCGTTAAAAGTTTATACACAACCTAAAATTCATTGATATTCGGTGTAATTTATCTTTTTGTAATTACTACAAAGATATGAATTAAATAATTACTTTTAGGAGGGTAAAAAGCTCATTTTTCACTTAATTAAAGGGTTGAACAGATTAAATTAGATGTCTAATGTCAGAGAGGGATTGATAATGCAAATTTCCAATTGATCAAAGGGGGCAAGCCCCCTGCCTTGTCCATGTAATTGATGTATTTAACACTTAGATTTGTGAATTGTTCAATACAAATAGTTTTGGTGTGGGAGGTTGAGTGTAAAGATTATAGGGACATGTTATGCCATGGGAATAAAGGTTTCAATCTTAGTTTTCAAGATTCTCCACTTATTTTCTTACAAAGATTCATTCTCAATCATTTTAGATTTTTATCTATTTTATATTTTAAATTTTTATTTATATTAGATTTTTTATTCCTAATTCTCAAATTATTTCACACCTTTTAAATTTCTAATTTTTTAAACCATTTCACTATAACATTCTAAATTATTAATTTTTTAAAATTATTTCACCATAACAAACTAAATTATATAATTTAAGTTTTAAAAAATTATGAGTAGATTAGTATAATAGACCTTTAAATTTTATAATTTTACAATTTTTCTATGTAATTTTTTAAAATTAATATAATTTTAAAAAATATGGACTAGGTACCCGTGACCCGAAAATACGGGTACCCAAACTTAATGGACGGGATACGGACCGAAATTTTAGTAACCGAAAATTTCGGATACATGATTTTGAATACCCCTTATCAATCAACAATTGACGGTAAATAGAACAAAAGTTGAGGGATGGATCAAGATTTTTAAATAAAAAATGGTACAAAAATTCGATTTTACAAAAACAACATAGGGACTAAATTTTAAAATAAGATGGATACCTTTTATATATTTAATTTTTTTCTTCAAAAGGGTATCTTACAAAGTGCTTGCTTTCTGAATCCAGCTAATGCAAGAATAATGCAAGCTGGTTTCAAATTTGAACCTAAAAACAAAAGGTATCCCAAAATGAAGTTTTGGCCTAATTTTTGTCATTCTAGTAAAAGAAAATTACATCACATTTTGCAATTGTTCACCTTGTATGATTCCTTTTACCTGAAGTTCATACTGGAACTTAGGAGCCAAGGCATACATTGTATTTCTTGGGCTAAAATTGAATTACTTATTTTCCATGGTATCAGAGTATAATTTTATCATTATATTAAATTAAAATTTCACAAATTGTTAAGGGGCTACACAAAAAATTATACCCTTTTTCTGGGTGATGCCCTTGCTGTCCCCTGGGCGGTCTCCAAAATCTTCCGAAGAACACTACTGATTAGAATGATAAAAATCGCCATGGGTACCATGGTGGAATGATGAAGATCTAACATAAATTTGTGTTATAAATTTTTTGATATATTCATATTATTTTGATCAAAATTGATAATGAATCAATTTAATTTATTAAAATAAATTATTTTAATTATTATTAAAATTAATATAATCAAGAGGAAGTGCATTTAACCTGTTGACCAAGCTGTTCATCTTTATTTTCTTATATTTTATTATATCATAAATTCTGGCTCTTAGAGTCCTCATTCCTTTCCCATCTAAATAAAATTATGATTAAATTTAGGATTTATCTTAAAAAATTAATATAACCGAACATCTTAAATTGAATAATAAATTAACTTTAACCATTTTTTGTATATATATCATGTTTATATAGAGAGAGAGAGTGCATATGATTGATGCTCGCGTGCACGCATGTGTATATATATATATATATCAAGAAGATAAATTTTCTTTTTTCGTAGAACTCTTTAACGATAATGAAGAAAAATATTAATTAATTTATTCGTTGTGGATCATTATCTCTCTATATAACTTATTATTGAATCAATTTTGAGTATTTATAATTAGACTTTTCATCAAATTATAAATACAACTTATGATATTTATACTTTATTTTCATGACACGTAAACACCTATTACACATATAACATAACTGATCATTTAATTTTGTATCATACTTAATAATAACATTATACGTTATATATGTGTCCATAATTAAGAATATTAATCCAGTATTTTCTCACTTTAATGACATATATTTCATGATGAATGTACAATTTTATGAGCTTAAAATTTACTATCATAACATAGTTGTTTTTTAAAAGCATTGGGGAATGTTTATTTTCAATTTCCCAACAGATTGAATGGTTAGGTAATGCTCAATGTTCACGTTTACGTGATCCATCAATATGCATGTATTCCGAGTCTCTTACTAAAGATTTATGGATTACTAAATCCGTCGTCAGAGTTTATGACCCAAATTTTTATTATTTGATTTAAAAAATTTATAGTAGGATTTATTTGATGAAAAAATTAAGAGAAAATAACATCAGTGACCAAAAATACCTTATAATATACGATTTTAACCATTTTTTTTTTGGATTTGCCAAAATGACCAACTAAATCGCAATGCGATCGATAATTCGCAACGCGATCTCCGGTATCGCAAATCAGTTTCCAGATTCGCAACGCGATTCTGACTATCGCATTGCGATTTCCCAAATTCGCGTTGCGATTACGTAATTCGCATTGCGATTAAGTAAATCGCAACGCGATTAAGTAAATTGCAATACGAATTAGGAAAATCGCAATGCGAATACGTAAATCGCAATGCGAATCTGACTATCGCAATGCGATTTACATAGCGCCATTCGTATTAACGCGTTTTTTTTTCAAATTCCAAACACGAATTTTTTCTTAATATATCGAAAACTGAACCGTCCACAGTAATCGCAACTCATAACCTCAAACCTAAAATCACAACACTCAGTCCCATCTCTATCTCTCACTCTCTACGGCGAAATCCGTCCCCATCTCCGAAGATTTCCGTCCCCATCGCCGGCGAAATCCCTCACAACCATTCACGGCCAGAAATCCCTCACAATCATTCAGAAATGGAAAATCAACCTCCGAGGGTTATTTTTTTAATTATTTTTATTTTGAAATTTTTGCATTATTTTAGGTTTTTCATATTGAAATTGATGATAAGTTTACTGGTAATTTCAATAATAGATTAATCATTTCACTTAGATTTCTTATTAAATTCATTCGATTGCTGCCAATACTGCTAAACTGTTTAGTATTTAACCCTGTGAAGTTAGTATTTGTCTTTGTTTTGTCTTTTGGTTGAAGTAATGCAGAAGAAGAATAGTTTCGAGAATGAAAATCGCAACGCGAAAATGACTATCGCAACGCGAAATGAAAATCGCAACGCGAAACCAAAATCGCATTGCGATTCTCTCGTTGCGATTTTCATTTCGCGTTGCGATTTTCATTTCGCGTTGCGATAGTCATTTCCGCGTTGCGATTTTCATTATCTCGTTGCGATTTTCATTTCAACCAAAAGACAAAACAGTGTTGCAAATTTTAGTTTCAAGAATAAACTACTATTTATGTTTATTGTTTTTTTTGTATATATTCACAGTGTAGTTTTTGGTATAATTAACTTGGTATGCTTATTGTTTTTGTAGAGATTTTTTTCGGCTTCATTGACATTAAGGAATAAAGTTAGCCTAGCCACTACAATTGCTTCGAAGCTTTCACCTGCACAAAGAAAATTGTTTGAGGAAACCTGCTTCAGGCCATGGCTGAGAGTACAGCATCTGGGTGGAGATGCTAATTTGACTCATTTGTGGCTTCAGACCATGACTAGCGATCTACCCGACAGTATACAACGTGGTGAGGAAGAGATATGGTTTCATTTTCCACTGGCGTATACTTGTTTTGGGCGGAAGGAGTTCTGCTTAATCACTGGTCTACGATTTGAATACGATGATGTAGGCCGGTACACTCATCATATCACCCGCCCATCATGGTTATCCAGGGTTTTTCCTGATGAGTCAATAGAGAAGCCGAACTTACACTTCGACGACCTGAAGAAATTGTTTAATAAGAAAGATGATTTTACTCGGATAAATGATGTCGATGTTGTCCGAGTATACCTTCTACTACTTTTGTATGCCGGCTTTTTAGGCAGAGAGGCCAGACAACCTATTCCTCAAGAGCTAATATTATTGGTAGAGGACCTAAATGCATGGAATCTATTTCCGTGGGGTTCGTATATATGGAAAGCTACCTGGAGTCATATGTAGGATTCTTGAGAAACCCTCTGACGTGCCGGACATGATGGATTCAAGTTGGCTCTCATATGAGTTACCGGCCAGTACCATACCGGTATCTGAAGTGGAGAGGAGACAACTACCGGACACAATTCTGGATAACACCCTTTGGGCTAAGACCGCAGTTGATTTTTATCTATATGAGCGCGGAGCCAGGGGTGTTTCACTGACATATGCAAGCTCAACGATGATATCTATTTGTTGCTTGATCGGTCTTGGTGAGGCGTATTATTAGGGGTCGAAGACAATGGCTATTTCGATGGAGGGGTAAGTCTTATATTTTTCTTATATTTCAATTTGATTATTTTTTTAAAATTTATGTAAGTTACTAATATATGTCTTTTTTTGTAAAACAGCATATCGATGCGTGGGTGTCACGTCTTCTAATAATTAGGAAACTTAAGGAAAATAAAAGAAATACACGATATACAATTATGCTGACGTCTTTTAACGCCGTTCACTTGAAGAATCAACGAGATGAATCATTTGCGTTGGGCAATGGACAAGCTAAACTTTATCCTGCATGGTGGGAGGTCGATAAGGCTAGTATTTATTTTAGATTGAGTTTAAAGGTATTCATAAATAAGTGCGCAGATGAATGAATTATTACTTATGATTGCAGGTGTTTATCCCTGTTTTGGAACGTAAACATTGGCTTCTCGTCGAGCTTCAGATCCCATCCCTTAAGCAATAAAGAAGCTCAATATTACAGTTAGCAAAGACGAGACCGCACCACAACAACGAAGGACCCAGAGGGGATTGGTGTCCTCTCGTATGCTTGGCGTTGGAGCGTTTGATCACAGGAAGTATAAAGTATCTCCCTCCCACCGATAGAGATAGAGCTGTAGTAGGCTTGTGGTTTCGGCATTATATGGCTAGATCAATATATACGAGATGCTGCCTACCTGCATCCGCGTTATAAAAATATCCATAAACAATTGGTAAGTTTATAGGCTTGTGGTTTGAAAATGTTTGGTTAAGTACATAGAATTCAAATAATTTGCTGTTTGTAGGTTTTAGATGTGTACAAAGTGTTGTTTGAGCAAATGTTTGGTTTCTGTAGGTTAATCTCAGAAGTGAGTTGCGTGAAAATGATGTATGGCTGTAAAAGTTGATTCAATAGTAGATGAGGAAATAAGAATTATTGCTTATTTTTTTATTGTTTAATTGATTTGTAAAAGATGATTTGTAAAAGTTGATTTGTTTAATTGATGTGAACATAATTCTTATTTGTGCTTGTTTAATTGATTGAAATGTAATGATTGATTTTGTTGATTTCAATCTGCATTATGTTGAAGGCAAAAATGACTATCGCAATGCGAAATGAAAATCGCAACGTGAAATGAAAATCGCAACGCGAAATGAAAATCGCAACGATAAAATCGCAACACGAAACTAAAATCGCAACGCGAAACTAAATTCGCGTTGCGATTTTCATTTCGCTTTGTGATTCCCTCGTTGCGATTTTCATTTCGCATTGCGATTCTCTCGTTGCGATTTTCATTTCGCATTGCGATTGTCATTTCCGCGTTGCGATAGACATTAAGATGATTGCGAACGTCATTTCCGTGTTGCGATAATCAAATGATTGCCTAATAAGTGATAATAACTGAACATATCATAGCAATTTTCAAACTCAAGTTACTAATACATGCCTAACTGAAAATGTTAAAAGTTCACACATAAAATCTACATAATACAACGTTTGCATTTAAAAATCACCTAAGTTAACAGTCCCAAAAGGTGAAGCCAGTTGTGATTGGGATTTTAAAGATGATTGCGATTTTGATTGCCTTTTGCTTGACACCATATGAGCTTTGGATTTTGATGAGGATCCATATTTTGGTAGAGGAAAAGATGATGATTGTGATGGTACTGGTGATCCACATGTCAACCTTGTATGACCACTTTCCTTGCACCGACTACATGTCGATCTCTTCTTCTCTTCACCCTTAGACGGTATACGATCGTGACTTTTTGGTCGGCCACGTAGCCTTCTGTCCATGGCTGGTGGCAAAACAGTTTGTAAGTCATTTGGTATGTCCCACTCAGAAGGATGTGGAATAGGGTAGACAATCTCGCCATAAGTCTGTCGATATACTTCTGTAGTGTAGCAATCCATAGCGTATGCGCTTGAATCATCTTGGTTTAGATGAAGAGAAACTTTTATAACATGGCCACACGGATAACCAGATGTTTGCCATTTCATACAACTACACGTCTTTGCATTTAGATCGACAAGCCCATTTAAGTTATTATCCAGTACTTCAAACAAAGTGTTTGAACATGGTTCAACTCTCCATGACGTTGACTTCACAACACGTTTCGTTATCTTTTTTTCTGTCCATGGTGTAACTGGCCACACGGATAACCAGATGTTTGCCATTTCATACAACTACACGTCTTTGCATTTAGATCGACAAGCCCATTTAAGTTATTATCCAGTACTTCAAACAAGTGTTTGAACATGGTTCAACTCTCCATGACGTGACTTCACAACACGTTTCGTTATCTTTTTTTCTGTCCATGGTGTAACACGATGTTCCAATGTTCCTGTAAATTTAAAATAATACTTAGTAAAATATATGATAAGTTGCGAATTTAAAGAAATAATACCTGCATGGTTTCTTTTCTTGTAGTACCACTGTTGAATAGAGGCTCAAAAAAACTCCATTAACATAGTAATGGGTAATTTCCGGGAATGACGACTTAGAGCGTTGATTAATTATGAGCACACTGAGGCAAAACACGTCTTAAACAGTTTATATGCTTATTAAAATCAACTTCCCAATAAGCTTTTACAGCCTTCCAATATGTCCATTTGTGATTTTTTATACCAGCAGACCTTGATTTTAGATTTCTATACAAATAAACACCACAAAGTCCATGAAAAGTATCTGGGAAACACCTTCTAGCAGCGTTGTCAATTGAGTTTGCCCTATCGGATATGATTGTCAGATTGCTAATAGGACCTATGCAATCCCTAAGATGCCCCATAAACCATGTCCATGAATCAGAGATTTCAGATTTGCCAACCCCGTAAGCTATTGGCAATATCCCATTGTTAGCATCCATGGCTACTGCTAATAAGTTTACTCCAAGGTATTGACCTTTCAAATGTGCTCCGTCAACTATAATAACTGGGCGCATGCAAGTAATAAACGAACGAATCTACAAAATAATATACACAAGAAATATAATCATTTAAATGTGAAATGCATGTAACTAACAAAAATGAGTCAACATAATTATATTGATTTACTAACCGCAGCACCAATGGTGATAAACAGTAACTCAAAGCGTCCATCTCTATCTGTTTTGATAAGAGTTACCGACCCAGGATTTTTCAGCTTTAAATTGTGATAATAAGCCGACAGTTGGGCAAATGATGCTTCTGGCGACCCCCTCAACAATTCCAAGGCATAACATTTGGCTCTCCAAGCTTGAGAATATGATATACTAATCTTGAACCGAGCATTCATGTCAGTCATAATTTCATGTCCCCGATATACCCTGCCATTCAAAAACATTAACTCAGCCAGAAAACCACCCAACACCTTTTTGTTTGCCTGTCTATGGTGAGAAAAAACTTGGGTTCTTGAACATGTATGTTTATCAATAAAAGTTCTAACTTGAAACATTTCGCAATCTTTTATCCTCTTTGCAATCATACGCCACGTACAGTTTTCGTCAATCATACACCTTGTTTCGAAACGATCTTTGCTTGATTTGTTAACTTTTAGTTGATAGCCATCTTCCACACATTTCGTATACAAAGCTATCTTCAAGTCTTCATTTGTATCAAAACAATCATCTTTCTTGATACGAATAACTTTTGTGTAACAATCAACTGCTTTCTTTACCAACTCTTCTTCCGGTATATGAAGTAATTCTGGCATATTCCAGTTATACTCCCGTGGCATTTTCTTTTCTTCGGGAACTTTTTCTTCTTCTTTTTCTTCGTCAGGATTATATGAATTACAGAATGGATGTTCAACATGTTCATTCACAGTCGTAACTTCCTACTCATTATCATCAACAACATCTTCCTCGGCAACGGCTGTTTCATCATCAAAATTCGGGTATTGACCAATATCAAAATCATTACACGCAGGGTCTGTTTCTTATTCTGAAACATCATCAAAATCCGAGTATTGACCAATATCAAAGTCCGGGTATTGACCAAGATCAAATTTCGAATACTGACTAGTACTCACAATTTTTTCTGTTGGCTCATCATCGTCTAATTGGTCAATACGAAAACCATAATTTGGTGCTGAAAGTTGATTGGGATTTGGATTAGAGAAAGGTTGTGGGTTTTGAGGAAAAACTTAGTTGATTACTACCCGCTACTGACCCAACAATACTACTTCTAGGTTCAACAACATACAATGTAACATCATCACTTGAAACACTAATATAAGCAATGAATCGTTCAACATCTTCATTGTCGGTTAACAAATAAACTTTACCATTTCTCTGATAAGATAGCCTAAATCCACTTAGGGGCTCTAAATTCAATTTCTTTGAAACACGTAACATTAGAGTTTCATAAGTTAACTTTTTTAATGACAGTTTTAGTTGAAGATTCATGGGTAAAGGCATATATTGTAAAACACCATGAACATTCTCCCATGACCCTCCAAAACACAAATCTATCCAAACATGATCAACATTAGATGATTTCATGGTTGTAAATTAATTTACTAAACAAACGAGCTGCGAAACTAAGACCTGTTGCCGGATGGGGAAGGATATAGGAACGGATATAGGAACGGATGTCGCCGGAGAGAGTGATAGATGGAGATGGAATGAGTTGCAATTTAGGGATTTAGGTTATGAGTTGTTGCTGCTGCGTAGATATATACCCAAAAAATTTGTGTTGCGAAACTAAAACCTGTTGTGAACTTTGAAAATCGCATTGTGATTCTGTATTATCTCATTGCGATAGTCAGAATCTCGTTGCGAAAGTCAGAATCGCGTTACGAAAGTCAAAATCGCGTTGCGAAAGTCAGTATCGCGTTGCGAAAGTCAGTATCGCGTTGCGATTTTGTATTATCACGTTGCGATAGTCAGTATCGCATTGCGATTTTCCAAATTCGCATTGCGATTTTCCAAATTTGCATTGCGATTTACTTATTCGCATTGCGAATTGGGAAAATCACAACGCGAAATTGGAAAATCGCATTGCGATAGTCATAATCGCGTTGCGAATCTGGAAACTGATTTGCGATAATGGAGATCGCGTTGCGAATTAGCGATCGCATTGCGATTTCGTTGGTCATTTTGGCAAATCCGGAAAAAATTGGTTAAAATCGTATATTATATGAGATTTTTGGTCACTGAAGTTATTTTCTCAAAAATAAATTGAAGAAAATGAGATCTAAAATAAATGCGAGGAGTCTCAAAACCTTCACGATATGGTACAGTATTATTCAACTAAAGTTATCATGTTTGTACTACCATACGTAGAGAGAGAAAGAGTTCTAATGTTTAATCTGTTCTCTTGCAATTTATCCTCGATTATTATGAAATTCGTCTCCTCTACCTATTTTTATTCCTTGAAGTCTTGGCTAGAAATGGGGTCAAATTCGTTGAGGCCATATGGTTCAAGGCCGGTTCACAAAGTTTCAGTGAAGGTGAGCTTGCCTATTTGGGTAACCCAAGCTTGATCCATGAACAATGCGTATTAGTCATATGGGCTTGTCAAGTTATCTTGAGGAGTGTGAGGGTTACCGGATCGCTCGACGAGGTGGCGAACCCATTGTCCCTGAGAGGTAGTTTTGACCCATCGACTCTCGTCTACGACCCAGAGGCATTTGCTGAGCTTAAGGTGAAGGGAATGGGAGGTTGGCCATGTTTTCAATGTTTGGGCTCTTTGTTCAGGCCATTGTGACTGGTATGATAAAAGGGATGCTTCAAAGGAAAGATAATAAACGTTAGTAGAGAAATGAGATTATGGCATACAGAGACGAAATTCCAAATTTGAACATCATAGAGGGACAGCAACCGTAATTCGACCAAAAGAAATAACAAAAGCATAGTAAACATATATTACAACAATATTTATATGTATTACATAAATACCTAAAGCTTTATCAACAGTATCTATGGTGTGGTTTAATATTACAAAAAGGGGAAAAATGATTTCACCAATGCAGCTTTAACTCTGCCGTAATCTTCAGCTGTAAGTATACTTTTGAACTGTTAGCAGTAAATATACGGATAACCTTTCGCTTATAATCGATGTCGATAAATATTATACTCGCTCAAACGAAAAAGAAAAACCTTCGAAACTGAATCTTAAGTGCGACTTCCGGCTGCCCTTGCTCTGGCGACAGATTGCACGTAAAGTTCCTCGTATTGTGATGCTGAAGACTCCCAGCCAAAATCTATATTCATGATTTTTCGGACGAGTTGTTGCCAACTCTCGTTGTCGGTTTTGTAGAGATTAAATGCACGCTCCATCGCACCGTTTAGTCCCTGTCAGTCATAACGGAAAGTGAAACGGCAATATCCGACAGAAAAAGAGGGTGATGCATGAGGCTAGGATGATTAAAACTAATTAGTGAACCCAGAATGCTGGTTAATTACGTCTCGTCAATAACGAAATTATGATTACCTGTTCATCAGCAGTCGTAAACGTAAAACCATTTCGGCATTGGTGAGGTATCATGTCGTCGTCAACATCGAAAACACTGCAGAAAATAATAAAAGGAATAAGCTTAGGATTTTTCAGACAAGTAACTTCATGTTAGAGAATTGTCATCAATGATAAGGTAAAGTAGTTCACCTGTCATTTAGACCACCGGTCTTTCTTACAATCGGAACTGAACCGTATCTCATTGCTATCATCTGGTAAGAGAGCAGGAAAGGGAAACTTAAACGGAGGCTTGGATGTTTATAAGATTAACGGTAACAGGAATAAACAAACATGTTCCGGTTTAGTTTTCTGCTGAACAAGATTACTAATTACTAAAGGTGAAGTTTGAACCATACCTGTGTAAGGCCACAAGGCTCAAAAATAGATGGAATTATGAACATATCAGATGCTGCATAAATGTAACGAGAAAGAGACTCGTCATATTTTAATATTAACCGAATGTGTTCGTGATTTTGAAATTGGTTCGCAATACCCTCAAATTCCCTCTGCAAAAGAATCAATATAAAAATACATAAAGAATCACACTCGTCTAACGGTGTCAATAATAGATGGAACAGGAAAACGATTTAACCTAAAATAAAACAAGGACTATCATTGTTCAATGCATGAAAGAAGCCCGGAAGGAGACTTTAATGCTCTTGGTGCTTTCTGTTGTGTAGTATTTATAGATCATTAATCAGCGTCTCCGTTTTAATACAGTATTAAGTAAAGATGCAGTCGTATCTGTGCACTGTGTTTCCAGTATGTCTCAAAGTTTAATAACAAAGTAGATCAAACATAAAATAAATGAATGCGGACAAAATCGCTTCGGTCTTATCCTGATTGAAGAGGCTTTTTGGTAGTTTTTTATTCATGCTATAATCCACTATAAGCAATTCCTATTTGACTACAACAAGGCGAACCCTTGAAACTATCCAGGTTCAACATAATGGTGCACATAAACAAACAACAGTAGAGATATACCTGAATGTGAGGAACTGGACTTGAACCAAGAAGCACAAACTGACCACCCATCTCCAATGTCCGATAAATTGCATGTCTAATTAGGTGCACGCCCTTTTGCGGCACCAATCTTGTAATGCAGCCGACCTTTTTGATAATGAAAAAACCATAGTTAGAACTCATGAGTTACATTAACTAACGAGTAGTTGGTTAACAAAATAAAAGCGAACTCCTTTTATGCTATCTTATCAGAACCAAAAAGTGACCGTGCATTCACAGCATACACACAAAAGTTTGTGTAGAGAAAATATAAAACATCTCAGTATGTTAAAAAGACTTGAGAAATAAAATTACCAGTGGCGTACGATCATCAGCAGAAGAAAGTCCCAGAAGCCTTCTCATGGAATCTTTATTTTCTTCCTTTCCTTGCAGACCGTAAGCGCTATACTGTACTTTGAGAAACATATCGGTGGCAGGATTCCATGATTCGGTATCGATCCCATTTAAGATTCCCAAGAATTTTTTTGAGTAAAAATTAAGTGTTGAATGGAGGCCTCTTCCTCCCTTCAAAGAAAAAAAAAACAGTGATTCGTATTAATCTCAAAACTAGAAAAGCAGACCTAGTTGTTCACTGAAAAGCTACAAAATATTCATACCTCAGCGGTTCGAACCTCTTGTGCATATGTGGGTGATACTGTTGTCACTATGTTAGAGAAAACAATTGCACCCTGAAAATAAGGGAAATCAGAAAAAGAATAGATTGAAATATATATATATATATATATATGTGAAAACAAAGATTGCAGCACCTTAATAGGATTGACAATATCATGTGCCGAGTTGTCCTGCATTCTGTCGGGTCTGTTTAGCTGGTAGACATCCAGACCACATGATGCCAATTCTGAAGCAGGTGCAGTCCCTTGGTAATCAAAATTGTGGCAAGTAAAACATATTCGAGCCGAATTCAGACCTCTTGGAGCATACAAGTCCCAATAGAGTGGTGCCTAAAAAAGTAGTGAGAAAAACTTCAGCGCAACAGAACAACAAATCCAGTGCCAAAAGAAACATGAGGTTGAATGTCATACAACAAAAGCCGTCTGCCAATCATGGCAGTGAATTATGTCTGGTTTCTTGCCAGCTTGAAGAATCAACTCAAGTGCTGCACGACTGAAAAATGAAAAACGTTTGAAATCATCATGCTCTCCGTAATATTGCCCTCTCCAAAAGAACTTGTTGGGATGATGTGGCTCAATAAAATAAACAGGAAGACCTGTGAATTAAATCCCACATTCAGAATGCAAAGCTAATAACATGGCATGCAAGTCAAAGAGAAAGCAATATAAGTCTCACCTTCAACAGTACAGGTCCAAACTTTATTTTGAAATAATTTGTCATCAAAATACGAGTTTACCGTTGCATCTAAGGCCTGTTCGAAAAATTAAAATTAACATAAACATACGACCTATGATATATAGTACTTGTCAAATCTCCACTACACTAACATACCCTTAAGTCACAAATACGGTCATATTGCATACAATCGTATTTTGGAAGAACAATCTCCACAAGATGTCCTCTCTTCTGTAATGCTTTACCAAGACCAGTCACAACATCTCCCAAACCACCAACCTGATAAAGAACAATTGAATTAAAAATGAAAAAATGTTCCTCTCACTTGTATATTAGCATCAATGGGAATGCAACATCAGAAATGAAGACAGGTTAAGTGTGCCAAGTCGAAAAAAGAAAACACTAAAAAGGATACATCTTATAATGTACATTCTATAACAATTAGCCACGAGAGAAGCAAAAATGAGGGGCTATGACTTACCTTAGCAACTGGTGCCATCTCAGCGGCTATATGAATGATATGCAACCCTGGACTAAAGATCAACAAAATATTAAAGTTGTAAGTTTTTTCCTTTATTTTTGGAAAAAAAGAAAACAGAAGTAATGCAGTAAAATTGACTGGTTAAATATCAGTACCTAGATGATATGCAACCCTGGACTAAAGATCAACAAAATATTAAAGTTGTAAGTTTTTTCCTTTATTTTTGGAAAAAGAAAACAGAAGTAATGCATTAAAATTGACTGGTTAAATATCAGTACCTAGGTTGTGATGGTGTCAACCGGAGAAATATAGATATAGCTTCATCCTCCGTCTTTTCTTTGCATGCCACATAAGCATCACAAATACGTCGATCCCTCTTCCACACCATTTCTCTCAACAGCACTGCCTCATTGTTTGATAATTTCTTCTCAAGCACCCAACCATCAATAGTAAGCAATAAACTGCTCCAAAATTCCCAAGGCATATCATCAACTGGTCCATCCAATGTCCCTTCCTTGCTTTCTTCTTTCATACTATTAAGGGTGACTTGAAATTCCTTTATAGATTCTTGATATAATTGGACATACGAATATATCTCTTGATCAGACTTTTGAAGACGCTCCTCTAATAGTTTTATCTTTTGCTGCATAAGCTCATTATATTGTTGGATTTTCTCAGATGAGGCCTTAAAGAAATTAGCCGCTTCAAGAGATTCTTCCAATTTATCAACTTTCTTTTGAAGATCCTGGTTTTGCTGTAACACTAAAAGGGCTTGATCAGCCTGTTTAGTTACCTGATCCAGCAAGCGTTGTAAATTTTCTACCTTTTCCCATAGGTCCTTGCATTCAACCTTTAGAGTAGAAATATTTGAATATTCTTTCTGAGAATCTGACAGTTTAGACTCCAACTCCTTCACAGTAGACTCTAGAAAAGAGCGTTCATTTTCCAGTGTTACCATGCGTTCATCATTGTTCTCCAAATTGCTAAGCATTGACTTAACCGCTTGGATGTCATTTTTTAGGGCTAGATTCTCTGTTCTCAATGAATCAACCTCCTTTCTAATAGAATGAACATGACCATCACGTGCAAAAAGTGCTTCCTCATTTGACATTTTATTTCGGTTCTCATACAATTCAAGCTCACTCTTCCCAGAATCACCCCTATTAATCAACTCATGTCGCAACTTATCTAACTGGCCTTCCAGTTGTTCTACGTTTACCTTTTCTTCAGCTTTAATCTGTGCATTAGCTTCAGCTAATCTCGTATCCAAACTGTTAATTTCACTCTGTAATGTCTCCTTCTCACTAAGAATCTTACGAAGATCTTCAAGTGCATGAACCCGAGCTTGATTGAGAAGAAGGATATCTATACATTTAGAAACATACATACACAATCATTGGCACATATATCCCTTAATAAAAATTAGGATTCTAATATGACTACTATTTAAAAATAAATTAAATAATTCTCAACAGCAATGTATCCTACTTCTTTCTGCAGTTTTTATCATGCTTATGAGGTCCTCTGGTTGAACATCTGCGAGTTGCTCTCCGCTTATGGCCTGAAAAACAGAAAATGGCTTATCAGTAATTTTTAAACCTTGAATTAATTTTTTCCCTCCGAAAAAAACAGAAGCAGGTGACCATGTATATCTAATAGTTCCAAGACTTGATATCTCCATAAACCTAACCTAAAAGAGAATTAACGTTATATAAAAAATGTATGACTATCAACCAGATAATGTAACAACAAACTGCCAAAAGAAACATCCACAGTGATGAATTTTCTATTTAGAAAGTTCATCAAAATCCTAATTAAGAAACTTCGACAAAGATATAATTATTCCATATACTGCCTTGATTCTGGCATTTATTCACAATCATTGAGGACACATAATTATCATAATTGCTGAAACACAAAAATTAGGCAATGGCGAATGTATTCTTCCCACTTCGTCATTCATGGAAATACTCACAAAGATAAACAAATCAAATTAAAATATCTAAGTAGCATATAGGACAAAGAAAACGAAACAGAAGCAAATAACACAATCTGCATTCAAATTAACTACAAGCTTATCGATAAATGAAAGTACCAAAACTTTTGTTCGAGCCATCTGTTCATCAGCATGCTCTACATCTCTGTTAGTCTCGACAGCAGAGGCAGATAATGAGCCGGAATTCTTTTCATCAATAGGGTCTACATCTATGTTAGTCTCAACAGCAGAGGAAGATAATTTGGCAGAATTCTTTTCATCAATATGCTCCGCATCTACCCTAGTGTCAACTTCGTCTTCGAAACTTTTCTCGTGACTAACAATATGCTCCATATCTCCATTACTAGGAACAGATTGTTCAGGTTCAGATTCATCGTCACTGTTCGGCCGCAACTTTGCTCTGGTTCGAATCCGTTCATAAGGAGGTTTCTTCCCTTGTTGTCTTTTATAATGTAAACTGCATATACATATATATAAATATCAATGCGAGCCAAAACAAGGTGATCATATCAGTAGCACCACATCAAATATCACATCATCTCCAAGTTTACATATTTATAAGATATAAAGCTTATTGAGTTGTTCAAGAAATAGCATATAATCACAAACATTTTTTTCTCTGTGATGGCATTTAAAAAAATGCTAACCACACAATACTCTCATGAACATTAGGTACCAATCGGCGTTTAACATGCATTGCAAAATCAAATTCTAGCCAGTAATGTCTACTTTTTGCTAAATTAAGGCCAAAAAAGTTTCTCTCCAATCAAAAAATTATCAGAAACAAATCCAACAGCTAACAAATTAAGAAATTAATTAAAAATTATGAAAGCTTAAATAAAAAAGTACCTGAGTCTCCGTTGCTGTAATTTACAATAAACTGGATGCGAGCGACGAGGAGCCGAGAACAATAGCCTCAGATTCAAATTCTTCTTCAAACTATCAACATCCTTATTACTTCTATTCAAACCGTTGAATCCATAGTTGAAAAAGCACATCGAACACTTTGCAGCCATAATTTTCTCCATTAATTTTTTAAAATTTTGTTTGGAAAGCGAGAAGACGAAAGTAAAAAGAATTTCAAATTTTAAATAATAGAAAGAATCACCGTTTTCTTAGGATCAATGTCAAGTTGATTTCTCTAGCCGGAAGCATAGCATAATTTTAAAAAAGTAATAGTAATAATTATAATAATTGAAAATGCTGTGATTTTCACCCAACGAGTGGTGGACTGTGGAGTCTTCTCGTTGAATCTGAATCTAACGGACGATGATTATATTATTTGCTTATTTCTGTTTCAGTGCGAGTGTTTTTGGACACTTATCCGAATCTGACGGTCGAGGATTGTGGGTATCCACTCGTTTTATGATGTGATGAGCGGTGATGGGATGCGTTAGCACGGGAAGTTTTGGTGTGAGTGAATGACATTACTTCTATTCTCGTGTGGCATTTAAGAAGCTTAGAATTTTCAGGAGAAAATGACGGGATTTGCATTCTTTAATTAAACATAAATTTTAATTTGTCATTGAGGAAACCAAGGAACAATGCTTAAAATTATGGTTTATAGACAATTTGACCTCTAAAGTATAATGTGAATTTTATTGTAATTTGGAATTGAGGGAAACAAGAAAATTTGCATTTAGTATTTCGAATTACGTCACAAAGAATCTACATTTTCATCGATAAATGACCCGCAAAAATTGAAAACAAAAGGAAACGCATTATATGAAAGTTCTTTTTTTTCCTGCAAATTATCAGCAGAATGTAAAAGAAAAATAAGATTTACTTCCTCTTCGTTGCCTGCCTGGATGTTCCGTATTGTAGATGTCCCCGACGATCCAAAGCTGTTGCTACGAAAAATCGAGGCTATTTGTACTCAATTCGTTGGAAACATATGTATTTTTCACGTATGTTCCATAGAACAGCTCGGTCGAACTTGATGAATCATGCTTTCTCACGCCTGTAATGGTGGAATTGATATGTGCGGGTGATGAACATTGTGAATTCTGATAATCTCTTGCTCGGAAGAAGCTATGTTGTCAAAAGAATTAGATAATGCTTCGTCGGGAACTGGAGCTTACAGTTGAATGAGAATCTGAAGGATAACGAGTGAGGTGCAGTACAAACATAGGGAAATGGCTACTCCAGCTATGAAATTATATAGTAGTCGTCGGTTGTCTTTTGTGGGTATGAAAGCGGACTTAAATGTATTTGTTAATTCGAATGATCTATGAGATACCTGCATAAATGGAAAATGAACAAATCGAACCGTTGGCGCAATACGGAAGGGCAGAGAAAATTTTCTTACCAAGACATAAATGGCAGTTGTGAGCATGAAGTTGAGCAGCGGATATTCCGGGATAAATGAAAGAAGCCATTTCGGTTGTCCGTTAGGCATGTCTGATCTGCATGCACGAAATGCAATTATGAGAACCAAGAAACTTGCTACTCTTTCACAGCTTCAGTGCTTCATATGGTTTATAGAATCCAGAATCGAGTACATAGATATCAATTTTGAGAAACAAATTTAAATAACGAAACTTTGATCGGGTGACAAACCTCAACCAGATATGAAATTGGGAAATGTAGGTCTCGAGTGTTATCTTGCCGAGCCACCTGCGAAAGCACGAAAATGTAGCATAAGTAGGTAAGTGAAAAATAATCCACAATCTTGTGAGGGCAGGGATTGAATGGATTAGTTATAGTCCAGAGACATACGCAAAGAGAGTCAAAGAGTAACTCCTAAGGTGCCGAGTACAATTCCGCAAGCAAATGTAGACGCTAGAATCAAAAGAAAGCAGAGAAGAAGATAGTCAGATCCCGAAAATCGAACTAAAGTGATTCGATATAAGTATTCCAAAGTAAATTACAAAGATAAACCGTTCTGACGCACGTTATGGGAATCCAAGATGTGTAGGGATGGTAGTTGTTGTATGTAACCTTGTCCAGCTTGTAGATATATTCGTACCACATATAGCCAACCTGAAGCATTTAAGAAAATACACAAAAAGAAGAAGCTTCCATCAAAAACCAAGAGGCATACACGAAATAATAATGATCAAAAGATCAGGCAACTTACGAATAAAGAAATCGCGATAATGCTTGCTTTGATTGAGAATTTTTTCTTGGGTTCACATTCCTCCAACTTTTCCATCCATTTCTCGACCTAAGATTCAAAACATTGTAATGAGATTGGTACTTGTGCACCAAGAGACATGACTTTCGGGTAACTAACAAGTTTTAACAACTTACATTGGGATGATAGTAGGCATATATCATTCCGATTATCCATATATAGCGGTCAAGACCAGATCTAAAATGCCACTCATGCAACCGAGGGAGATCAGATTTTGCAGGATCTGTGTAACCTGCCATTTGAAGGGAGTAAGGACATGAACTTTCTAAGCTTCAGATAAAATGTGGAAGAAAGTAGGTAGGTTGCTGACCTAAAAGGAAAGCCAATGGACTCCAGAATATTTCAAAAACTCCGGGAACTTCCCAAATAAAGATAACCGTGAGAAAGCATGCAAGAATTTTCATGGCCATCACTGAAGGATTCTCATTATACTTGTTGAAAATCCCAAGAGCTCCATACACCATCAAGGTGAAAAGCGTGTGCATTGGGCAGATGTAGTAAAGCATATAGTCATTGTTGAGAACAATGCAGCAAAATGCCACAAAAAAGTTTAGTCGCCACATCATCTGCGTCAAATTATGTGAGGATCTCAGCTTCATAGATAGGTATAAAAATATGACGAACACAACTGGAGTGCTGATACGGGTATCATAGCTCAAAGAGAGAATATTACCTGGGCAAAACGTGCTAAACTGAAATCCTTTCTAATATAATAGTATGAGAAGTTTCCGAATCCAGTCATCCAAACATATGCAGCAATAAAGACGCGAATAGCATTATATATCTCCGTTGCAGCAAAGTAATGGTACATTAGAAATAGGACCTGTAAAATCAAAATAGACATGTAAGTTCAGTTGATAAAACTCAAAAATTAAAACCTATTTGGTGTAGAAGAAAAGGTCAGTGGATAGCATGGATTCCAATGGAACAGCAAACACAAGTAATCTCGTAATCTGATAGAGATAGGAATTGGTAGTTATCAATCAGTGCAGATCTAAAGAACGTCTAACAATAAACACTCACCTGCATCCATCCTTTCCATTCTTCAGTCTGATGCCTACTAAGGTACTGCATGGCCTTTCCAGAGAAAGCTGATTTATCATTATGTTTCGTCAAAGAAGTCATTGCTGAAACTACGATGAGAATAGCGTAGAGGAAGAGGAAAAGGTCACGGTTGTACTTCTGCATAACGAAACACACATAAGAAATAATATAAAATAGATAAATAATGTCCTGCAGTGTTCATCAACATGTGAAAACAAAGCACTCAACCTCGAATATAAATCCATTTAAAACCATATAAAGAGAGAAAAACTTAGCTATCGAATATGCCCAACCACGAGAGAAGAAAATAATTTCAGCCTTTCAGGCAATGCATTGCATTTTTGTAGCATTGAACTATTAGCAAACAGACATGGTGTTCACGAACAGTATTACAGATTAACATCCTCCCAAAGTTGAGTACTCAAGGAAGGATGCAAATACATAGGTAAGAAACAAGATTGCTTGTATAAATAACATTCATCTAGAAGGAAAATATGGAAGAAAAAAAATGAGCTACGAGGGTACTGGAATGTGAAATTTACTTGAAGAGCTTCAAAAAAATAGGGAACCCAAATTAAATCTTCTATTTTTCATAGGGAAGGGGAAAGGAATAAAGACTGAAAAGAAAGTTAGATGAGATCATGACCAGAAAGCACTAAAAAAATATGATTACATATAAAAATGAAAATCAAGACCCCATTAGGCATGCAGATGCAACAATATACTCGGGAAGCTTTTAAAAAAAAGAGAGGAAATCAAGAAAAACAAATTACAATCAATAACACAAACAAGAAGAACTAAAGCACCTTGGTAGATTCTCCTAGTAAATTTGTGCGGTCACATATATAGAAGTACACTAGGATAGCACCAAATTCAGCCCTGCATTAGATTGCATAGTTAAACATATGACGAAAAAGAAATTTGACAAAAAAAAAGTGTATTGCTGCATACGACTAACATTGCTCTCAAAATTGCTCGATTTTCCAGCAGAAAAGAGTCTTCCATAGTCAAAAACCTGGAAAATCGTAAGAAGGAAATGGTAAGATATTTAAAGAGTTTGATAGTGGAAAACTCCATTACAACACTGAAACGAAAAGAAAGAAACCTAATCAAGTTTGTTTTGATGGTTGAACTATGGACTTTAGCAGATGCTGATCTAGTGAGACCTCCTTCAAGCAAAAGAACCCGATCATCATCTTTAACTGTCTCATCTCCTAATTCAGCCAGATTATTGTTTGAATGGCTGAAAATTGAGACTCAGTCGTTAGGATCAGCAAATACTTAAGTCAATAAATCCAACGAATACAAGCCTTATCAAATTTGTGCATCCATTTTAACTCCTAAAAGAAGCATTTTTCTTACACTTTAGAATGAGATGCAGATTTCTTGTACTCTAAGAACTCTGTATATATCCATGCAATGAAAACAGGAATAACTCCTAAAAGAAAAGACACCTGCAACATAATAAAAAAAATGCTTCATTAAGTATTTCAGGCAAAATTAGTGCATACAACAATATTAAATTTGGCATACACGAATCAAATATACACATACAGGTATGATCAAAGAACATTAAAAGAAGAAAAAACGGAAACCCCTGTTGCCGGTAAATTGTTGAATGAAAATAAGATTCCAGTTGAGATCCATTAATTGGCTGAGTGACCAAGGATGCTCGTGTTGTCCCACTTTATGTGGGCTCGAATCCTGACATTTGCCTTAAGAATGTAAACGCCTCTCTACTTGATAAAAAAACTAAGATTCCCGCAATAAATGCAAATAAGTTGATTTCATCAAATATAAGTAAATTTTCAAAAACTTTCCCAATAATTCAAGACTAGCATTATCAAAGTCAACCATAGTACTACATTAAATCGTTCTCTAAGCTGAGACTGAGCTACAGGCCTTCAAATCTCTTCACACAAAACCAAGCACACATTTAAATACAATATTGTAAAAATTATGAGAAATGATGATCCTTGGAACTATATAGTTAAAAAAAGTATAAAATCTCAATAACAAAATAACAGAATCCAAATCAGTACATAGAAATCATAAAGTCAATGCTAGCAAAAAAGCTACATTCATGCCAAAAAAAGTCAGATCAGTGTTCGTCTCAAAAAAACTAAATTTAAACTTAAGCAGCCACTGAATCAATAAATAAATAAAAAATCAAAACCGTACCTGTCCAGGCGTAATTGGTCCAGAAACCACCATTTCTTCTCCGGATCAAACAATAACCTCCTTCAACTGTAAAATAAAAAGAAAATCATAAAACATCAGTAAAAAAAAACGACGACGACGACGAAGAAAAAGAAGAAAGAAGCATTACCGAAGAGAGAGAAGAGCAATGGCGTGGAATAGAGAGCAGTTGAGCAGTTGAGCTACGAGGTGATCATAAATACGATCACCTTAAAACAAAAGTAATAAAGTCAAATTGAAGATCCGGAAACAAAAAAAAAGGGAGAAAGGGATCTATCAGCGAGCAGCTTGGTTGAAGAGTAAAGAAAAGGTTTCAAATGTGACGTCGTTTTCACTCTCTGTTGTTGGAGGCTGCTATTTTGCTTTCAGTTTGGCTTTGGGCGTTGTGCAAATCTGATGTTGGAGAGAAGAAGACAGAGATCTAAGAAACCAAAAAAAAAAAAAAAAGAGAAATACAAATTATTCAAAATTTGAATGAAAATTTTACATAACAAAATAAACATTATATTGATGGTAGCATTGAATCACAACAAAATTTTATTATATTTTTTCAATAATCTAAATCTTCTTATTAATGTATATACAAATGAAACAAATATATAAGAAAAATGGATTTACAAATCATTTTGGTCAACAAAACAAATATATTATTAGAATTTAAGACATATGTGTACATATGTAAACACAAAAAAATTAATTTTGTAAATGATATCGAATGATAAATTGATTAAATTATAGGAATAATACCTAATATATTTTTTTTACTAGAATGACTCTTAAACAATATTTTGACCAAAATGACATCCTTTTAATAAAGATGTGTCAAGTGAAAAATACTTCTCAAAATATACGTTTTGTAAAGTCTTTATTAACATGATAGATTTTCTGCGATGAATCACGTGACAAATCTTTTAATAAAGATGTATCATATAAAAAGTGTTTCTTGTGATATCACATGATAAATCACGATAAATATTCTATTTCTTATATGATATTTGAATGTGACTTTCTCTTTTGAGAATTGTCACATAATAGATCTTTTTACAAAAGCGTATAATGTGGAAAATTAGTATTACTCTGTAAATCACGATAAATGTATCATCTTATAAATACAACACTTAATAATTAATTTTATTTATTTATTGTACAATCGAAAAAAATCTTCAATAAATCTATATTAAAATTGATCTAAGCAATTTTTTATTTAAGAAAAATTAGGATTTTGAGGATTGAGTGAAAATAGCACAGGTTTTTTCTGTTTTGGGTGCATGCAAAAGTGCAAGTTAAGGAACCTTACCTAATTCTTATGTTATTATTATAGTGGGCTGATTTAAACTAAATGTTATTTTCCATCAATTATTATTTGGTTCATAATGCTTTAATATTGGGTTGGGTAATTAAGAATAGTATGGTTCGGTAATCTTACAATTGACAATCTAACAGAAGCAGAACTGATTAAATATAAACATCAGGCCCTTGCAATGTTTTTAAAAGAAATATTCATTTTTATAATATATATTTTATATATTCTAATTTATTTAAAATATAATTTATATTATAATATAACGTATAAGTTCTATCAACTGATTATTTTAACAGCACGAAAGGACAATGACATACGCTAGTCTACTTGCTGAGTTTTCCTTCTTTTTTCCTTTAATTAATTTTGTAAACAAATAACTCCTTAGCCTAGGTTTATTAGTCAACTTATGGTTAACGTATAGAAAAAATATGGTAAAGTTATATAATATTACACGTTGACATAAAAGTGTCACATATACAGAGGTATGATATGATATTTATTATATCATAAAAAAATTAAAATATTCTGTCTTAAATTGATTTTATATAATTTTTATTTAATAATTTTTAACCAATAAAATACTGACACGTATCATCTTATTGGGTTAAATATGAAATTGTAAAATATGCACTTAGTAGGTAGTAAGCCCAAAGTCTTCTTGGGTTGGAGTTATAAAAAGTAATATTTATTATATACGTAGTGTCTTCATCAAAACACTTTTTTTTCGTTATAATTTTCAACACAATTCTTGACTTTGCTTACAAATTCTTTTCCGACAGTTTGACCTTCTTCATGTATTCCCAAAGTGATCACAAAACAGTGCAGCACAACAAAAATCACGATATATGTCCATAATCGATGGTCTGCAAATCACCGATCTCGACATTGAAAGTTCGTTTATAAACCCTCAAATGTTGTTTATAAAATTAAACCCAGCCAAGTACCCCACAACCAAATATGTTAACCCCGACTGAAATGAGCAGTTTCGCCACCTTTTACACCGCCTGGAGCGAACAACTCCAACAATTTCTCCAGCAGCTTTGTGTAGGCCCGAAACCACCCACCACCCAAAGTCATCACAACGGCTCAAACCGCTCTCCATGGCTTCAATCCACAATGTCTGGTAAAACCCATCTCACTTTTATACTTTTATTTATTACAATTTCATGGTGTAAGTTTTTGTAACAACTTTGCTTTGTTGGTTCTTTCCGTTTTGCTTAAATGATGTAGAACTGATTTAAATATATCAATAACATAGTTCGATAAAAGACAAATACAAATGTCACATCATTATTTTTGTATATGTGGTATTATCATGTCATCGTGTGATGTCATATAAATTTATCATGTCATCTTCATGAATTGAATGTTAATTAACTAATGATTTTAATCCAATTAAACAATCTTTTAATGCAAAATGAAATGTTAGGGGTTAATGTTAGTTAACTAAAGATGTTTTTTGTCATGATGCCTTTTACATTATAACGATTATTCAATCTATTAATTGAATAATTTGAATTATTATAATAGTGATTCTTTGAATTTAATTTTTTTCTATTCATAAGGTTAGGATTTAACGTTAGGATTCAATCTATTAATTTTTTAGGATGTAAACAATTATTATAAGGTAATATATGTTTAAAAGACTTCAACCATTTGACAATGAACGTTCAAACATTCCTACAAACATCGTGCTCGAACTTGAAATTTTTAGTGATAACAACCATCTTTTAACCATTGATATCTTTTGGTTCGTGTTATCATTGTAATGAACGACTCTTAATTTAAATTAAAAGGAGATTTTTGAATTTTTTTAACTAATATTGCAGCAAATAATAATAATAGGTAAAGTTATGTGGTCTAATGATAATAGACAAAGAACAAAGCTGAATAAGACGTGGTAGGATAAACTAAATTATCTAAATTTAATATAATTGTCGGATAAAAATATGTGCGATAATTTTTTAATATATTTAAAAAATCATATACTTTTATATCATATCCGAATATGTATAAGCATACAAATATCAAATACAAATACTTAAGAAAACTAAAATCCCAATGTGCTTATATACATTATATATGCTACCAGAAGGAAGACTTGTCCATTCCATTTCTTCAAGGCAACCATGAGTCAAGTTGCTGAACTATGCATTGGCCTGTTTCAATCCTAAACAAAGAAGAAAGACATTAAATCAGAACAGCCGACGATTCATCGGCACGGATGCACGAAAGCTCGAACCGGACATGAATAAAGGTTCGTATAAACACCGATGCTTGCCTTGAATTTGAAGAACGAATCGGCTCCACTTCAATGATTTAATGTCATCCATGACTCTTCCTATTGCACCATCATTTGTATTGTAAACGAAGATCTTTTTAAGCAAGGGTAGTTTGCATACTAACGATGACTGTTCTTAAGATCTTCAAGGCTTATCCTTCCGCACTTGCCAGCATCAAGCCTGTCGAATTTCTCGGAGATCTGCATAATGTCTTTATCTGATACCTTCCCTAATTCCTTGAGCTTGTATATGAGGAACTCGGATTTGCTGCATAATTAAACCGATATTAAACTCGATAATGAATTAGCAGTGGAGATGAAAATGGAATTTGAGAGTAAGTGTCATGAAGCAGCAAACCATAAGTACGTATGATGCGAAATAAATCACGCTTTGTATCCGGTGAGCATCGAGAAAGATAATCCGAAACAGACCAGAATCTTAAAACCGCAAACAACCTCAATAAACCATTGAATCAAAGTACCATAATGTATCTCAGAGGTCCCTGATATGGAAGAAAAAACACAGTTCTGTAATCTGTTCTAGGCTTCGGAAAGATACCATTCGGGACATTATCTTGAACATGTCAATAAAAGGGTAATGAAAAGAGAAGATGGTTATCGTAATTCGATTGAGAAGATCGTACTCTGGAGAGCAGATTTTGAAACTGTATCAATGTATCTCAGGGCCCTCATATATAAGAAAAAACATAGTTTTGTAATTTGGTTTAGGGTTTTGTAATTTGGTTTAGGCCTAGGAGTTGTACCATTCGGAACCTTATCCTACTGTCTTTGAACATGTCATTAATAGGGTAATGAAAAGAGAAGATGGTTATCATAATTCGACTGAGAAGATCATACTCCAGAGAGCAGATGTTGAAACCGTATCTATATATCTCAGAGGCCCTCATATATAAGAAAAAACACAGTTCTGTTATCTGTTCTAGGCTTCGGAAAGATGCCATTCGGGACATTATCTTGAACATGTCATGAAAAGGATAATGAAAAGAGAAGATGGTTATCGAAATTAGACAGGGAAGATCATACTGTAGAGAACAGATGCTGAAATGTATCAATTTATCTCAATGGCCCTCGTTTATAAGATAAAAACACAGTTTTCAAATCTGTTCTAGGCAAAAGAAATGTATTATTCCGGACATCATTGTACTGAGTTTGAACATGTCAAGAAAAGGGTAATAAAAAGTGAAGATGGTTATCTTAATTCGATTGAGAAGATCGTACCATGGAGAGCAGATGTCGGAACAGTATTTCCCTCACACTCGCCAAGCTTCAGTATCGGTTCCAATACACCAAAAAGGTCAGCTAATGAACTAAAAAGACGGTAAGTTTTTGGGGAAAAGGGGTAAACTACTATAAGTGTCCGAATCCACACATGAATCTCATACGACAACTCGAAACATAGGAGATGCGCAGTTAGATCATTAACTGAAATTCATAACGACAGCATACCTTACAAAACCGTTATTGTCGGTATCAGCAGCAAGGAACTGCGATATAGTCATGTCCTGCCCGAGAATCCACTTAGCCATCCTCCTTTGCCTCTTAGCAACTCTAGCCTCGGCCAAATACAGAAATGCTCGAGCAACGGCCACGGTAGAAACGAGCAACCAAATGGAAGCGAAAATCCGACCAGGCAACGTCTTGAACGCCCTATCACCGTACCCTACGGTCGTTACCGACATAACTGAAAGGTAAAATGAATCCAACCAGCCAAGCCTCTCAACGAAATGCATAACACCAAGACCAATTCCAATGCAAAGAACAACAACACCTAATGCCAATCCAACCTTCAACCTTATCCTCATTCTCCCCTTTTTAACATCAATTATATAAGACGTTGGTAAATCCCTTCTATTTCCATCATGCTGAACAGCTTTCAACATATATTCCTCTTGCAAATCAAGCACATAACCAACCATTCCGCTAAGCAAAATGTCGATGAATCCGAAACCGACCAACACGAACAAGATCGAGAACAGCTTCGTAGCCGTGCTATTAGGGGTAATGTCGCCAAAACCAATCGTGCACATAGTGACGATGCAAAAATACAAAGCATCAACAACAGGATGTGTCTTGGGACCCAAGAAATCATGACGATTGAACCAATATATAACGACGCCCAACGACAAGTACAATACTAAAAGGATAAAAGCTTGTCTTACAATCGATTCGGAGCCGAACTTTGGCGTCGGGATCGAAGGGTTGTTGTTGATGGCATCCATTAGAACAGCCATTGCCGGTGCTGTTTTGCACCTGTGAAGATTGATTCTCTCCCAAGCGATGTTCGGGTCCGGTGCCATCGGCGAATCCGGTTGGTTTTGAAGTAAAAAAGATTCGTGGAGGGTCGGGATGTTTTCCGACGACGATGAACGTTGTCTCGGCGTGTTGAGCGACGACGATAATGATTCGGCTAGAGAAGGGAAATGGAGTTTCGAAGGCGGCATTCGTTTTCTGGGACTTGGAAACGGTAACAATGGATCATATTCCATATGAACAAAAGAAGATCGACTGTGAAAAATGAAAGAAAAATTGAAGATTCAAAGAGAAAGACGAAGAACACAAGAAATTTAAAAAGGAAAAGCCACAAATTTGACTCCGCACCAGAGGATCGAGATGATTTCTTGTTTTGGAACAGTTTTAATATAGTAAAAAGTCATTGAACATGCGAGTACGTAAGATCGTAATGAAACAAAAAAAAAAGTCCACTCTGGCCCACATATTTCGCTTTTAAATTCAGCTCTAATCAGTAATCCCACCCTTGAACACCTTTAATTTTTTGTTAAAGATGTTAGAAAGTCTTAGTAAATTTAAAAGTAATAATTAAATTATCAATTTTTTTGACATTTTTATTTAATTCATATTTTTGACCAATATTAATAGTTAAATTTAATTATTTTTTAATCAACTGATATGATGGTAAAGGAAGATACGCAATGAAAGGGTAAGTGAAGTTGGACACATTTGGCGTGAAGATAAGTACGTAGACTGCCTGACGAATATGAGGAAGTTATATATACTACTAAAAAAAAGAGGTTATATGTTTTATTATTATTTTTTAATAAAATCGATAAAAAAAATTCTAAAACATTATTATTTTTATTTAAAATATCAATATTTTTTAAAATTCCCTGTAAAGTGTTTAATAATAACAAAATCGGTAGAAAAAATAATAAAATCGGTAACATTTTACGGAATATGTTAACGAAATCGGTAAAGTGTTCAATAATAATAAAACCGATAGAAATAATAATATTTCAAGTAATTTTTATCGATTTTGTTAAAAAATAATAATAAAATCAAAATATTTGTTTAACTGTATATTAAATTAGTCACACGTGAGACTTTCTCACGAATATGGCGAATGAACGAGAGGAATGTACAAACATACTGACCAGTGGTGGATCCAGAAATTAAAAAATGAGAATTAAAAATTTTAAATTTTTTATTAAAAATAATAAATTTGTAAAAATTATAATTTTTTCCTTCTTTTCTTAACATATTAAACTAAATTTAACCAATTTTATAAAATAAGATACAGTTAACCCTACGAGGCTTAGTGCATCAGCCATATTTGATACTGACGAATCCTTCGAAAAAGTTAATTTATTGTTGAAGACACATGTCAGAGGAGAAACCACGCCGAGAATCTCGGCTATAGGCGTCAATCCTTGATGTACTAAAAAAATAATCTATCAAATCAACATCACTAAAATTTTAAATATTAATTAAGAAAAATAAACATCAAAAAGTGAAGAAATGAATAAATGGTAGAGATTAAATTTAGTATTACAAAAGATATTGTGATTTTAGAATTAATATATTAAAAACTAAAAAATATATTTTCAAAAAATTGTTCTTTTAAGTGAGGAATTAATATCCATCATAATTAAATCAATGTTTTTTTATTAATACATTACATGCTTAATTATTTTATTAATCATTATTTCAGGTTAAACTTCTACATAATCAACCCTTAAAAGCAAATATAACTCTATATTTAGTTTTGTGATGAAATAAATAGAATTGAAAATGTTAGATATATAATAAATAGTTATCGTATTTGATTCGGATTAATAGATTAATAAGTTTATTTTTTTTAAAAATCAATGTGTTAAATAAATAAACTAGATCTTAGTGCTAATTATTTATGCCAAATCCAATCTTTCCTCATCCTTTTATCTATCGCCGCAGTCACATTTCAGAAGTGTTTTGAGAATCGAATCAGACCGGACCGGTTGGTTTAACCAGTTTAACCGAGAATCGTTGTATAGTTCGGTTTAATCTAGACCGGTTGAATCGTTACTAGTGAACTGGTCGGAACCGTTGAATCGTTCAAACCGGACCGGCTGAAAACTGAAAAAAATCGGGAAAAACCGTCAATTTTGTTTTTAAAAAAAATTAAATCAAACGATGTCGTTTGTTAAACGAGCCAAGTCGAACTCGAGTATTGCTGAGCTCGACTCCAACTTGAAAAATTTAAAAGTAAGCTCAATTCGACTCAAACTCACGAGCTAAAAATTATCAAGTTTAACTCGAACTAGAAATATAATATTGAAACTTGAATTCGAAAAGGCTTGAACTCAAAAAAAATTTAGAAGCTCGATTGAAGCCTAAAATTCGAGCTTGATTGAAGTGAAATAATAGTTCACTCAATGCTCACCAAAAGGCTTCATGATTTTGAATGTCAAATTACCTCTATTATTTGTTCTTCTATGTTTCTTAGTCATGTGAGATTGTTTTTAAAAAAAAATTAAACCAAACAATATCATTTTGTTATATTTTTTAGCACCAAATTTATTTTTTAATTATAGTTATATAATTATATTTATTATTTATATGTTTTATCTTAAATATTATGTTGTAGTTAATTTGAATCATTTTGTTTCACTTGATTTTATGGTTTTTAACTTATATATGTTATGACTTGATTTGAATATAAATTGTGATATAAAAAATTATTTTTTATTAAATATTTTTGATATTTTTATTTAATTTTTTAAATAATTATGACGTCGTCCGGTTCTTCCGACCTATCAAACTGGTTCAACCGATTAAACCAATAAACTGATAGCATGACCGATTCACTAACCAGTCCGGTTATGAAAATCATGCATTTCAGAAAGAGTGCATTTGTCGAACGAAAATCCCGATATTTTCCGAGAAAATCTCGCCAAACGAAAGGAAAAAAGAAGAACAAATGGTTAGCCTTCTTTCGCTCTTTCAATTACACAAGTCTTTCATTTTCGCATTGCACGAACCTACAAGTTTTTCTTTTGTTTCTTTCTAATTTGTGTTTTCAAGATCTGCTTTAGCTATATTTAGTTTTCTCTAAGGCAGATATAAATTTAGAGGCCTCACATTTGATTTTAACTCACAGTTAGATTCAGATCCAACCGAATCAAAGGCTTTAACTTAAACTTCAGTGCTAAAAAAATATTTTAACTAGAAAATAGATTTGAATTTAGTATATTTGATGGATTCATTGATCTTATTCATCTTATTTGTAGGAGTTGTGCCCTTCAATTAAGAACATTCTTCTTTTGGATTCCGAAGGGAAACTTATAGCTGTTAAGTATTATTCAAATGACTGGCCAACGAATTCTGCTAAGGAAACCTTTGAGAGAGCTGTGTTTACCAAAACCCAGAAGACTAATGCTCGAACCGAAGGTAGATTTGTTTACCTCTGTTGATTCTTCATTACATTTAGTTTAATTCCGTTGTGTGTATTTAGATCGTATAGATTTACAAAAGGTAGATCAATGTGATTGTGAGTGTGAGTGAGTGAGTGAATCAATTCATTAAAATTTGAGAATTTAAAAGGTTATTTTCTTGCGCATAAAAGGTTTACCTTGTATAAATTGTTCTAGACATTGTTTTCCTTTTTCATTTTTCGATGAAAACTATGTTACTCCGAGTCGGCGAGACCTCATTTTTCTTTAATAACCTATGTCCAACTTATGTATCTGACACACATTCGAATATGGTTATGGGAATATCATCCTTCACATATATGATCTTTTTTTAAAATAAAAAAAAAAAAGTGAACATGCTTGTACACATACCTGACATTCTTGGTTGGCACTGGTTTAGGTGTTTCATATTTTGCTATTTTAACATGGTGCTTTTGTTTTTCTTTACAGCTGAGATAACAATGTTTGACAACTATGTTGTTGTGTACAAGTTCGTTCAAAACCTTCACTTTTTTGTTACTGGTGGTGAAAATGAAAATGAGATCATCTTGGCCACAGTTCTCCAGGGTTTTTTTGATGCAGTTGGACTTCTCCTTAGGTTCTTTCATATCACTTTCTACTATTACAATCATTTTTATGCATTTGTGTTCGATATTATTAACTTGAGCATATTTCCCCTTGTTTTCGCTACCCTTTGTTCCAGAGGCAATGAGGACAAGAAGGAGGCATTGGAGAATTTAGATCTTATTCTGTTGTGCCTTCATGAGATTGTCGATGGCGGGTATGAATTACCATTCATTGTATTATTATAGTTGAAGCTGAAGTAATTTCGTTTCATGAATCTCGAGTAGACATTTTCTTTGCTCGTTTGTTTCTTTAAAGCGTCTCTGCCACAGATCTTGGCTGGAAATGTCTCTTAATTCTCCTCATCCCCCAAATGCTGTAGGTTAAACCTATGATTGGCTCAAACCGAGATTAGCATTTAGGTGTTTTATTCACTTATGTTCTGCTTTATTTGTCGGTGAAAGAAAACGATAGAGATTAGGATATAAAACCAAGAGAAAAGGAAGATTAGGTGGAGTCACTAGAAGCAACTGCCCCCTTGCTATGCTTCTTCGACCACTGTGTTTGACTTTTTCCTCAATCTATGGGCAATGTCATTCTTGAAACTGATGCAAATGTTATCGCCGGAAAGGTAGATAATCATAATATGGATGCCGGAGCTCCTTTGTCCGAGCAGGTATGGTGATCCATGTTCTTGAAACATGCAACACTTAATTTCACTCTTTCTTATCATCCCCCCATAAAGCAGAACTAAGAATATGAATCACTACTGCCACCATATTAACAAAGTTGGTGTTCTACAGACAATAACCCAAGCATTGGCTACAGCACGCGAACATCTTACTAGATCTCTCCTCCAGTAATGTGTTTACATCAAACCAGACCAAACAAGAGAAGCTCAACGAGAAATCTTTCTGTAATGATACAATATTTGATGTGGTTAGGATAATTGGTCTGTTTTGAGTGCAATAGAACTGATTATAACTTCGGATGTTACATTGATGTTATTGCAAGGATGCTTCTTGATGCTATTTGTGTTCTGACCATACATAATGGCAAAAATATCTCATTTTCACCTCGCCTCGTTGCATACAAAGAACTAAAGCATTTGGAATCAGGGATAGAAATGATACTGATTGTAATTACTTTGTGTATTTCATTGATTCATCTGTGTTACGAGTACAAAACTGATTCCCAGTTTCGAATGAACTTTCGGCAATCAATAGCTAGCACTGTTGAAGCCAACAATCGGTACAAATTATAATACTTGAGCAGACACATTGTGCTATTGGATGAGAACATAATTGTCGTCATTAAGGTAGCCATCCCCGGTAGTCGGAGTCAAGTTATTCCGATAAGTACTTTTACGTACCTGGGCATGTGCTTCTGCTTCATGTTCGAACATTTTAACCAGCTGATTTAACTCTAGCTTCCTAACTTGGACCATCTCTTCATTTATAGGCTCTTTTAATCCAAGATAAATCATGCCGATCACAATTAGTACAATTCCTAAGGTGATGAGGATGGCCGTAAACAAACCAAACGCGTATGGTGTATTCTCTGCTCCGGGGATCCCATCAACGTTGATTCCAAAGAGCCCAGTAATGATGGAAAGAACAAGGCCACAACCACCAATAACAGCTAAATTATGTGTTACTCTAAGGCTTCTATCCTGCATTAGTGTAATCAGTCTTAGGCAAAGATAGTTGTCTAATCATTCTGGAACGATACAATGGGCTCAGAAATCGAAGAATTTTGTTCCTTTTTTTTAATTACAGATACAAACCTGCAACCATGCACGTACGGTGCTTTGCATAACATCTTGAATCGTAAACAAACGGTCACGAACTGCTTCTTGCTCTTCGATCATTTCTCTTGTGCTCTTTCGTATTCCTTCCAGCAAGCTTCTTGCTGCATTCCCCCTCAAATGTTGCATAAGCTCGAAAACGATCTCTTCTCTTGCATGGAGTGACCATTTCACTCTGATAACCTGAAATGGAACAAACACGAAATTCATTAACATGTACAGCAGGGACCCAGAGACTATATGAGACTTCTAGATGCTCATGCTTAATGTAAAGTTTCAGAGTTATAGCCATTTCACAAGAAAAGGACGCAGGTTTATGGGTTAAAGGACTAGAAAGACTTATCTTTTGAGGTTTGCATTTCCGAGCAAATATATACATATGACACTACATAGCTTTCCAGAGCGGTGCACATGAAAATCCGGGAAAATATTTAGAAAGTTCAACTTCTATATCAGAATAAGTTTGAGCAACTATGCTATATCCTGAAAGTAATTGAGAGCTGTTGTATTTTCAACCAACAACTTCAGATTCATATTGTACATTAGCAAGCAATTGTACTCTATGTGGCTCACGCTCTTCAATTTTTAAAGCATCCATGTTCGATAAATATTTCGACGTGGGTATGAGAGTATCACCCTCCAATAGAAAGATTTTAAGAGGAACGGAATGTGTCTGTGTTGGACACATACTTGTATCCGACACTAGCACTAGAGTCCGAGTAATATATGCTAATAATCATTTTTCAATTATGAAGATCGAGAAGAAATATAGCGTACCTGTCTTGACAATCTTCGAATTTCTTGGTTCAAAATAATGGCAAAAAGATTCATGTCCTCTTGGTTTCTCCTACAAGATAAAACTATTTTTCACTAAAATTACTAATAAATGGAAATATCAGAAAATACTTGTTATGAGAGTTTTCTATGGTTTTAAAAGTAAAGAACCTGTTCATAAACTTCAATTCAATCTCATCTGCTTCCCCGAAGATGGATTTTCGAAACAACCTAATGAATTCAAATCATTAAAGAGAACCCATAAATTAGTTTAAAAGCCACAATATTGTGCATATATGCAGCAAATGTAGATAATCTACTTTCATACTGAAATGCAACCATGGTCCATGACAACTTTACTTCCAATGACGTTCGAATCGATGAAACCAAACTTTTCTTCATGCAAGACTTTGTGAAATTTCAATCAATATGACTACGATATACGAAAAGAAAATAGGTATGGTTTCAATATAGAAAAACATTCGGAATGGCTAGCTGCTACTGAACAATGCTAAAGGTGCAAAATTGGTATCAATATGTGCTTTATCCATTTGTTTGAACAATCAATATGTAGGTTAGAAAAACAAAAAAAAAACCTCACTTAGAATCCAAAAAAGACCGTGACAGGCATGCACTTGATATGTCTGCCTCGGACAACTGATGACATCACATCCATTCACATTAAAAGGAAAGATGCCTAGATATCAGAGGTAATATGAAAATTAATATGTACCTATCATCCCACCGTGTAAGGCGGCTAGCTAGATATGCTATGACGTCGTGAACTGTTCTGGGCACGTTATAACCTCCAGCAGCAAGAAGCTCCTGACCAAAAGGTATGCAACAATTTTTAATCACATGAAATTGTTAGCTTGTATGGGTGTTATATGAAAGCAACTTTGTCACAATGGAGTCAATTAGGGTTTGTCGAGAACAAACAACCTGAACTTCTGTTATTCCAAGAACATTTACACCAGATACATTCCCTTTTATGTGCAGTACAGTTAGGAGGAAGTTTTGCGCTTGCCATGAACGGAGTACAACGGGGATGTCATCTTCATCGACATATGGATCTCCGGCTGATTGTCCCAATAGCTCAAATAACAGCCCTCCAGCCACCCTAACCGGGACCTTTATAAATGATAAAAAATTAGTGATCAATCCTCCAACAAAAGCAAGGACCACAAAGGAGTCACTAGGGTTCTCGCATCTGATATCCCGTATGCTAATTATCATGTTTTAACAGATATCTAGTAGGATATCAGTACAAAACAGCCATTAAAAGAAATTAGCAAAGTATACATGCTACTATTTACTTTCTTCATACATTTATCTCAAAATGCTACAATTTAATATTCTATCACCATTTAACAAGATTTGGCAGAATAAAATAATACAGAAGTTAATATTCGATCAGAACTTAGATGAGACTTGAGAGAATCAAATATTACGTAACTCGATTTAACTTACAAATTGTTAAAATAAGATTTAGTGGATGCAATAGACTTAACTTACAGAATGTCGGAGACTATTACCTCATACAGAAGGTGCTTCATCCGTTCACTTATCAGTTTGCTTTCATCTCTCAAAGCTAGGCTGACAGCAGGATGTAACCATTGGGCATTGTTGAGAAAAGCCTCGACGGTGGGGTGACCAGCAGACAAATGGCACCACCATATGGGCCCAGCTGGTCGCTCCCAATACGGTGCTGCTAAATCTGCAACAGTTAAACCGTCTTCAATATCCATCCATTCAAACTGCTGTGAATCCCAGACTCCATTGACTTGCACATTTTTCACGAGATCTGAAATCCTTTCCCACCCGATGGGAACCCAACAACTTCCATCAAATCTTTCGGTAGCATGATACTGGTCTGATCGAGGGCCACGTCCAGTGTTGTATTCATCAAAAGATGCAGCTACATGATCCCTTGGCTCTAAACCGAATGAGGAATCCGTTAATTTCTGTCCATCCAATCCTTCAGAAGAAGCCTCATTTAGTTTATTGGCTGCAAATTGCTCTTTCACATATTCATCATCCGATTGTTTGCCTTGTACCTTAATACCATATCTTGAGTTCATCAGTTTCTTATTGCCTCGAACAAACTCAAAAGCACAAATCAGCCCATCTGCCCAACGATCATTCCCAGGCAAGACATCTCTACTCGGAACACGCTTATGTCTTTCGGGCACTTTCATTTTATTCTTTTGAGTAACCGAACGATCCTCGTTCACACTCATGACACGTGCTACATATAAAACAACTGAAAGAAAGAACCAGCATTAGCCAACATTCAGACCCTTATAAATAAGCTCATCGAAGATGTTGCACGACCAAACTATACTGACCTTTAATAAGCTATCTCCTAGATACACCATCTAGTTTCCAAAACAACTACATTAATTACTTTACATGATCTGAAAAAAATTCAACACAACAAACAGCTGAAATTAGATACCAAAAGCTTGTTTCATCAATCAAAGGAAGCTAAAACAAAAGTTATCATCCATTTATTAAGCCAAACTAAAATTCATTTTTCAAACGAATTTAAAAAAAAAAAAAATCTACTCGTCATCTAATTCAATTATATATCACTCCATACATCTCATATCACTTTTCCTAAACGATTTTAATGAACTTTTAGTAAAAGTCTCATGTTCAACTTTCTCATTAATTTTGACATTTGGGGAAAAGAAATTATGGGTATTGCAGATCAAAGTACTAAACAATTAAAAAGAAATAAAGAAATAAAAGATTACCTCAAGATCAGACGATGCTTCAGCTTTAATTGAGGAGAAAATGTAGGAAAAATGCTGGGAAAGGAAACATTTAATTATGAGAGATAACTATTAACAATGGGATATGGAATGAAAAACAGAAAAAGCTAGAGGAATATGGAAAATAAATAAATATCCTTATATAGTAATTATCTCTATGGAAATTAATTACTGGATTGGGCTGAAATTTCAATTGGGAAAAACAGAACATATAAGCCTTTAAACTGCAATATTTGTGAACAAATGTGTATTAAGCCCAATATATTAATAGGGTAATGAGTCGCTCTACCTCAATTTGAACTCATAATTTTTTAAATATTATAATAATTGTCGTGGCCATCTTTCGATTGGACCTCGAAATTAAGTTTCGACTTGAATAATTAGTTAGAGGCGCCACCAACCATTTTAAAACGAATTTAGGTGGGCCATCTTACTTTATCTGCGTTTTACCAGAAACGTTTCGGTTTCGGGAGTCGGTTACGATCAATGAAGGATTAGCACCCTTGAACCGCCCTTTCGGTACCAATTAATTTGCCGGTTGTCTTTAATTGCAAAAATTGAAATTTAAATTTAAAACGTTCGATTCATATTACTTACCTTTGATTGGTTGAAAAATATCCCTAAAGTTAGATTGTAAAATAAAGAAAAAATATGAAAAAAATAAAGAAAAAATATTAATATAATAATAATAATAAATAAAATAAAATAGATGACAAAAAAATGAAAGTTAGTAAAAAAGAAAAATAGTAAAAAATAAATAGATAAAAAATAAATAAAGAAAAGGACCAAAATGAATGATATTGAAAGATGGCATGACTAAAACATGGATTAACCCTTAGAAAATCCAAAACACACCAATTTGCACACAAACACACGTCAATTAGCTTATGGGTCCATTAAAATATATTTAAAGTGATTTTACCACCAATATTTGCCTTCACAGTAGTAATAACAATCACCACACACTTGAGGTCCCTTTGGACCCCACCATATATGCATGTATTCTTGATCTTTGATGATGCACCAAACTTGGCAGCTTCTTGTTGTATCTGAACGCAAAAAGCATCGCCACACGCTTGGCTTTCGCGTTCTTAATATAAACAAACAAATGCGTGACGAAAGCAAGCAACAATCCCACGATTGTATATAGAAAACCCACGGCGAACCCTTCCGCTCCGAGCTGCATCCCCGATCTGAAACACTGAAAAAAAAACAAAAAGCGGCGCCGGAAAGCCAAATGGTGAGTTCAGTTCATGACTCGACGAAACTCGGCCGTAGACTCAGATAATCGAGAGAAAACGCCCTGGTTTATCTGTTCGGAGTCATCCTTCAAAGATTTGGTGTTGGGGCCGACGAGGCGGATGTGGAGGAGGGAGTTGACACCGAAGAGGTGGAAAGAGGATTGGGATTCGCGGAACTCGAAGTCGGCCAAGAAGAGTTTGGTGATGAAGGGAGAGGCGACGAGGGCGAACTCTCGGCGGAGTTCGAGGAGATGGGTTCAGATTTGTCGTGTAGTTGGGTGGCGTCTCTCCCTCCCTCTCTTCAATTCTTTTTTGCTTCCATATTGCCCCCAACAAAGGCGCTTGAATGAATGGGAAGTGGGTGCAGTTGCACTCCCAAAGCTTTGACACGCAGGCCTTAGATAAGAACCAGAAAATAGTTGGGTTGGAGGATTTGTTGATAGAACAAGGAATTTGAAACGGATAGACATTTTGCAAGAAATGAATTAAATTGTTAGAATTGAATGGGAAGTGGGTGCAGTTGCACTCCCAAAGCTTTGACACGCAGGCCTTAGATAAGAACCAGAAAATAGTTGGGTTGGAGGATTTGTTGATAGAACAAGGAATTTGAAACGGATAGACATTTTGCAAGAAATGAAACGGGACTGTTGAGCGTTTGCGGGAAACAAAATAAATAAATCCAACCCAGTAACCACCCCCGAAATGATGAGAAGAATGCCTTTAAATATTGAAAGCCCCCCAAAAGCAGATTTGTTTTTTTAGTTAGTGGGAGTAGTGGAAAAAATGGATAGGAGTGGAATGTGTGTGGGGTAGTGGAGTGAGAGAACGTGAATGAAAAATGAGTTGGTGTTTGAGTGGGTGAGGTAATGGTGGGATAGTATATGGGACCTATAAAAAATAAAAATAATAATATTAATAAAAATAAAAATAATAAATAAATAATATAATAAAATATAATATTTTTATAGATTCGGATAAAAATAGGTGTCTACATTAATAATATTATCAATCGAATCTTAATCGTCTTCTCTCGAACTTTATCAATTAAAGGACTGAAATGTACACTTAGACTAACTGAATTTAGGTTTTGTTTTTTTATATAATTTTAAATTAGAGTTAATTTTGTATTTAGGTCGTTTTGATTTTAATACAATTGAATTCTGTTAATTTTAAATTAGGTTTAATTTAGATATTATTTTTGAGATTGAATCACAATTGGCATATCTATATATGCTCAAGTTTTTCAGGTCAGGCTATTCGAGTTGGTCATTTAAATATGTTGAGATTCTAATTGATCTATTAATTCTATAAATCAAGTTATCTAACAATATAAATCATATAAATTAAGTTACTTATTGTTAACATTTAAATGAGGAATTGATGTGTTAACATTTAAGGGAGGAGTTGATGCGACAATTAAAAAATCAATATAATTACTCATTCGATCATTCTATCAATTTGTTCATATTTTTATTTAGGGCATGGGTTTTTCGATCCAAGCGTATCTCGTCTTTACCACGAATTATTTCCCTTGATTAACAACAATTGTAGTTTTACCAATATAGGCAGGTTCTTTAATTTTTCTTTCTTCCTCATAGGGGAAATAAGTTAATTAAGTGGTATATTATGTGTATATGAATATTTGAACTCCTTCTAACAACCTATGCATTTTGTTATCATTTCTGATTGGACGATCCATTAATCCAGCTAACATAAAATTATAAATGGATAAACTTTTTTTTTTTTTTACTAGAGATGGGGAATAGATGGACTTTCTATATTGAAGAATGATAATCTTTATATAAGGTTAACGAAAAGTGCTACCGAAAGTATTATTATTTTTTTTTAATATTTTCGGTAAAATGTTATTTAAAATATTATTTTTTCTACCGAAAATATTAATATTAGACACTACTTAAAATATTTAACATTTCCGAAAAAACATTACCTAAAATATTATTTTTTCTACCGAAAATGTTAATAATAAGTTCTACCGAAAATTCGTTAGTGAAAATAACATTTTCGGTAAAAAATAAATTTTAGATAACATTTTACATAAAATATTAAAAAAAATATTTTTCATCATATGGAGTTCCAATTAATTCTTGTTTATCTACTTTTATCCATGTGGTGGTATTCAACTACAAAATTTATTTTGAAATTTTGTACACTGCAAGAGAGTTCCATTCTTCTATTAATAGCAGTTTTGGGTATCGGTTCTAATGAACCAACATTAAATCTAAAATTATTGTTGCTTCCCAGTTTTGATATAAAATTTAACCATTTAATTAGATGATAACATATTCACAATCTTATTAGACGAATTTGATAATGATTTTTATTTAATTTAATAAATTTGATACTGATTTTTTATGACAAAAATTTAGGATTCGAACTACAAATTTGATAGTAAAGCTATGAGAATAATGTTTGAATTAAATTATTAATGTTCAAAATACATTCAATTAGAAATGAAAAATGATGATTTGGGTTCAAATTTCGAATTCGTTCAATTTGAACCCAAACTCAAAATAATCAATACTTTGAAAACTCAAGTTGATCCAACACAACCAACTTAAAAATTATTGAATTCGAAAAGAAAATAACGAAGGTGATCTGGACCCAAAACAACTCGAAATGACACTAATGATTTAATCCTTATTAGTTCAATACTTTAAATGATGAGAAGTTATGACCGACTTCATATAGTCGAATCAGATCAAGTTAGATTCAGATAAATTGGGTCAAGTTTTAAGATTCGGGTCAGAATTGCAGGTCTAATCCTACATGTGCAAACCAGAGATTACACATCATTGGGATGCAACCTATCAGACAATTCATGCTTATGCCTCATGTATAAAAGACCGAAAAAACCTCTAGTTACCAGATCAACTCGTCTAACTGGTTTGATTTAATTGGAAGTTTGGGGTATGTAGCTTGGTCTCAAACTACCTACTGATCAAACCAAAGGTAAACCGGAAAGGAGATTCCGGGTATTCAAGTGAAAAGAGTAACAAACCAATCCATATTGATACGGTTCGGGGTCATGTGAAAAAGAAAACCCCGTGATACCTTTTAAGCAAGAATATAACAAAATGAAGTCGCGATTGAAAAGCATCTCATACAGCCATAGGTGAAGCAACTAAGGACTGTGAGGCAACAACAAAGTAAAGCCGCAGGTGCTTACAGCGAGTCCTGAAAGCAATCTAGCGTCGTGCACAGTATCTAGTACCATAGAAGAACTCTATAAAACTCATACGGTGTAGCGATTCTTGGCACCTCTATCGTGCTTTTTTGCATCTTCCTGAAAGAGCAAATAGATGAGGTTTGTTTATATAGGCCAAAACTCGAAACATAAAATGAAACGAAAAAGAACAAGCATCATAGATCTAAAAGTAGCCATTACATGAAATATGAAGCCGATAGTTTCGTTGTAATCAAGTAACTCTTTCCACTGTTTACCGATGCTCATCTGCATCAACAAAAAACAAAAACCAACAAAAAGAGAAGTTTTAGAAATTCACAAGCCACTAAAACCAAAAACCCAGTGAGAACTGTTATGGAATTGCACAAGTCATTTTTGCGTAACAAAGCAACTCCATTCACCTGTGCTGTTTCATTGGAAGCATTCTTGGTCCACAGTGCTATCCTTTCCTGCTTGCCTCTCACACCGACAACTGCTCCACAGATCTCATCACCATACTCAAACTGTTCTCCTATCAAAGCCAGCAACTAGAATGGGAAAATTAAATAAGAGATCAGACCACGTTTTTCACTTGAGCATCGAATTTTCATGAACAAGAATATGCTTTATATCATCTGAAATAATACCGTGTATAACCAAGACATATCTGACTTCCCCTTTTGGAAGGTTACAGTCCACTTGCCTCCATTAGCACAGACAGGGTCTTCCCACTTTGGCTCGATTTTATGTTTGAAACAATGAAAGTCCGCTCCCACAGCCAACTTGCTCGGGTGATGTATGTTGTTGTAAAGACTGTAATCACGAAAGTGTCATTAACTAACAAAGTGAAACAAACAAAAGAAGTGACACATGAAATTAGTAATCAATGGCAGTGATATAGAGACGGTCGGAATAGTTGTTTTTCTATGATCACATAACTTATTCACCTTAGCATCAAGCAACTATCCAAAATTTTAATAAGCAAAGATTAAATTATCACACAGCCGATAAGAGCACTTTCTACAACATTGATTGATTATAAAAAAATTAAAGAACATTTGATAACATCCAATTCAGATGAAACAAGATTCTAGGAAGCATCACTCAGTAGTCTGTAGTATGCAGCTCCAAGATCCATATAGAACACATTCTTCCACTATAACAGTTACAGCAAATCCCATTTACACTCAACATCACCGTCATTTATATACATATATATATGTTCGTGAATAATCACAAGATTATAAACACCAACTATTTTACTTGAACTTAGCCGTGTGCGTCAGATGCGAGAATGTATTCGACATGGATATGGTAATACTTCTCTAAGGTTTTCCATGTATTTGAAGTATCATTATAATGGTTTTGAAGTTCACCAGGATACCCTTTTCGCATCCACAATTTAGTAACATTGTGATTTTCTAGAAACAAATGCAACAACCGTTATGCCCTTCATGAAATCCGCAACATTCACAACGATTGCACCGCAACAAACAATACAACCACAAATTTTATTTTATTTTTTTGATAAACACAACCACAATTTAGTACTATGATTCGAGGTCATTTCCTATATCTCCAACCCCAAACAGTAATCAAAGGATGAAAAGAAATAAACCCATTTTCAGAGCAATAATCCGAAATCTTGACATATAATCAAAAACCCAGAATCTAAAAACTCAAGATAAGCGATAACACCCACGGCAAACATATCAAAAACCAGAAAATAAATAGAAGAAGATAAAATAACCTCCAGAATTGTTCGATGGTGGAGAAAGTGTAGATAGGGCGCATAGAACTGCCCCAAGTAGTTTGCTTCGATTTGGCTTGAGGGTTATCGAACCAGAAGGTCCAAGAATTCTCAAGCGGGCGAGGTTGTTCGACGACGCCTCCCTTCAAAGAAGACGACGGCGTATCGTCTTCTTCCCCGGCAATCTCCCCTTCCTCAAGCTCCTCATCTTCTTCGTCTTTCACGTTAGGGTTAGGGTTCTTGTTTTCCTCTTCGTCGATGCTCAAAGATTTCAAGTTTTCTTCGATCCCCATGTTCTCTCTCTCTCTCTCTCAATTTCTCCTTCAGCTCCCTCTTTCTTTGTGGCAGAGCAGCAAAAGACCCATGGATTCTTTTATAATTAATTTCAAGTTATATCCAAAGTTCGGTCCTAATAAGCTTGGTCATATTAAATATTAAATTATAATTTTTAATTAAAACTTTTTTCATATTTAATTAATAAATTAATTATTACTTATAATTATTTATCTATTAAAATTAATATTTAATACTATAAATAATATTCAATATTTAAATATAACTTGATAAAAAAATTATTCTTTATATATCACGTCGTATATGTCTCATCTCTTTAATTCAACATTCTTATTTCATCACTTCAAAAAAAAAAAAACATTCTTATTTCAGCACTTCACAATCCTCTTATCAGCGTATTATATTGATGATCATCTTCGATTTCCTGATTCAGTCTTTCCACCACCTCTTTCGCATCCACCTCCACTCTTACCTTCCTGCTCTTCATTTTCTTTGCAAGAAAAAGATCCAAGAATACCATTTTTATGAAAGTTTATTTGAATAGTACGAGATGATTACAACTTTTACCGTATTCCTTTTTATTCAAATAGAGATGATCACATATCAATTTGGACAAAGTTTTTAATCATTTCGACTCTAATTCAAATAGTATATCTTTTTATTCAACACTTTGATTTGATATAAGTTTAGGGAGATTTCATCTAATCTGGTTTTCTTGGAGTAAAAACATTTCTTTAATCTCATACAAATAAGACTTTTCTTATATTTATTTAAAAATATAGAAGATGATTTAAAATAATATATAAACATGGATTCTATAATAATCATTTTAAAATATAAAGAGGAAAATTATAAAATATTAATTTCAAGTTGGGTCAATGATTTTTTATCTTAAATTCAAACTTGACTAGACTCAATTTCATCCTTCATAAAATCTGATTCGACCCAAACTCGAATCGAAGTTTCATAAAAAAAATCCTATAAGATCATGTCAAAATATATCGAGTAAGAATAATTTAATCAACATTAATCTTATGTTAATAATTAACATTATATTTGTAGTTCCGTATTGTACACTACTTTTAAGAGTTATATGTGTTAATTATACATCTAAGTTCATTTTTAAATGAAAATATAGAATTTTATATTTATTTTTAATATTATCACATTATTTAATTTATTGATCGATTAATTTAAATTGAATATTACATAAATATTACACAAAAACAACCCTTCTAATCCAAATTACTTCATTCATAATATCATAATTTACTTTTATGATATTAGTCAATAAATTTACAACATCTTGTTCCATAAACAAAATGATAATTAATAAATATTGAATATTATGACCGGTATAACACCTCATCTCCTAAATAAAATAAAGGATAAAATAATACTAATAGATTGGATCTCAACATACAATTTTAAGCCTTAGACAACAATTTTAGCTTACTTGCCTAATTATAAATAATAACACATAAGAACCAGATTTAAAATTTTACTAAAAAGATGTTAAATTATTATTAAGTATAATGATAAAATTATCTCTCAATATTTGCATAAATAATCACGTTGCCCACTATTTTTAGAGCATTTTTAGTTCTCAACGTTTTTAGTTAATTAACGATCAACATATATTACTGACTTGATATTTTTATATGTGTTTAATTACCAACTTAACATATATCATGGCAACACTATAGATGTTGCAAAACATGTCACATCATCACTCGGATGACATGACAGTATCATATCGACAGTTAAGCACATGTAAAAAGGTTATATTATTAACATGTTTTGAACATTAGTTAACTCATATAGATGATGCCATGGATTTTGTTATACTTTATATATCAAAAGGGTTGTTCTTTAGAAAATACATATCAATATTTTGATTAAAATAGTTAAAAATATTAATTATTTAAACTAACAAATAATATTATAAAAATAAATAAATTTAAAAACATCTCGGTGCCAACTAATAAAAATATGTCATATATATGCCAATTCATGTCATATATAACATCATTTATCATGTGTCAATTTTTTATTAATTAATAATATTTTTTAAGTTGGTTATGTTCTAAGTATAAATAAAGATAAAATAATAATTTAAGTATCAAACTAGAAAATATATTGGATATCAAAATGAGAAAAAACATGTGATTTGCAGCAAACTAAACAATAATATTGTTGCCGATGAGTGATGGCACAAGTAGTTAGGATTCAAGAATTTGAGCTTGTAAGGTTAAGTTTGAATTCTACCACCGTCATTATTGATGGACAATTTGTAAACTATTATATAAATATCAATTGGATCTTAGGTATGACTTGACCTTGAACTGTGAGAGTCACCAATTTCCTAAACTTTAATATACAAAAAAAATATATTGTGTTAATTTTTTTATTAAACTAAAACGAAAATCCGACTCGATTCCAACAGTTCGTAAACATTATTAAAGTTAACTAAATAATGATTTGGTAAAGTAGACAAATAATCCTTTTACTATAGTACATTTTTTATTGAGTCTCCGACTATTAAAAGTTATAAAATAATCTTCTAACCATAAGACGTCGTTTTATCGAGTCTCTAGTTATTAAAAGTTACAAAATAATCACTTGATTATTCATATGTTCTAAATTAATCTTTTTTACTCGTTAAAATATTAACGATTGTCTAAGCTGGATGTTAACATGTTTGTTAAAATATGATCTCAAAACAGTTTGAGCTGTATTTTGTAGATCGAGTATTTGTTTACATTATGTTGTCGAGTTAGTGCTTCAAACAGTATATAGTCAGCTAGTTCTCGAAAGCAACAACAATGTCAATAAATATAATTAAATATATGATTTTATCATATTTCAGTCAATATGTTAACGTCCAACTTAGACAATCGTCAATCTTTTAACAAAACAATACAAGTTTGTAATATATGAATAGTCGGATGATGATTTTATAAGTTTTAATAATAAGGAAAACAGAGTCATGTAGTCATGATATTATTTTATAAATTTTAATAGTCAAGAGACTCAACAAAACAATATCTATAATCGAGAGACCATTTATATATTCTACTTTAATTATTTTTAGTGTATAATTATCAATATAATAGTATATAATATAATACTTATTTAAATATTTGTCTTCAATAATTTAAATTGTTAGTGTCAGACTCAATGATATTCAATAATTTTTATAACTCTAATTAAGTTAAATACATTGAACAGTCTCATCGATAATATAGAATATTGCTCTTTTTAAAGTTTTTGGATTAGAGTAGTTACGTGTGTGTAGAGTGTCTATTGTTTTTAAAAAATGATTTTAAAAGTGTTGTATAAGCATATTTTTTAAAAATAATTTTAAAAGTGTTGTATAAAAGTATTTTTGAAAAATATAATTTAAAATTTAATTGTACGAGATTGTTGTTAAAAATAATTTTAGAAAAATAAATTGGTCATTTTAGATATTATATTGTAAATTAAAAATAAAATTTCATCATAAAATAATTTTTTACAGTAGAAACTAGAAATTTAAGCTTATGAGATTAGATTAAAAATTATTTTTTCAACCCATGATTTTAAATCAATTTTTGGATGTTTAACCATTACTTATAGGGTGGAAAATCACTTTTCCATTGTTAAAAGCATTCCCAAAGTGAATAAATACTATCTTTTAATAACATCGATTTTGATACTTAAAATTGAATTCTTTTATAAAAGTGATTTTTATCATTATAGTTAAGAGTTAATAACTACCTTGTAACATCTCATACAATAAAAATAATAATGTTTAAAATTATAAATCTACCAATATAGTTGGATAATTTTATGCCCAAATTTGAACAAACCTTCAAGAAATCTATTTTTTATGTATTTTCTTTAGAAATTGTATATTTATAAATTATATATTTTTTTAAAATTAAGCATATTTATATCAAATATATACGTGAAACCGTTTTTATATGTGCTTTAAAAAAGATATTTTGCACGATCTAATAATTTTAGTGATAAAAGAATTATTATTATTTCTTAAAATTTTGGATTCGAGCATCATAAATGTCAAATATATGAGCAATCAATATTAAATAATTAAAAGTTATTTTTAAACAGATATTACCTTATATTTATTTCAAATTAATTTTTTTTTTGCCAAAGGACTGAATCAAAGATGGAATTATGGAGAAAGTTAACTTTAAGTCGAAACCTTAGAGCCAAGAAATCATTACATTAAAAATTAAAAATTGGCCAAAAAAACTTACAAGCAAATGGAAAATGTAGTAATAATCGTAGAAATAAAATAATTATATAAACATATCTCTCATCATTTCTGAAATTCTGGAACGATGAAACAAAAGAATTCAAAAAAATGGAAAAGAAAAATGATTTCACCAGTTTTATGCTTCCAAAAATCCAGTCAACTTAAGAATCGAATTCCGCACTTCACTCAAATCCCTCCCTTTAAGCGTCCTTCCATTACCTATACAAACAGAAAACGCCATTTTCGCTGCGATTCTCCTCCCCGATATCACATGCGGCGGAACAATTTCGCGGCCATCGTCACGATCTTCATCAAATCCATCACCGCAATCGAAAACAATACTGTTATTACCCCGGTGAAGCGGAATATTTACGGGAATCGAACGGCAATTCCTTGATAACATAGGCCGGCGGCGATCGAAGATTACGTCGGATTGAACGGTTGCACCGCCGTCGTGTGTGCCGTCGCAGAATACAACCTCCGATTCCTGAAACTCTTCCTCTGCCATTAGAATTGGAAGATCGAAGATTCAAATTCGATTCAGGTATTGTTTGTGGACTAATTTGTGAAAACGAAAAGAGGAAATGGATTCAAAAGGGAGGGAACTGAAGGGAAGAATATGAAATGGCAGTGTTTGTTTGGTGATTGAGAAGAAAGAGACGGGGTCATCCACAATCACAAGGACTTGAGTACAGTCCAACTTTCCTTTTATAATAACATTATCAGTTTTTTAGAGTTAATTGCACGGTACATACTCAAACTATGACCATTGTTTTAAATTGATCCTTCAATTTTTTTATAATTTCAATTTCATACCCAAAATATGACTTGAATATTCCAAATTCATCCCCAAAATATTACTCTAATTCTAAATTAGTCCCTAAAACTTTTAAAAATTATAATTTCATCCCTGGACTATGATCCATATTCTAAATTAGTCCATATACTTTTGAACATTCCAATAACCTCCCCTAAAATCGTTCAATAATTTGGCGATGAAATTGGAATATTCAAAATTTTTGGAGATCAATTTAGAATGAGATTCATATATAAGGGATGAATTTGTATTTCAAAAGTTTAGGAATCAATTTAAAATAATAGTCATAGTTTGGAGATGAAATTGAAATATTCAAAAGTTAGAGAACAAATTTAAAATGAAAGTCATAGTTTGAAGATGTGTGTTGCAATTAACTCTTTTAAAAAAATAGAAGATAACTCGATTAGTAGAATGAAAAGGAGAGGAGTAGGGAGAAGAGGTGAGGGGAGGAGTGATGCCTACCGGCGATCTGGTTATGCAGTGCTTGTGGATAAGATAAGCAGAAGAATCCACCATACTACTCTACAAGACGCATTCTTGGCCTATAATTCCATGGTCGACGTTTTCATTGAGCTCAAGAATCTGAGAAGGAAGCTCAAGCCTTCAACATTCGCGTTTGTTAGATTCAGGTCGTTAGCTGATACTATGAGAGCTATTATCGAAGGTAATGGTATGATGATAGATGGGTTTCCCATTAGGGTTTTCTAGGAAAGAAGTATTACTTAGAGCTCTCCAAAGGTTGCAAAGCCTGTTATCAAGGTTTGAAAAAAGAGCTTTGCTGTAAAGGATTCCAGAACATTTAAAGAAGCAGTGTTTAGGTGCCCCTAAACGTGGATAATCGTTGGGTGCAAGGTCTTCTCATTTGGACTGTTGTTGTAATGGGACGACTGGTGAATTGATATCAGTCAACATCGTGGAGGATTCAAGAAATCTATAGGAGAACACAAGAGATGTTTCGGTTAGGCCTATATCTCTACTCAAAGCGGATGTAGACTGGAGGATGAGATGTCTAATGGGGTGCATAAAAGGCATGTTTAATCCGGAAGTGGTCCAAGAAGCATTAAAATCAGAAGGCTTCGATGCCACAGTGAGACCTTGGTATGGGTTATTGGTGGTTATCCAATTTGCTAGTGTTGAAGAGCTTGCATTGTGTCGGAGTAGAAGAACTGAGCTTTCCTAGGGTGTGGTTTGAGAAGCTGGAGTTTCTGAAGGGTTTTGAGGGGAAAATGAAGGTTAAAACTTAGGTCACATTAGAGGAGGTGCCTTTACAAGTATGGATTTAGAAGTTTTTCATTGAGTCAGGTAGTAGATGGAGGTCGGTGATAAAAGTTTATGATCATACAGTCAAAAGGTTACGATTTGATGAAGCTAGAGTTTTGGTTTCAGTACAATATGATTCGATTGTCCCCAATAGAATTTCAATCAACGTAAATGGCAAGATCTCGTCTATTAAATTGCGTACAGAGGTTTTCGAAGATGACAAGTTTTCATCAATGACACGTAAATGGCAAGATCTCGTCTATTAAATTGCGTACAGAGGTTTTCGAAGATGACAAGTTTTCATCAATGACACCTCACCGTTTGATGGTCGGGGGACGTTTCTTTAGAGGCGGTTGACATTCCCTCCTCGAATATAACAGTTGTGGGTGCTGAGATTGTTGTAGTTTCTGATCATGCGGACGGTAATAGATTATCATGCCAAGAGGCTAATCATGACATGCATAAAGATGGATATTGTTTCGAGGGGAAATTCCAACACGTGGGGTTAGAATCTTCAAGTGAAAATAGGTTGCATGAAGTTCCTATTATTAAGGCTACTAGGTTGTTTTGGGATGAAGTGTCCGCTGGCTTTGGCCCATCTGAGGAAATGGGTAATCAATTAGCCGGTGTGGAAGTCCAATCCATTTTTAATGATTCAAAGTTGCAGGATGTTCCAATTGAGGTGGCCCATAATTTGGCTTCTTCATCCGATAAGAAGGGAGTGAAATGTATATTTTCTGGCCCATTGAAAAGCCAAGTCAACAAAGGAGTTAATAGTAAAGGCAGCATGCTCGTGGGTCTTCAAGGGGCAAGGTCGGTTTAATTGGCAATCTAATATACTAAAAGCCAAGAAGTTTCCATCATCGAGGGTCTTGGGAGCAGGCGCAAGCGGAAGAATATGGAAGTTCCAGTCTTCGGGGCCTTGGTTCCAGCTCATTATTCTTAGATAGCCCTCACTCATGCTCTAGCTACTGTGACGGTGTAGGTGAGGAATCAATAGCGTCATTGCTGGTGGAAAGGAAATTGGGTGTGGAATTTTACGCTTCTAATAGTGTGGTAGTGGGTAGATTTGAAGAGTTGGGCGCCGATGATAGTAGGTAAGTGTAGGTCTCGTGTTCTCTTAAAATAAGGTGTGTGTTTCCTTGAATTCCATGAATTGTTTGTTGCTTTCTTGGAATGTTAGAGGGATGGGTAAATCGAAGAAAATTAAAGTTAGCATAGTGGTTATGTCTTCTAAAGCTCCTGTAGTCTTTTTGCGAGAATCAAAGCTCGTGGTGGTTTAACCGAGGGTGATGAAGAGATTGATGTGCTGTAAGTTAGATGGTTCAGCTTTTGTGACGACCGATGTTACTTAGAGTGTATTGATTACAATGTGGAATTCAAGTTTCTTTAATGTTGATGATGTTTTAACTCAGGCGAGATTTTTTGCAGTGGTGGGGTCGGTGATCCAAATTGGATTGAAGATTTGTTTGATTAATATCTATGCTCCCAATGGTCATGTCGAAAGGCGAAAATTCTTTGGTCAATTGGGTGATTTCATTGAAAATCAGGAGTGCCCTGTTATACTTGGTGGTGATTTCATTACCATTACATCGGAGGATGAGAAAGTGGGTGATTCTGTTAATGCTGGTTCAATAAGGGATTTTAATGAGTTTTTTCTAGGGAATAAATCTTATTGATTTACCTTTTCATGGGAATCCGTTTACATGGTTTAGGGGGTGGCTCGGTGTCAGCAAGTAGATTGGATATATTTTTTGTGTCATCAGAAGTGTTCTTAAGTTTCCCACAACTTATTCAATCAACCATCCCTAGAAGTTTGTCTGATCATAACCCGGTGACCTTAATTGAGGAGGGTTGGTTGGGGGTCCTCAGCAGTTTAAGTGGTTCAACCACTGGGCTGACAATTTAGAGTATTGCAAGCTCGTTAAAGCTGTTAGTGAAAGGTTCTCTGGCAAAGGCATTGGTTGTCTATTAAGAGAGATCAATGGTGCCTCGAAAGTATGGGTGGATGATGTGCGATCTAAAGACCCGGACTCAGTTAATGTCCTGGAGGGGAGAATTCAAGCCCTAAAAAATGCAACAGTGTTTGAGTTTGATGGTGAAGAATCTAGGTTGGAAATTCAAGCTCTAAAAGTAAAGTTGTGGCAGAAATACAGAAGTGAAGAAAGGGAATGGTCGCAAAAGTCTAGGGTAAAGTTGTTCAAAGCTGGTGACAGAAATACATGTTTCTTCCACTTGTCGGCTTCTATTAGAGGTTGGAAGAATCTCATATCCTCCATTAGAGTCGGTGATGAGGTGTTAAGTGATCCTAAGCAAATTTCAGATGTGTTTGAAAGTCACTTCAAGAAGAGCTATAATTCGTCCAGCACCCTAAAAGTGAAAGAGTTTAATGTTCCTTTGAGAAGGTTAGGGTATGCTTTGATGAACGTGTTAGAGGTTCCATTTTTAGAAGAGGAAATTTAAGCCGTTATTGCTTTTACGGATGGGTCAAGGGCTCTGAGTTCGGATGGGTTCAACTTGGATTTCTTTAAGAAGTTTTGGGGCGAAGTTAAAGAGGATATTATGGAGTTCTTTTCTGACTTCCATAGTGGCTCTATTAAGTCTTTTAATCACTCTTTCATTACTCTCATTTCGAAGAAGGGTTCGTCGAAAAATGTTGAAGATTTCATGCCCATTTCTTTGGTGGGTAGTTTGTATAAAATTCTAACCAAAGTGTTGTCAACGAGATTGGCGATGTGTATTCTTAAGGTTATCGGTGAGAGTCAGTTTGCCTTTATTTATGGCAAACAGATTGTTGACTGTTCTCTCATTACCATTGAAGTAATTGAGGACCTCAAGCACAACAAGAAGGAAGCCATTATTCTGAAAGCCGATTTCAAAAAGGATTACGACCAGTGGCATAACTAGAAATTAAAAAATGGGGGTCCAAAATTTTCATGTTCATATTCTAAAAAAATTTGTGTATACAATTTTTTTTTACTTTTTTCTATTTTCATTAACAAACTAAATTAAATTTAACATTTTTCTCAAAATAATGGGTGTGCAGTGGCTCTCCTAAGGAGTCAAATACATCCGCCCCTGCTTACGACTAAGTGGACCGGTGTTTCCTTGATTTCGTGATGTAGAGAATGAGATTTGAAAATAGGTAGAGGAGATGGGTTCAGTTGTGTATATTTTCTGTGTCTATATTGGTCCTTGTGAATGGATCTCCCACGAAGAAATTATGTATAAAAAGAGATCTTAGGCAAGGGTGCCCCCCATCCCCTTTGTCATTTAATCTAATTGATGAAGCTTTGAGCGAGCTATTGGCTAAAATAGTGGATTTAGGGTTAGTGTATGGTATTTCCGATAGGTTCGAGTGTATTTAGAGTATTACACCTCCAATTTGTGGATTACTTGATTATCTTTTCGTATGTCAATATCGAGTCGATCAGGAATATCAATCGTGTTCTAAGAGTATTTGGGATTGCTTTAGACTTCTATCTGAATTTGAAGAAAAACAAAATTGTTTAGGGTAAATATTCAAGAGAGTCAGCTGAGTGAGTGGGCGGGAGCAATAAACTGCGAATGAGATTCTTTCCCTTCTTCCTAGGGAGCAATAAACTGCGAATGAGATTCTTTCCCTTCTTCCTACTTGGGTCTTCTGTTAGGCCATCCGAGGAATTCTACATATATATAGAAACCTATTGAAGAAAAGTTATTTTCTAAACTGTCTAGGTGGAAGGGAAAACTCCTCTCCTTCGGTGGCCGCCTCAAGTTGGTAAATTATGTTATTGTTAACTTACCAGTATACTACTTATCTTTTTTCAAATGCCTGTAGGAGTGGCCTCGAAATTAAATAAGCTCATTGCAAATTTTCTTTAGGGTGTCATCCAATCGAATAAAGACACGTGTCATCAATAACACATGGCACATCTTGATTCGATGGTTAAATTTATTTTAATTTATTAAAAATTAGGATCAAATTGAAAGAATATATAAGTTATAGGGATCAATTGTGAATTATACCCAAATATTTTAACAGCCACGTCACCACCTCCTTTAAAAATTAACGGTTAGTGGCTTGATTAAAACATTTAAATAATTTGGTGGTCTGATTGATTCAATTGAAACGTCAGTGGTCAAATTGATTTTTGATCATAGTTTAATGATCTCTTGTGTAGTTTACTCAGTATTTTATCCTATACATAAATTTAACAAGCAATCATGGGATTTTATTTTTAAAATATAATTTAAAATAACTAAAAAATGTCAACATCCCAAAAAAGAAATTATGAGTTTTTTAATATAAAAATCCGATACTAATTAATTAGCTTATGTAAATCACTCCAGTCTGTTACGGTAATCATGGCTCGAGATTAAAATCGTACGATGAGAAAGTTTTTTCTTTTGTAAAAATTTATTTTATTAATGCAAATAATCCACTGCTACTTTTTTGTCCGCCTGCACCGATTACTCTTACACGGCGAATGAAAACTCCATGGGACTTGTACTTTTGGGATGTTGACGGGTTTGGTTAATTGGCTTTACATTAGTATTATATAATTATTTAAATTTTAGGTTTATATAATAAATTAGTTTCGGAAAATTACATAATATTATTTTAAATGATTTTTTTAAAACACACATTTAATTAAAACAACATTTCACATAAAAAAAACTTATTTAATTATTTACCTATCTTGATAGACATCAATCAGTATATGAACTTAAAATTTATTTTCTTTTGAAATATGTATGTTTTAAATTTTACCGAAATCCATCTATTTTAATTAGTAAATTTAAAATTCATTTAAATTTATTTGTGTTAATTTTATTTAATATAGATTAGTTTTATATATTTAATATTATCGGAGTCAATTATGTACAAATATAATTATAAATATAATAAACATATACATATATTTAAGATTAAAATCAATCATCACATTACGCAAAAAATGGTATTATTAATAATAATATATTCGTGAATCCATCAAATAATTTCAATATAAAAGAGAATATTAGTTTTTATATTTTAAGTTCAAATAATTTTATATTTAAAAGATATATACGCCATCAATAATTAATTTGAATAAAATATTATTTTATAATCATGTCATATTAATAAAAAATTATTTATATATATATATATAATTATATTTAAACATTTCCGTTTTCGAGATTAAATTTATTTTTATACATTTTTGAAGCTGATATTTTATCCACCGTATTGAGTTTACTATTAATAATCCCACTAATTGTAAAAATAAAGTCAGAACTACAGAACGATTCGTTTCACGTACCAGCGCGCAGTTGTTGCCCGTTGTTTCTCCCAAAAACCTCCAAGTTCTTCCCAGTCTTAACCAAGTCTCTTCATTTTCAATCCACAGTGACATTTGTTTGTCTACTGGAAACCCTTTTTTCCATGGAAGACAATTCCCATTTCAAGGGTCTGAAGAGGCGGTTGGCCTTTGACGACGAAGATTCCGACGTCGTACTCCGGCGTTTCAAAGTTCTGTTACCCAACGGGACTAGCGTTGGTTTGACGTTGAAAGACCTAGAGCATGAAATCTCATTTCAGGGTTTTATTGACTTGATCAGGGACGCTTACGATGTGGAGAAACGAAACTCTTCAAAGACATGAAAGAACTGGAATGTGTTTTTATTTGCTTGTAACTTACTTGCTGTTGGTTTGATGTTCAGGATGGTTCTGGAGATGTGACCAATACTTTTGAGGTAATGTACTTTCTCCTTTCCATTTTGGGGGCATTGTTGTTTGAATGATCTATTCTGCTGAGAAACCATGGTTTTTTTTGGATGAATTTGTTGGTTTTCAGAATATGTGGGATTTGACTCCTGATACAGATTTGTTAATGGAGCTACCGGAAGAATACACTTTTGAATCTGCTCTTGCAGATTTGATTGTAAGTTCAATCATGTTTCTTTGATTCCGGATTTTCTGTTATCCTTCGATGTGTTGTTTAGTCGGTGCTTACCCTTTTCTACCTGTTTAACAGGACAATTCCTTGCAAGCAGTTTGGTTGAATTGTGAAAACCATAGGAGACTGATAAGGTCTGAAATTACATGTGTCATTTGATGGTTTATTTTATAATGGCAATATCACTGCTTTAAGCTTATTGTATTTAGTTTATATCTCCGTTTTTTTTTCTTTTCTCTTGGCTTAAATTTATTCTTTTTATGGAATATAATTTTCTTCCGAACAGTGAGTTGGAGGCGTAACGAACGAAAGTTTTGAATTGCAATGTTCCTGTACGAGATTATTGATCATGCCGATGGCATGAGGCTTGGAGTTTATGCCAGATTTTCCTAGTGGCCTCTCTGTGTTTCTTAAATATATTATATTTTAGCCTCTTTATGTATATTTTGTGCGCATGCTGTATTGCTTTTCCTATATCATGCTTCATATGGCTATCTTAATATTATTGCAGTGTGGATGTTCTTGAGAATAGAATCTCAATATTTGACACTGGGCCTGGAATGGACAACAGTGATGAAAACTCTATTGTAAAGTGGTATGGTTTTACCAAATCTTTTTCTTTCTCTATATCTATGTTTGTTTTGTTTTAATTCTTGCTTTGAGACTTTGGTTAACTTTTCTTCTGTTGTTGGGTAAGAAATTTATAATTTATTCAATCGTAATTTAAATGTCAGTCTGCTTTGTTCAAAGTTCAAACATAAGTGAGATATATTTTGGAAGAAAATATTTTCTGTATTCTTCTCCTGGTTGTGTTTCTTAATTATAATTTTTCTTTAGAGTTTAGCTAACGAATTCAAGTTTATTCTACTTGTTTTATTCAGGGGAAAGATGGGTGCCTCTCTAAACAGGTTATATAAAATAAAGGCAATAGGGTGCAAACCTCCATTCTTAGTGGTAAAACTCTGAAATTCTCTTTAATTTCTTTTTATCAGACAAGTTAATATCTGTCTGAAATTGATGTAACCGCAGTTTGCGTTTAACTTTGCGCACAAAGATTCCAATATGACTTAGAAGCTCTTTATATCATTGATGGATTTGTTAGTTTTATGTTATTTTTTGGCTTTCATAACAATGCAGCCCTTTTTTGGCATGTTTGGATATGGAGGACCTGTTGCATCTATGCATCTAGGGAGGTATGGCCTTTTGGACAAATTGTACATGCCTGTCAGTCCGTTTTATGCTGATTTTTGTTTTTCGTTTTTTTTCTATCTTCATTTAGCTGTGTTATAGTTTCGTCCAAGACAAAAGAATCCAAGAAAGTTTATAAGTTACGTCTTGCACGAGATGTTTTACTCAGCAATTCTGGTTCTGGACGTAGTTGGAGGGTATGAAAGTTCTCTTTGTATTGATTTCCCTATAGAATAAGTTTCTTTATCAAATTCTTTTTGTTATATTTAACTTTCTCATAAGTTTGTTGCATCATGTCATCAAAACCTTTTTACATTAGACTGATGGCAGCATTAGGGATCCTTCAGATGATGAAATTGTGAAATCACCCCATCGAAGCTTTACAAAGGTTTACTTTTCTGTACATCCCCTTTAATCTTATATTTTTGTTTTAGAGGTTAGATCCTGCATTTTATTTGTGCATAGGTGTCATTTTATCCATTTTAGCTAGGTGAGGTGTTCATATTTTATTGTCTCAATTCGTGTATTGATAGTTTGATTCTTCACAGGTGGAGATACTAAGGCCTAAAGCGAAAAACTTGGACATATCTAAGCTCCAATGTAAGCTGAAGGACATATACTTTCCATATATTCAGGTGTGACTTTATTCTGAACTTTATGACTTCAAATCATGCTAGATTTGTAATTACCTCTCATGCAACAATTTGTTGACCTGCAGTGCGATGAGTTGTCCGAGGGTGGTAAGACTGTTACGCCTGTTGAGTTCCAGGTTTTGGTCATCTTTGAGTAACTCCAACATATTAATTTTGACATAGCCTTTGCAGTTACTCCTAATTTTAGAGTTGTTCGTGAACTTACCGTAAAATGTTTTGGGAGTATTAAAGGATCTTGATGCTTTTCAGGTTAATGGTGTTGATTTAGCTGAAATCCAAGGCGGCGAAGCTGCAATCACCAACTTGCATTCTTGCAATGGTTCCGAATTTACTGTATCACTGCGCTTTTCCCTTAAAAAGGAGAATTCTTCACCCAATGCTTCAGGTAGTTATAATTCTTGCTGAAAATCAAGAGAAATTTGGAAGTTGGAAGAAAATAAAGAAGACGAAAAACAGTTAAGAAAGGGGGCTGTTTGCTGTGAGAAAGAGAGGAAGAAGGGAGTAAGAAAAGAAAAAAAGTTCTGAAAATTCAGCTTGATTATCTCTGAAGCAGTAATAGGCTTTTATACTAATAGTTAACTATACAAAATAAGGAAAGACCAAGATAACATTAAACATTTACAGTCTATAAATCTCTGATATTATGCTAAATCAAATCCTAAGATTAATGTATATCACAGAACTTGCTATTTTACTGCTTTTATCGATGGCATTCTTGCTGCCCGTTGAACAGCAACAAATTTGCCAGTGTTAAGTTTCTGATGTTCTATATTTTCCAGGTTCTAAGGTTCCTCGTATGGCAAATGCACGCCTCAAGTGTATTTATTTTCCCATCCTTAAGGTACTTGATTTATTTATTTATTTTATTTTAGTATATAAGCTCTTTGGAAGTATTTTAAATACGTTTTACAGGGGAAAGAGAATATTGAGAGGATTTTGGATAGTTTGGAAGCTGAAGGATGTGGCGTTAGAGAAAACTTTGAGAACTATAGTCGTGTCTCAATTCGTCGACTTGGACGTCTACTTCCAGATGCTCGTTGGGTTAGTTGCCTATCATTCTTGTGAACTTAAAGTTTTTTTTTTCATATACCTTATATGGTAATTTTGTATTTCCATTTTAAAGAATCCTTCACGAGCATATACTATTTTACGCATCTATAAATGTTTAAATTCATTGCTTTGGTGATTCTTTGTGTTGTGCTGCCTGGTTAAGAAAGTCACAATAATTAATATGTAATGCATTTGCTTAATACAGGTATTACTTCCTTTTATGGATTTGAGGCATAGAAAGGGAGAAAACTCTCAGTTGTTGAAAAGATGTTGATTGAGAGTTAAATGCTTTGTTGGTAAAGTGCACTAAATTCAAGAAAAAAATGCTTTATATGCATGCTTGTAATGTTTCTTTTCTTTCTCTATTATCATTATTCTTCAAGCAAGCACTTTTTCATTGCAGATACTGATGCTGGATTCAATCCAATGCCTTCAAAAGTAAGCAACTTTGCGTCCCTTATATTTTTATTCACTAGCATGGTTCCTGAATTTTGCATTGCTTGCTGTTATGTTGATTTCTACTGTTTTTTGGAAGTCACCTAGTGGCTTGCTTTCAAGTTGTTGGAGAAAGTGTCATGAATTATTGATATGATTCCTTGCTTCTGGCCTTTTCTACATGGGAATTACCGCTCTTATTGGGTGTGTGTATGTGAATGTATGGTACGGTTTCTTATGTGGTGAGAATTACTATATCAAGTAATTGACCGTGCAATTCTGTATCGGTTACATCAATAATGGAAGATGTTGTATATAAGTTCTATTATTCCTCTATTGCTCTGAGAACCTTTTCAGTTATTTTTTGGCCTTGGAACTTGTTATTGTTTGAGTGAAGAGTTTGAGTTAAAATTTATTTCACCACCTGTTATCTGATTATCCTCTTATTGAATTAGTAGAGGAAATGTGTAGTTGCAGCAAGCAGTTCCCCTGATTGCTGCTCAAAGAAAAAAAGATCACACTAGCAAAGAATGCCGAGTTAATACATATGCTTTTAAATATATGGTCAAACCAACATTCATACAGTATTTTTTCCCAGACTGATTTGGCGCACCATAATCCTTTCTCCATTGCTCTTAAGAACTTTGGTAGTAGGCCTCAGGACAAAGAAAAAGGTGAACTTTGTTTTTGGTTTTCCTCCATGTCAAATTTGAGAATTTCACTTTGTAAACGATCCTTGTTAATTAGTTACTCTTGAATCTATAGATGTCAATGTTGACATTCATAGAGATGGAAAACAGTTGACATATTTGCAACTGGAAAGGGAGTACCTGGATTGGCTTCTTCAAATGCATCGTATGTATGATGAAGAAATCGACTGTGGTGAGGATCAACCTATTATTGTTGTCAGTCCCTTGAACAAGAAGGCACTAGGAATATCATCTGATGGTAAGTATTATCTTTTAAGTAGTTTGATTTACAAATGCATGTTTGATTATCTGTTACCTCTTAATTTGGTTTGCTGGCATATTTCTTTCCATCCTGTTTTAACTGGCATTACCTATATTATATATACTATTGCTTCTTTTTAACTTGCAGTGGTAAGAGTTCATCAAATTCTGAAGAGAAAGGGATTATTGTGGAAAAGTGGCCAGAAAATCAAAGTTCTCAAGGGTGCATGCACCAAGTGTCATAAGAATAATGTTTATGCAACGATAGAACATTTCTTGCTTGAAGGATTTCAGGGGGATTCTGGTGGTAATATTTTATTACAGCTAAGAAGTTTGATGTACCTTTATTGTACTTTACACATTGAAATATTCTTTTGATTGATTTAATGCTTCATTTTTCTGTTTTATATAGGAGAAGCTCGGATTATATGCAGGTAACCATGGTGCTTTTCCTTTTAAGTTTCTTGTAGTTTGTTTTTTTTAATATCTAATACCTTGTTGTTTACTAATGTATATGTCCATTTCTGTACGGAAGGCCACTAGGTATAGAAAATAGCTGTAAGCTTTCTATAAAGGGTGGAACTCCCAATTTGGATATTCAGGACTCATTATCACTTCCAATTAGCGTGATTGATTCTGGGATGGTTAGCTTTTATTGTAAATCCTTATAATAATATGAAACCTGTTTGCAACTGTTTCATATTGTTGAGTAACATGCTGGATTCTGAGCCATTTGCAGTGCATGTCCATTGATAATTCTAATTGGGAGCTCCAACTTAGGAAACAAATTCAGAAGACTCCCTCAAGAATTGAATTGCTGAATGAGAAACAGTGTCATCAGTTGGAGGTTGATGGGGTCAGTTGATATTCAACAGTGATAGTTGCCTAATCCTTTGTTTATCTGTTGTGGCATTTTTGTAACAGAATCTTTATCCTTTAAGATTGCAAATGTTAATAACAAGTATCATCATTTTATTAGTCAAAACAATTGGTTATATTCTCCTTCCTGGTTCTCAGTTCAAGCATCTTCAATATGCCTTATTTTGATTGTCCTGATTTCCTGTATTAGGCATTGCCGTCCGATCTTCCAAAACATGCTGGACAAACCCCTCCAAAGGTCATTGTGGCTGTTTTTCGTCCAAGTAGTTTCACATTTTCTCTTGCTTCAAATTACTTGGACCAGAAGGACATTGTGAAGGTTAATTTGGAGATGTCAATGGAAGTCACATTTAGAAGAACCAAGAACCATCAAGATGTTGAACTCATTTACTCTGTTCGCATTGCACCTTCATCCTTCAAAGGGTTTCATGGCTTGTATATGTTCCCACTCGGGGTGAAGTTCCCTCACTTATTTCAGAAAGCAGGTGCATATACATTTTCATTCTCCGCTGTGAGTAACTCAGAGACCTCTTTTATATCTTTCTCCTACTTTTAGTTTATAAGTTGTCATACTTTTTCAAGTTTCTTCTGGTCGTGAAATCTAATGGAAGCTTCACATTAACTAGGAACATTCGGGTTGTCCGAATTACAAACAAACGATTATGGTTGTGCCTTCAGAAAAGGTTGGAAAGTGGGAGCTTCTTCATGATGAAAAGTTTCCATCTTATACTGTAAGGTAGTGAATCTTGAGGAAATAATTTCTAGATTTGGGTGTTCATTGACTTCAAAATATATCAATAAATTTTCCATTTTAGAACTACATTCTAGAAGTTTGAAATGGGATCATGTTTTCCACTTCTCTCTAACTCTATGTTCTTCGGGCAGGGTCGGTTCATGTTTTCCACCCTTATCTATTGCATGTTATGACGTTTATGACAACCAAATGTCATTTACCTCCCTTCCTAGCTTAAAGATCAAGCTCATCATGAATGAAGATTTGTGTATTGATGTGGTCAAGATGAAGCCTTCTCTTTCATCTGATAATTCGGTCTTTATTATTAAGGTATGTTCTTCCGTAAGTTTTTTTTGCCCAAGTAATTTTGTGATCATTTGTTCTCTTTCTTGGTTTTTCCTAATGCTGCAGGATGTTGTGATTGAAAGTAATGAGTTGGACTCAATCCGGCCAAATTATGCAGCCACCTTGATGATATATATTCAAGATGCGTCGAGATCAGTTTCTGTGGAATGTCATGGTACTCAGCTCTAACATTACTCTGCATGTAAAAGCTTTAGAACAGAAATTAATTGAATCATTTCTTTTGTGCTGAGATGTTTTTTTGTGTGTGGCACATTAGTTACTCCTGGAGATCTACACTCTATCAAAGTCTGTTCACAACTTCCCCGAAAGCAATTACTCCCAGGTTTTGTAGTAGAGGAGTTTTTGCTAGAGGTGAAACTTCTATCATTTTAATGCCCTTTCCTTGCCTTAACTTCACGTTTCAATGACTTGTTTGGTTCTATGCATAGAGCAAGATCCTCCTTTCTTACAACCTTTTTCTCTGGTTGGAGTTGAAATAATAGCACAGGGGGTATAAGAATTGTAATCTGAAACTGTAGATCTGATATGTGATCTTCATGTTATTAAATGGTATTTCTGGTAGGTGTTCGATGTGTACGGCAATCATGTTGAAGAAGGCTTGGAAGTTGAATTCCAGTTGGATGGTTTTAGCATCCAAGGTCAAATAGGCTCGAGGTTTAAGGTTCGATCTTCAAACTAATCTGTGTTAATGCTCTATGGAAAATAAAAAATTCCATACTAATTTATACTGCTTGTTTAATATTTTTCATGAAAACTAATAGCAGTTTACCCAAAAATTCTAGGTGGATAACCATGGATGCATTGACCTAGGGGGACTATTGAAAGTAACCACAGGTTATGCAAAGCAAGGTATATACCTTCATGATTAGCAGTAGGGGTGAGATTGGTTTGAATTGATTCAGTTCTTTGGGACAAGGATACTTTTGAAATTCATACTTGTAAACACACCAGTTGGAACATTAAGTATAAATTGCTGAACTATAGGTCTTAATCCTTTTAGCGATTTTTCCTGCATGTCTTGCCCCTGCAGCTTGTCTCTCTGTTTTACACAATGATGAAGTAATTTTCAAGCAAGATTTTCAAACTGAGAAAAGGGAGCTCAGAATATCATCAAGTGTCAGTAAATTATTCACTCCTTTTTCATCTTTATTGTCACCAATATTTCCCTCAACTTTTCTCTTTACCATAATGTTTTCTCAGGTACCGGAGCAATGCATTGCTGGTTCCTCACTGGAAAATATAGGTTTTGAAGTTGTAGACTCCAATGGGGATGTTGATAAAACATTTCATGATGATGAAAAATGTGGCCAATTCCATACGCTCGTAGTTAAGTCAGAATCATTTGAAGTAGATGATTCTATACGCTATGTGTTCAAGCATGGCCGCTGCAACATCACTTCTTTTCCCCTTCCTCAAATTGAAGGGCCCCTTTGCTTCAAAGCTTTTCATTCTCGTTACTCTCAGCTATATTGCGATGTTAAGGTCGGGAAAATCTTGTTTCTATTTTGTGATTAACAGTTCCACAGCATATTGCTGATTTCATTCTAAATTGCTGATTTCAATATGCAGATTTGTCTTGTACATGCTCCGATAGTCAATAACAGCGAGGTTGAGGTCCACACTTCAGATGGAAAGGTCTTATTCCGGCAGAACTAACCATTTGTCAAGAATGAAAGAGTAACACATGCCGATTCCATTCTAAATTGCTGATTTAAATCTGCAGATTTCTCTTCATGCTCCAAAAGTCGAGAACAGTGAGGTCGAGCCACACACTTCCGGTGGAAAGGTCTTATTCCTGCAGAACTCACCATTTGTCAATAATGAGAATGTAGGAAACCTACTGTCCATAGTGAAATATGACAAGGTAAGGGAACCTGTTCTAATTGTGTGTATTCCCTCAATGAAACTGTAGTTTAATTCTCGAAGTGGACTGCTTCTTGAACAGGAACTAGAGAGTGAAGTGCTCAAATATGCTGAGCGTGTGGGACATAGGGAAAATTTTCTGAGAGGTCTTAATTGTTGGAAAACAGGCATCGAGCACGATATTTCTAGGTTGCAAGGTTGTTTTTCTCGTTTAAATCGATTATTTTTAATAATAAACATGGCTTCTTGTTTATCCTCGTAAACTTGTTATGTTAAAAAAGATGAAAGCAGTTCTTTATCTTCATCTTTTTGCAGCTTCTCTGGAACCCGATTTAGTGAACAATCTGGATTGCTTGTCAACAAAAGAACTAATGAAACTGATCCAGGGAAGAGATCATACTGCAGCTGCTATTGTCTGCAGTCTTGCTCAAGGACCACCGATGAATATCACGGAAGATGTAGTAGGCGTGGTAGCACTCCTAGGAACAGTTTGCTCTGTTCAACTTAGCAGGTTGTCTTCGCTTTATTTTTAAAGATGTCACTGCGAGACATAATGAAAATATTACATGTTCTGTAACTTCATCTCCGATAATTTTTCCGGATATCTCTGTTGCAGGATTTTAGCCGAGTACTTGGGTGAAGATCAAATGCTTGCGGTTGTGTGCAAATCCTATTATTCAGCGGGTGCTCTTGAGCAATATGGGCATAATGGTGAAATTGATTCTAGGTTCGGTCTTCATGCAGAAGCCACCGCTCTTAGTAAATCTTTAAGTGGTAGATTTCTTGTTGTCTGCCTCGAGGATATAAGGTACCGCATGTATAACACTTATTGGTTTCGAAACTTTAACGAAGATCACTACAACTATTCTTATAGACATTGAAGAACAAATCTTCAAGGAACTGAATACAACTATTCTAAGTGATGTTCAATCATGCAGGCCTTATTTGGGAGGGGTTGAATTCAATGACCCTCAAAGGAAGCTAGTCTTACCAGATCCTAGCTTACGATTTGGACACTGCCCTCCAGGGTTTATCGGTTATGCGGTTAACATGATCAACCTAGATAATCCTAACTACAGAACTGATTTCGGCCACGGTTTGAGGGAGACTCTTTTTTACAGACTTTTTGGCAAGGTTCAAGTATACGATACAAGGGAACATATGAAAAAGGCTCGTGATTGCATAAAACATGGTGCTGTGTCTCTGGATGGTGGGATTTTGAGAAAGAATGGACTTATATCTCTTGGATTCAGGTACTCAATACTCTCTTGCCAGCTATGCATATGCGCTTCGTTATCTGCTTCATGTCTAATTTCTCAAGTTGTTGCCTTCTAGGAATCCGGAAATATATTTTCCAGTCGAGAACAGGAACGTGTCTCCTCAAAGCAAGAAAATCATAGATCAAATCAAGGAAAAACAAACTGAACTAACAACCACCTTGCAACATATAGAGAAATCAAATGAAAAGCTTAAGAGAGACCTCCTTAGGCTCAACAAGAAAAAAACCAAGTTCCAGAAGTACATGGATAATACCGACGATGCGATCAACGATATCGTAACTATGAGCCCACTGCAATACACCCAAGAGCTCGGAACTCCCTCTCAATCAACTCCGAGGTATATGTGCCCACTGCAATACACCCAAGAGCTCGGAACTCCCTCCCAATCGACTCCAAGGTACATGAGCCCACTGCAATACACTCAAGAGCTTCGAACTCCCTCCCAATCGACTCCGAGGTGACTATATTTCTAATCGACAACTCTTTATTCGCTCGATAGTTCTATAAAGATAATATACACAGGTTAGTTCTTGATAGTTTCATGTTCATATATGATCAAGCTATTTGTAAATGTCTGTTGAAATGACGGGATCTTCTCTTACAGCTGAAACATTAGCCTTTTTTTATTACCGAGATGTATATTTTATCATATTAAATGATCTAATCCAATCACAATTGATGGAAATGGAGCTTCCTTTAGTTGTTTGCCACATTTGATCGTTTTGATGAAATTGTTGATGTAAACTGCTATAAAATTGACTGGAACAAGTGTTTTCCGGCAACTTAAATCATCGGAGAGTTCGAGTCGATAATATTTGATCTTAAACTTAACTTAGACTCTTAATCTATTTTTAATTTTAAATTAATAAGTTAATAATTAAATCCTTACTATTACTTTGTTTATAATATATGTATTTGGGGTCGTTAGCTTGATGAATAAAAAAAGAATAATGCAGGTTTGGCAATTGGCATTAGACTTGGTGATGGCACCCTCAGCTCATTATTTGTGCCACCTTAAGAATAAACTTTTAATCATTACACTATTCATTAACACAAATGCATATTAAATAATTCGGCTGATAATATAGTTTAACAAATATTCACAAAATATGATACTATATTTCTTTATAAAAAAAATTTATTTGTAAAAAATAGGAATAGACACTAAGCGAAATGGGATAAGATTTATCTTTTAGCTATTATTATTTTTCATTCGTTTTCCATATAAATATTAAAATATTTTTTCGTTTTCGATTCGTCTTAACATTTTATAATATTTTCTTTATTTTGAATTTTGAAATAAAAATTAATTATCGATTTGACTTAACGAAATAATAATAGTTTTCATTTTTATTTCATAAAAAACAATTATATATATGAAAAATAGTATAGTAATTATTGTTAATATAATTAGAAAATATGATAATTATTTTGGATCAGATCAATAACTTTCTTACCCTATACTTATAATTAGATATGAACATTCGATCGAGTCGAGTCCAAAAATTTTGAGTTATTTGAGTTGACGAGTTGTATTTTGTGACTCGAATTTAATTTGAAAAATTTTCAAGTAGATTTTAAGAAATTCGAGTCGAGTTATTCAAGTTTCTATACAAATTTTATTATAATTATTTATAGTATTTATGATAAGGATTGATTCTATATTTTTCAATTTTCTCTAATCATATAAGATATATGTATTTATTCATATTCTTTAAACAATATAATGTTATTTAATATATAAAATACAATCTAAAATTATAAAATACATTTACAATATTATATTTTAAATAGGATATTTTGAGGGTAAAGTATTTATGAGAGTTTAAAAGAATCAAGAAATTAAGAGACTAAATAAAAAAAGAGAGTACATTTTTAATAAAAAATAAGAATTGAAGTTACATATCTATTCTATAGTAGTATAAGAGCATGTGATTCAAATTTGGTAAAAATGGACTTAAAAAGAAGGGTGAATTAAAAAAAATAAAGAAATCATGAAAAGTTGAGGGATTAAATTGAAAAATAAAAAATGTTATCAAAAAGATGAATTAAAAGCACATTGGTATTCTATGATGGTTTAGGAGCATGTTGTTCAAATTTGGTAAAGAAAATGAACTTAAAATGAATGATGAATTGAATGAATAAGAAAATCAGGGACCAAATCGCAAAACTATCAAAATAGTCAGCAAAATTTTTGGTTTTTTATAGTAACTTGAAATTTCAAATTCTAACTTGACTTGAACTCGAAAATATAATATATAATTTGAGTTGACTCGAATAATTCAACTTGAATAACTCAAACTTTAAAAAACATTAATTTTTCGACTTCCCTACCTATATCGATACGACTCTTTTTTACATGAAAATCATCTTGATCCACCTCAAATTTGAATTGTAAAAAATAATTTTATAAAATCGAACCAAATTAAAACTCTTCAAACTTAGACAGTTTAACTATAAATAGATTAACGGTAATATTATGAGAATGGTACCCATTTCTAATATAATTAAAAGAATAACATCCCAAATGAATTTTATATAGAGAAAATGATACTCATATAAACTATGTAAGATAAAAAAGTGACTAACTAAACACGTTTTATCGAAAATACTCTTAATTAACAATACCTTTTATTTACGTAATTGAAAATAAAAGAAAATTTTAAAAAAATAACTGTACGCCTATTTTAAATTATTAAAAAATGGGATTATGATTTTGGTTTAGTGTGATATCAATTCAATTTGGTAGTTAATATTTGTATCGATGAGGTGCGAGGTTTCAATTTCAAGCTTTTACGTTATTTATTGTTCACCATCAAAATAAATAAATAAAAGGGTAAACTACACGGGTGACCACATAACTATAGCTCTTTTTCACTTTGATCACTAATATTTAAATTTAATCAATTAGATCACCCAACTATTTAAATACTTCAATCAAGCCACTGACCGTTAACTTTTAACTGAGAATGTGACATGGAAGTTAAAAAATTTGGTATAATTATATATTTGGTCATAATTTAATTTAATTAAAATAAATTTTACTTTCAATTAGATGTTGACACATGTCAATAATTGGTTGGAGGATATTTTCATAAATATTTATTTATTTAACCCACGCGAGAGTGGCGAGGTCCACCATATCTATCCTCCCCTGAGTATACGTTTTTGAATACCAAAGCCAATTGTATATCGACATGTGTCCAATGATGTCAGCATAGCTGCCACGGTGTCAACTATTGATTTCGTGCAAGTAATTTATTACGTAAGAAGCAGAATACAGGAAATAGTAAAATCCATAAATAAAGTAACAATATTTGTTTGTAGGGTAAATCATTAAAGGTTACCTAATTACGAAGTCGATTATATTTTGGTCACATAAATATATAAACTAGGTTATTAATTTATCAAATCAGTTTCAATCAAGCTACTAATTGTTAACCAAATTGTTAGCGGACTGGACTCAATTAAAAAAGAAATGGATGTTGAAAAAAATAATCAGGGATTTATAAATGATATTGAATTAATAAGAAAAATATAATTATTTTTAGAGTGCATGCAAAATAATCAGGGTTTTTTTTTACATTCTAAGACCAAATTGAAAGAAAATTGAAAATATATGATTAAAATAAAATTTTATAAAATGAAATAATAAAATTAAGGAGGGGTCCAAAATTCACTTAATGTTGATATATGAAAATTCCTATTTTAATCCCTCACTTTTTTACTTAAAATTCGATATCAAAATGTTAAAAAAAAATTCGAAGTAAAATTATTGATAGTTGCCGACGACTTTACTAATATTTGTAAAAGTATCTTATTTTCCTAATCAATTCAATACCATCCCAAATCTCTAATTTTTCCCCCAACATCAATTTCCCTTGTTTTTGACTTGCTAGTGTGACAGTTGAGTAATTTTATATAATGACATATTTGATCCTATTACTTACAAAATTTATCAATTTGATTAAAATTTGTACTATAACACATATAATCTTTATTATATAGTCATTTTTAATCTCTTTCTCAAGCACTAACATCTTCTTCATATAGTTTGATTTCATAGTCACAAATCTGAAATCCAAACCCATAGTTTGCTCCAGCCTTAATATAAAAAAGTCGATTGTTAAAAGTTCGATGAAATAAAAGAATCATAACTTAAAATTATAAATTGTCACATCTTCAATTTTGTTAACCAGATAAAGGAAAATAGTTTAATTAAGACTAAACTGAAATTTTAGTGACCCAATTGACAAGAAAAATATTAAGTAGTCAAAATAAAATTGAACCAATAATTAATCTTTATTTTTATATTATTTACTAAACTATTATTTAATACATTGTATCGGAAAAATTCACAAATAACTTCAATACAATGACAAACATTTTTAAATTGCTTTTAATTATTTATGTTCAATTTGTTTAGATATATGATATTTATTTGTTAGATTTTTTCTTGCTACTTAATTAATTAACTATTCTTATATGAAATAAAATATTAAATTATAAAGATTTTATTTATATTGATGTGTTGGTAGTGTATGTTTTTTTATACACAATAAATATGTAATCAACTTATTATATTTGTTGAAGGGTTGAGCTATTTGTTAAAATTGAAAGGTTAGTCCAATAAATAGAAGGATTTTTAAATAAAAGTATCTTCATATCTTCACCATATTTTGCATGCTTTTGAATAGAGAGGGAAGTATTAAGAGCATGGGAGGAAATTTTTTAAGAATGGGTATAAGATTCAAATTTGATGAGTTTTGATCTGGTTTTAATCAGTTATCATTAAATTTTAAAATTTTTCAACTACTCTTTATAAGTTTCTCTCACCGATAGAAATATATTCGTCGTTGAAATTGTCGAAAACAACCATAGGTCATGGGAAATTACCATACCGAAATATGAGTTTTTTTCTCTTTTTATGTTCTCTATTCTTTGGGGTTTTATTTTCTTTTTCTAACTTCGTTTTATGTTTTTTGTTTGCTTTTTTTTTAAAATTTTACCTTTGGTTTAATGAAATTAAACTTTGGATGGTTTATGTCAGGTAGGATTGAAGTAAATTTTTACTCTTATGTTTCAAGGTGAATTTCATAAGGATGCGACTCTTTTAAAATCATGTCGAGTTGAAAATTCCCAGATCGATATTAGAATGATCAAAACTCAACCTATGCACATCTCTACTCGTTTCATTTTTTTTTATCTAACGATAATTTCAATTTCTACTAGTTTAAATACTTATAAAATTAAATATTGTTTCTTCTAAATTTCAGAGTAAAATATTTTACAATTTCTTATTAACTTTAAAATTAAATGATTTAACCCTTATGTTGTCTAATCCTAACTTCGTATTTGCTTATGAATTAAAACTAAAAAAGGGCATTGTAATTGAGCCAACATTTTCTCAAACAATTTCATTTGTAATTGAAGGAATGCATATTGAGAAGATAGTCAAAGTCAACCCTAAAGTTATATATATATATATATATATTATATATATATATATATATATAACGGCACGTGATTGAGATTTCATTTTCCTTCTCTTAACCAAGTTGACAGCCTTTTTGAGAGTTGACTTTGTAATGTTTTTACCAAAGGTTAGCCCTTTGACTTTTGGTCGGGCGAAAATAAGTTTGGAAAATATTCTTTCATATTTAGGTGATTTAATACGATTATATTATATTATATTATATTTGAGTGATTGTATTTGGTACTTAACATTAATAATATTATGATATAATAATTATAAGTGCATCAAAATATAAATATATGAATTTTATTAGCGTTTATTTTAAGATATTATGATAATTATACATTGAAAAATATTTTTATATGACAACTTTTTTTTTTGAATTAACATATGATAACTTTAAAATATTTTTTAATCCGTATATAAATGAGTTGAAAAATCTCGATGACAAGTAAGGCTAATTGATAAGATCAAAATGTGAATAAGAAAGGGTCAAAGAAACGACTTGATTGATGTTAATGATATGAACTTCATCAATCAATAGCTCAACTACTAACATTAATTACCTTCTCATTCATTCTTTATTTCGATAGGGTGTAATTATTCGTGATTCAGATAAAAGATTCTCGGTATTTGTTAAGAATAACTACGGATGAAGAAGAAAATAAGTATTATATCGACGGTAAATATAATAGGATTTCTCAAAATACATTAAAATTTAGGCTCCTATATTTTTATTTTAAATAGTTTAAAATGATTTTTTTGGGATAAGTAACCTTTTATATATCCAAAAGAAAGCAGTCAAAAACTGCTACAAAAAAACTACACAAACAGACCCCAAGTAGCACACAGTTGCATGTTAATCCCATCATTCATCTCTATACAGTTTCTATACAATTTAGTCCCAACAGCCTCTTTTATGCAGTTAACAATCTCACCCATCGAACGATTAGAGCTTCTAAACTACCTATGATTGCGGTCTTCCCATATATAATACAAAAATCCAGTCCAAGCCAACCTGAGAACATGAACAAGGAGAGATTTACCTTTGAAATTGGCCACAGCCCATTGAAGATCAGCCTCCCAGCAACGTGGAGTATGCCTCAACCTGCAGGTCTGCAGTATCTCACCCCACACATTCCTAGAGAAGGAACAATCAGCAAAGAGATGTCTCCTAGACTCCATATCACAGCTACATAATCCGCAAGTACCATCAACAACCATCCCAAATCGAATTAGCCTGTCTTTAGTAGGCTGCATGTCAAGTATAACCATCCAAGCAATGATGGAAAACTTGGGAATATGAGTAAGGAACCAAATAAGACAGTACCATTTAAGCAATAGTTTAAAATGATTACAAAGTAGGATTTGTTCATAATTTTTTTTAATCATTGACAACGCACACGTACTTTATAGATATAATTACTCAAACTTAAAATTTTAAAGAGAACAACAATTCATTCTATTATTGAGATCGTTTGATGAGTTCTAAAATCCTAACATGTGTTAGTGAGTATATAAAATCTTCATTTGAGGGAAACCCAACGACATAATTGACTTAATTTATAATTAATGTAAATGAATTCGACATATAATAAAGCGTACGGATAATGTTGATGATCTTGTTAGAAATAATAGATAATCAATAAAGTTAATTAATGAGTAGACGGATAAAGTTAATTGGTGAGTGGAATTTTAAAACTAGCAAATAATAAAATTTAATTTTAAACTCTTCGGAAAAAAAACTCTTAATAGTTTTGAAGTGTTACTCCATAATTAAGGATGAATATTTTATCCGAACACAAAGAGTTTCGACTTGATTTGATTCGATCAAATTGTTTTTTAATTCATATCATATTTTTTTAGGATCGATGTAGTTGGATTCAAGTTTAAGGCAAAAAAAAAAATAACTAATCTAACTCGATTTGAGTTAACATTATAATGATCTCTTATATATTTATGGATAATTACAATAATATATCTTTATATATATTATTTCTAATTAGATCCTTATTTTACTTAATAAAAAGGAATTATATATATATTTTAATCAAACAAAATGTGAAAATTTTGATCTCAAAATTCGGGTCAAGTTTTAATATGAGCGAGGCTCTCTTAAAATTGAATAAGATCAAATACAAATATATATATTTAATTTCCAAGTCGAGCTCAAAAACTCGATCCATTGTGACCTCTATTCATCTTTATCTATAATAATCTCCATATATTTCATACTAGCATAAATTATTTTTTATACTCTAACATAATAGTTTTAATGGTTTCACTTAGATCTAAACTCATCAAATGGTTTTAGAGAATGTTGATCTCTCTATAGGTTCTGTGTTCGAGTAACAATATTTGTAAAATATATATATTATCAATAGACTAAGAAAATTATCAACAAATAATATATTGTAATAATTAACCTAAACAATTAAAAAAATAGTTTCACTTGGATCTAACATGCGTCAGTGTATATGTCTGACTTTACTTATAATTAATGTACATGAATTGACCTTGTCATAAGTGTAGGGATGTTGAAGATCCGCGTGAAATAAATACGCCTAACCTACTTTCTTCAACTGTAAAAGCAATCACTTGCATGCCTTTTTTTCTTTTTCGATATGATCATTGCATCATCTTCTTCTCCTCCATCTCTCTATATATATCACTTACTAGTCGCCATTGTTTCCATCAAGCTTCCTTCCTTCCTCTCTTTCTTATTCGTGCTTTCATACGACAGTAACAATGGTGAAATCGTGTGTTCTGTTTGGTTTTGGGTTAGCTTTAGTTCTGAGTTTGAGCTTTGGGGGAATCAATGGAGCACCCCAAGTTCCATGTTACTTTGTATTTGGGGATTCATTGGTTGATAATGGGAATAACAATCGATTATCATCACTTGCTAAAGCTAATTACATGCCTTATGGAATCGATTTCCCTAATGGACCAACTGGAAGATTCTCCAATGGTAAAACCACCGTAGATGTCATTGGTAAGCTTCTGAATTTCCATATATATACATATATGTATGTATGTTTGTATATATATGTATAGTGTCTTCTTCCATCTGTTTGACAAAAAGAAACTTTGGGTCTGTTCTATCTACAGCTGAACTTTTGGGGTTTGAACACTACATTCCTATATATATATATGTGTATGTATGTATGCATATTGTCTTTTTCCGTCTGTATGACAAAAAGAAACCTTGGTCTGTTCTATCTACAGCTGAACTTTTGGGCCGGTTTGCAAACTGCATTCCTATGTATGTATGTATGTATGTATGTATGTATTTATGTATGTATATTGTCTTCTTCCATCTGTTTGACAAAAAGAAACTTTGGGTCTATTCTATCAACAGCTGAACTTTTGGGGTTCGAAAACTACATTCCTCCATACTCAAATGCTAGAGGTAGACAAATCCTCGAAGGAGTTAACTACGCGTCGGCAGCTGCCGGAATCCGAGAAGAAACTGGACAACAGCTGGGAGCACGGATCAGTTTCAGTGGACAAGTTAGAAACTACAGGCAAACTGTTGGACAAGTGGTGAACTTGCTTGGGAGTGAAGCAAACGCAGCAGATTACTTGAGCAAATGTATTTACTCCATTGGACTTGGCAGCAATGACTACCTCAACAACTATTTCATGCCCCTTTTCTACTCCACCAGTAGGCGATATAACCCCGAACAATACGCTGATGTTCTTATCCAACAATATACTCAGCAGCTTCAGGTTAGTTCTCTATGTTCGTGTTTACATATTCGAATCGCTTTCATCGGAGGTGAACACACCGTCCTTATTGTTTTACGGGGATGGTGATTTTCAGGCATTGTACAACTATGGGGCAAGGAAGTTTGTTTTGATCGGATTAGGTCAGATCGGGTGCAGCCCTAACGAATTGGCTCAAAACAGCAGAGATGGTACAACTTGTGTGGAGAGAATCAATGCTGCCAATAGGATATTCAACAACAAGCTCAAAGCTCTTGTTGATCAATTCAATAACAATGATTCAGACGCAAAGTTCATCTACGTTGATGTTTATGGGATTTTCCAAGACATTACAAGCAATCCTTTGGCTTTCGGTAAGAACAATACTAATCGAAACCGATGTAAACACTCGTTGATCAATATTCAACAATATCAATCTGACTCGATTATATGTTACTGTGTGCTATGTTTCAGGGTTTAGGGTTACAAATGCAGGATGTTGTGGTGTTGGAAGGAACAATGGACAAATCACTTGCTTGCCTTTACAAAGGCCATGTAGAAATAGGAATGAGTATTTGTTTTGGGATGCTTTTCATCCAACTGAGGCTGCAAATTTGATCATTGGAAGGAGGTCATACAGTGGTCAGTCGCCGTCCGATGCATATCCAATCGATATTCGTCGTCTTGCTCAGCTTTGACGACGGCGATGAAGTGAAGGTGGCTTTGATGATAAATAATTAGATTATTCACACTATTTTTTCTTCTTGTTATTAGTTTGATTTCAGCCATTAGTGTCATTGTTCTAAGGAGTGAGTTTACAAAGTCATTGTTCTGTGTATTTCTTTATTACGAAGAAAGCTGTTGAGGAAATTGGGTTTCGAATTTCAAACTTATTCGATATCCTTGAGTAAATGTGATATTAGTATGGAATATAAATTTGTTGGTCAATTTGTTGTTTTGGTGCCTGGCAAATGAAAAGCAAATTCAAAAAAGGGTAAATTGAAAATTTATCCCTAAACTTATTTAGGTTTACAAAAAGCTCATAATTAGCTTTTTTATCTAAAGTTCAGAGGTTAAAATAAAAATTAAACCCTTTTACGTACGTGTCATATCATGAAACTAGCGATATTCAATGTCTTAATGATCAAAACTTAATAAAACGATAACATAACGAACTAAAACTTAACTTTGTTTTTTGAGTTTTGTGAGCAAAAGTATACAAATATAAAAGGTAAACGATCATTTCAATGGTTTACCCTAAATTATATTTACATAAAATCAAGCAATAAAGGTAACCACACGTTCATTTACACAAAATAAATAAATAACAAGTATTTTTATCAATAAATTCAAATCGAATACTAAAAATACTCGTTGTAGAACCTATCCTCTCAACCTAATTTATTCCATTCATAATGTTATTATTTGAATTTACGCCTTTACTTAAATAATCTAACATCTTATATGGACTAACAAGTAATTTTTTAAATAATAGGGTTTTTTTAACAATAATTACATGAATTTTTTAGGAAAGAGGCCCTTTAATAATCTCCAGCAATGGCTTATCAGTTTATCTAACCAAGTTATAAACCCAAGCACCCGACACTGCTCCAATGATCGGCGACGTAAGATATATCCATATTCCTTTGTAATGGTTTGACACAATTGCCGGTCCCAAGCTCCGTGCCGGATTCATCGATGCTCCTGTTATCGGCCTGCCGAAACAGGATCATAATATATCAGCACAAAGATGTCAGGAAAAGAACAACGATGGCAATGACAAACATGCTTGGTTTTTTACAGGGATGAAACCAAGATTAAATAATGGGAGAAGTTAAGTCGCATCGAATACATATATATACATTAAATATACGGTATATATATATATATAGAGAGAGAGAGAATACTAAAGTAGGTTAGAGAGAAAAGCTCATACCCAGCAATCAACACATTAAGCAGCACGGTAGAGCCAACGGCAAGTCCTGCAAGTTCTCCAATCTTCATAAACAAACGGGAATGAAACTAAGTCAGAGGGATCAAAATATAATCCGATATATAGTATAGTGACTTTTATAGTAATTTTATACGAATATAAATCAAAGCTATTATAAATCCCGGTTGCTATCAAATGCCAATGAGAACCGTTGGCTTAGGCTTACAATGGAAGAAGTGATATGGTGAAATCGGGTGTAATTCGGTCGGTTCATGTGACAAAAACCCGAGTCCTTTATTCGGTTTGATTTCGAATCTCGACATTTGTATCTATTTTTCTATGACTTCTTTTGGAGGGAAAGAGGAGGAGGTGAAAAGGTAAAACTTACAGCCCTGTTATCCGTGGTAGCACCGGATATAATGAACATAAGGTAGAAAGTGATGATGAACTCGATCACGAATGCCTGCAAATCCGACCCTTGCGGCGACGTTCCGGCGAAGACATCATGCGGTCCGCTAAAAAGTAACCGCAGGGTCCCAGCCGCCAGTGTCGATCCAACAACTTGAGCCAATATGTAAACTGGCACCTACATAAACAAAGCAAAGCAAATCGACCATTGGAAACTCGTTCTTCTAAACCCTCACAGGTTCTTAAAATTTGATTTAAACACTTGCCTTTTCATGAGGAAATCTTTTGCAGGTAGCAAAAGCAATGGTGATTGCAGGGTTAAAATGGGCACCGGAGACGTGAGCCAATGAGTAAAACAAGACGATCACGGCTAATCCCCACACCAAGGCGATCCCCGGATGTGAAATCTCATTGTCATTGTTGGTATTCACCACCACTGCTGCACAGCCGGCAAATATCAGAAAATATGTGCCTAACACCTCAGCTAACAGCTGCAAATTACAAAACAAAATCAAACAAATCACTCTCTTGAAACCATAAAAAAATCCAGCAATCATGTCGCGAGAAGAACCGGAATTATCTTCTTTGTGTACTCACAAGTCCCATAGGTGCACACCTGAAGATGACAAAACCTTGAGAGACTTGTGAGTACACAAAGCGGACAACTCGAGCTGGTTCGTGACATTAATAGACATATATATGGTGACCTTTTGCATGAATGGCACAGAGAAACAGTTGTGAGATTCTTTGGTTTTGGAGGATGATGGAGGACTATGATCATTGGCTTCACCATTAACATTCAAGACAACATGATTTCCATTACTCCGAGACTCCGAGATTTCAGCCATGATCGCTAACTTTTATCAGATATTCGGATCGAAATCGAGAGCAAAGATTGCTTTATATTCTTTAACAAACTAGGAATAGTCGTGGAAATGAAACTGACAAAATCATGCCAATTTAAGGTGCAGCCTGAGAGATATAAAAAAGAAGGGTAAGAGAGAAAATACTGAACATAACTTCAAGTTTGATCGGATAATCCGAATGGAGTACGAGTTTTACTAATCTTCAAACTGATCATGGCAGGCACAGGAATCACGCGCCTTTGTTTTAATATGAACACTACTCTTATCTGAATTAGATTTTTCAAGGCCGTATTCTATGAAACACCTGGGAAACATGAAATTGATCATGTGATATTCTCAACTAGCTGTTCAAAGGTAAAACATGTTCTTTTTTTTTTTAGTCTTAATCTTATCTAATCTTAATTAAGGTTGAAAAGTAGTTTCTAGATTTGTTTATTCACATGATAAATTCTTTTCTGTTAACAGTAATAAAAGACTAGTCTAGTATGATGGTTAGACTTGTATTTAGATAAAGTTTGGATTAAATACTTAATTTAATAAAAATAATAATAATTTATAATTAAATTTAATTATATTATTATAGATAATATCGAGTTATTATTTTATGTATGGCGGTGGAAAATTTATTTTTCAGAAGAAAATATAATTTAATTTTATAATTAAAGAATACCCAAACTCCTGGTTGATGTTTAACCTTGATGTTTTTTGGGGGGTTGTTTAATATTAAATGAATAATAGCCTAAAATTGGAATTGAAAACATTGTAGTTTAAAATAAAAATTCATTTTTAAATATTTTTAAGATGTCAGTTTTTTTTTTTGAAAAATATTCATAAACAAAAGTGCCATGCCATTTAAGTGTAATTAATGGGTGATTGTATTTAATATGCACGTATTTCATGTTCAAAATTTTGATACATTTTAATAATTGTGTTGTGATTATAACTTTTTTTTATAAAAAATTGGGTTGATAAGATTAAAGTCGTTAATTTTATTAAAACTAAAAAATATTCAAATTACAATAAAAGTTTACAATTATAATAGGAAACTAAAACACAAATATTTTCTTATAACCATTAACATAATAAACTAACAACTTAAGATCACAAGGATTATATAAGGAAAAGATTAAAAAAACTAACCAAATAAATTTGAATAAAAGGTAGATACGAACATTCATGACCGCTTTGGCAAACAAACCATAAAAGATGATCAAACTATTGAAAGATCACCCGACAACCACAAATCAGAATCGAGTGACGTGAGAAAATTATCCACGAACTCAAACCACAAATCAGAATCGAGTGAGAGAAAATTATCCACGAACTCAAATGATGTATCCAAATATAATTAGAGGGTCCAAACTAGGGAAGATCAACACGATAACAAAAGAACGTCATCTTAATCAATCATGACAATGTCAAATCCAATCATAATAAAAGGGATAAACGAAAATAGGTCAAACGACCTAAAATGTGCCAAAAGGCAGAAGAAATGTGTCATGAAGACAGAAAAAAATATATCATAAATGTATAGTTATTAAAAATTAAAAACAAGAAAAAAAATAAAGATAAGGTCTAATAAAATAAAGAAATATTAAAAATTAAAAACAAGAAAAAAAATAAAGATAAGGTCTAATAAAATAAAGAAAAAACAATTAAATATCGACAATCAACACTAAGGTCGGTACCGCAGTCGATTACAAAGATGAAGAAGAAGAAAAAAAACTAACAACGTCACAAGAAAAAGAAAGAAAACTAGGATTACAAATATTTATTTAGTTTACTTAAATTATCATTTTAAATAAAAAACTTGTGAAGATTTAATTTTTGTTCTTTTACATTTTTTTAAGGACAGACAAAATCTCAACCTTGACTGAAGTATAAGGACTGAGAGTATATATTTACCCAAAAAACAAAGAAATGGTTTGAGAATTTATACCCTTGGAGAAAACTGGGGTTTGACCACTGAGTTGTTCCAAGACCTAAACGAAAGCAAAAGCTAATATTGAAGTAAAATGATTTGGAGATTTGAGAATGGATGTGTTCAGGGTACCTTGGCTGCACGGTGAGACCATCACCGCTTTCACCGACGGAGATGTTGAGGACCAGCTTCTCAACTTTGATTTCCCTCTTGGGATTCGATAATTTCTTCTCCGATGCCTTCCGTAATTAGTCAAAAACCCAACTAAGGTAATTAATGCCGAATACGAGCATGCATGCGTGCGTGCGGCGTAAATAATGATAAAAAAAAACTCACACGTAAATTCAATCTAAAACATTAAAAAATAGATTATCCAATTAAATAAAATATTAGAATTTAATTATATTTATTTATTATTCATCTTTTAGTGACACTATTCTAATCGAACTAGGATTTTAGTTTTTCATATTTCACGTTTTCTCTTCTATAAATTAAAACCAGAAACCTATTTTCATCATTCACATAATAATCCACATCCATCTTTTCGAGTATAACACAAAACTCATATACATGGCTATGATATTTTACCATTACAACAACTTCGAAGATTTTTATTCATTTCCAACCGAAGATCATTTTGTTTTAGTTTCAAATTCCACCAGCAACTACCGTAATAATAGTGATCTTGGATTTGACAAAAGGGTTTTAAAGAAATCGATTTCAAGTTCCAATAATTCAGGGGTTTTACGGGCTTCGAACTCTACCCTATGCAAGTGTAATTCCAAGGCTGGAGAACCACATGCAACGTCCAACTGTGTTTCTCCTATCACACCACCAATTAAATGGTGTATATGGAAGAAGCCAGAATCAGGGTGTATAAAATTAAATACTGATGGATCAATAGTTCGGGGATATTCAGGTTTTGGTGGTTTACTTCGAGACCACCAGGGTAAGCCATTGTGTGGTTTCGTCACAAGATCTTTCCAGGATAATATTTTCTTGGTTGAACTGTTGGCCGTATGGAGAGGTATTATGCTTGCTTTAGATTTAGGAGTTAGTGTAATTTGGATTGAATCCGATTCACTAAGTGTTGTTAAAACCCTTAACCGAGAGCAATCATATGATCCGAAGATTGATAGGTACTTGGGAGAAATTTGGAATCTGCTAACTATGTTTGAAGACTACCGCGTGACACATACCTGGCGCGAAGCTAATAAAGCAGCAGATTATCTTTCAAGGAAGCGTATAGACGAAGATGAAGTAGTGTTGTGGCCGATTGATTTCCCTAATGTCCTTCACAATATTATCAAGGATGATGCACAAAGAAAGATTTACTTTAGGCCTTAAAAAGGGTTCTTAGAAGCGAAGCTTCCACTGTGAAAAAGAAAGCCTCTTGTAAAGAACGAAGATGAACAAAACAGAATCCGGTCTGATTGAATTTATTGTACAATATCTCAATGAAATGTAATATTTGAAGAGTATCTTCACTTCTTCATATGCGCTTGTTTTGGTGGATCAATGAAATGTAATATTCGAATAACAAAAAAACTATATTTTATTGGTCCGACCACGCATTTGATTCACATTTTCACCCTTGACCATATTCATTTTGAAACAAAAGCAAGATCACATAAGCTTCTGGAGACTCGAGATTAACTCCAACTTAATCGTCAAACGATTACGTACAATAAATTTTGCTCTGAGCACCATACCGCAGTTATTTTCATTTTTTAACTCTTTTTTTGAGAAGAAAATTACGACAGATATAATACCTATGTAATTTCATACATAAACATGAAGATATAACCATCCAAGCCCCTCCCAAATACATAGAAGAAATTAATATACCTGAATCATTCGTCGCATACCCGTATCCGACAGTCAAAATCGAATCCGAATAACAGAGAAGCGGAGTCCGAGTAATATAGAAGCAAATTCGAGATATGCATGTTGTTCGGACTCTTTATTTTTCTTTGAACACGCATATTCGACATATATTGAACATGAATATGATTATACGAGGATAAACTTACAAAAATTTAAGAGAATGAAAACATATTATCAATAGAAAATACTTAAATTATGTGAAGATTTAAAATTTTCGATTACTATCTGCACCAACCTTCGACTATTAACTATTAAGGGCATGAGAGAGACTGGTGCCTAGTATGGTTTAATCCTGATTTCGTCCTTTGATTTTCTAAGACCCTTCCAAATACATAGAAAAAATGAACATACTTATGTCCGACTTCGATACATGCCGGAATCGGACAGTCCGATTCAAGTTCGAGTAACATAGCAAAAGAAAAGATTTACAGAATGCCCTAAAGAGGCTAAATTGTTACACAATTACACAGCCTAAGCTAACATAGATCTAATAAACACCATTGTTGAACATACAAGAAACATATCTAAGATAACTCGTAGAAAAAGCTAAATTCATCAAATTTCAATTCAATTCTCAACTAATCTACATAGATCAGCAAATCAAACAGTGGAAAAATCAAAAAAAGAACAAAAAGTAACAAGAACCTAGATTATAAATCAGATTCAAATTGATCAGATCAACTCAAATTCATTCACAAACAAACTATGAGTTCAATCAATTACAAAGAAAAACTTGTTGGGGCAAGCGCCGAGCTTCGGCCTTCTTGAAGCACATGTCGTCTAAAGCTTCACTTCGACACCAACGACACACTGGGTTCTGCAAACACTGAGATCTGGAGGACATTTCGCTACAGCTTGGGATCTGGTTCTTGTTGTTGTTCCTTTGCAGAACTAACGAAGTACGGCGCCATGAAGGAATCAAAGGGTCTTTGCCGATGAAGCTATTATCAGTTGCTGCTGCTGCTGTTGATAGTAATAAAAGGAAGATAACTGGGAAGAAGATGGAAAGCTTAGAGCTGGATGTGGTTTCCATGGAGACATTCAACAAATTGGCTGCCTTTTTCATCTTTTTTCTGTGTGTTAAAAGTCTTAAAAGAAAAAATTTGTTTTTTTTTTACTTTTTATTAATTTAGGACTTGAGTTTGCTTCTTTTTATCTTCTTGTCCTTTGTGGGGTTAGGATTGAACATCTCTATTTAAATTTAATTTGAGCATTTTATTTTTTAAAATAAAATAAAGATCTAATTAGAAAATATAGAAAGAAAAATATTATTATAATTATTTTTAAATATACAAGAGATAATTATATTATTATATTAAGTGAAATGGAAAAATTTTCACTCTATATACTAAAGTCAACTCAATTATATCTTTAACAAAATTTGGCCCATTCCAACATGATTTTATCTTTATAAATTTAATAAAATTAATTATTTATGATGTAAAATCTTATTTATAATCGATATATATTAAAATATAAATCAAAATAAATATGAACAAAACTTACATACAACAAAATTTAAATCGAAAAATAAATTTAAAAAATCTAAATATGATTTACACTCAATCTAAATTTATAATCTTAAAATTCTCACAATATCAATCATACCATTAAATCAAGGTCATATACCAATTATATTATAATTAACTTAAAGAAAAATTATAAATTTATAAATACAGATCACAAATTAATATAAATTATATCGATAAAAGAGAGTTATTTTTTTATTAATTTTGAGTTTAAACAATTATATTTATAGAGTGTATATATTTTATCAATTAATTAAAAATATTTTAAACAAATAATATTTTTTAATCATCTCAAACATATAAAAGATATTAAATTTTCTCCCTATTATATATAATATTAATTAAAAGTACTTATGAGTAAAATTTATTACATACCATTCATTTATTTATTAAAATTATAAATAGATTATTAAATTCCAAAAACTTATAAAAGAGTCGCTTAACTAATTTATTTATTAATTGTAATTATTATGTCATTCAATTCTGATTAAAATTTTGATTTCACTTTTAATGATAGAGACATCGGTTTGTTTACGATCGATTAATTGAATAATTTATTTATAAATTTTAAAATTTAGTGAATTATTTATAAACTTATCAATAGTTAAGTGACCTGTGATGTATTTTACTCCATATTTATATATTTCGTGTATTTGATGCAAAACTCCTATATGTGCCGTCTGAAGACGTAAACGTCAAAAAGGACTCTCCAAGTTTTTAAAGGCAATTTTCATCTCATCCTTCAATGATTGATGATTTTGATGAAATTGATTTCAATTCAAAAACATTTTTCTATAAAAATTCCTCTTTTAAATCAGCTCAAATCCTTAAAAATTTCTATTTTTTCTCAGTAATTAGTAACATTTATTTATACCCTTTTTTTTGCTAAAGAATTTAATTTCAGGTCGATCACTTTATGGAGGGCTCCAATCAAAATTCCGGCTTTGATTCTAGGGTTTCTTCTCTCTCCCTAAACGAGGATGCCGCCGGCAATCGGAACCCCAATTCTATCCCGGTAAGTCTTTGAAATTGTTTCCATTTATCGAATTAATCATATAATCATCGAATTCAGAAAATTAGGGTTTTTAATTTCAATTTGGTCTTCCCGATACCCTTTGATCTTTTTAAGTATGGGTCTACCTTTATTGCAAAATTCAAGCTCGGGAATTAAAAAAATGTTTTTTACCCTTTGAATTCAAAATTTTGGGGATTTTTCTGAGCTGGGTGTTATTATATTGTATTAATATTTGATGTATTGTTGTGTGTAATTTTATAAATAAAGTTGAATTTAGTTTTAATTATTTTGAAAAACGGTAAGTGCGTCGAATATAATTATTTTATATTATTTGATGATTATTTTCTTATTCCAATTCATTTTAATTCTAGGATGCTACTGTTGAGGGTCAAGGAATTAATGGTTCTAGAGAATATGATAATGGATTATCAATGTCAACTAAAAGTATGCAGGAGTTGGATGATACAGAAAAAGAAGTTAAAGAACCGAAAACTGACCTTCAAAAGACTGGAAAATACTTCTTTTATGACTCCCCTCTTGCTGAGGACACTGGGGTTTGGATACCGGTCTCTGTTCCACCAATGCTTGAAAGCGATCACGAACTATGGGCCAAAGGTTTTTCTTCCAATGGAGGTTATTTCCCTGAAGGCGACATGGGATGGGGTGAGTTCCTTGGTGAAGAGAAGGAATTGACCATGTGGGATGTGATAGTTGAGATGATACTTGCTGCCCGTGGGAAAGTGAATGCGTTAACTTCTGGTGATATTCAGCGATGTGGAGTTTCGTGGATATCAAGTCATTTGCTTGAGCAAGCTTGGCAAGAGATGGCCCAGACTCTAAACGAGGCAAATATGGGTAACGTGAAGGAAATTCTAGAAGCAGAACCCCCAAAGTGGTTGGCTGACAGTGCTGCTTCAGCTTGTATGTTGTGTGGTGTGAGGTTTCACCCGATCATGTGTTCGAGACACCATTGCAGGTTTTGTGGAGGAATATTTTGTGGTGAGTGTTCTAAAGGAAGGAGTTTAATGCCCCAAAAGTATCGTGTAACGGATCCACAACGTGTCTGTGATGTATGCTGTGTACGGCTTGAGTCTGTCCAGCCATACTTGATGGACCAAGTTAGTAACGCTGCTCAGCTGCCAACTCATGACCTGACTGATCTGAGTACTTTGAGATCTTGGCTTAATTTTCCCTGGGGACAGTCCATGGAACATGAGATTTATAAGGCAACAAATGCAATTCGAGGTTATATTACTAAGGTAAGGATCAAGCTTTTAGGTTTACTTGTCATTGATTACATGTTAACCAGTAAAACAGTTCTTATTGTTTTGCATAAAATTGCAACTTCCTGCGAATATGAAGGGCCTGCTATTCTGCTAGTTGCTTTTGCTTGATGATTTTTCATTTTAGTACTTGAAGTTCTCATTGAAACTAAACTTTTTCTTCAGAATTCTCACTGTTTTCTTTTTCACCGGCCAGGTTGGTTCTTTGAAACCTGAGAAATCGATTCCAGACTCCATCCTCCGAGAAGCAAAAGGCCTTGCCATAATCTCTGTTATGAAAGTTGGTGTCATGGTGACATATAATATTGGTACGGGACTTGTGATTGCTCGTAGAGAGGATGGCTCATGGTCTCCACCTTCTGCCATTTCCTCATTTGGTGTGGGATGGGGAGCTCAGGTGAATACATGAATCTTTGTTCTCTATCGACACGTATGCTAAAGTTTTCCTATTGGATATTCATACCTAAGAAACTGCAAATGGTAACATTCGATCATTTGTTCACTCTATTCAAATTCCTGGCTGCTACTCTTCCTAGATTATGGTGATGGAACAAAATCATTTTTGTTTGTTTTTTTTCCAAAAATGATTTTCGTTGTTTAAATATGACATGTGGGCATAGTCGATATTATGGACTGGGGACCTCAATCGGAATTTGTTGACAGTAGATGCAATGGGCCAATCATGTGAAATTAAATTTTCTTTCACTTTTTTCCTAACCATTTTAATACATCTGCAGGCCGGGGGAGAACTGACAGATTTTATTATAATCTTGAGAACAAACGACGCTGTTAAGACTTTTGGTGGCAATGCACATCTTTCTGTTGGAGCCGGTTTAAGTGCTGCTGTTGGTATTGTTGGACGGACTGTGGAAGCCGATGTACGAGCCGGTGATGGTGGTTATGCTGCTTGTTATTCATATAGCTGTAGTAAAGGTATCAACTCATCCCATCTTAGGTTTTCTGTCTCTCTCGACCATAATCAATTTCAGTTCGGTTGCATATCTTAGTGATGTTTTAGGGTCTGATAGTATCATGTTGAATATCTTCGTAGCGTTGTCTGATGGCTACATGACAATAAAGCCATCGACTCATACACTTGTAATCATGCCAAATTAAGTATTGCTGATGAAATTTCATAGGTTTGTTTAAAGTTGGAGATCAGTCAGTTAATTTGATTCATGTTTGAATTATGCAGGTGCTTTTGTTGGATGTTCACTTGAAGGAAGTGTTGTCACCACTCGGGTACGGGAGAATTCCCGATTCTATGGCAGCCAGTCGATGACTGCATCAGATATACTTCTCGGGTCCATTCCTCGACCACCAGCCGCCGCCACTCTCTATCGAGCGCTTTCCGATCTATATAGCACACTAGGTTGAGCGCCCGAAGTTGGAAATCAAACTAATTGCTTCGATATTCAGTATGAAAAAGATCCAATGGAGCATGAATCTTAATATATCTTGTGTACATTCTCTGTAAATCATATATTCTAATCTCCCATACTATATGATTCTTTGCCTGTGTAAAAGTTGATATTGGTGATTTTTTTTTTTTGATAGAAATTGGATAGGTCTCGTTAAAAACTCCCTTCTTGACCTCCATGTTACAACAATAACATGAAGGGCATAGGAAGGAGGAAAAGAGTGCCTAAAAATTCATTAATACCAGAATAATACATATCCATCCAGAAGTTCTGTTACAACATAAAACTTAAAAACCAAGCACAGAACATAAAAGCCAGCTCAATAATTGTGCAACCTAGCTAATAATCTAATATTCATCCTATTCCTTCTTTAGCTAGTTTATCTGTTTCACAATTAGCAGATCTCAAAATATGCCTAACAATTACCCCTCTACTCTCTACTAATGCAGCAATGTCTTTCACCAACGATTTTTAATCCATTTCAGTGCATTAAGGGAATCTGATTCCAATATGACCCTTGGAAATGAAACCAAAGATTTCTCCTCAATATACATCAGCCCTCTTTTTATAGCTAATAACTCTGAAAGAATAGGAAGACCCCCCCAATCCTTTCGGAAAACAAACCCTGTTGCAACCCTTGAGCATCCCTTAATAATCCACCAATGCCTCCTTTATCCCACTCCTTAGACATCGCACCATCAACATTTAATTTAACGTAACCCAAGGGAGGAGCAGTCCAACACGAGGAAGAAATAGAATCCTTCTTCATTCTTACCCCCAAATCAGCTATTTTAATATCACCCACAAGAGAATCAAAATTTATCTGGATATTGGTGATTATTGTATAGGGGTTCTAGGTCTACCAAAAGGGCAGGACTCGAACCCGGATTCGGACCCGGATGTCGAAACCTGAATGAAAATTGAAAGATTGGCTTGTTAATATGATGTATATGATGAAGGATATTCAGATATCGTATAAATTCAACACATTTGTATATTCGTGTCGTTTTTTCCTATTGTTTTATGTTTTTTGTGTGTTCTCGTACCAAGTTAATGTTGCATGTAATGTAATCGTGTTGTGTCCGGGAATTCACTGCCTAAGCATCTCATTGACCTTATAAAATTCCCGTGAGTTCAAAGCGAAGTTCATATAGTTTTTGAAAGGTTTAATTATGGTTATGGTCCTTTTACTATACTTAAATTTGATATTTAGTCCATGGTGGTTAGTTAATTCAGTAGTTGACATCATTAATTATTTTAATTAAAATGTTGATGTCTTAACGGTATTAACGTTTTGGACAGAGTAACAATATTATAAAAATAGCAGATCGAATAATGCCAAATAATAGGCACAGAGTTTTGAAGTTTTAACCAGCAGAGGGGCCAAAATAAAAGTTTTACCTTTTTGAAAACCAAGTTAAAGATTAGGCTAACTTGCTGAAACGCGCGACTGTGGTAATAGATAAACACATTATACAGCCTTCACAAAAGTCCAGGACAGCGTGATCATATTGTGCGGCTCCTTTTTTCCCCCCCTAATATTAATATATAATAATATTGATGTATTTTGATATATTATTTTGAATTTATAGTTATTTTTTATAATTAATCAAAACGCAATAAAATGATTGAAATATAATATTTTAGTTAAACTAAAATTTAAATTATTTAATATCGTTTTAAGACTGATGCCATATTGATTATCGTAATTATCATACAAATTTATAATATATTTCAAATTTATAGTTGTTTTTTTTTTAATATATGGATATATACACATCTCATATACATACTTATAAATATATTTATTAAAAAATGTAAATAGGCATTTAAATTATTATGTTTAATTTAATTAAATGGTTTTTTAAAAACGTTATTAAGATATTTTTAAATTAAAAAACCGTAAATTTAAACACACGTAAATATGATATAAAACATGCCATGAGTACATAGAAAACATATTTGTAAGTCAGAAACAATGAGAAATCTGAGAAATTTTAAATCACTTTCAAACACATGAAATGGGTGAACGGACTGCAGCTTTAAGGGGTAAATACACAGCCATGAGCTATTTGTAAATTGATCTTATGTTCCTCTTTAGCTCGAATGGAGAGATGACGGTGAAGGGGATGAGGTTTCGAACTCGATGATGTTGCCGATCATAACGCGGAATCTTAGATTTCGGAATGAAAACATTACCTAGTATTTGAATTTCCGAGTGTAAGCTCAAGATCATCAGCTACACATTCTTCGTGGATCTTTTCTCCCTCCCAAGGTTTCACTAACCCTGTCGTGTGACTCCCAAAGGCGAACTCGGCAGCAATCGCATCGGACATTGGAACGTCCGATGTTTGATCAACACTGGCTGGCAGTGCTGGTGAGCATGTGCCACTTTGTCCGGGAGTCCACATTCGTGAACCTCCAGCCGATAAAGACTCGTCTTTAAACCCAAACGGGTTTCGAGAGACGAGGCTAAAGGTAGGGGATGTTGGTCCACTAGAAAGCCATCCTGGATCAAGAAAAGCCTGATGGTTAGGACTAGGTGGAGTTGATGAAGGAAGGTAACAATGCCACTGCCTAGCCCGTGCCGAGGCATCTTTCGTTTCATCCCAATCATTTCTTGTTCGAGGAGTTCGGGAAGTCGGGGAGCTCAATGGTGGAGTGACCGGAGCACTTATCGACCCACCAGCAAAGTAGAGATGGTGAGCAAGCTTAGACGAAGCCGAAGATGAACCCGATGAAAGGTTTTTCAACCATGGGATTAAGGAATTGGCATCAGCATTGCTATTGCTATTGCCATTGACTCGGTAATGCGATGAAGCCGGACTCGGGAAGGAAGACGAACGAGGACTCGGATTGTAAGATGCACAAGGACTCAGGTAATACGATGAGCATGGACTAACCGATCCCGAACCTCCCACTATGTCCATGCGATCCACTGGTTTGCATCCCTGCAGAAACGAGAAAAACTCATATCGGATACAGATATACATCCAACACAAGTACGTTCATGCACATAGTAGCTAACACAACAGCAAGGACAACGCCAGGAGGAGCAGGTTTAGTCATACAAAAGTAAAATTGCATTTTAACCCCTAAAAATATTCTGACTTCGTCCATGCACAACTACCTGAATTCGAAGATGCCTCGACCAATAGGCATTAAACAAAAAAGATAAGATAAAATAAGATAGGGGTGAACATCGATCAAGTCAAAATATAAAATTTGAATTAAATCAAATAAATTGAGTTTTGTTCACCTCTAAAACAAGGCATTGGTGAATTATGAAACAAGAAATTGAATTTTGCATAAGTAGAATCTAACAACCAGTCCTCATTTTGCCAAGCATCACATGAGACATTTCGGTTTATATGGGGACACATTTGATGGACCAAATGCAATAATGGGGGCAAACGTAGTCATTGCAACCCGACAAAACAAACTTTGATTAAAAGAGAAAAATAATATAGGATAACCTATAATATACGTCACTAAACTAAATTCATATTATATATTTTATTGTTAAATTCTCAAAAATTATAAAGTACTTATTAAATTTATCAAACTATTACAAAATGATTGTTAAATTTATTACTGTTATAATATCATATTGATTATTTTGTAACATTTAGATCAATTTAATAATCATTTTATATTTATTAAAAATTAAATAACTAAAAAAAATCATTTAAACATAACTCATTAACTAACTGATATCAATTACCCGAAAATCTAATGTCAAAGATAACGGCGTTTACACAAAGCATATACTAATAAATATAATGTTAGGTTTCCTAACACGCTACTCCGTCCAACTAGGGATGACGAGTCGTTTTTCATTGATTCTATCTAATTCAAGAAATATATTTTTGTATTTTGTAGCATGTCACTGCTATTTGGGTAATAAAATCAAATTATCAAAAAAAAAATATTCCTTCCATTTGAATTTTAAGACATCTCATTAAATTTAAAATTCAATATAAATTTTAAGGTAAAAACTCACATACGACTGAACTAGAGATAAATATAAAAAATTATTTTTATTCAATAAAATAGAGAAATAATTTTATATATATATAGAAAAGGTGATATTATAATGATTAATTCCTAAATATATATAAAAAGTTTATATTATTAAGTAGATCGAGTCTAGTCAAAGATTTTTCATCTTAAATTTAAAGTAACGTGTTTCTTTTATAAAACTTAATCAAAACCCTATCCCCACGCGCATTAAAACTAAAGGTATTTAAAATTTATCATAAAAGCTGGAATCCAAGGATTTGTTGTCCCCCTTTTCTCATTTTCTTTCACAAAAACAGATTGGTTGAAGTATAATTCAGTTCCTCTATTATACCAAAACGTAAGATTTAATTCATATACTTTACTCCGACATATTTTGATCTCCTATTTTATAACATATTGATTAATCTAAATAGTTAATACCTTTTAACTGATATGCTTTTTTTTAATGTTGGAATGAGTTTTTGACTTGAGAAAAATTGGCATAGCGTTCTAACTAAAATAGTAAATAGTGTTAATTATTTAACTAAATAATGACATTACAAAAGTAGATATAATATAGATATATATGACTAAATTATGAAAAAATATATAATGTATGACTCAATTACTAAACTGAAATAGTAGATGGACCAAGACCAAATTTTGACCGAACATTTTAAAAAAACATTGCGAAGCCAAAATCCCGGGAAATCTCAAATTTGAGCATAATAAAAGGGACCAAAACCATAATTTAACCCATCTGATTAGAAAAGCATCTCAAAGCCAATAATCCCGGGAACTTTGAGAGGGAAAAAAGTAAATTAACCTTTGGGTCGAAATTACCAAAGTAGCCTTAGTTGTTCCAAGTAGAATTTTTACGTATTACACTAAAGCAAAGTGAAAAAGTTTCAATCTAGGAGATGGATGGCGTTCACGAAATGACGAAACTACCCTTCCTGGAAATCCTACCGTCGATCGACGAAATGTATCTACGACGACCTTAGCGCTTTTGTGATTTCTCACGTAATCACAGATTTTAGATCAAATCTCAACCGTTGGATATTAAAAAACCGATTGATCAGAAATCATGAGATCGATATTTTGTGTACCTTTTTGTAAGTGGTGCCGTCTTCTTCGACGGTCCAACCGGCTTCGTTGCACAGAGCTTTCAAGACCTCGTTGTTGTCGCAGTGCTTGGAGAGCTTGTAGTTACCGTATGTCCGTAGACCGGCGAAGATCTTCGCCGCGATAGCTCGCCTCCGCCGTTCTCTCCGCTTGTTGTTCTCCCTCTCCTTCCACGTCGGCATTCTCGTACCTGACGTCATGATGCTTTTCAGAAAAACAGCGACGACGACGTCAAAATTTTCTCTTTTAGTTCACTGAGTTCGTGATTCTTATAATTGTTATTAATATTTATTATTTTCTCGAGAAAAACGGAAATAAAGGGTAAAAGTGGTGTTAGAATGATGGAGGTGCGGGAAAAACTGGTGAGCTAAAATATAAAGGGTAAAGTGAAAAATGGTCACTAAAGTATTCTATAATAATCGATTTGGGCAGTAAACTTTTAAATATTACCAAATAGACATTAAATTTTAGATTTTATTACAAAATGAATACTATATAGTTAGTTGTTGTTAAAGGGATATGTTAAAATTGATGGATAATATATCATTTGATCCTTTAATTGTAATTAAATTTTTTATTTTGATATTTTTCTAATGTTTTTAAGAATATTTTTTTTAAAAAAAGTAAAAATATATAAAATTCGTAATTTAGTCCGTTAGGCCATTCGATTGAATTGTTCTTTATTTTTGATTCAGTTCATCTCGAGATCAGTTCACTGGATATTGCAAACGATGTAAGGCCACCTTAATGTTCTTTATTAAATATTTTGGGTACTACTTTCTCCCTATAGGTCCTAGTTTCATGTTGGTTTAAAATGAACTTTATGGGGCTCATCTTTATTTTCAAACAAAATCTAAAATCTAATTAACTTCTAATTTATAATTTTTAAAAGTTTGATGTCTAAAAAAGTCATTTTTGAGATATTTTAATGATCATTTCTAACTTTATCCAAATATTTGTGGACAAGAGTTCTTGATCGCCCATGAATGATTATTGAAATTACAAAGGGCCACTACTAAATGGCTCTAATTTTATTTTAGTCCCTAAATTATACTTTATTTAAGATTTAATTAACGTGCTTTAATTTTTTAATAGTTAATCATTTAGTGGATCCAAATTGATTACACCATTGGTTGCGACTGTTAAAGTAATGACATTAATTTTTTTCCTTATTATTTTATCATAACCAAGGCTACATGAAATCTAGACGATGATGTTCAAAAATTATTAAATGAATGCTTAAAGTTTTGAGTGAAACAACTAACGATCTTATCAAATTGGACATATCAATAACTTATAAAAATAAAGAATCAAATTAGTATAGAGACAATCTTAAATTTAGAGGCATAGTAGAGGGATTTAAACCAAAATTAGTTCATTGAAAATATAAGGGTAAAGTACAGTAGAGGTAACTGAACTATGCTCAAATAATTATTTTGGTCATTAAACTTTCAAAATTTACAAAATGAGCATTAAAATTATTAAACTATTATAGAATGATCATTGTGACATTAGAATAACTGTAAAGGTCGATAAATATAATGACCATTTTGTAAATATTGATAAAATTTAATGAATCATTTTTAACATCTTGATAATGACTATTTTGTAACTGTTGATAAATTTAATAACTATTTTAAAAATTTTAAAAGATAAATAACCATAACAATCATTTAAGCATAGTTTAATTACCTCTAGTGCACTTTACTCAAAATATAAAGCTTTAACTGCCGGGGATCACGAGGGTAGCACGTGTTTGGGCTTTTAAGAAAGGCATCACAATGAGAAGAATACAATACCGTTTTAAAAGGCAAAAACGTGCGTATGTACACATTATGGCTAGCCATAAGAATCGAATAATTGAAAATTTATCTGAAACGTAATTTTTTGAAAAATATTATATATAATTTTAGTCTTAGATTCAATTTTTATCTTATATTAATTTAATAATTTCGTTCGGTACTTCTTAAAGGTTATTTCGAGATATTAGTAATTTTATATTTTAAGTTAACATAATTTATTTCTTTGTTTTATAATATCATCCATTAATTCAAATAATTAATTATTTCAATTAAAAGGTTGATGTAGATTATTAACTAACGAGTTAACCAATGAGATTATAAAAATAGAGATCAAATTGTTTTAAATTAAAATATATGGATTAAATTTCAAATGAGAGTATAATAGAAGGAGTAAAACTAAAATTTTAAAAATGTTAAATGTAGCATTTTATATTTAATTATTTATACTAAGACAGGTGGGGTCACGTGATGCACGATATGCTGGCCACCCACGAGGCAATTGCATTATTTTTCTTTTATTCACACCTAGGCCTACTCCCTACGCTTACAATTTCCAGACTTTGCTTCATAGCTTCGTCTTATTGCAGATTAATCAGGCGATTGTACTTAAATACCACTCAACAGGAAATAATTACCTGTTAGATACCATTTGACATAATTTAACCAATTTAACACTCTTTCTGATAAGGTGTGTATGTTTTCGAGCTGACGTAATGTTATGAAATGCGCAGATCATCATCCGCGTCTTATTTAAGTTGGCACCACGTAATGACAGGCATAGATTGTCATCTTCGTCTTTCTGGAAATCTAACACGCATATATAAGGCGTAGATCGCCATCCTGGCCTTCTATTATTGATTCCGAAAATCTCGGCTTTTAAACTCTCCCATCGCCTATAAATAACACCCCTTCCATGCAAACATCACATCATCAAATTCTTTTATTTTTGCTTCATCAATTCCTTCGATTTTTTATTGTAAGGTAAAATTATTTTTTATTATATTATATTATTTTATATATGATTATTTGTAAAAAATTATTTTACTAATTATTTTGTATTATTTTTTGCGATTGTAAAATTGAAAAGTGAGATCATACGTCGAGATATTTTTACCGATACAATAACAATATAAAATTATATATTTTTTAAATTATTGTAAAAATTTTAATTTTTTATTATGTTATATTTTAATTCATATACTATTTATTTAATTTGACGTATCTCAACTATTATTTTTGTAGATATAAGACTCTCAATCTTTCAAACTCTCAGAATGACGCATATTTCAGCTATTGTTTACTATGATGGAGAAATTCGGGAAAATGAAATTGGCATCGTGTTCGCATCAAATCATTCTGTCAAAATATCCTTAAAGAGAAACATAACTCTTAAGGAACTGATAACGAAGATTTCAAGGAAGGTTTATGTTAGAAGTACTAGAAGATTGTCTTCACTTCATTACAGATTTCCAACCGTAGTATTTTTGTTAACTTATACAGCGGTCGAACTATCCAACGATGACGATGTTGCTACGATAGTTGATTCTCAAAATCATTATTCAGCACCGATACATATATGTATACGAAATTTTTTTGAAGTGTGTGTTGTTCGTGGTATGTCATTATACTCACACTATGGGCTGGCTCAACAAGCTGATAAAGTTGACAGCCCAACTTAAGTAATATGTAATGATTTTAACTCGTTAATAGGAAATCCACATCATGGTGTCATCCCATCAAGTTCAGTGAGGAGACATTCATCATCAACTTCTTACGATCTGTAACCGAGGTGGCTCCACAAAGGCAACATCGCATCCAGTTCAAGGGGAAGAAATTCATCTTCCAATTTCTTTAACCTAAATATGGATATGCCCTCAACGCAACAATCTATGCAGTACCCATTTGACACGATGCCTTCAAGCTCCAGGGGGAGGCATTCAACTACGAGCTTATTCGACTTCAATGTCGAAATGCCTTCAAGTTCAAGGGGAAGGCATGCAACTACTAGCTTGTTCGACCTAAATGTCGACATCGTGGAAGAACCCTCATTTCCACCAGAAAAACCTTTTCGTGAGCTAGGTGTGGATGGTACTGAGACTGTACTATTTGTTCAGCCAGAATCACCACAATTCAACATAGACTCCGATGATGATGATGTAGATGAAGTTCCCACAAATACGGTACATGCTGAACCTCTAACACACATGTATGAAGTTGATTATGATGCAATGTACGGGCCAGAATTTGTGGATATGCCTAATGTCTGTGACTATGAATTTAACTCATCAGTCAATGATGGTAAGTTATATAAAGGAATGGAGTTTTTATGCAAAGAATAATCGATGATGGAAATTAAGAATTATAATATTCGTAATTTTGTTCAGTCCATAGTCGACCGCTCTACCACCGAAAAGTGTGTCTGCCACTGTGTTCAACGTGATAACGAATGCAATTGGATAGTTTCAGTATCGAAGAGGAAGAGGAAAAAAATATATGAGAACTAACGATATACAACGACCCTCACATATGTTATGTTGGAGGGATCAACTAGGATCATCCCAACTTGGACTCCGATATTATATGCCAAATCATCATGCATATGGTAAAATCAACCTCTCATATAGCTATTACTGTGTTAATTTCGGCTACACAATCGTAGTATGGGTATACCATCTCATACAGGAAAGCATGGAAGGTAAAGCAGAATGCCATTAAAAAAGTTCACGGCGAATGAGATGCATCTTACAACGAACTATCAAGTTGGTTTAAGGTGGTTCGTATATTGAATCCTGGGACAATTATTAACTTCGAAACTTGTCATGCATACCACAATGATCGAGTGCTTCGCGATCGATGCCAATTCTATCGACTTTTTTTATACTTACCCACAATGCATTAATGTTGTGAAATACTGTAAGCCCGTGGTCTAAATCGGTGAGACATTCTTGTATGGAAAATACAAACGAGTTTTACTATTGGTTGTTGTCCAATATGGTAATCGCAACATACTTTCAGTTGCTTTTGCCCTTGTTGAAGGAGAAGATACAGATTCTTGGGTTTTTTTCCTTATAAACTTAAACTTACATGTTATCACGAGGGAAAAATTGTGTCATTTCATATTGCGGAGCTGGGATCAAAACAACAATGGATTCTTTGGGTCTAATGTGACAACCACCCTATGTCCAACATCGATATTGTATCATACACATTTCTACAAACTATCATGGAATGTTCAAGAGGAATGATGAGCTCCAATTACTTGTGCGCATGAGTATGTTAAAATGTTATTTTTTATTTCTCAATCATTTTCATTTTTTATAGAAACAAAGTTAGTAAATTATACATTTGATGCTCAGGTTACAAACTACTACCTGAAACATTTGAGTTCATGCTTCAAGAGTTAATATGAAAGAACGAGGAATGATACAATTACATTAACCTCATTAATAAAGAAATGTGGACAAATACATATGATGATGGATATCAATATGGACACATGACGACCAAATTTGCTGAGGCTATCAATTCGACATTAAAGGGCCACGTCATTTACCAGTAACGACTTTAGTAAAAACGACATATTTTCGTTTGGGAGCATTTTTTTCCAAGCAAGGGGGACAAGCTCAAACTTGGATACAAAACGGTCGTGTCTATCACCCTATATTAGTTACAGATCTACAAAAAAAATGTTGCATCAAATGAAATGTTTGTAACAAGCTTTTCTAGAACCCATGAATTATTTCGTGTCACAGAGATCCCGCGACCTCTTCAAGGGGTTTAATCTAACTCGTTCATAGTTAATCTACGAGACAAATGATGTAATTGTAGGTTTTTTCAATCTCTGAAGTATCCATGCTCTCATGTCATAGCAGCTTGCTCGCATACCCGTCAAAACTATAACCGTTTTGTGGATCTCGTATACCAACTTTCAGAAGTCTTTAAGGTATATGAATTTGAGTTCCCATCCATAGGTAATGAGAAAGGCCCTAATAAGGTTCATAATTGGTTTCCGATTATACTAGATCTATCCTTGTTGTGGGATTCCAATCGTCCAAAATACACTCGAATTCATTGTGATATGAATATTTGGGAAACGTCCAGAGAAAATAAAATATGTGGGCATTGTAGAAACCTATGACACACTAGGAAAAAATGTCCATCTCTTTTGTCACCAAGTAACCATTGATGTTGTGCTTGATGTTATTATTGTTTATGAAATCTAAGTTTATGTAATTTAATTTTCATTTATTTTCAGTTAATGTCATTTGAGGATCACCGATTAACTAAACAATAAAATAATACAACAAAAAAATTAAAAAAACACTAAATAATAAAAACAATCTAACAATTAAGTAATAAAAATTTAACAAACAAAATAAATTAAGCAATAAAAAGTAAATAATTAAATAAAAAATTACAATTGTTGGTAAATAAAAAATTAAATACAAAAAAATGAAGTGTATGACTCTATCGATGCCTGCGTCTTGAATGTGTTCTACAGGACGGTGACTGTCTGTCTCGAAGAGGATTTATTCGTATAACTTGTTATGACTCCTCACTCTCATCATCATCATCATCATCATTATCACCTTCACCGTCATCATCATCATTAGGAGCAGATATATTTTGTCGATGAGGGATGAATGACGATTTAACACCTCCATAGAATAAGGACACTGGAGTTGTATAACTGACTATCCCACAGCTCATAGAAAATTGTTATCGTATTAGCAAAATGTTTCGATATATGATGTCCATCTAAACGTAGCAAACCGCCTTCCATTTTATAAATGCAAAATTAATAAAAATCTAAAATAATAAAATTTCATAAAAAACAAATTATTAATTTATTATTTTACAATTAATCATTTTACCTTCTTAATAGAATTTGAACTTTGCGAGAATTTGAGCGAGTTTGAGATTTGATAGGGTTTGGATGTTTGTGTTTGGTGTGTGTTTGAATGAAAAAGTAAAAATGATATTTATAGGGAGAGGAGAGGGGGTTTATCCGGATGGGTATTAATGTGGGAGGTGTGAACGGTTTGGGTATTAATAGAAGGCACGAATGATGATTCGCTTCTTAGTGGCGCGTGTCAGAAACTCTAGAAAGATACGGATGACTATTCACACCTATCCTTATGTGGCGCCGGCTCGGATAAGGCGCAGATGACCTTCCGCGCCTTTCATGACATGATGTCAGCTCATATGAAACCCCACAAAAAAAATTTTGTATTATACCAACATATAATTATTACACGTCAAGATGATATTTCGGTAAAAAATCCGAATAATCATCAATCTTATATTAATTGTGTATCCGTATATCAAACATAAAAAAAAAATCAGACCGTCGACGTTGGTGGTCTGCCTCATCCATGAGACAAGTCGTTCACAGCTGATTAAGTATTATACCAACAAAATATTTACTTGACCCAAAGTTTGGGCCAATTCATCAAAAAAGCCGAAAATGGTTTATATGGGCTTTACCTGCCCTACAAATATCCACCATTGACTAAATGAATGCCCAAATGTCATTTAGGGCCATTTCCTCCTACTGATTTTACAGATCAACTCTTATGGAAGAAAGTTAACTTCGTGATTATTTGGCATGTTTCCGGATGGGATGGATTGAGAAGGCAGAGTAGGCCTGTAAATGAACTGAACGTTCAACGAACCGTTCATGAACCGTGTGGCGGGAAGTTTGTTTATGTGCATTTATTTATTAAATGAACGAACATGAACAAGATTTTATATTCGTTTAATTAAATGAACGAACATGAACATAGGTCTCGTTCGTTCATTTACGTTCGTGAACGTTCGGTTATGTTCGTTTATGTTCATTCATTTATGTTTAAACCAATATTCTTAAATCAATTTTGGTGACCAATTTGTAAGTATCTTAAAAATATTAATTAATCTAATATTCTGATGACCAATTTATGTTCCTATATTCATTTTCTCCCTTTTTTCCCAAACCCTAGTGTTCACTGGAAAGTAGAGACGATCGCGGGAAGCTTCAAAACAAGTTATATTATAGTGCAATCTGAAGTTTTACAGGTCTGTTTTCATCTCTTTCTTTGTTTTATTTGGCTTAATAGTTTATATGTAAAGTTATTGTGGGTATCTTCACATCTAAAACTCAAGAAAACATCATACTTCTTTCTAGAAATAGATGAGAAGATAAATGTAATAAGCGGAAGTATATGAGTATCAGTAAAGAGAAAAATATATAGAATTTGTCATAAAACAAAGCAAAAGTTTCTATGCAATTTCTGAAAAAGAGTGTAATAGCGGAAGTAATGGATTTTCCATGAAGAACCCATTAATAAGTAGAAAATACATTTTGACAATGAACTTTTGTTTTCATAGTTCTTGTGTAACCTTTAGTTGTAGAGTAGACTTTAGGTACGATAAAATTTTGAATGGTGGTTTAGCAATAATATCAGTTACAATATGTAGCATCGAAGGGATTTCGGATCTATGTTATTGCCTTGTAGTTCAATTTGTACTGTTCGAAATCTTTATGTTGTTAAATTTTCTACTCTGCCAACGGAAATGACCATTATTAACAAACCTTACTAAAGTCTGACATTGATGTCACAAAACTTTTAGCCAGCGAATTTATTAGAATAACGTAGTGGAAAATGATTGTTCATATGTAATCATGGACCACTAAAATAAATGTTATAGCGTTAAATTAAAGTCGTGTGAATCATTTAATATCTTTAAAAGATACATAGAAATATTTGATATCTTCAAACATTTCATCACTGCTAATCAGCTCTTACGCTATTTATTATTGTAGATTTGGTTAATTTGCATTGTCGACTATTTTTCATGAAAGAACAATGGAAGGTAGTGTCTCCAACGTTTATGTTCGTGTTCATTTATGTTCGTGCTCATTTATGTTCGTGTTCGTTTATGTTCATGTTCGTTTATGTTCGTTTATTTATTAAATGAACGAACATAAACAAGTTATATTCCTTAATAAACGAACATGAACAAAAAAATTTTTGTTCGTTTATGTTCGTGTTCGTTTATGTTCGTGAACGAACATGAACATACCTCCGTTCGTGTGCGTTCGGTTCGTTTACAGGCCTAAGGCAGAGTGAGAGCCATTTTCCCTAAATATATATTTTTATATTTTTAATTAAACTTTTTTTTAATTTTATAAATTTATTATTATTTTAAAATTTTATAAATTCGTTTTCCTAATATAAAAATTTTATATTATTCGAATAAACGATTCCTCGTATTTCTGGCATTCGATCACGGAGACAATGGCGCCAGCGGTCACTTCACTCTGCCATGGAAAGTACAATTCCAATCACTAAACATTCAAATCAGATTATTTCAATCAAAATGTATTAAAGTACAAAGTCTCGACTTTTGTATTAAAATAATTTAAATCTAAAATAATTTACAATTTGAATCCAAATCATGAATTGAAAAAGAATTCGTCCTCCTAATTAGTACCGATTAAAAATATAAATAATAACAATAATTCCATAGTACAAATTTATCTTTAAGATTCGTATAATTTTTTAAAATTCCAATAATGGAGTTGTTGCTATTATTAAAGTTCATATAATTTTCTAAAATTCGTATACTCAAATAATAAAATTAAAAAAATAACCAATATTGTTCTATTGAAAAATAAATGAATTCGATTAAAAAAAATTGTGAAAAATAAATGGATGAAAAGGAAAATTGAAAAGTTCTGACAAATAAAGAGACAATGTTATTTTGATAGTTTAAAATAATTACAAAATTTCTTATAAATAATCTTTTATGAATTGTTTTTTTTCCCCCAACTAATGTGCGGTAATCCAATTGCGCTACAAGCAAAATAAGCAATACACGTTATACCTTATATCTGACCATACGAATATGACGTATACGATGATGATTAGATTTGGATAGAGAACTTGTAAAAATTAAGTCCATATTAATAAAATCTCAAGTGGAAAGTTCACTTTGAAAGTTAAATGCAATTTAATGATACTCAATTCCAGAAGACGATAACTTCAACGTTCCATTTATTTTACACTCACTAAAAATATTATTTTCGAAATTTTAAACATTTTAATAAAATTTAAATTAATTTTTAATATATAATATAAACAAATAAACTAGAAAACGATGATCTAGGCCACGCAATCTTTATGAAAATTACAAGGAACAAAGGACAGATATTCCAATAATATTAACAAAATTAAATCCTCCTAAAAAATAAAAATCGAACGAATTACACTCAAAATAAATCATAATGACTTTCAAACATCTTTATTATTATTTAATTAATAGATGCTACTAAATTACGTGTAATTACGCTTGCCCTCGCCAAACGTATATAAAAGAATTATTATATTTTCTTACAATCGCTTTGCAATATCTAATAAGATCAATATTATATTTGTACATATATTTTCACTTGAATTATATTATTTTAAAATACAGTTTTTCAGATAAATTGCGAGTTGGAAATAATACAAATAAATAAAAATTAAATAAAATTAATTTAAAACCCTAATCCAAAAATAAAATAAAATTTACTTTTTTCCCCCTAAAATTTCTAGAGGTTTTCTCACCTAAGCACCCATGTCATCACCCCAACATTATATTTACGTGTCATTGTCTCAAGTCATCTCTTTCTCTCTCCATTGAATCAAATTACTCTTCGAGTCAACGCCCACGTCATTACTATTTTTTAGTTTAAAAGTTATAGTATTTTTAATATTTTCTTAAACGTATTTATTATATAATTACATTCAAATTTATCATATCATTATTGATTACGCTATTTATATACGAGGGAGATAATTTAATTCAAATTTGATAGATTTTGAATTGATCATAAGATCAAGTTTCTTTAAAAAAGATTGGGTTTGGATCGGGTTATATTTTATAAAAGGTAAGGTCGGATCGGATCAAATTTGAATTTAAAATAAAATATCTCTGACCTTTTCTTCTATATATTTAGAGATAATTACTATAGTAACCCTGTGTCGATATTTTTCAATTAGATCCTTATTTTACCGAATAAAAATAATATTTTTTATATTTGTGTCAGTTTAAATTTTTATCCTAAAATTGTTGAGTTTAGAATCAAATGAAACCTCTTTAAACTCAGATAAAATCGTATTCAATTCGGGTATACTTCTCAGGTCGTTCTATCAAAAAACCTGATCTAATATGTCTCGTTATTATTCCTATTTATATACAATAAATTTAAATAATTTATTAATTAGGTGTTTGATTATTACTAAATGATTTTAATATTCTAATCATATAAACATTTAAATTTAATTTCGATTATAATTTAAAATAAATTGATTTTTTAACCGGTGGCTCAAATTGATTTTATTATATAATTTTATTATTAGTTGAACATAACTAAGGAGGTTAAATTTTAAATTTAACATACTAGAAGGACTAAAATCACAATTTGACGTATCGAATTTTCGATATATTCTACACCCAAAAGTATACTTTAGAATCGTAGAAAATCTTCAACTTTTTCTACTCTACGCGGTTCCAAGAAACCCCCAAGTATTCTCGAAGAATAATTATTTTTATTAAAAAAAGAGTTATTTAAAAAAAACGCCAAATTTCCCAAAAAAAATTATTTATTTTAGCAGTTTCGAATTCGGGGTCATATAACCTTCATCATATTCTCTGAAAAATCTTATTGTTTTCTTTTATATATATATATATTGTAGTCTCTGCCTCTGAGGTAAAACAATAACTCAACTATTGCTTTTGAATCATTGCATCAAGTTTTACATTTCTGCTGTTGTTTTTGCTTCAAAGTTTCCATTTTCATTTGTTTTCTGGGAAAATCAAGAAAGTTACAGTTATGGTTCTAGGACTGATAGTTTCCAGCTGGTAAAAAGAATCAAAGAATTCATTTTCTTTTCATTTTTGTAGTTTGATTTATAGTTTTTAATGTTTGGCTTCGATTTCAATGCAACACAGGTGCAGGGAGCAATTGGAAGACAAAAGGATTTTTGCTTTCATTGAAATTTAGAGGAGAATTCTGGGATTCTGTTTGAGTTTTAGGGGTTCTTAGGGATTTTTTTGCTAGCTAGATTGAGACTTGTAGTACTGGGAAGTTCACTCATGGATTAGGGGTGGCTAGTTATAGATCTTCAATGGTATGCTCATATGATTGAGGTCGATGTTTCAAGTGAGGAAGTTAGTCTCTTAACGTAGTCGAGTTCGAGTTTCGGGTGAATTAGTGGCAGCTAGTTATTAGATCTTCAATGGTTTGTTCTTATGATTGAAGTCGATGTTCTGAGTGAGGAAATTAATCTCTTAACGTATCCGAGTTTGAGTTTCAGGTGAATTATTGCGGTTGGTTGATATGTGATTGCTGGGAATTGAATTTAAGGTGTTTTAGATTTACATATATACGAATTTCTCAGTATGGATGATGCTCCGAGTAGCTCGAGTTCACTCCCTCCATTCCTTACGAAGACGTACGAGATGGTGGATGACCGTTCGACGGATTCTATTGTGTCTTGGAGTACAAGCAATAGGAGTTTTGTTGTGTGGAATCCGCTGGAATTCGCGAGGGATTTGCTTCCAAGATTCTTCAAGCACAACAACTTTTCTAGCTTCATCAGACAGCTTAATACATACGTGAGCAACTTGTTCATAAGTTTACCTTTCTTGTTTGCTTATTGCTGCTTCTTGAATTGAATTTGTTTCCGTATTTCGGCAGGGTTTCAGGAAAATCGATCCCGAGCAGTGGGAGTTTGCGAGCGAGGATTTTATAAGAGGTCAACCTAATCTTTTGAAGAACATACATAGACGGAAACCAGTTCATAGTCATTCGATGCAGAATCTTATAGGTCAAGGGGTTTCACCGTTAACAGATTCAGAGAGACAGAGTTTAAGGGATGAGATTGAGAGACTTAAGAATGAAAAGAATTTGCTCGTTTTAGAGTTAGAGATGCATGAGAAGGAACGGCAAGGATTCGAGATGCAAAAGCGGCTTTTGAGGGAGCGTATGCGAGCTATGGAGCGGCGGCAGCATGTAATGGTGTGTTCTGTGGCTCAAGCCTTGCAGAAACCAGGGTTTCCCATCGGTCTGACTCCACAATTAGAGGGTAATGACAGAAAGAGAAGGTTTCCAAGCATTGCGTACTTATATGATGAATCTGAGGTTGAAGATAATCCGACAGGCAATTCCCTTACCGCAAGAGAAAATCCAGATGGCACATCATTGTTCGACATGGAGCTGCCACTTGAACAATTAGAGTTATCCATGGTGTTTTGGGAGAATGCTGTGCACGATTTTGGTCGAACTAACATTCAACTTAGTTCGAACCTGGATGAATCAACAAGTTGTCTGGAAAGTCCATCTATATCTTGCATACAACCTAGCATCGATGCTCCAGCAAAATGCTCTCGGATTGACATGAACTCTGAGCCTGCAACTGTGGTTGCCTCTGAGCCTCTTACAGCAAAAGAACAACCTGCACCTATACCAGCTGGGATTAATGACGTATTCTGGGAACAATTTTTGACCGAAAATCCGGGTTCGACCGATACTCGGGATGTTCAGTCCGTAAGAAAAGATTCCGATCATGGCAGATTTTGGTGGAACATGAAGAATGTCAATAGCCTTACAGAACAGATGGGTCATCTTACCCCTGCTGAGAGGACTTGATATTGGTTTATTATATCACTACTTTTGATGCCTCCATGTTTCAGACTAGGTTACTCGGACTAGTTCACGACTATAGGATGCGAGTATGAATTTTTTGTGTTCGTGTTCTTATGTGTCGAATACACATGTCAAACACAGATACTTTCTTGCTTGGATTTTAGATGTATTATACATAGGTATCATAGATTGATGTGAAAATATATACTATGGCCATAGTTTTAGGTACTATACAGCTATAGTTATTCATATGCCTGTTTCATTTTAGGCTTCAATACAGTGATTATTTTGTTTGTTGCCATTCTGCATTTTCGAAATAACATGAACATGTCAAAATAACACGAATTTGACACACGATTACAAAAAAATAACACAAATCCGACATGCGATTGCGAAAATAGTAACACGAATCCGACACTCCTACTAAAAGAGGGCGGATAAGTGCTATTGCCCAACACGATTGATGTTCGCATGAAAATGATATATCAATAAAACAATGGCTACAATATCTATTAGTTCCCTGCCTGCATTTTCTCATTCCGAGAACATTTATTCGAGGAAAATGATTTTGTGGATCAAATTTGGCTCGTAAATGGTGAGAAAATTAGCTAATTACAAATGTAATACGAATCCAGTTAACTCGTGCACCGACTGTTCGAAATCATCCGAAAATTTTCTCGGGATGTACCTAGGATATTTAGAAGAGAGACAATGTCCACAAGAGACGAGCTTCGGTAAATTTTTTGGGATTTACCTAGGAGATTTAGAAGAGTGACAATGTCCGCAACAGACGAGCTTCAGTAATGAATGCGATCTTCGTGTTCCTATCTTCAAGCGCGAAAGCTGTAAAGATAACTGAGCGATGTTAAAACGTAATACGAACTTAAGAAGATTAGATTTAACGACAGGATACCTTCCGTCGAGTTACTCGAGATGCTTTCAAGCAAAGCAAGCTTCTTGATCTTGGTTCAAGTCTCCTGAAATATAAAGATATGAATTTGCATAGGTTCCAGGATGGAAGGTTGTCAAAAATATGAAAATACAATAGACAATTAATGGCAACAGATATACATACAGGCTCTCTTGTTCGAGCTTTTCGGCAATGGAAACCGCTTTGTGCTCTGGGCGCCCATTCAGCTGTGTAGATCCTTCTCCCTGATGAATTACCTGTGCAAGGGGCACCTTTCTTCTAACAATGCTCTGACTCGAAGTTAGTTCCCTGGGTTTCTCTCTCTCTGAGGTGGATGCCAATAGTGGTTTCCGATAAGCTGCGGCGTCAGCCACCTTTGATCCTCTTCTGTTAGATTTTACCTCATCATCATGTTCATTGTCATTGGTTTGTCTAGGAGGAGGTGCTATTTCAACAATTTCACCCCTTCCTGCTTCGGGAGATTTCACATGCACTCCGGAATCTCTATCTCCCATAACTCGTTTGTTAGTATCATCAGAACCTGCCTCGTGCATCCTATTTTGAGAATTAGACTCTGGATCCATGACCACCGGAGATTGACCATCCAGGGGAGATGGTAAAACGTGGAGTCCACGAAAGCCTGCTGTGGCGTCTTTGTTCGTTTCACATCTAATTTCAATTGTCAGGGGAGATCCGAGAACGGACTCAAATGCCTGTGAAATATGCCCCCTAAATATATTGGCTTTAGATCTGGTCATATGTGAACTGAACATTAGCTGTACAGTTGGGGCTGGAAAAACAGAAAAGTCAATCAAAAGGGTGAAGGAGATTCCGATAATTACCGAGCATAAAGAAAGTATATCATTGTCGACCGTATCGAGTAAAATTATCATACCATTTCTATGTTTGGAAGCTAAAACGATACTAATAAAAAGAAATCTTCAGAAAACGATACCATTTCAGGACTAAATGTATTCTACAGCCGGCTTATGAAATAATGCAAAAATGAGAATGCGCGGACATACCTACACCGAAACTGACCGATATCAGCTTTCCTTCTTTAAACAAAAACTCTTTTAGACTATTAACTTGAATATTCTCGAGCACCTCGAACCAGATATCTTCGATTCTCTTACGGTTGTTAACTAAAGATTGTTGATTTCGACCTAAATTTATATCATTCATGGTATCGGCTTTGAATTCCTCTGGACTTCCAGCATGGAGATTCTCCGACCTAGCATTCATTGACAAGCCTCTAGTGTTATCATGCAGCACAACAAACTCAAAACGTTCCCGGGGAATATCCGTTCCACCCACATCACTTTGAGGCAACGGACTATTATGAGAATTAGTGTCAGTGGAAGATATCGGCAATATATATTGCTGATTGGGAGCAAGCTGAAGCAAAGCGGCAGTTAACCATGTTAGTTTGTCGTTTGATAGCCTCAATTGTTTTTCCGCTTCAGATAACGTTTTCAAAGCTTGGCGTAATTTCTCCATATCTTCTTTCAACACTGGAGCAGATAGACAGTTATTACCGGAGCATGGGAGGAAACAGGTGGTTTAGGCATTTACTTGATATAAATGTAAACATAATAAGAAATTTACTAGTTTAAGACTCACATGGTTGTCGTCGGAAGAACTTCCTTCGATGCCTTTCTTTAGTGAACTCGTAACTGCTAGCAAGAATATCGGTTATCACAGTAGCAAGCTGTGACATCAAAGCTAAAGGCTCTACACCACTTTCCATTATCAGCCTCAAGCTCTTTACGGTGTTTACCGTGTCTGCTGATAATGCTAGATCGAGAAGATCCACGAGCTTTTCATCAGAGATAAGCCCAACCTGTGAATCAGATCCGTAAAGTATAGAGGAATTATAGAAATTAATATCAGCTAGTCATCGTAAATGCTTAGCTCACTTTCGTTATTTTGCCACCTGGGGACAAAGGTCTCCCTTGTTACCGGAGCTTATATATATTTATCTATTTTACTATGATTTAAGTATGAACAAATATAACACAAAAATTTACAGCAATACTTGAAAGCTGAAAATATTTAGCAGTGCATAGTGATATAAATCATTATAGCGATATTTGAATTGGGTTACGAGAACATACCAGTTCTTGAACCAACTGAACTGAGATTTTTTGCCCGAGCAAACTCAGCTGCTCAAGTGTCATCTCTGCATCCCTTAGTGATCCGTCAGATCGAGATGCAATTAGTTTAAGCGCATCTCTCTCGATTTCAATGTTCTCTCTGGGTGCGATCCACTGCAAGGTATAAATGATATCTGCATCCTTCAGTTTCGGGAAAAAGAATTTCTGGCACCTCGACATGATTATATGAGGCAAAATATCAAGATTCGAACAGACAAGAATAAGGACCACACGCCTCGGAGATCGATCAATGACCTTTGATATGGCACTCCAACAATCCGGGGATAAAGTATCACAGTCATCAAATATGAAAACTCGGTACTGCGAAGGCTGCTGGGAGATGTTCATATTATCAAGAAGGTCCATTATACTCTCGAAGTCAAAATTACTGACCGGTCCGACTTCCCTTATATTTCGATTCTTCCCCATGTCAATTGAAATACATGAATCGCAAAAGCCGCAAGGTTTGGTCTGTTCAAGTGACTGACAATTCAAAGCCCGAGCAAATATCCAACTACAAGAAGATTTTCCTGTTCCATGAGGTCCATAGAAGACATACAGTAATCCGACCTTCCGTTTCGTAACAGCATTCGAAAGGGCTTGTGATACCAAATTTTGTCCGACAAGGTCTCTAAAAGTTCTTGGCATGTACTTTTGTGTGATACTTTGGTGCCTACCCTGGTGGTTCCCAGCTAACTTGCTTTGATCACTGGATCTATCTACGGAAACAAGGTCGGAATCAACGTTGTGCTTCAATAAACTATCGGCAAATATACCTACCTCTCCTGAATAGTCATTCGCCCAACGAGCATTGTCCATGCTGTTCTGAGATCCAGATGTCTCGATTAGAAGAGGCAGTGCCTCTGTGTTGAATTTTGCAGATGAGCTTGATTGATCGGATTCCACAGGTATTTCTGGAGCATTTCTCGCGTGGAAACCTTCTCCACGTTTCCGTAATCTACAGTCCGATAAACCACAGGAAAAACTCCTTCCTGCAATATCAAGGAAAGTTTTACCCCTGTGATGAATTCTCGACCAATTTAAAGGGATCCCACATCCATTTCTAGGTGCCCTCCTTACATTCCGCACATCATATACATTGTCTTCCTCTTCCGTACCATACTTGGGATGCATTGAACCTTGACCGAATGAATTAGAATCCACAGACAACTCATTCCGACCTCCAACCTCTCGAGGAGCAGCACGAGATCTTCTTGCCCTTTGAAACTTGCGTCTGTTCTCCCTGTTTAACCCACTTGAATAGCCACGAATACTGACCTCACGTTCCTCACTGGGATGCTTCTCATGCCTTCCACAAACCTGGACATTGGAAGATGCTACATCATCACTATCCAGGGAGAGGTCATTCAATTGCTCCGATAAAGTCTTGGTTCGAATCCCTTGTGTTCGCTTCCCCTTCCAGTTTTTACTCCCATCAGGAGACAAAAACTTACCATCTTGCTCCGGTACAGGCTCATTATTTTCGCCCAAAATAGCAGTCCTAATTCTTTTACTATCTCTATCTGCACTCTTACTACTACGATCACAAACACTACCTTCTTCACCCGAAGCAACTTTCGAAGTTGGAAAATTAGCTAAAGCCGGTGAACTTATTGAAAGCCTCCTCCCATTCCTCGGCCTCTCGACACCGACAGACCTTCTCCCCTCCCGAAAACCATCCTTATCAACTTTCTTCGAAAGCAAATCAGCAACCAAAGGCGAATGCCAATAAAGAGGGCTGGCAGAAGGATCCCTGAGTGACCGGGAGCGTTGAAGAACCATAAGGTCCCTCACGAGCGATCGGTCAGACATTAAAGGGCTAAGCTTATGCATATGGTTCTTCAAGTGAATACAATTAGTCAAATGAATATGATTCCGTAGATGATCACTAATATCACCATCCTCCTTTAGTACTCTATCTCTACTAACAGCTCTAGTCATGATTCAAAACCATTTATGATTCCGATTATTCGGAATCGGTATCTCGAAAACATATCGAACTCATTAAATCCAGTAAACCCCAAATCTATAATCAATTATGACTATACAAAACGCACCAAAATCACACGCATTCCCCCATTAAATTATTCAACATAAACTCAAATGTGTTTGAAGTTAAACCGCACCATACCTGAAGCTCTCACGGATCTTTTTTCAAACACAAAGCAGGCAAAACTTGAAAACAAAGAAATTCAAGCTTGAAAAGGAGTTCTTTTGTTACTGAAAGTTTCTAACACCAAATGCATGATATTGAAGGCAAAAAATAAACTCAAGAGCTTGAAACATGCAAGGAACACGAATTTCAAGCTTTAAATCCCTCGAAAATCATAGCTTTTGATTTGGAGGAAAAAACGAAGTAGCTGAAGGCTAAAAACACATGATTTCAACGTCACGAAAAGGAGACATTAAGCAAAGAAAAGAAGTACTACATTCATATGAAAAATCCCAAAAAGTAAAAATGAACCGTTCCCATCATTAAAACACCCTCGTAGATCTCTCTCGTTGTTTGTTTGCCACCTCAATTCACATGTTTTCTCAATACATTTGCTCCATCTTTTAGAAGAAAATGATAGTCTTATAAAAAAATGAAAGAAAAGAAAGAATCCCAGAGGCACAAACAGTAAGAGAAAGTGATGAAGAATGGTTTAATTTCATCTTAGGTCCTGTATTCTTTTGATTTTTTAAATCTAGTCCTTTACTTTTATTTCCGGATTAATAACCAATTTAACCCCCAAACTATCATTTGGAGATCATATGTCATGTTCGAACAATCAAAATAAATCCGGATATAATCTAGACGGTAGAGCTCAAATCATAATAAAATATGAACTAAGAATCTGCATAAATAATTTATTTATAATAAAATTAGAACATGAAATATTAAAATTATCGAAATAAAATATGAAATTCGAATAGAGTGAAGAAAAGAAGGGCAAATAAAAATTTGTTCCATACAGGAACTCAGAGTCGCATATATCTTAAAGACAGGACATTGATTGGTGCCTATAAAAACGGTGTGTCCATTTGTTTCAACATGCAATTTCATTTGTATTTATATATATTAATATATATAAAAAAAGAATATTTTTGATTTGGTCCCCATTTTTCCAGTAGAAGATTTTGATGGTTAAGTGTGTTTTAAAAAAGGGGGACCAAAAAGTAACTAATTTGTTGAATTTTTTTGATGTTTGGGTAGGTGTGGTATGGTTGTAAGAAATTACTTTTCTTTTCTTTTAAAGGAAACAAATAATGTTTCAAATTTTATTTGTTTTTATATATGATAATTATTTTATACATATGTGACTACTTAATAATGAAGATTAATTCAATATTTGAGGGTAACATATTTAAACAATGAGATATTAAGTTTATTTAATTAAATTAAAATTAAGATCAATTTGATAAAATACGTAAGTAATGGAGATTAAATATATAGTGATATCAAATTTATTATCTGTTACATCGATTCCTCCGATAAATGTTAACAACAAATGGATTAATTGATATTATTTAAATAATTAAATGATATAATTAATAAAATTAAATGATAATATTGATAAAATCATTGCCTGAGGAAAATTTACTAGCATAAATAGGATGAAACATTAAGAATAAATGTATCATAGTAAATTAAAGGTCACAATCTAATTATCAGTTATCAATTTCAAATTTGAGGGATTGAACCTACTTTGTTTAATTTCAGAACTAAAAGGACCTAAACCATATTTAAATCAAAATAATGTGGTTCAGGTTTAATCTATTTCAATATTATCAACAACCGAAGAAGTACTTAAATGAAAAAAATGAAGAGTGAAATTTTATTTATATGATTTCGAAATTAACAGGAACCTAAGAAATAATTAGACGATTTATTGGAGGCATAACTGTATTTATATATGACTAGATGTCCTTTAGATGGTAGATTTATTATTTTGTACATAATTTAGAATCAAATATTAATGGTGAAACAAAAACGGTTTATCAATAGTTTCCTCATGAATATGCATATGTAAAAGGAGTTATTCTTCATTTATGACAAAAACAACAAGAAGGTGAAAAGCCAACAATGTACATTTAAAGTGGAAAATAAGTAGGTAATATCATTAGGGACCATATTATTATTATGGTTAAGTCTTAATGTTAACTTATTTTTTTTATGTAATTATTGGTATTTAATTGTACGAACTAAGCGACTTTAGTGATTATAGACTTATTATTTTTTGAGGCCCCAAGTTTAAATACTATGTATGCAGGAGGATAAGCATTTAATGTCAAATGCTTGGGAGTCTTTGAGCATATATTATTTTGTATTTACCTTGGATTAATCAAAAAGATTATTGGTATTTAACTCTTTAATTGATTAATTTTGATTAAATATTTAATGTCATTTTATAAACTATAGTTTGACTTATGGATGAGTATGCGTCAGATCGAATAAATTTTTTCCGACCTGAATTAGATCCAAACCTTCTACCCTTTCACCCATCACTCAACCCAGCATAGGTTAAGGAGACTCCCCCAACTTGATTTTTAGGAAAAACTCACATCCGAATAGACAGATATATGAGGCAAAACGCGCATGCATATACATATATTAGGTAAAACAAGGATCTAAATGAAATAACATATAAAGATATATCATTGCAAATATCTTTAATATACAAGGAATATTTATATTATTTTATCTGGTTGGGTCAAATAAGAAAATTCATTCTAAACTCGAATTCGATCTTATCCTTCAAAAAATTTTATCCTTCAAAACAAATTCTATAAAATTAAATCGAATCAAAATCCATCGAGCCAAGATCTCGTGTCCACCGGCGGAGCCAGCTTATTATATGGCACCCCAAAAAATTTTGGAAATTTTTTTATAAAATATTTAAAAATAAATAAAATTAGCATATCTTTTAAAAAATACTAACACCTTTAAATATAAATTGACACCCATTATTTATTTTCATTCAAAAAAAATATAAAATTTAAATTTTACACACAAAAATATTTTTTTTATTTCTAAATCTAATACCCAAAACTAGTTTTCGTGCTCGTCTCCAATTTGACTAGTTGCTTCGAATTGTCCAACCGAGGAATTAAATAAAGTCTAAGAATAGATGGACCACCTAAATAGTTTGTTGCCTAATTAATGCACCACACAGAGAGAATAAGTTGCAGCATGTTGTGCCATCAGTTTCAAGCTCAGAATAATAATAATAATAACAACAATGAGGCTCTCATGGTTTGCCCTTTAGGGTTTTCTTCAACCTGTATGGTATAATATAGGAGACGGATAGTTGTCCATAATTTGAATACCAGATTAGATGTCAATTCAAAATTTTACAATTATAAGAGTTTTTTTTGTTTGTTATTACATTAACATTTACTCTTTTTTCTTTATATTAAAGCTTATAATTTGAATTTCATTTGACTCGATAAAAAAAGCTATAATACACCTCACTAGATGTGGATGAAGAAATAAATTGAGAAATCGTCATCTAAATTAGCTAGGCTAGAAAGCCATAGCCATAGCCATAGCCATACCCGAACCCAACGAGTTCCAACCCAGTCGGATTTTTTTTTAAAAAAAATGGATTTGGGTTGGGTCGGATTCAGGTTTAGGGTAAAAAATAACCGACCTGGAAAAATATAATTTTACCTTATATATTTAGGAATAATTACAATAATATTATTCTATATATTATTTTTACAATTAAATCACTATTTTTATTGAATAAAAATAGTGATTTTTATTATTATTTCCGGTCGGATCGGATCGAGTTCGGATCGGGTGGAGGATATATATTTTTCAAATAGGTCGGGTAGTGAGAGGGATATAAAATTTTCGGGTCAGGTCGAGTTGACCAAAACCTGACCCATGCCCATCCTTAGTTAAGAGGGTGAGAACTATACCTATACCATCTTTTTATTTGTTTGTGTAGTGTATAGAGAGGACCATAAGAATTTAGACTTCTTATTTCCTTTTCCTTTTCAAAAGTTTAGATTAAATCATTTTCAATATGATATACCATATATCACGCGTTCGAAATCAGAGACAAACTCATAATCTTTGGATAAATTGTATATTTAATCATTCAACAGTTCTTTTCGTTTTGATCATACAACTATTTTTTTTCTCAAAATCATATATAAAGTTACATTTTTATCATCAACCGTTAAAAAATTAACATAACAAGTAACGCGGCATTTTTTATTTTTCATCGATGATATAACATTACCTTATAGTGACAAATCAATATATTCGTTAACTTTTTAACAATGAGTAATCAAAACAGAACTAAAAAATAACTCTAGATATGATTTTGAAAAAAATGTTGGGTGACCAAAATGAAACTGAAATAATAGTTAGATGACTAAATACGAAGTTTACCATACTTTTATAGAAAAGAAAAGTAGGACGAGAGTATGTAGAATATAAAATTTGAGATTTAATGTCAACAATAACTAAAACGTTATTCCTTGATATTTTATTATATTCTTGATTGATATTAGGGATGGGCACTTGGATTTGACGAATTTTAATCAAAATTTATATGGTCGAGTTTATTTTTTTAACATTTAGGTTTGAGTCAAATTGATTCAAATTTTTTAGGATAGAATCGAGTTGGGTTTAAGTATAGTGTAAAACAATCTTCGACCTGACTCTACTCAAATAATACTTTTTTATATTTTCAAGGATGGTTACAATAATACTTTTTTAGTTATATTTTTTCAATAAGGTCCCCATTAATCAAATAAAAATGAGAATTATATATATTTGTATGAGATTAATTAGATGTAAGTTTTTATTCCAAAATTGAGTCAGATGAAGCCTTTTTAAATCTGAGTCGAGTGACGGATAAATGATATAATACTCTAATTGGGTTTAGTATGCCAAAAACTCAATTAATTTAACTATTCAAAAAAATATAGTTTAAAAATTTTACGTTATACAAAAGAATCTTTTAACTCTATCATAAATAATATATTAATTATTACAGTTTCGGTACATTAGAGATGGTTTAATTATTACTCAGTTAATTTATTTAAAAGTTCTTATCGAATTTATATTTTTGATTGAACTGCTTGAATTATTAATTTTTTTTAATTCAATCAATTGTGTATTTTGATACTGATTCGAGGTTGAAATGGTGTATTAATTTAGGATGTTTGTTTTCATTTTTAGTAATAGTGAAGAATAAAATATACTGGGTTAATGGTGCCCAAATCTTTGACTACCTTTATCATCCACTTTAACATGATCATCATCATATGAAGGTTGATCTTGTTGAGGACTTAGATTCCTCACCTTTTTTTTCTATTTTTTATTAACTTAAAAAAAATAAAAATTAAGAGCGTTTGTTTTCATTGGGAACAGTTTCTTATTGTATAGTTCTCAAAAGAGACGAGTAGTTCAATCGCATGTTTAAAGTACGATAAAATTATACATATAATCACTCTATTATAAAAAAAATTCATTTTGGTTACCGAAAAATTATGAACAAATTACCAAAGTTTGTTTTTGTTTACATTTTGGCTGCCTTTATTTAATTCCATTAGTATGAAGTCGCCTCTTAATTGGTTGAAAAAAATTAAAACAATTTTTTGAAAGGGTTGGAGTTAGAGATTTGCATTTGACCTGAAGTTCACGAGTTATGATTTGACTCAATTTTATAGGCCAAATTTTTTTTTATTGTTGTGAAAATTTAGAATCATGTCAAGTTTTTTTATGGATGAGATCGGATTAGGGTGAAAAATACTTACCCCGACTTGAGAATAATAATATAATTTACTTTTATATATTTAAATGTAATTTCTAGAATTCCTTTCTTCTTTTATATATTATTTTAATTTAAGTCTTTAATTTACCTAATAAAAATAATATATATATATATATATTTGTATCGAGTCAAATTAGGTGCTTATACAATTTTTTACCTAAAAATGATTCAAGTAGAGCTTCCTTAAACTCGATTTGGATTGAATGATAGATGGATGTGTATTATATGCGAGAAAGGGGCCATCCATAGTCACAATTGAAGAACGAATGATGGTCTCAGAACGTATGAAGAAGTAACGAGTGACAACTGTGTAGAGCAAACCAACGAACTTAAGAGGAAAAGAAAGATGATTTTTTTATTAATCTGTGTAGTTACAAGATAATATATGTTCGAAATACTTTAAATCATTTGTTAATGACTACTCAAATTCCCTTACAGATAATGCACTCAAACTCGAGACTCTTTATAGATAAACACTATACCAATTACAAAATTGTAATAAGATTTACAATTAATTAGTATAAACCCAATTTAAATTGTTGGGTTTATATAACCCAAACCCATAACAAACTATTAACAAACCTAACAGAATATCCAACAGGTACAACTGACACTTTAAGTATCTAACTAAACTAATATATAAAGACTCAAAAACTAATTACCTTTGATCTTCTAACATTATATTCAGGTCAGGTTTTGGATTGATATCTACTCACTGATCCTAATCGTATGTCTCTGATTCTCATATTTCATGCTTTTCTTTTTTCTTTTGTTATCTTCCTAATTGTATTTTTGAGAAATTTATTTTCCTTGGAGAATGTTTTCGTTTCCGGATCTGGATTAGCATGTGTAAATTTTATTTTAGAATGTTAAGTTTTCAGTTTTTGATTTTCTTTACGAAGTTGTAGATAAGCTGGTTTCATGATTCCTGCATACATTCCTTGGCAAAATGAGTTGATGTGACTATGATTTCTGCATGAAGTTGTGGTTTAAAATTGCCTGTGGCGTATGAAGGTGTGGTTTGCTTATCTCATGGTGGTGGCCCCTAATTTTGATGTTCTCTGGTATATTTACAGGATCCTAAGCACAAAACAATGGCCTTCCTCTTCTTACCCTTAAACTTTATGGTGTTTTCTCTCGTTTGCAGTGGAGGTTCAATGAACAATTTAATTTTTCCATTCATTGTTGGTCACAGAACTTCTGGACATTTTCAATCTATTTGAAGCCTCTTGCTATGCTTCCCTTGTTTGTTTTGCTACAACGAAGTGGAAATGTCGATAATTTAACAGGGAAAACATGTATTCTTTTTAGGGTATACCTAGTTTTGATTCATGAACTGTTTAGTAGAAGACAACATAGACCGACCACACATTGAAATTTGAACAAGCTTATGCACCGTTTCCTTCTACCTGAGTAATGCATGTATGCATGTATGATAGATTGACGAGGGAACCACATTTTTGCTTGATTTTATGATGGACATACTTGTATGTAATTTTTGCCCAATGATGGAAAGCTCATTGAAAGAGAGCAATATTTCTGATTTTCATTTAGTGGGTTTACTATCATCGTCCGTTGTCGTCACCATCATCATCATTGTTTTGTATGTTGTTTAATTTTGAAAAATGGTTATAATTTCCTGGCTAAATTTCTTCTGGGCATTTTCAATCTTTTTGGAGGATCTCGCTATTCTCCGCCAGTGTAAACGTGGACGATTTAACAGGACAGATACGTCTCCTTTTCAGGGCATGCCTAGTTTTCATTCATCAACTGTTATCGTTGGTTTCTGGCTCGAAATTTACTTGCCATGAGTGATATCCAATACTTTCTTAACATGCATTCTGTAATCCTTATCGTGTTCGACGACAAAGATTAATCTTGCATATGCATAGATGTCTTAAAGTTTATTCATATGCATGTATGCGAATGTCACTAACACCTTGGAATAACTGTGAAATATATATGCTCTAGAATAGTTGTGATTGTTCAACATCTTTGATGCTTTCATAGATTTTTTTTATTTATAAATCTTAAAAAACTTTTAACCTTTAACAATAAAAGCTCGTACTCTTGGTATACACAGTGCTCTCTAACCCGATATTCTGAATATTATATATATACCTCTCTATCTAATCAAAATAAAATAAATTTGGATCTGCGCCGCTCGTCGTTCTTTCTGCGTTCTTAATCAGGTCTCCGGCTGTTTTACATAGCTTTGATGGATGAGTGAGAGAGCCTAGGGGTAATGCTTATTACAGGGTTTCAAATCATGGTCGAAAACGTGACAGCGCCCGCAAAATAGCGGTTTCGCCGCCGTCCGAGTTACCCGCTACACCCGCAATAGCACCCGCGACGGCTACAATCACGGTAAACTCGAAATGACCGAAAACACGACCGCAACCGTGATTTGAAATCCAAGCTTATTATGGTCCTGGATAAGGCCTAAGTGTGAAATTATTTAATGTTTTTTTTTATCTAAATGTAAGTAGAAATTTAGTTCTGTAAATTAAATTATGTATATATCGATTCAATTGAATTAAAAATATATCGTTACATTTGTATTTATTTATTTATTTAGATTTAAGTTTTGTAATAATTTTTTAAATTTATTTTTTAATAAATTTGTAGGAAACTCGAATATGAGAAGTCTCAACCTTTTGCTAACAGGGCAGAACCTTATTGACATTATTACTTATAATTTAGAAAATGGAAAGCTTTTTTTTTAGGGAAAAGTTAGTGAGTGACGTTGAATAAATCAATGGGTAAAGTACACAAATAGTTTTTTTAATTATAAGATATTATTTTATTGAGTACTCTGATTATTAAAAATTACGAAATGATCTTTTGATTATAGTGTATTTTTTTGTTGAGTCACTTAATTATTAAAAGTTATAAAATGGTTACCCGACTATTTATATGTTCCAAATTTGTCATTTTTTGTCAAAAAATGACGATAATTTGAGTTGGATGACATGTTAACCTACTTACTATGATATTATAAAATATGATTTCAAAATCTCCAATGACTATTATATCTTAGTTAACAAGTTAACGTTCAGCTAAGGCTGTCATCAAATTTTCAACGAAAAAGGACGAGTTTGAAATATATGAAGAGTCAGATGACTATTTTGTAATTTTTAATTGTTAAGGGACTCAACAAAGTAATATCTTATAGTTGAAAAATCATTTTGTAACTCCTAATAGTTGAAAGATTTAATAAAAATAATGTCCTATAATTGGAGATTATTTGTATACTTTACCCTAAATTAATTAGGGAGTACGTTAAAATAAATAGTAGTCATAAAATTGTTCTTAGGTAGCTATATATTTGTCAATATTATTGTATGATGATTCGAATTTGAGTGATTGATTTTGTCGATAACATTATCAAAATTGTGATTATTAATAAATGATTTTAAAACTGATTTTTTAATTAAGCTAAAGTAAGTACTCTCAACCATTTAAAATTTATATTCTTAAGAAAAATAAAGAAAAAATCATAAATGATGTATTTAAGGTTTTTCCTATTTTTTTCTTTGATTGCCATTACTCTCTTTCTCTCTTTTATCTTTATGATAGACATTAACACCAATTTTGGTTTTAATCGTCGATTGCTAATATTTATTGTTTTATTTATTTATTATAGCATATATTTATTTTATTATTTTTTAATAATTTTGTCTTCATGACATTATTTTCTCCGTCTTTATGACACATTTTTGATAATTTGACTGTTGTTTTTGTATATCTTTTTTCTTAAGGTTGGATTAGATATCGTCACCACTGATTAATATGACGTTTATTTGCCATTATGTTGATCTTTCCTGCTTTGGACCATTGAATTGGATTTGAATACATGATTTACGTTCGTTAATAGTTTTTTCACGTCACTCAACTTTGATTTACAATATATCGATAGTCTTTCAATATTTTGATAAAATTTTATGGATTGTTTATCAATGAAATCAAATCTGTGTATCTACCTTTGTTCGAGTTTATTTGGTTAAAATTTTAACTTTTTGTCATACCCCATAAATTGCCACAATATATATATATATATATATATATATATATATATATATATATATTATATGCACTAAGAATAAAATAATGTAGTGGCAGACAATGGCTTAACCACCATGCCATGTTATTTTTTTTATTGAAAACAATAGATGGTGGTCTTATTTTTAAATGTGGGGTGATTACTCATGTTTGGCAAACCCCCCTTCCTCCCGTGTTTTAAACCTAGTTTCCCCTCTAAAAGAATTAGTTGCTGTCACTTCTCCTCCTCCTCCTCCTCCTCCTTGCTCCGACAGGCGGTGCACGTCATTGCCACCTCCATCAGGTGCGCATGGCCTCCGTGAAGCGACCCCGACCAACCTCGCTCCGAAATCGATCACAGTTCGGACGAATCAAGAAGGAAAGTCTACGCCCAAAACCCCGATCGCCATTTCAACGACCATCTTGCTTCACCGCCCCCGATTTTTGACTCCTCGTCGCCTCCCGATCAAAACTCAGTAGGTGGGTTGCGTTGACATTTCGTCTGTCCGCCGTGGTTAAAGGCAGATCGTTTAATTTGGATAATATTTCAGTGTTTTAGCTTGAAAACATGTTATATTTGGTGTTGGTTTAGATTGTTGTAGCTTAGGGAGTAATCGGTCGCCGACTAGACCCTATTTCGTCAGACCACGTGCTCCCACGCGTCGTCGTTGCGCGTGGGTCTTGTCTTCATTCGAGTTTCTTCTAGAAACCGGTCTAGCCTGTCTGGACTGGTCTGAACCGATCCCACTCGACCCGAACTGTTTGACCCGACCCGTTAACTTTGACCATAGTTGACTTTTTGGGTCAAATTTTCTAAAAAGTCAAATTTATGAAGTCATATTTTGCATTTTTTAACTTCCTAAATCCGAAGTCTGTTTTTCCAAATTCGAACCCGAAAGTCTCCAAATTATCAGTCAAACCTGTTGACTTTTGACTTTGACCAAAAAATAAATTTTTTTGAAAAGTTATATTTTATGTTTTTCAATGTTCTAAGTCCGATTTCAAAGTCATTTTTGTCAAATTCAAACCCGAAAGCCTCCGAATTGGCCCGTAAACCTGAAAAATTCATATTTATCTAAGTGTTTTAATTTAGTTAATTGAACTGAATGGTTAAGGACTAATTATTGTTATGATATGTTTAAGGTACTCGAGGATCTCCTGACTGTTTCACTGCTCGACCTGGTTCCTCCCGATCCGCTCGTCCACGAGAAGCCGTGAATACTCGTATAGTTCTGAAACTCTGTTAGTTATTCTGTTTAGAATATTATTCCGAATATAACCCTGTTCTGATATGACTTAGGTTCCCGTTCAGTCGAAGAGCCTAGTGAAGCTGATGCTCGATAGATCTTCCATACTGACCCTATTATCGAGGTGTGTTCCTTATGTGTAGTATAAATGTTTTAAATATCTGTTTGAAATATCATGTGCACATGATTGTTTTCTTTGATTTGAAATGCAATGTTTGATCTGATTTGACTACTGTATGATTTACCTGATTCCGAATTTACTGAAATGCAAAGCATGATTGCCCGATTTATGATTTATGGATACTGGTTTAATGAACTGATGATCTGTCTGAACTCTGAATTACTGTTACTACTGGTTACCGTCTGAAAAATGTTTTCTTCGGGGTACTCTGGGTACTAGTATGAAGACTCTGGCAAGTTCAGTCGCTGTTGGTAATTCCTCTGATAGGTTCTGCACCGATTGGTAATTCCTTATAGACCTAAGTCGAGCATTGGGTAAGCTCTGTGGCCCTGAGATTTTCTTGGGTAAGCCTTTGTGGCCCCGAGAATTGTTTTGGGTAGGCTCGCAGGCCCCAAGGTACTCCTTTAGGTTGTGCAGTTCTGGGGATCTAAACATGGCGTTCGGTTGGAGGACGATGCAGAGTTTTTAAATTTAAAAACTCCTATGATGTTTTAATGATTGTAATCTGTATTGGTTTTAAAAATCACAACGGTATGTATTTATTTATGCGTTTTTCGAACTGTTTTACCATCTTTCAGATACTCTCGGATAGACACTCCGTATCAGACACTTGGAGGATTGGTACATTTAGTTCAGAGTATTTTGTTGTAATATTATGTCTTCCGAACTGTTTTTAATTATGGTGACATGTACCTTATTTTTGAAGTATTTATCATTTTATGACGTTTTTTGCTTTTGTTACTGATATTTGATTTTCGATGTTTCGTATTTATTTCATGTAATATTTTATCTGGTCTCTTTCATGTTTTATATTTACGAATTTAGTTTTATCGTTACTTATTATATATTTTTATAAATGTCATTTATAATATGATATATATATATTATCGAATAATGTTTTGGGAAAAATGTCTTTGAGAATCTTTAATGTAATCCGCTAGACTTAATCGAAACGCATAAGCTGGGTCTAGGGTGTTACACTTTTCCTTATATGTTCCCTTTATAATATTAAGTGAATATTTTTCTTGTGTTGATGGTTATAAGAAAATGTATTTATTATATATTTAGTTTATGATTATGATTATAAACTTTTATTGTAATTTATATATTTCTTAATTTTAATATAATTAATAATTTTTATTAAATAATAATAATAATAATCAATGATGAGATATAATGATAAAATTTACATAGATAATGTTCATTAGAATTTTTTTATCTCATTTTGTTTTTTAATTATACAAAAAACAGCTATTCAATTTATATTAGAAGAAGATGACCATCATTACTTGGAACAACCTTATATCACCATATTCGTTTTAATATATTTCTTTGAAATGGTCTATAATATCTATTCTTTTAAAAAAAAATCATACTCCAACAATACACGTGGCAAACCATTATTGGACAGACTATCGTGGCAAGTCAGCTCTTTCTCAAATAGTGCCCGAGGCAAAAAAAAAAGTACTTAAAAATATCAATTCTCTCTTTCATTTTCAACCCAGCACGGAGGCGATTTTCTCCTTGAAATAAACGAAAACTTGTTTCAAAGGTAAACTTCCTGCTCATCGAATCCTAATCGCATGCCTTTGATTCTCTCTCTCTCTCTCTCTTTGTTTCTTTTCATTATTTTTGAAGCTTGTCTATTGAGAATTTTTTTCCCCTGGGAAATGATTTGATGTAAGTGTGTTTTTGTTTCCAGATATGCATTTGCATGTATGATTATTTGTTTTAGAATGTTTAATTTTCGAATTTTGGTTTGCCAGATTTTCTCTACCGAATTGTGGATCGGCTGGAAATATCTTGATCTGTTAGCTTAGCTGATTTTTGAACCGATCATTTTTAATATTATCATGATATTGTTTTTAATAGAAGATTTGAAATCAGTTTTTAGATCGGATTGATTGAATTGATTTGCAGCATTTCTGGTAATTTATGTTGGATGCTGACTTTAATCTTTAGATCTGATTGATTGATAGGTCTGCTATATAAAAAAGTTTCTTTACAAATTGGTTTGGCTTTAAAATTTTATATATTTTCAAAACATCGGCTGTAATCTTCAATTCGCGTTTATTGCATGTTTCTCTTTGTATCTGTTATGCGGATGTGGCTGGATATTTATGCGTGCTTCTTTCTAAATTACGTTGTCCAAATTGTCGGAATTGGATGAAAGATTTAGAGATTGATAAAATGTCAGATAGTAATTAAGCAAAGATTCATTGCATGCCTGTGTTCTAAATATTTTTCTGACTAGGAAGATGTTTCAGCTTTTTCTTGATTTTGACAATCAATGATAGTACCTGTTCATCCATGTGTATTAAATGCATTATATATTTTTGCAAGTTCCTTAACTGACAAACAATTGCTGAATTTGTGTTGTTCTTCAGTTCCAAATTGTCGATATGGGAGGTGGGTTCAGAGTACTGCATTTGGTCAGACCATTCCTTTCATTTCTGCCTGAGGTTCAGAGTGCTGACAGGAAAATTCCTTTTAGAGAGAAGGTCATCTACACCGTGATCTCCCTCTTCATCTTTCTTGTGTGCAGTCAGCTTCCACTTTATGGAATACATTCTACGACAGGTGCTGATCCATTCTATTGGATGCGTGTTATCCTTGCATCCAACCGTGGAACTGTTATGGAACTTGGGATTACCCCCATTGTGACATCCGGACTGGTGATGCAACTCTTGGCTGGTTCAAAAATCATCGAGGTTGACAACAGCGTTCGGGAGGATCGTGCACTCTTGTAAGTGTTTTTCACTAGCCTATTTTAGGATTTTAACATCTTTTTTGCTAATTGATGGCTATTTTTCTCTTCTATAACTTCAAGGCAGTATTTATGCTTGGTTATAGTTTCTTTTGATAGGTCAGACAGTACCTTTATTTGTCCTTTATGATTTCAAATTGCATGTTATAATATTTCATGGTTTTATTTATGCGTGCTTTGCAGAAATGGGGCTCAAAAGTTGTTGGGCATCTTAATTGCTGTAGGTGAGGCAGTGGCATATGTACTGTCTGGTATGTATGGCAGTGTTGGACAGCTTGGTGTTGGAAATGCTATTCTTATTATCATTCAACTTTGCTTTGCTGGAATCATCGTTATCTGCCTAGATGAACTCCTCCAGAAGGGATATGGTTTGGGTTCCGGGATCTCCCTTTTCATAGCCACCAATATCTGGTATGTTACCATATTGTTTTCCATGTTCAACATAACTCAAAATGTATTCCTACAAGTGGCTATCCTAACTACTATTTTAATTGTGAAGTGAAAACATTATCTGGAAAGCCTTTAGCCCTACAACAATTAACAGCGGCCGTGGGGCTGAATTCGAAGGTGCTGTCATTGCCATGTTCCATCTATTGATTACTAGGACGGACAAAGTTCGTGCACTTCGCGAGGCTTTCTATAGGCAGAATCTTCCAAATGTTACCAATTTACTTGCTACAGTGTTGATATTCCTTATTGTCATCTACTTCCAAGGTTTCCGTGTTGTTTTGCCTGTAAGATCAAAGAATGCTCGTGGACAACAAGGATCGTATCCCATTAAGCTATTCTACACTTCCAACATGCCTATCATCCTTCAATCGGCTCTTGTTTCAAATCTTTATTTCATCTCCCAGGTAACCCATTTACTCTAGATGAATGTGGCTTCGTTTTTCTCTTAATGTTTGAACTTCTTTAATGCTGTTTATTTTTGTGCAGTTGCTTTACAGGAAGTACAGTGGTAACTTCTTCGTTAATCTTTTGGGAAAGTGGAAAGAGTCCGAATACTCTGGTGGTCAGTTTATTCCAGTTGGTGGTCTAGCATACTACGTTACTGCCCCTGCGAGGTTAGAATTGATCTTTGTCCGTCTTTGGAATGAAATGTTTGATTTTATTTCCTTTTTGGCTATTTTCTCTTCATATATGTTAATGCCTGATTTTATTCGACTTTTACTACAGCTTGGCGGACATGGCAGCAAATCCCTTCCATGCTCTGTTTTATCTGGTGTTCATGCTTTCAGCTTGTGCCTTGTTTTCGAAAACTTGGATTGAAGTTTCCGGTTCTTCAGCCAAGGATGTCGCTAAGCAGCTCAAGGTAAACAAACCATTACATCATCATCAGTAAAAAATGCATTTTCTGTTTTCTAAGAGTACTGATTCGCTGTTTGTTTGCCTCATTTATGAAGTGGAAAGTTTGGGAATCCCACGAGTCTCTAAGCTTTTGCGTAATATATGATCAAATGATGTCGAGCATATTCATTGATTTGATTAACCTGTCCTCGTTACCATTTTAAAAGTCATGTTCTGTGGTTACTTCTGCAGGAACAACAAATGGTGATGCCTGGGCACAGAGACTCAAACTTGCAGAAAGAACTGAACCGATACATCCCGACTGCAGCCGCGTTTGGCGGAATGTGCATAGGTGCACTGACCGTCTTAGCCGATTTCATGGGAGCAATCGGTTCAGGGACCGGGATCTTGCTGGCCGTAACAATTATATATCAGTACTTCGAGACGTTTGAGAAGGAGAGAGCCAGCGAACTCGGCTTCTTCGGCCTCTAAACTCCGAAGTCCGATGAATGGTAGGGGTAGGTTTCCACCTTTTGTTAAAACATTCCCCCCTGGATAGAAGTTATTGAGGTCCTAACTGTAACGTGGTGTCGTTTTAGCGCTTTTAAACACGTTCTTATTTATTTTTGCTGTTTTAAACCAGAACTTTGTAGTTTTTTTCCATTTCAGAATACAAATTCTATGTGAAGAAGCCTTGACTTCCTTGTTTTCTTTTATTTTTATTACGTTTTTTAATTGTTTGGGAGTAGATCATTTGATTTTTATCTCTAATTGGATCTGATTGCAAAAAATTAAATCAACAATTTTAAATTTTGACATTGAAGAAAGTTCAGTGTTTGACACTGAAAACATATTCCTAAATTTGACAAACATAGCGGCTCCATATAAATAAAAACCTCAGTTGAGTTAACCAGCGATCCAACGACAACCCAAAAGAGACCAACAATGTAGCACCAGAGGACAAAAATTAAAATCTTGAGACCAATCAACCTTCATTGGCTGCTAATCGAGAATCCATTTATTATAAAGTTTATATGCGGTACATGTGTCAACAGCACGACTTGGCTTTCTGGGATAATTTCCAATAGCCACCGAATCAATTGATAAACCGTTTTTTGATAGTGAAATTACATGTATTATGAAAACCCCACTCTAAATAATCACCATGCACATGATGGTTCAGGGGAATACGCCTCAGCAATTTGTCCAACTCATCTTGCTTCTTCAATTTGCTTGTATCCTATACTGTTAGAAGACCACCTGATCTTCCTTCTGAATTGAAACTCATCATTCATCTACAAGCGTCTTTTCTACATGGTGGCCTAAATGAGACTGTATTTGTGGAGCAACCAAACGGTTCGACTAGTTGTAGCATTCGCGGCGCAAAGAGGTTGGACTATCTATCAACTAGATGTCAAGTCTGCTTTTCTACACGGTTAACTAAATGAGACTATTTGTGGAGCAACCGAACGGTTATATCCAAAAAGGAAATGAGCATAAGGTTTATGTGCTAAAGAAGGCAATTTATGGGCTTAAACAAACACCTCGCGCGTGGTACAGTTGAATAGAAGCTTATTTCATCCAAGAAGGCTTTGAAAAATGCACTTTTAAGCATACATTGTTCATCAAAAAGCGACATGGTAAATTGGTAATTGTTAGCGTATATGTTGATGATCTTCTTGTTATGATGAGTTGATGATCATTGAATTTAAAGAATTTGATATGACAGATCTTGACAGGATGCGGTATTTTCTTGGTCTTGAAGTTCATCAAGAAACTAATGGCATATTTATCGGTCAATGTAAGTATGCATTACAGGTGTTGAAGCGATTTGAAATGGATAAGAGTAATCCGGCCAAAAATCCGATTGTCCCCGGATTTAAGCTTGTAAAGGATGAAGGAGGAGTTAAAGTGGATAAGACTTATTATAAACAAGTTGTAAGTAGTCTTATGTATCTTACGGCAACATGACCTGACATGATGTTTGTTGTAAGTCTTTTAAGCAGATATATGGAACATCCTACTGAAATGCTTTTACAGGTGGCGAAACAGACTTTGAGATACTTGATGGGTACAAGTGAATTGGGATCTTCTACAAAAAGGGAGGAGAAGAACAACTTGTTGCATACACAGACAGTGACTATGTTGGAGACATAGGAAGAGCACTTCAGAGGCTTCTAAAAAGCTGCCAGTTATAAGTTTATCTTCAACAGAGGCTGAATACATTGCCGCTGCATCATGTGCATGTCAAGCCGTATGGTTGTGAAGGGTATTAGCAAAGCTAGATCAAAATAAAAAAGCAGGCACCATTTTTTGTGACAGTAATTCAGCTATTAAGCTCTCAAAAAATCCAGTAATGCATGGTCGCACCAAACATATAGATGTGCGTTTTCATTTTCTTGGAGAATTGAACAAGAATGGGAGCATAGAGTTGGTCATTGGATTCAAAAAACATAATACATAGTCACTTTTGTTTTATTTTAATTAAGACGTGGTCACTAAAACGTTGACTTCCGTTAGTTTGATGACCGACACGTTAGTAAAAGAGTTTAGTTTTACTTTAACCCTGAACTTTAGATAAAATACTAATTCGGGACCATTTTATAAATTTAAAGTAAGTTAGGGACAAAGTTCTAATTTACCATTTTTAATATACTTTTTTCCTTCCCCTAGCAAAGGATGATACCCTGGATAGACCCAGCGATGAATAAGAGAGGTAATTGAAAGCACTAGATTTGGTTGCTAAACTTGACCACGATTAAAAAGATTAAAACAAGAAGAAGAAAAACTCGATGAAAATTGCTAGTGACAACAAAATGGATTTTTAATTTGTTTCTTTTCAACAATTCAAGTTGAACGACGCCATACTTTCATACACCGGAATCGTTGATCTGCAAACTGTCAAAGCTTCTTTCCATTCTTCCAACTGCATTAGTATCTGTAGAAATAATTGATCCAATTTTATCAGAATCACAAGATACGACTCGATTGTTATGGCCCAAAAAACCAACGTTAATTCACCAAAGGATGTTTGTTAGAAGAAGAAACATGATGTGTTAGCATTCGGTTTAGCTTCAGAACTTATTCAGTGGTTCATCAGATCTGGAAGTAACAAGAAATGAATATTTATTGATATGAACATGAAATGGTAGCATGGACCCTACTGCTATATCACACGAAATTGATCTATCCTTAAATTAAGTTTCTTCAAGCAACGTTCGGCTAGAAAATGTGAATACGACTTATGGAAGTAGCTCAAGAAATTTTTCCCGAGTTCGCATCAAGCTGACAGAAAAAGGACGGCAGACTTCCATCTGGAGATTTTCAATACTTTTATACAAAACAACAGCTTCCCGAGGATCTGAACTTTAGGTTAAGAAACAACTTTCATTCGTTTCTTTCTAATTTCTATGAATGCAAAGATTTTGAATGAATGATCTTCTGTTATATTTTTCAGCTGATAAAATACACGTACATACAGGAGTACCTAAACTTAAACAATAATATATATATATATATATATACCCATAACTACCCCGTAACAGGTCAACAGAATGCAAATTAGATCATTATCAGATCACATTAATTCACTGAAGAGAAAATTATATTCTCAAAACTGTGGCAGGGCAAAAACGCATTCAACAATATTTAAATGATTTTTCTTGATAATGAAAACTAGATAAGGATACTGCCTGAGGAATTAGACTTAAGAGCCTTGTCCGACAATGCTTTGATATCAGTAACAGTCCTTATCTCTTGCTTTTCTTGCTTCTAGTGAGGCCATTTTTTGGCAAACAAATCACTTTTCATCTGCGTATACAGCTTACAAAATGTAGAAGTTTAGTTCATTTTTGCATTCCTCCAGCAAGTGTGGAAGCTAGGAGAAGAAGAAAAGTATATTAAAAAAAGGATAAATTAGAACTTTGTCCCTAAATTACTTTGAATTTATAAAATAATCCATAATTAGTATTTTATCTAAAATTCAGGGATTAAAGTAAAACTTAAAACCCTTTTACTAACGTGTCATGTCATCAAACTAACAGAAATCAAAGTTTTAGTGGCCACATGTTAATTAAAATAATACGAAAGTGACTATGTATTATGTTTTTTTAATCCAATGACCATTAGATTGTAAAACTCAAACAAAAGTGACCAAATCTGTAGTTTACCCTTTAATTTATTGAAATTTTTTTTTCTTGAAATTGAACATTTGAAGAGTTATCTTCATTTATATGTATATAGAAAATTACATTAAATTATAATATTTTATAAACTTTTATGTTTATTATAAATATTAAGGTTAATTATTCCATTCATACATTAAGTATATTCAATTCTCAGTTTGATACATAATATTAAAAAATTCTCGAACTTGTATATGGTGTTTTCTATCGTTAACAAGTTCACCCATTTCCGTCATGGAAGGTGATGTGGCACTTTAAATGGGTGTCACGTGGTATGTGTCATTTCCCTCGCCCATTTCCAAAGTGCCACGTGACATTTTGTTAAGGGTTCCACATCATCTTTCGTGACGGAAATGAGTGAACATGTTAACGGTACAAAACATCATATATGTAATCGAGAATTTTTAAATATTATGTATGAAACTTAGAATTTGGTATACTTCATATATGAATGGGGCAATTAACCCTGAATATTATAAACATATATCAAATAAAATAAAAAAATAAGATAAAAATGTAACATTACGTTACATGTTAATATAAGTGATGGAATAATATTAACATACTCTTGATATTTTTAAAAAAAATATAACGATCAAACATTTAAATTAAATCACATTTATAATAATTTTATTTTATAATAAACCATAATGAAAATTGGATGATGAAAAACGTAGGAGAATCTAAAATTCTCTAAGACACTAAAAAACACAAAACTTAGTTGGAAAAAAAGTAAATAAAATACAAAGACAATAAAGAGAATGAACAAGAAAAAGGTGCAGATTAAATACAAAGTATTCTCAAGAAATGATCATATAAATAATAAAATGAAGAATATCTCTCGGCCTTTTTATAATCATCGATATAGATTGATTTATATATACGGTTAAGATGAAATAAAAAAAACAATAAATAAAGAAACTAAATCCTTCTTTGTAATTATGCTCACATGAATTATAATAATAAAATTAATCAAAATTTAAATTAGAGCTTACTATATTTATTTAAAGATCAATTCAAAATCAATTTTGGTTTATAAATCAAGTTAATAAATGAATTCAAATAAAATATATAGTCTTAATCGTGATTGCTTTGCATCTAAATCATTTTTGAGTCATTTTCAGTAACATAATATAATAAAAAAATTGAGTGTTTAAATACATAATATAACCGAAATTAATTAAAATTTAATTGCTAATGACGATAGATGTGGATAGTCTAGCAAAGACCGAATTTTAGAGATAAACTTGAAATTTCAATTAACCAGATAGAAGAGTTAGTTGCGGAAGTTGGGTTTCGTTGAATGTAATTGGCGTGTATCCAGGAGAAAAAAATCTAATTTGATGATCGGTCAAAATTAAGGCTAAGCAAAATCTAACGATATATCATCTCAAATGAATTATTCTACTTTATTTACTTATTTACTTTATCATCATTTATTCGTTATTTATTTTTATTATTTTATTATTTTCATTTTTTCTAAATATTCCATCTTTATTTTTTTCAGATTAAACCAAACGATCTAAACAAGCAGTGGTGGTTTTTTGGGATACTCTAGATTTTGGTATGGATACTAAATATTAAAATATATGTGGATATCATATCGTTTGTAATCTTCATATTCATAGGTGTACTTTGCTGCTTCATGGTCTTTCTGTTTTATAGTAAGTACACAGCAATGGTGATTAAACAGAACTCAAACTCGAACACAGGTCAGTCTCCGGTAAGCGTGTCCACCAGATAAAGGTGGCGCTCCGTCCATTAGCGAGCTATCAAATCTGAGTATTTCTTCATCCACGATTCATGCTGGAATAAACCCTAGTGAGGGTGTTTCTTTATTATTAATGAATCTCAAAATCTTTGTATGGAACGCTGTGGGTTGCTGCTCAAGAGTCGGTTGAATTCTATTTAAAATATTAAAAATATACAAACGAATAGTAATTAAAAAATATTAACTGAATTTTGTTATATAAGATAAAAATAATCATAAAGAAACATTAATTTAATGTATAATAAAATATATAATATATGAATATAATATTTATTTATTTATTTATTATCCATATCCTAGTTTAATTAGAAATTGTATTATAGATTTCGTTTTCTAAACTTTTTTTATTCTATAAATTAAACCACAAAACTTGTTTTTATCATTCAATTTCTAACTCACACATCTTTTTGAGTATAAATAAAAACCCTCTTTTCATCAAATATTAACCCTTCATCCTTTTGTGCATCTTTTCGTGCATGGACTGTTGATTTAATTTGGATCCCTCGTCAGGCCAACCATGCCGCTGACGCTTTGGCAAAACACGCTCCTCGCTCCACCTTTGAGCTCTCGCACCTTCAAGAACCGCCAAGCTATCTCCATGATCTTCTTTGTAGAGACAGAGATGGTCCTCCCTATTAAACCTACACTCTCTTAGTCTAGCTTGTTAGTTTCCACTTACATTAAAAAAAAACCCTCTTTTCATCAAATATTAACCCTCCATACTTAAGAATCCATCGATGCCTGTAATCCTAAAAAGTGAACCTAATTTGGATAAACGGTTCTTGAGAAGATTTGTTTCAAGATCCAATAACTCTGGAATTTTATATCCTTCAAATTAAACTTTTTGTAAGTGTAATTCCAAGAACGAAAAGTTACACTTAGTTTTTCAGGTTGACTGTGTTTCTCCTATCATCGTACCACCAATTTAATGGTGTATATGGATGAAACCAGAGATAGGATGTATAAAACTGTTGGATATCTCCTTAATTGGAGAGGTTTTAGAAAATTCTAGAGCTTTATAGAGAAGTGTAGAATTTTCTAGAACATTCCGGAGAACTCTAGAGAAGTATAAAACTCTCTAGAAGCTTGTGAAAGAGTGTGGAATCCTCTAAAATATTCTAGAGATGTGTAGAAGCTTGTGGAAGAGTGTGAAATCCTCTTGAATATTATGGAGATGTGTGAAACCTTATAGAAGAGTATGGAAGAATATGAAAGGGAGTGGAAGAGTGTAGAGCTTCTTAGAGTGTGTGGAGCATTCTAGATAATTAATCTCCACCATTGGATGTAAGTAATCTCCACCATTCATTGTGGAGGTGGAGTAGTATAAATAGGGGTGGGAGGCTTCATTCCTAACCATCCCAAGAAATCCAAGCTTGAGAAACTAGAGAGTTAGAGAGCCTCTTTGAAAGAGAAGAGAGATAACTTGGGAAATCTTTATCCTTAAGCTTGAGTGAGCCACTAAGTGTGAGTCAAATTTTGTGAACACATCATTGTAATCCTACTATTCTTTTGTATAGTGGAAGAATCTCCAAATTGGAGAATTATACTCTTGTGCTCTCGTTATTATCTTTAATCTTTAAGTGTCTATCTTAACTTCACGAAGCGGGAAAGATCGTTATTCTCAACAAAAACTAAATAGGGACGGATCAATAATGTCAGGATATTCAAGTTTTGGTGTTTATTTCGTGATCACAAGGGTAAACCACTGTGTGCTTTTGCAACAAAAACATTTAAAGAAAATATATTTTTGGTAGAGTTATGGGCCGTGTGGAGGGGCCTTATTATTGCCTTAAATTTAGGTATTAGTATAATTTGGGTTGAATCAAAATTCAATGAGTGTTGTGAAAACCATTAATGGGGAGCAACCCTATAGTTCGAAGAGTAGTCAATGCTTAAGCCAAATATGGAAGTTGTTAGTTTTATTTAAAGGCTATCGTGTAACACATTCATGGCGCAAAGCCAATAAAGAAGTTGATCATCTTTCAAGGGTGCATATTAGTCAAAACGATGCAGTGTTATGGCCAATAGAATTCTCTGATGAGCTTCAAACTATTATCAATAGTGATGCACAAGGCAAGATTTATTTTAGACTTTAAAAAAGAAAAGACGGCCTACTCTTAGAATTGAAGCTTCCACCACAAAAAGGAAGATCTAGCATACAGAGAAGAAAGATGAACATAACAAAGATTAGTTTGATCGAATCTATCAAATTGTAAATTTAAAGAGTTATCTTCACTTCTGTACATACATTAAATTATACTATTTGTTAATGTAAATGACAGAATAGTATTTATATATCCTCGATAACTTCAAGAAAATATACTGTCAAACATAAAAATCAAATCACATATTTATTATAATTTTTATAATAAAACATGATAAAAATGAATATTCGGAAATATAAATGTGACACATGTTATGAACGGTCTTTTTAACAGTTGTTTCATCGTAGGCATCTAAAAGTGCAATGGAGAAAACGTTATATACTTATTTTTGTATTAAACCTATTTGATTCTTAGAAGTGTTCAATTTGATCTGAAATGGGATCTAAGTAGTGTTCTCTTGTTGCATTTACGTGGATCTGTCAGCTGCCTGTGTCTTTTCTTCTTACAAATGTAGTTTTTTTGGGTTTCGAATAGCTTGAACATAGATTCCAAGTGCCAATAGGCAGATGTTGATGTTTCTTCAGCTTGTAATTGAGTTGTTTTTCATGCTTAGGGTTATATTGCACTGTGATAATTGAGTTTACTTTGTGTGATTTCTATCACAAAACCACAGAAACATATGAACTTAGTATTCATTACTTGCCTGCTTCCTAATTTTGTCAGTGTATAGTTCCGTAGAGTTGATTATTTGCCCGAGTGTGTAATGAATCTGCAGGTCTGGTGTTTAGCATAGGCATTTCAGGTTGTCACCGGACCTTGTAGTTACGGTTTGGTCGATTCGGTAATGGGAGAAATGGTTTGAACAAGTAAGTAGATTTTAGGTTGTCATTGGAACATTTTATTTATCGTGCGGTTCGACTGTTCGACGAGCTTTTGCTTCGGTAAATTCTTTCTCCTTTTATTCTTATGTGCTAGAGAAGTTGGTACTTATGCCCCTGCTTTCCCCCTAGCTTTGTTTGTCCCTGGTTGAATTCGATGATATTATAGCCTAGATTTCTTATGTTTTGACCGGTGTCGACTTAACATTAATTTTGGTAATTTTAGCATATGAAAATGAAAAACATTGCGTTATGTGAAGTCCCTTGGGTCCTAGAGCATATATGTGCTATAAATGTTGATGTCGCTGGTATCATTGCGTGGCTTGGTTTTGGTTTCCCTGTTTTAGTAGGGTATAGGCCCAGAAGAATGGTGGAAGCATCACATTTATCTGGTTTCTGAGGTTCATCGTCGTGGATAAGTAGCTGATCTACTGCAGTTTTAGGTCCTATAAAATAAACGCATCACTGAAGCACCATGTTTTAGGGACGACGGGCTCTGTTTGTACTTGCAAACATACTTCTTTTGTACCGAAATGAGTGTTAGAAATCTGTATGTTCCATACTTCTTATGCTTATTTTTATGCTGTTTTCTCAACTTCTCTCTTCAAAATTGACGGGTATCGTGCCATAACAAGTGCCTATTACCGAGGAGCTGTCGGTGCACTTCTTGTGTACGATATTACCCGACACTCCATGTTCGATAACGTCGAGAGGTGGTTAAGAGAGTTAAGGCGCCTAAGAGTTGGAGTTCGGGCAAAAGATCGATTCGATTTACGTTCAAAATTTTTACCAGGGCATTATAGTATTGCATTTTTACAAGAGAATTAAGATTGAGATGTCAATGATGTTACGTAGGATTAGTTTTAGAATATGCTTACCTTTTGCTGCATGTTAAAATATTGAAAGCAAATGAAGTGTATATCTTTGCGGTAGCCATATCCTTATGTTGAAACCAGTTTAGTTTCTCAACTCAAACACATTCTTTTCTTTCTTTCTTTTTCTGTTTTGGATTCATTTCAACAAGAAGGATACAAATGTGCCCGTTGTGGCCTTGCTTGTCTATGATATGTTGAATTTTCTATTGAACATAAAAGCTTATAATAAATGACAAATCAATGATCCACTGTCGTCCTGTGGTTAGTATATCTGGCATTCACCAAGGAGACCCGGGTTCAATTATTAACCATTTTTCTGGTGTTGGGCTTCTGTATTGAAAAGTCTGGGAAGAACATTCATGGAACGTGCTGTTTGTTAATTGTGCACGATTTAGGTGGAAGTGTCAAAAACAAAAACCATATATAAGGAGACTAATAATCAGGGATTCAAATTGCGGTCGCGTTATGTTTATCGCGGACGTGAATTTTTTTTAAATTCGCACAACTTATTATAAAATATAGTAATTATAATTATAGAAAATCACTTTTAATGATTTTTAGAGTATTTTGTAACACTTATAGACTTTTATTAATACATAAACACAATTTTTACCATCATTAATTATTTTTGTATTTATTTATAAATTTCTTAAGAATATTATATTAACTCATAACAAATAAAAAAATAGAAAATATTGAGATCAACATAGAGTAGGGCTGCAGAAAGTTTTCAATGCAACAATTGGATGTTATTAAAGAAATTAATTTTTATTAAAATCTTAAAACTACAAAAGAACGAATTACTTACCTGTCTTAAGAATATTATATTAACTCATAACAAACAAAACCGTAAACAACGACAAAAAATCGTAAAAGGCAGAGAAAAACATGTCACAAATACAGATATAAACGTGCCATAAAGACAGAGAACATGTCACAAAGACACAATTATTCTGATTAAAATAACTAAAAAAAAGAAAAAAAAAAGATAATCGGCATGCGACAACCAATATTAAAACAGGTGTCGACGTCGGTTAAACAAAATTACAAAAAAGTTGAATTGACTAATAAAATCAACACAAATTATAAAGAGAAAAAAAAGGAAAAGAGAGGAACTAATAACTAGGTTTAAAATTACTATTTTGATAATAAAAAAAATTGTATGTGACTAACCTTCCTTTAGAATAACGAAATATGGGTTGTCTCACAGAAGTCATGACGGATTCAGTACCATAAATCACTTCACCATCGTCACACAAACTGAATTTCATGTACTCAAAATAAGAAATATCATCGGTTGTAGTTTGAGTGTAGCCAATTATACAAGAAAATTAATAATTTATGTATTAAACACGTAATTTACTTATTATATTTTAAGGCATCTTCAGTTCTAAAAGTCATGAAATCAAGTATTGATATTAATTTTTTTGGTTTAATTTTCTTTTAAGATCTTTCTATTTTAAAATTAATAAAATTAAAATCGAATTTCCTTAGTTATTAGGATTTAATTATTTTAAGACTTTATATATTTTGTTCTTTAAAAAAAACTATCGGGTTTTATTATAAAAGACTAAACTAAAACAAATAAAGTCCTCCAGCCGTAACCCATTACATCTTATCTAAAGCAACCCTACACTAGTCAACAAAAGAAAATAGGAAACTAAAACTTATCTGACAGTTTCACCTTCTTGTTCCTTTCGAAATGTGTCATTGAAAAACTTATAAGAAAGCTTTAAATTTTTTGTTGAACCTGAATTGCTCTGAACCTCCATCTTATCCATAAAGATTCTATAACCGGCGTCTATCATTCTTCGCTTGTTTCGCCGGATATCTGGAATTTCCTCAACCCATAACAAATCTTTTTCTTCATCCCTTTTTCCTGATGCGAGCAAGTGCGCAATTTAATTCCCCTCTCGGTGTAAACTTAAATTCACAGGTATGTAATTCTTTTATATATGATTTTTTTTGAAGTAACTGTGATGTTGGTGATGTTTGGTGTTGTAATGGAGATTAACGGAAAAACAGCCCGTTATAGCCGCGATCGACCGTTACCCGTTAAATTATTGCCGTTATAGGGCGTTATGGGTGTGATTCCGTTTCACACCGTGATTTCGGCTGATATAAGTAGCGGGAGCCGCCGATATCGCCATATTAAGGGCGTTATACCGTTACACAGCCGTTTTTTGAATCCTGCTAATAATTTAGAACAGGTTTCAAGTCCAATGTAGTAGTATGTCGTGAACTGGACCAAACCAAAGCATATAACTGTCTGAATTGGATTTCTGGTATTTTTTTTTTAATTTTAACAATAACTCATCATTGATAAATGGTAATATGAATTGTAACTACCAAATGTATTCTCCATTGTCGTCCCGGGTTCAATTTCCGGAAATGGAATAATATGTTTTCATTTTTGGCCGGATTCTGCTGATAGAGCAATTAGTTAGGAAATGATACATTTGGGACAGTTTGCCAATACCGGATTGCATATTGTGTGACTTTGTGAGTGAACTTTAGAAATCATGAGGACATTCATGAATACTGTGACGAACAATTGCAACGAATACCAATTCCATCAACATCGACACATTTCAATCCAAACCCAAATTTATGACGATACATTAATAATGTAATAAACCAAGAGAAAAAGGGGTTTGGAATGTCAACGAAAAATCTCTTGAAGAAAACAACGACAGACTCAGAAATTATCCAAAACCAAGTTACCAAAACTCGAAACAACTCAACTTAGATCATAAACTACTATTCCTAAGCTCCAATGTTTTGAGACTTGTTAAGGATGACACCTTCATATTTGACTTGGAACCACTTCATGGCATCTTCCTTAGTAACCCTGTGCTGAATGCCAACACGTGACTTGCACCTACGACGACGACCCACACGGTACCCTGCTCGTTCAAGAACAACGTAGAAGTCCATACCATAGATACCAGTTGAAGGATCATACCTAGAGAGAAAGGAATAGTTGTAAGTTTTTGCTTTTAACGGTGCTAACAACATCATTATTGAATGTTACTATGAGTACATGAATCCACCAACATAACTAACTTCTTTTTACTATCGCAATAAGAGAACCAATATCCACAAGATTCCTCTTATGCTTGTAGTATATCATCCACAAGGAAGATTACTGATAATACTAAATCCATTATGAAGTATGAACCCACAAAACCAAAAGTCGAAATAGTCAAAAATTGACTCAAAAACAAAAGGATAGCATCATAAAAGCAAATGCATTGCCATTTCAAGTTATAGTGTTTTAATTACAAAGTTCAGCGAAAATCAATGGCCTAAAGCTAAGCAAAAGTCCTCGACATAGGTCTATCATAATCATTCTTCTTAATTTTAAACTAAAACATGTATCCAAAATGAATTATTGACATACAACCATCAATTAGAATGCATCAAAATTTGATAATAAAGGTTACCCAAAATAAACTCACTTGATTCCAAGATCGATGTGTTCTTGGATACCGAATCCGAAACAGCCAGTATCACTGAAGTTCCTCCTCAAAAGCTCATATTCTTTAACTTTCAATCCACTCTCAAGTAGTTGCATAGCTTTCTCTCCCCTCACCGTAACGTAGCAAGCAATCTTCTCATTACGCCTAATTCCAAATGATCTCACAGTATACCTAGCTGCTTGCATCAACCCAGTATTTTTTGTTCATTAACAACAAAATGGTAAAGAAAAAGTCGAAATATACCATCAGTTCCCGTATTTTGGAAAATTTAAAGATTTAGCCCGTGTAGTTAAACATGTACGAAGATTTAATTTTTAACTTCTATAGTTCTATTATCTTTTTAATATCGAAAACGTATGAAATTTTTTTATTACATTTTTTAAGAACAGAGACTAAATCTAAAACTCGACTGAAGTACAAGGATTTACAGCATATTTTTACCAAGAAAACTAAAACACAGAATTTGTTTGAGAATTTATACCCTTGGAGAAAACTGGGGTTTGACCACTGAGTTGTTCCAAGACCTAAACGAAAGCAAAAACAGGGTAAACTAATATTGAAGTAAAATGATTTGGAGATTTGAGAATGGATGTGTTCAGGGTACCTTGGCAGCACGGGTGAGACGATCACCGCTTTCACCGACGGAGATGTTGAGGACGAGCTTCTGAACTTTGATTTCCCTCATGGGATTCGATAATTTCTTCTCCGATGCCTTCCGTAATTAGTCAAAAACAAAAACAACATGATGGAAATGAGATTATGGATTAATATAGATCGTATAAATGTTTGAATCAAGCGACTAGATTATCAGAAAGAGAGATACCATGGCGACTTGAAGGATGTCGAGTTGCTGTGCTGTTGGTAAGCTGCAGATTAGGGTTTTAGGATTCTTATATGAGTTCCACGCCTGACCTCCTTTTTAAGTTGGGTTTTGGGAAAGAGAATTGGATAATTACTTAAAAATTTATTTCCTCTATTTGTTTTTCAATTAAGTTTGAGAGAGAGAAAATATAAATTACTAAACAAAAATTATTTTCCCCACTTTATAAAATTAATAAAATTCTAAACTAAAAAAATATATTTGAATCACATATTGAGTGATAATTAAGAAAGAGTGTTATTCTCTTTTAAGGTATCGAGTATGAGTAATTACATTTATTTATATTTTAAATTAGATTTAATACAAATATTAATATAAAAGTGAATTTAATATGTTATAATTAAAATGTATCATTTTATATATTTTAAATTAATAAATTATCTTCATTATTATAATTTTATTAAATTGAAATGTATTATATCTTATATTTTAAAATATTACAACATCGATCGGATTTTAATCTTACTTAACAACTTTATATTAAAATAGACTAATTCAATAAAATCGAGTTTTCCGTAAAATTCTCTTCAAATATATAATGAATAAATAATAAAATATAAAATTCTTACTCTAACTGGGATATAAACAAGTCAATGCATAAGTTAAAATGCTTACTACGATAAACTCTCAATTATTAGAAAAATTCTAAGTCAATAAAACTCTTCGTTATAATTCAATTATAATATATTAAAATTATTTTTATTTTTTCATTAAAATGATTTAAAATATAAATAAAATACATTCACGTATTAATCAATTATAATATTTGTGTATATATATAATATTGTTGTATTATTCAATTATTTTATGTTGGAGTTCTTATTAGGTCACTTTCCCTTTTTTATTGCCGTTAACTGTATATATTATATAGTGATATATTTGTTATTTGAATGGTGCAACCGAGGGTTGGGGCATTTGCCTTTTTCTCCTCATGTCTTGGGTTCAAACCCCACCAACAACTGTTATTAATACAATTTACTTTTTATTCATTCAATTGGTGACACATGGCATCATTTGATTGGATTAAATTTTTTAAATTAAATAAAAATATTATACAAATTAAATTTATTGAATTAATTAAAAGGTAAGACCAAATTAATAGAATGTGTAATTATACAAATTTTATTAATTGTCACATCATCTCTTCTGTTAATATTTAACAGAATGTGGCTTAATTGACAAGATTTAAATAGTTAGGTGACCCGATTGACAAAATTAAAAAATCGATGATTAAAGTAAAATGGGTAATTTTAATGAGGCCCTTGTTTTGTCCCATTTTGTATGTATTTTCACCGAATACCATATAAAATCCTTTTGAAAAAAAGTAAAATGAGTAAATAGTTAGGTGATCAATTGTATAATTTACCCTAAAAACTAATGTTTAATAAATATTATATTTTAATTAAATTACATTTAGATTTTTAACTAATTTATAATTATAAGTTTAGTATTTTATAATTTAACATTTTATAAATTAATTTAATGATGCTCATCGTTAACCGTACTCATCTACACTCCACGAAATGCTGTTGGCGTGAGAGTTTTCATATCCACCACAAATTTTATTTTAATATACTAAATTATTTTTTCCATCACATTACGAGTTTTTTTTAAAATCAAAATAAGATTCGAATCATAATTTTTATCATGCATGTTTAGCTTCTTCAATTGTTATAGGCAAGTTTTTCATAATTGAACTGGTTAGAGACCGATCAAATAATCTGTTTTGGACGAGATTGTCAGTCTAACTGGTTTCCTATAATTTAATGTCATATTTAATATAGTAGAGTACACAGTGATATAAATGATTTGGTTTGTCGATTAAGTATTAATTTGATTGATCTTGTTACTATTATAACATCAAAAATATTTTGAGTACGTTTAAATGTAATTATCTTCGATATTATAACCAAATCATTTGATTGGTCCGACTTATTCTACGTTTAAATCTACATCTTTAAAACAGTATCGAAAACGATCCCGATGTGGAGACGACCAAAGCCATCATGGTCTAGGCTTCAACCGGTTTGCCAGGCCGAACAACAAATCCCAGCAACGACATTGTCTCATTGAGGCTATGTGAATGACTTTTAAGCCTCAAGCCTTTAGGTCTACTTACGTCTATATGTGCATTGAGAACCGAACACGCCAAGTAATTTTGTATCCACCCGAATTCCGAAGGAGAAGCCGCCAAAGAAACAGGCGAAAATGGTGAAACTAAAACATATTTACATGAAAGAACCATGGAAGTACAAAGGCTATTACAAGGCAAGCCATCATGAAGTTACCGAATGGCTGTCCGCGCCAGCATCCCACACCTTGACCCAATGACATTTCCTTCAACTAAACTACTCGAATTTCCGATACTTCGATCGTTTTAACTCGATACCTCACTGATCCCTCTCACACAACCCATCTCCCGATGCTTACACAATCCAAAGCCATCATGCAATCCCAAACCAGCGTTTTCTTTAGAATTTTCCATAATAACAGTCTCGGATACAATCCCATTATTTGAATTCTTCGAATTTCCAGCTATTTGACTCGAATTCTTACTAGTTTCTAACCTATCACACCTTTCCTCTTGATCCATTAATCTCAAATAACTTAAAATTCTTAAAAATAAAATAACTCCAAAATTATCAACAACAAAAAAACTTGCATGTTATACTCAAACCCTGAAACTTACTTTTCCATGCTCATACAAATCCCAAAAAAATCTGCAAACCCGTTATCACAAAGGATCAACACTAATTAACAGTGATTAAGAGCTAATTAACTCTCTCCAAAGCAAATAAAAATCGAACCTTTGTTGACTTGCAAAACAACCCAGAATCAGATCCTTAACTAACTACATTTGGTCACTTCAACTCCAAGCAAATAATTAAAAGCAAAGTTTATCACAAAAAATTTCTTAACTTTCATATGTGAAAATCCTCCATTGTTGAAAGGCTAAAAGAGAAAATTCATAGTAAAAATGGGTTTTATTGACTTGATACAACAAGACACACCCTCCATTGAAATAGAAAATCAATTGTGGGAAATCTACATACATATGGAGGCTTGACAGAGAGTTGACAGAAGTTATAAAATAATCATTATATTTATTAATATTTATAAAATGATGATTAAAATTTTCGAATTATTAAAAGTTAATAACATGTTTGACCATTACATCTATTAGATGATTGACTTCTCGTGAGATTCAGATGAAATTGATTATCTATCCTCGTTGCTTGAACTTTGAGATAGCGCGAATTAGATTCAAAAGGACTAGACTGAGCATAAGTAGCATTAAGTGCCGATATGGCTCGGAAATAATCTGATTATATCTGTATTAATTCAAAATCATATTACCAAGTGATACATAAGTGGTCATAAATAACCCAGAGTTCCGTTTGAACAATTTTGTTTTCTTTATCAAATCTTAAATTAGCTGGTTGGTCCACTAATGCTAATTTAATACAACACAAATATTATAAGTTCTTAATTCGTTTGGATCTGCTCAAAGCCCAAATCTTAACTCAAAGATCACCCCCAATCGAGAGTCGAATAACGTTGGAATGGACTCAGCATAGCTAACCAAAAAGAACAAAAAATCATCCATATAGTGTGATGCTCCATTCAAATTTAAACAAAAATATTGTTAAGATGCACGAACACTTCAATGATTTATGAATTTGTTATTATTTATTAAGATATTGGATTCGAAAATCGTGAATGCAAAAGTATGATTTTTTATTATCAAATGATTAAAAATCTTTGACAAAATACTACTTTATATTCACCTAGATTTATAAATAAAAAAAAATTAAACAAAAGGAGCGAAAAAACATGACCCAAAACTGAAAAAGGGATGCTTTTTAATTTTTTTCTTTTTTCCCACTAGGTTCTGATTTATCAAATTACAAAAATTCTTATCACATAAACTTCTTAACCATTTTATTTGTTACACTAATACTATACAATTTTTTTTTAATTTTTTTCAGGTATATGGAATTTTCTGTTAAAATTCATTCTACATTAAACTCGCCGTATATGAATCATGCAATTGCAAATCCATCCATTTATTTTTTTAATGGTGATTGATTTTAATTGTATTATATATATATATATATATAATGATTGTATTTTAATTTTATTTTTGTATTCTACTAACCAATTCTTATAGTAATATACCAATGTATCACTCCTAATTTTAGCTTAAAAAAATATTTCTAAAATGTGGCGGAGAACTTTAGATTTCGTTCCCGTCAGCGTTATGATGTAGCCCTAGGCTCCACGACGTCGTTTCATGACATTTTTTTCCATTTATAGTACATCCCGTAATAGAGAGAATTTAAAAAATATAATTAATATATTCAAGAAAATATTACATAATCTTTTAAAAGATCAAATCCTATAAAAGTACATAATAAGAACAACCATTTTAACTCGATTTTTTGAATTCACAATCCTAGAATTTAAATCTCTAATCTTTAGTTAAAAAATCTTAGAAGCTCATTCCGTTAAAACAACTAATGATCGATAGAAAGTTATTACTCCGTGTTTATAAGAAACATAGTATGCACACACATTGCCCGATCTAAATGAAAAGGGCAAAAGGACCTATGTGAAAATCAATTAGTTAGGTAAACATTGAAGCACCGAACATCCTTTAACGACCGAAAGGGAAACGTAATTATTAACAGCATGGGACCCTTAAAGCCTATTAGCTAAAGGCATCTTCTTTTGACAAAAGCAATCAAACATGCGACCCTCACATCATTACATCTGTCTATGTTCACCATCCAACAAAGTCCCTACCAATAATTGTTGACAGTCGGGGAAAAAATTAGGATTAAATATTAAGGACCAAATTGTCTAAACTCAAAACAATATAGACTCATTAAGTATTTAATCTCAAAAACTGGAGGAAACAATACCTAATTTAACTCAAGTTCAAACCGACAGGGACATAAAATGACATTAGACCAAAAAATTTAGGAAGGGCCACCCGGATATCATATACCGATAACCCCAACTCGAAAAGAATCTACTATAGTACCTGACCAGTTACGGTATTCCACCTTGCCCAGCATGTCGGCTTTTCTCGACAAAAAATGTGGGACTGGGGCTGCATCGACGATGAATGTTGTCTCGGCGAGATCACTTCACTGACTATTGAAACAAAATGAGACTTAAATGTGATAATCAAGATTACATAAAAGCAGCAATGGTAGAAAGAGAGTAATATAACATTTGGAACAAACAGTAACAATAATTGTCTGCAACTTGAAGTCGGCAACAGGAATAACTTAAAAACAAAGAACAAATGAAAGTAACCAAACAGAAAAGCCCACCATTCCTCATCTTTGGGACATTCTTCCTAGCCACAAATATACTTCTCGACTTTCCTCCACTCATAGCTTTCCAATCCATCTTACTCTAATCTTTTTAGTATCTACCATTTTACATGTACATAACTAAAATGTAAACTCACAGAATACAGGAGCGAGAGAGGCGTGATTAACGTAAAAGGATCAAGAGAAGGCAGCTACCACACTGCCAGAGGTTATATGTGTCGTGGAAGAACACAAAGTGATGCTGGATAGGCCTCAAAACAACCAGTGATATCATTCAAAGATAGTAGTTCTTTCGTGTCAACCATCAACTAGATATGTCGAATCGGAAATCACATTTAAAAGTTTTATGTCCCAGCTGGATGCATGAAATGTTGTGGTCCTATTTGCCGTTTCACATGATCTGGAATCAACTTGTTAATAAGCTCCGGCGAAGCACCAGATAACTGTAACCAGAAGAATCAAAATGAATAACAAAGTATAGACTAACAAGAAACAAACTTCTAGCTATAAATAATGCCATTCAATGAACATGTATCTTTGTATATGGAACGGCATGCGGAAATGAAGTTTAGTTAAGAAACATACTTCCTGTTTAAAGTTGAAAAGCGGCGGTAAAGGTCGCCCATTTGGCAGTCGAGCATTCGGTTCTCGAAGCTCATCAAAGAAGGGATGTGCACATGCTTCCAGCTGTCATAGCACATGAGATTGGGCCGTTATCACTAAAACATAAATATTTTGGGAAGCCAAATTGATAATTAAAGGATTTTGCACATTCCAAGATCACCAAGCAAAAGATTGAGAGCAACTCACAGCTGTACAGCGTAGACTTGGAGAGTATTGCAGTAGTCGTGAAGCAAGATCAATTGCTTCGGGAGGCATCCTTTTATGGAAAACCTAAAAATATACCAAGGTAATCAACCATTACATTTATATTGCAAACCTAAAATTTGTGTAATTGGGATTCAAAATCAATCAAATATTTCAGCCCTTAGGAAATGAGGGAAACCTTATGCCATGGATGTGCTTTAATCTGTGGAAACCTAAAATCTGTGTAATTGGGATTCATGCAGCGAATTTCTTCCCTAGTGGGTGTACCTAGGACCTGTAGTAAAAGATGTAAGAACTCCCGATGATACAAAGTAATGGTATAACTCCAAGCATCTTAAGCAAATCATACCTTGATAATCTCTACAAGCTGGTCCACAGCATTCTCCCCAGGAAACAATGGCTACAAATGCAAAATGAAATTAGATATCAATGAGCAGAGAGAAGAAAAATTACTTAAAAATAAATCAGGAAAAACAGAAATGCAAAACCAAACCTGGCCCAGCAGAAGTTCAGCAAGAACACAACCAGCTGACCAGATATCGATTGAGGTTGTGTATTCAGTGGCACCAAAGATAAGTTCTGGAGCCCGATAGAAACGTGAACATATGTATGAAATGTTAGCTTCACCTTTGACCTGATCACACACAACAATAGTAAGTATGAAATATATACAAAAGAAAGAGACAATATGATCTTAAACATGTTAACACAAAAGGAGGGACAAAGGTTAAACAAGTTTCAGCAGTTTGCACAATCAACAGTGAAGGGTATTAAATTTTGTTATCACGTTATCACAAAGCTGATTTTGCAAAGGTGTACAACAATACGGTATCACCCCCTGATGAAAAGCAGAAGTTAACAGATTATATGCCAGTCCTTTAGAAGTTACAATCAAAACCAAACACTCAAATAACAGAGAGATAAAATCTTATTTTAGGTTTCAGAAACTCATGGACTGAATAACAATGTTTCACTTGGAGAAATAATAATTTCTTGAATAAAATGTCAGTAAGAAGTCTGAAAGGAAGCACTTGGAAGATTAATATAAGGGAATCAACTTACAAGCACTTTTGCACTTCCAAAATCACAAATCTTAGCTTGGTGAGTTAGAGGATCAACCTGTACAAAGCCAACAATCGCCTAAGAAACATTGTCAATAATTTCGACAAAATGTCATCAGTAAGAAATGCATACCAAAAGATTTTGAGGCTTCAAATCCCTATGGCAAACTCCAACAACACTATGGAGGTATGCGAGCCCCCTAAATATCTGTAAAACCTCATCCAATTAGCATACAGAACATTAGACAAAAATAAAGTATGGAAAAGGGTACCATACAGACCTGATATGTGTAAAGTTTCACGTAGATAAGTGGCATTCTTTGATTTGCACTGCTGTAATGTTTCAAAACTCTATACATGCTTTCTGGTACATATTCCATGACCAAGTTAAGGAAAAGCTCATTATTAGTTGTCGTGGAGAAGAAACAATGCTTCAAGGAAATGACATTCGGGTGATCCAGCACACGCATCAATTGCAGTTCACGGTTCTTATATCTTTTGTCTTGCAAAACCTTCTTTATAGCCACAGTCTCTCCCGTTTCCAAGCATTTTGCCTGAAAGAGAAGATCACATCAGCGTCCAAACATAAAACAATGTCACCTTGACTACAATCTGCCCATGTCTGAGTACCTGAAAAACAATCCCGAACGAACCTGTCCCCACAACACGCTCGGCCATATAACTGATAGTCTACAATATCAAAACACCAAAAACATGAAATCACAAGTTAAAAACTAGTTATCATTCTTAATGTCGATCTTAACAGCAAATTAATTAATAACTAAAGCATAATTTGGGCAGCTAAACCCAAGAAGCAGCATGCCTGTTTAGGTTCTCCGTTTTTGCCACCAATCTTTGTGGAAATAATGTGACCGGTGACCGGATCGTTGTTGTCCACAACAGGGGCCGACATTTCCTGATAAATTAAGAAATTCACGGAGTAAGAAACGAGACGAGCAAGTCCTAAAAGGAAGACACAAAAATCTTGAGATTAAACAAAAAAGAGCTCAAAGCTGAAAAACCCAGAGAGAAGTAAATAGATCGAATCAAATGCAAAGCAAAATTTCAGCATCTAGGGTTCCCCGATCAGCTCAACCAACAAGATCGCCAAAAAATAAATTAAAAAATCCATAAAAATAGCTTAAATCCGCAAATCTCATACAATCACAAAACATGAACAAAATTTTCAACACAATTAAACCAAAAAAAAAAAGAATAACAAATTTAAAGTTCCGATGTCAGAAAAAATCATAAAAAGAAAAATGAAACGAAATTTACCTTATCGTCAGCCATGCCGTTGAAAAATAAAAGGAAAAAAAAAGATCTAACCACAGAAAGCGTAATGGTAGATCATAGGCCGGCAATAGAAGAAAAACAATTAATTATTTTGTTTAAAAAGCAAAAATGAAGAACAAGAAGAACTAAAAGAACAAAGCAGAGAGTAGTGAGAGACAGCAAACTAAAAGCCCTTGTGATTTACTCTTTTCCTTTTTATTTCTTCTGAATTTCGAGAACACCCTTTAAATTCTTATCTAATTACAGCGAATAGGATTCTGAACCAGAAACCATTTCTTCTCTTTTATATAAATCTAAATTATTTATAATTTTTCAAACTTTAACTGCATTGATAAAGTATATTAAACGTTACTAAAATGTGTTTAAATAAATATATTATGGTTTTTAAAGAATAATTTTGAATAGAATAATAATAGATGTATAGATAAAATATAACTAAAGTTATAATTGTTTGGATAATTACTTAGAAAGGGTAAACTGTATGAATAGTCACTTTTGTTTAAGGTATGATCGATTTTGGTCACTAATTTAAAACTAAGAGTAAATGGTCTCTCACATTATCAGTTCGTTCGATTTAAGCTCTTCTGCTAGTAATTTTCGTTAACATCCTTTTGTTTAAGTCCCTAACATGGTTGAGGGACTAAAATTGTATGGGAGTTAACGGCCAATGGACTAAAATTGAAAGAATCGATAAAATTAGGAATCATTTTACTTTAATTTTTAAATTGATGACCAAAGTTGATCAAACCCTAAACAAAAAGGATTATTCAGATAGTTTACCCTTACTTAAATTGTTACACAAATTTATCATCAACTCCGCGTAACTATCGAAAATGTTATAGTTATTACTCATTTTTTACGAACTTAATTTTTTTTTAATAATTACTCAAAATGTTACGAATAGTTACTCATATATAATATATTAAAATTAGAGATTTGATCTCTCAATTTTAATTTGATATAATTCCATCTTTATTTTTATAATATTATTAATAGATCAAAATTGTTAATTTTGTTAATTGTTTATATTTTTTGTTCAAACAAATCAGTTAGTTTTATTAAAAAAAATACTCAAAATAGTAATGAAAACATATTAGAATATTTTTATAACTATTAACGTAATAAACTAGTTACTCGAGGTGATATAATGATTATATAAGAAAAATGTTAAAACTTATCTAAAAATTTTGAACAAATGACAGATACGAACAAATCTGATTACATCGACAAACGAATCACAACATGTGATTAAACTACTAAAAGATCACCGACAATAGTAAATCATAATAAAACGTCGTGAGAAACTATCTACGAACTCAGATCGCGTATTTAAGTCTAATCCAAGGGTCCAAAGCAGAGAAAGTCAATAAGATTACAAATAAGTGTCATCTTGATTAATCAATTAGACGTCAAATTCAATCATAAAAAATTTACACGAAAAAAATGAACAAATGGCTGGAAAAATGCTATAAAAGGTAGACGAAAACATGTAATAACGGTAGAATTATTAGAAACTAAGAAAATAAAGGAAAGATAAATTTACAATATAAGAAAATAAATGAGAAACAAGAAATACAAACGGTCAACATCAACATCAAATTAGATTGGAGTTTTTGTTTATCAAATAAAAATAAGAAGATAATCATGGACCATTAAAATTTAAAGAGAGAATAAAGAGGGAAACTGCTAACCTTAATGTATTAGGTTTTTGGAATTAATCACTGGTATCTGATCTATTGACCGACTAAATCAAATTGAGTTTTGCAGAGGCCTATTATGGTGGTGACCTTCCCAACTGTTGAAGCATGACTACATGCTTATGTGCGTGTGTGCAGTATGGCTGGAAATGTGTGTGTGTAAGCTATTAGTGTGCAGTTGGTTAGTTAGTTAGAATGGTTAGGAGCAATTATGGGGTTGTTAAGGCTGTAAGCATGTGTATAAATGTACTGAGTAGTATTGGTTAATACACACGTTTTGTATCTTCTTGATAATCTTCAAGACTCTTGTGCATAAACTTCAACATGGTATTAGAGCTGGTGATCTTGTGGTGTAGGAAGAACTACGTCGGGTTCTTGCTGAGTGCACGATGGCTTTATGTCACTTCCGGCTTCTCCCATTTTCGGCGGTGTTGTGAGCAGTTCTGAGCATTCAATAACTGCTTCCAAGAGCTTTACTAATAAACGATTGAGTGTTATGCTCAATGAACATAATTATCTGTTGTGGAAACAGTAGGTGCTGGTAACGGTCAGGAGTCATCGGCTGGAGAAGTTGCTTTCTGGGACGGCTATTTCTCCACCTGCCATGGTTGTGCTTGAGGATGGCACGGTTGCTGAAAATGAGGATCATGAGATCTTTGTAGTCCAAGACAGTGCCTTGGCCTCGTGCCTACTATCTACGATCAGTCCGTCTCTGTTGCCACATTTAGTAGGGGCTGAAACTGCTGCGTAGGTCTAGAACACTGTAAATAAAATCTTCGCCTGTAAGTCTGCGGCGGCGATAATGAACCTGCATTATCAGCTTAAAGCATTTCATCAAGGAGAATTAGGAATGTGGGGCTACATATATCAAGTTAAAGAGATATGTGATGCCTTAGCGTCGTGCGACAGTCCAGTGTCGGAGTTGGAGCACATTGCAACCATACTGAATGGGCTGTCAATTGAATACAGACCGATGGTGACTGTACTTTCAGCTAGCGGTGATGCCTTAACTCTGGAAGGGGTCGTGTTTGTCCTCATTGATGCTGAGACTCAGCAAATGAACTTTAGTAGGTTTGACAACATTACAGCTGTAGCTAATGTTGCTTAAGTAAAAACGTCCATGGATGAAAGAACCGCTCGATTTTCTAGACAAGATCAAACTGCATCAGAGAGGCATGATACCTATAATGGTCAAGCTGGTCGTGGTCGAGGGTGTGTCAAGATGCAGTGCCAGTTGTGTGGCAAGAATGGTCACCTTGTGAATAGGTGTTGGTACAGGTTCGATAAGTCGTTCTCAGGTGTGGATGAATCTGATCTGAGAAGTTCTGACTCAAGGAGTTCGTTTAAGGAACGCGTACCCACAGCTAATGTTTGTCATTACAATTCTAATAAGTGTTCGTGTGCGAGTAGACCGGATGGAGGTGCAGCTGGGCTCAACGATCAAGAATGGTTCAAGCCTATTGCAAATGTGGTTGCTATGACTTTAACTCTTGGTTCATGGTTTGTTGATTCAGGGGTGACACATCATATTACGCCTGATATCACAGAACTAGTGGATGGCTCAGATTATACAGGGGCTGGTAAGCTGACTGTAGGCAACGGTAATGGTTTGTCTATTACTAAAGTTGGTCAAGCTTCTATTTGTAATGCTTCGCGTGCTTTAATATTAAGTGAATTGTTACATGTGCCTTCCATTACTAAGAAATTAGTGTCGGTTTCCAAGCTTGCTAGGGATAATGAAGTATTCTTGGAGTTTCATGCTGATTACTGTGTGGTTCGGGATGAGAGAAATGGTAATGTGTTGCTGCGAGGAAGAGAGGTTGGTGGCTTATATGAGTTCGGTGCTGCTTTATTTACTCGTGGCCGAGCTGCTGAAGCAAATATAGTGTTTAGCTCTAGTAATGACTATGTACTATGGCATGATCGTCTAGGTCATCCATCTTATAAAATTTTACTGCAAGTTTGCAAGATGTGTAATATTACTCTGCCAAACAATTTGAATAAAGACTTGCTTCCAGTATGCGTTTCATGTCATTTGGGTTAAAGTCATAGGCTGCCGTTTTATGCGTCTGAGACTCGATATGAACAACCATTTCAGCTGGTTTTCTCTGATTTATGGGGTCCAAGTCACATTGAATCAAATGGTTTCAGATACTATGTGTATTTTGTAGATGCCTTTTCGAGGCATTCTTGGGTGTATCTGCTGAAGAACAAAGGGCAAACAGTTCATGCCTTTCAACTGTTTCAAAGGCTGGTTCGGAATCAATTTGGACAAGAGGTTAAGGCTGTGCAGACTGATTGGGGAGGTGAGTACCGATCTCTGTCAGCCTTGCTTGCCCAATGTGGGATTCAGCACCGAGTGACTTGTCCTCATACGTTCTAACAGAATGGGGTTGTCGAGATAAAACACATGAACTTATTTGAAATAGCGCTAACTCTATTAGCTCGAGCCTCATTACCTTTAAAAATATTGGTCCTTTGCACTTATTCAACAGGCTATCAACTAAGGTCCTTCAAGGTTGTACTCTATTTGAAAAATTGTTTAGGAAGCCCCCTACATATGATCATTTAAGGGTCTTTGGTTGTAGGTGTTTTCCTCATCTGCGGGTATTTCAACCCTATAAGCTCGTATACAGGTCACAATCATGCGTGTTTTTGGGTTATAGCATAAGTCTTTGAGGGTACCAATGCTTAGCGACCGATGGACGAGTGTATGTGTCTCGGCATGTCGTTTTCGATGAACGTGAGTTTCTGTTTGCTAAGTCTAGAGCTGTAACGAATGTAATTACTGCAGGAAGTACGTGTAATGGCAATCCACTGATCATGGTTCATGGTGCTCAACGTGTCTGTGGTAATTCCGCACGAGCAGTTGTGTAAGAAGCTAGATATGCTCTGGTATGCACTGGGGAAGTACCAGAGGATACTGAGGTTGGAGCTTCTAGCAGTAAGGTGAATCAGCATACTGAGAGTTGTAGTGTTGGTGAAAGCCAAAATGATAGCTTGGTGGCAGAGAATAAACAAATTGAAAATGACAGTGTTGGTGAAAGTCATAATGATAGCTTGGTGGGAGTGATGCAAGATCAGGTGTTAGATAATGAGGCAGGTTGTGTTGCAAATACTTCAGGTCATGTTGGGGCTGCCTCAGTATGCCCCTCGGTACAAAATGGCCATCCAATGGTCACTCGTAGTAAATGAGGAATCTTCAAACCAAAGGCGTTTGTTGCACAGAATCGAGGTGATGATGGAGAGCCGTGCTCGGTAGCTCAGGCACTTCAAGATTCGTAGTGGAGGGAGGCAGTGCTGGCTGAGTACGATGCGTTGGTCAGGAATGGTACTTGGATGCTAGAACCACTACCAAAAGGGCAAGCAACTGTCGGGTGTAAGTGGTTGTTCAAGGTCAAATTCAATGCAAATGGATCTGTGTTGAAGCATAAGGCGCATCTTGTGGCAAGAGGTTACTCACAAGTACCTGGCCATGATTTCAGCGATACGTTTAGCCCGATCGTGAAGATAACTACAGTAAATATGGTGTTGTCCCTAGCAATGGCTCGTGGTTGGAGTTTGAGGTAGGTGGACGTTAATAATGCGTTCTTGAATGGCGAGCTTAGAGAAGAGGTATACATGGTTCAGCCACCAGGGTTTGAACGAGTGGCTAGTGATGGCACTCGGTTGGTGTGCAGGCTAAATAAAGCCTTGTATGGGTTGCGTCAAGCACCACACATGTGGTATTCTAAGCTGCGTAATTTTTTGCTGGAGCTCGGGTTCTGTGGGAAGACAGCTGATGCGTCATTGTTTGTTCGCCGATTGGGTGGTGTTCGTGTGATGGTGCTTGTTTATGTTGACGATATTATTATCACTGGTGAGTCTAATATTGATGTTAATGAGGTTGTTAGCTTGCTTGGTAAAAAAAATTCGTTGAAAGATTTGGGAGAGCTGGGGTATTTCCTTGGTGTTTAAGTACATAGGACTTCTGAGCAGTTGGTACTTAGCCAACGTAAGTTCATTCGGGGGCTACTGGAACATACTGGTATGCTTGGTGCTAAGCCTGCACCTACGCCAATGGTGGTTTCACCAAAGTTGACTATTGATGCTGGGAAGCCACTCTCGGATGCATGGTTGTATCGAAGCATAGTTGGCTCTTTATTATACTTGTGTCATACGAGGCCAGATATCGCATTTAGCGTTAATCGTGTTGCTCAGTACATGCATCGGCCTTGTGATAGTCATTGGTTGGCTGTTAAGAGAATATTGCGTTACTTGAATAGAACACTTGATTGTGGCCTGATGTTTAGACGATCGTCTGCGTCTGAAGTTTGCTGTGTAACTGCGTTTGCAGATGCTGACTGGGCTAGTAACGTCGATGATCGACGGTCAGTTTCTGGCTCGTATGTATTTCTTGGCTGTAATTTGGTCTCGTGGAGTGCAAAAAGGCAAAAAGTTATGGCTCGTTCGACAACAGAAGCTGAATACCGTAGTATTGCAGATACTGTTGCTGAGGTGGTTTGGGTTAAGTCCTTGCTAGCAGACATGGGTGAAGCAGTCGATGCAGTCCCAGTTGTGTGGAGTGATAATACGAGCGCTATTGCCATGAGTGCGAATCCGGTGTTTCATGCACGATCGAAACATATAGAATTGGATATTCACTTTGTGCGTGAGAAAGTAGAGTGTGGGGACGTTCGTGTGAATTACGTACCAATAGAGCATAAAGTTGCGGATGGAATGACCAAACCATTGGCTAAGTCGGCACACATTCTGTTTAGTTAGAAAGCTCAGATAGAAAAAACGCGAACAGCTGAGAAGGACGGGGAGAATGTTGAAGCATGACTACATGCTTATGTGCAGTATGGCTTGAAGTGTGTGTGTGCAAGCTGTTAGTGTGCAGTTGGTTAGTTAGTTAGAATGGTTAGGAGCAGTTATGAGGTTGTTAAGGTTGTAAGCCTGTGTATAAATGTACTGAGTAGTATTGGTTAATACACACGTTTTGTATCTTCTTGATAATCTTCAAGACTCTTGTGCATAAACTTCAACATCAACCTAGTTTGCTTTATTCGCAAACGTCAAAATTTGAACCCTGACTATACTTAAGGAATTTACTATCTCATCTCACTAGACTAACTTGTTGTTTATAATGTATTACATCAAAATAACTTTAAACATTCAATTGATATATATAAATTTATGAGTAATTAAACATGGTTACTTAAATTTTTACAGTCTTGACTATATAACAAATGAACATTAAATAAATAATTTCATATCATCATTTTAATGTCAATAAATTTAGACCTGCGGGAAGAGATTAAATAAAAATAGAAAATTACATATAAAATTTCACCATAACAAATAGATTAAAACCATAATTAAAACAAACAAAAAATACAAATTTCATCGTAAGATAACAAAACCTCTTTAAACAACTCGAGGGGGCAAATGCAACTATAATTACAACTTTATATATATGAAAGGGAAAAAAATAAAAATTCAACCCCTTATAATATCCATGTATATAGAACCCTAATCAATCCAATATCGAAAAACTTCAACGATTCTTCGTGATATATGTGCAAGGAGTTGAACTCATAATTACGAGCTTATGTAGTTTTATTTTTTAAAATAAGTTTGAATTTTAAATCATAATTAAAAAATCATTACATTCTAAAGTATTTGGTCCGGTCCGAACCCTAAACTTATGAAACAATCGATTACTTCACTTAGGATAATAAATTCAGATATTTGTAGATATTGGATCCAAGTTGTAATTGTCACTGGCTTTGCTGTTGACGTCCTTGCCAAGTCCAAACTACATCTTGCAACGACGGCTTCAGTTCCCGGTTACAGAAATTCTTATATTCCAAAGTATCTCCCGACGTTTTGTTCAGCTCCACCACATGGAACGACGGCGTAACCTCGAAGATCTCGGCATCAATCGCTAATTGTCCTTTCCGTCCTTCTTTGATCCCTTGTAACCTCAACTTTCCTTCGTCGTTCCTGATATTGAAACTCTCGTTCCGAGCTATTTGTTCGAACCTCGAAACGATGTCGTCGGTCCCTTTTTTTGTGGTGAACCGGGACGAGTTGCATTGGTTCCAGTCTTCAAATAAGTCGGATAAATCAAATCCTTGGGAGAGGGATATAATGTCGAAAGCATGTAAAATCAACGAGATAATGTTGTTGGAAAAAAAAATTTACGAGATAATGCGTTCCAACAATTAATTGTTGAGATAGGGTGAAATCTACAGTTCAAACGTATGTCGCCAGGCGCTCTGGGCGACCAAAGAGGTCGCCATACCCTACCTATATCGGTAATTAGGCTTTTACCCGAAACCCTAAACTAAGTAACAATCTCGCCAGTTTGGTCGCCGGGATCACATGGCGACCTATAAGGTCGCCCGACATACATGACGACCTCCATTTCAGCAGGGCGTGCATGGCGATTACCTAAATTTTTCTAAGTAACAATGATTTCTTATTTCGGTAATTAGGCTTTTTATCTAAAACACGACGACCTTCATTTCAGCAGGGCGTGCATGGCGATCTTCAACCATGCAAAGTGCAGCATCTCACCATAGCTCGCAGGAACGGCATGGCGACCTCCTTGGTCGCCAGGAGCATCTGGTGACGTACGTTCGAACTGTAGATTTCACTCTATCTCAACAATTAATTATTGGAACACATTATCTCGTGAATTTTTTTTTCCAACAACATTATCTCGTTGATTTTACCGTCGAAAGCATTATAAACGTTTGGTCGAATTGGACTCATCGGCCTCGGTGTTACCGAAGCCGATTCGTCTTCAGAGCTGGTTTCATAAGCCGAAGACGATGTTGATGAATAGAATGCTGCATGTATATCGCTGAACATTCTTCATCAGCTTCGCCGTCGTGATCCATTGACTCGGGTTCGGGGCCAGGATCCGAGAAAGAAGCTTCCGGACCTCCGGCGGCAACCAATTCGGGCACTTGAAATCACCTCGACAAATCTTTCTATACATTTCCATCAAGTTCTGGTCCTGAAACGGTAAAAAACCGGCCAAGAGAACGTAAAGAATAACCCCACAAGATCAAATGTCCGCCTTAGCTCCGTCGTAACCTTTCTTGTTTATAACCTCCGGCGCCACATACGCCGGCGTCCCGCACGTCTTGTGAAGAAGCCCGTCTTACCGGCGAGACTCCGTTAAAGAGCTCAACCCGAAATCCGAGACTTTCAAATTCCCATTCTCATCCAAAAGTAAATTCTCCGGCTTCAAATCACGGTGGTAAACGCCTCTGCTGTGACAAAAATCAGTCGCGGCCACCAGCTGCTGAAAGTAACGACGAGCAACATCTTCCTTGAGCTTCCCTTTCGCCACCTTGTTGAATAGCTCTCCGCCGCGAACATATCCCATCACGAAATAGATCTTCGACTTGCTCGCCATCACCTGGTACAATTGAACGACTTTGGGATGTTTGATGATCCTCATGACGGAGATTTCGCGTTTCGTTTGGGATGTTTGGGATGTTTGTCGATGACTTTATTGGCGCAGCTTTGGCAGGTGGTGATATTTCTTACATAATATTAAACCTTTGCAAACGTGCCTTGTCCTAGTAATCTCCCAAGCTCGAACCTTTGCATCAGTCCCTTTCTTCTCCATTGTAAATCCTTTTTCTACAGCTAAAACAGCATGAACAATTTAATATATAAAAAACAGGAAAAATCCTTTTTTTCAACAATTACTATGAGAGAAGGGGCTGATTCAACACAAATTTTGCGTTTTGTCCAATGATTTTTCTCCCTTGAATAGCACAAAACTTGGCTTATTCTTTGTAGAAAACCTGCAGGGAAAAGCTTTACCAGGGAAATCTGTGGTTTCCAAAATTAGTGAAAGAATTTGCTGGACGGTCATATATAGTTTGAAGAGATGCTGATAAATTGGATCGGTGATCGGACGGTTGTTATTTATTTTGTGAGGTAAACGTTTGGTTTTTCTTTTCATGCATGCATACGTAGGAAATTCTAACAAAAATGCTGATACTTCAGCTGCATTTAGGTTTTAATAGTAGAATTCTTCATGTTACTAAAAACATTTTCTTACACTTTTTTTAAAGAGAATAAATCGGTACAAAAATTATAATTTTGGTCTCGATTTTAAGATGTCATTGATGGTCTAAGGTTACTGAATCCGATTCGATTAGTTATTAAAGATGAGGATGAATTTTTAATATCATGGTAAAACTAATCTAAAACTATCCTATGATGAAAAGGAACATTGAAATTATTTATGGGTGTTGGTTTAAGTTGTTTGATTCACTGCAAATCCATTGTGTTTGATGAGAAATTTTAGTTGAAAATAGAAAAATAATGGAGGGGAGAGTTTCCCTCCTACCTCCTGTAACATACTTCATAATCGAATCCAATCATTTCAACAACTCAAGTCTGTTGAGAAGGAATGGTAGCTTGATTCTCAGATAAGGACTTCAGACTCTGATGATTTATTATCATTTTAAAATCTCTTCCTACTAATTAGAGGACCATTTCTTATCTGCAATCAACCCAATCAACATCTCCTTATATGTATATAACTTGATGCCTAATACCCAAACCCTTACTAAAATAAGATATATGAATTCTGAACAAGGAGAACTCACATGCCACAAGATGAAGCATCAATCTCAACAATAAACTCTTCTGATTTCTCAAAGGTTGTAGCGAAGTTTTCTGTTCAGTTCCAGACTAATTTCTTAAGCAAGTTAGTTAATGATTTTTCCATAATCCTATATCCCTTAATAAACCTCATTAAGTATTTAACAATCAACTATACACTGAACCATGGAACCCTTAATTCTTTATCACACCCCTTGAAGGGTATCACTAAAAAGTTAGTAATGAACATATACAGTACCCTACCAATAATATCTTCCGTGGCGAATCTCGAAAAATTTGAGAGTGAAAACATATATTAATAATAACACCTAAACCTTCTCTTCACTGGCAATCATAAAGCTTTAACTACAGTGGTAGAAAAACAGTTGAGTAGCACCTAAATCAAGTAAGGCAAAATTTCCCAATCCAAACCTTGATTCTCATTGTATCACAACTATTGGCACTCCATATTTTATGCAATGACAAGACATGATTCTCTAAACTCGTACCGTGAAAGATAGATTCCAACCTCTCTTTATAGTCCTCAAACGTATCCTCAACGGAGGATTCAAAAATATTTCTAAAGGTGCGAATATATATTAACAACATAAATTTTTTTATATAGAATGGATACAAATAAATTTCAGAATGAACACTATTAATAAAAACAAATAGTTACCATAAAAAATTCAAATTTTAAGATAATCACTTATCCATCCCAAAATACACTTGCATCTGCGAATGCACATCCCCATCAAACCCTTCCACCGATATATGATACAACTATAACTTAGGGTAATAATGGCCAGATGTATATTTGGCAGCACATAAAAAACATAACCCTTTCTCTCTTCTATCTTCAATCCCAGTAGAAGACAATTTACTTGAACTTTTAGAAATATTTTGTGGAATACATGTGGCTAGATGAACTGAAGGACTTGTAGAACCAACTAACATTTTAGTGGTAGAAGATATAAGAGTTGAGGCTGAAAAGCATAAAGGTAAGATCTAACAACTGTTGTTTTCGATTTTTTTGGGTATGAAACAAAATATACTCACGTCGATTTAAATTGCGATCGCGATCGAATTTTTGGTTATCTTATGTTTATTGTGATTACGAACATCATGGATGCTACTACGATCATTGTGAGTGTAGCAATTTACAATAATGATTTCGGACGACACCTTTACTACTATATAATTACTGTTATTTTGATAACAGACTGCTATTTAAATCTATGTCTAGTCGTTTGCCAGATGAAATGTCTAATAAATCGTTAGGCCGAACACAATTTAATATATAGTTTTCTCACTATTGTCATTAAAAATTATTTTCAAATACGAATCTTAGTTTTAAAAAAAATGTAAAGAAATTAAACATACAATGCTATGTTAGCTTTTTGTTCCATTCACAGACTTTATAACCACAAAATACATACATCTACTACAAATGGGTACAATCTCCCCCATTGATGAGTATAGTCAGAACACTTCCACAAATGGACAGTATATGTATATGTGAAAACAAATGAACCTAATCATGTAGTGATTTTGAAACCAAGTACAGCGAAATCACTTGTTTTTTTGCCTTTCTTGGGCTTAGGGTTATGTGTGCGTTGGGGGAAAAGATGAGAGAGACAAAGGAACTAGGGAACCTCCATTGATAAAATCTCAAGCTCAGCCCACCACAGTGGTGAAAGTCTTGGGGCTGCTTGGTTAGGTGCTATATTAAGAACTTCCCTCAATTTGGTACTCACATCCTCCATTGTCGGTCTTCGCTTCGGATCGCTTTGAATGCACTCTTGTATTACCTCGCAGGTTACTTCGAGTTCTTCGGTTTTGAATGATTGGAGTGTTGGATCAACCAACTTGATGAGACTCTGTTTATCATTCAAATATTGAGCAGCCTGCCAAAGTTTCATGATATTATTAGCTTGCCAACAACAACAAAAAACCAAGTGTTGAACATGTCTAGAGAAATTATTAGGTCATCAGGTGCAGGGACTGAGCTGGGATCAAACATCGACTAGGGCCAAATTACTTAACTTCAAAAATACAAGGACCTAATTTGTCTAATTATCTAATATTTCCGTCCCTGATTAGGTGTCATCCTAAACCATGGTACTCGGATTCAAGTGTGAGTGTAGAATACATGTACGCGTCCCGAAAAGGGACATTTTGAGAATCTTTGGAATGTCATATCTCGTTCTCATATCCGGGTACGAGTTAGACACGAGTACAAAAGAAAAATGAATAGTCAGGGTAAAATAGAACCTAAACACACCCAGTTCTCAATAGAGCCTTGCTCCTCAGAGTAAACAAGTTTCCCAAGTACGTGTAGAACATGGATATGTGCGGAACTATTGTACTTGGATACGGGTAAGAGTGTGGAACACGGGTATGTGTTTATACAAGTACTTTAAGAAAAATAGAGGTAGTAAAGTGGAACCAAAGCATACCCATTCTTCGATATGGCCTTGCTCCTTGGTGTAAACAAACTTTCCAGAAATGATTTCAAGTAACAATAGGCCAAAGCTGTAGACATTTGTTTCTGGATCAACAAGAAGTGCCAATGTAGAATTTTCTGGATCATCATCACCCGAGTTCTTTGATTTAATTAGCCCCTCAAAACCAAGAACATCCGCAACCTGCGTAAAAGGGGAAAGGGAATTGGGTGTTATTATAATGATAAGAACTTAATATAGTCAATACAGAGAGAAAATTGATGTACCTTTGCAGCATAATCATCTGTTAGAAGGACTGAAGTAGAGGTTAACTTTGGATGAGGCAAAGGAGGATTCAAATCATGGTGCAGATAAAGAAGACAATAAGCTACGCCCATCACAATTCTCATCCTTGCACTCCAATCAAGATGATCCATATAATCCTCTGAGAAAAAAAATGGATAACATTTAAGCTCACAAAGAATCAATATTGGATAACCGGAAAACATACATGAAAGTGATGAGTATTACCATGCAGATGCTCGTAAAGGGTTCCGCTAGGAGCATATTCAAACACCATCATCCTGCTGAAAGGTTCATCATCGACGCAGTAGCCAATAAGGTTGACAAAGTTCTTATGGTTAATTCGTGATATTCTGTCGATCTAGGTTGAGTTCCAATATAAGAATTGATTAAAGAGACTTGGGACAAAAAGTTATCAGAAGATTTACAAGCATGAAAAGTGATTTATGTTACGTTTGTATGTTGTGACTGTTAAAGCAACAAACCTTCCTCCGGAAAGTCATTTCCAAGGTCTTTGACCACTCTTTTGAAGACGAAACAGAGACTGCTGCAACGGCAATCTCGACCCCACTAGAAAGTGTCCCTTTATAAACTGTGCAACCATCAATTACCCAAACTATATTGCTAAAGTCTTCACAGGCTATATCCAGTTCTGGTCTGTTTAGCTTAGGCACCCCTGCAGTTCGAATAAACCAAAAATTAAAGTTTTTCTGCATTGATCATCAAGAAACACTTTTTGTAGTGCATATGAAGATGTAACTTGATGAAGAAAAGCCATCATGCTCACCAATAGACAGTTCCAATGATCAAACGATATATCTGACAAGTACCTGTAACAAAAGCTTTCTGCAGCTGGCCACTTATTCCAGTTTTCCAGGGACGTATGGATTTTGCTGCTCGTTTTCGGAACAAGAAAGTTAAGGCCAAAAATGCAAGAAAGGCAACCACACAGGCAATGATGAGGAGATATTTCCATCTATTTTCAGCAGTTGACTCTCCGTTAGAGCTTTGAGATGATTGGTCAACAAGCTTTGAATTAGTCTTCGTTCCCTTAGGCACAGCAGGGAAACTCCCACTACTTCTAGAAGACGGGAGAGCAATCATCTGTTCGTTGGAAGACATGGCAGAAGCAGGTGCAGCTGGGAGGTCCCTTAACTGCACAAGCAGTCTACGACGTTCCAAAGGGATGACAAGATTCCTTGTGTACCGGGTCATTTGTTGCTCAGATGAACCTACTTAAGAAAAATAGTATCATTGTTTCAGAAAAGCATACTTTGTAATTCAATGGACTGAGATTTTTGTAAATGTCCACTCACCAGGCACATCACCGCAGCAACTGTCATTACACTCATCCAGAGAGTCCTTTCGCAACTTGAACCTTGTAAGAAGGCAAATAAGTGAATAAAGAGAACAATAAGATGATTTTTTAAAATTTAAAAAGGAAAAATAGCATAATGAACAGTAAGAGTAAGACAGTGAATAGATATATGATAAGTTCATACCATTGTATTGACAAGTAATTCAGGTAACGTGTAAGAGCTCCTATAATCGGGATGAACAATGATCCTGCTCCATTAAGTTGTCTCCCACTGCTCTGCCACATGCTGTCAACTTAGGCAATAAGTAATCAGTAAACAAGAGGGGTAGAGCTCTTAATTAGTCTAATTAATCAGTTGAAAGAGAAACCATGCTATAGATGAAGCCACATGCCATGCATTCAATGTAAAATATCGACGGACTTTTTGTAGAAACAAGTAATCAGTAAACAAGAGGGATAGAGCTCTTAATTAGTCTAGGCTTATGAACTATTTCTTACATGAAATATAATATTTTGCTCTGTCCCGACTCCATAGTTTCAACAGTAGAATGATGCAAAGCAATGAATGACTCCTTGAACCTCGAGAATCATTCTAATTTATGAAACATGCATCTTCTAACTTAACCCTAGCCTGGGTGATTATGTAGTTATTCCATATAAATAAAGGTCAATGAACAATTGGGTAAGAAAATGGGGTGGATAAGTCTACATTCCTGACTAAGGGAAGGGGATCAGCCAACACAAGCAATAATCATTACTGCAACAAATATGCTCTTACCAAAGTCCAAACTTTCTATTTGCACAGCCAATTCCGGTAGCAAATATCGACGTGAGAGTTCCATCAAGCTGCAGTTTGGAGAGCAGTTTTAGCCTCCCAGGGTCTGAAGGAATGCTGCCCTCGAATTTGTTATCATAAAGTAACCTAAAGTAGAAGGAAATGTATCAAAGAATAAAACATTATGAACAACCTAAATAGATTTACAAAGTGAACTTACAAGCATTTTAGAGACAGTATATTTCCTATCTCAGCCGGAATTGTTCCGCCCAAGTTATTTTCCCTCAAATCCAATAACTCTAGCTTTGTAAGCTCTCCAAACTCCTTTGGAATGACACCAAAGAAGTGGTTTTTATAGAGCACACTGTTAATATAAACACCGAGAAAGATCAATCAAGTTAAGCAAGAACTAAAGGCATAACCAAATATAATATTGCATGTTATAAACTATATATAATGCTATTTGGTTTATAGGATTCCACACATTCAAGAAGTAAGTTAATCTATTGCAATGCATAAAACCAGGGGCTTATACAAGAAAGCTGATAAAGACTACCGCTAAATAAGAATTAAACAGTGAAAGATATGTCACAACTTTGTTTCCAGATAATATAGTTTAAATAAAGTAGTGATTTTATAATCATAAATCTGACAATCCCGACCAAGAAAATGAATGGAAGGCCACTAATTCAGCAGGAAATTGTGAATCTTACAGTGATCTTAAGTTGCTTAATTTCCCCAGCTCAGGTGTCAAAGTTCCATTCAAAGCAAGGGCACTCAAATCCCTAAAAGAAAAAAAACTGTCATCGAAACATTCATCCTTCATAGTTTACACCATAAAGCACTTCAAAACCAAAAACTGTTTCGGTAAAGACCTAGCTCACTTAGTGCGACCATTCTTTTTTTTTTCTTTGTGTGTGTGTGTGTGTGTGTGTGTAAACTCATGGTATCCCTAAGCCACATTAGACTTAAGACTAATCCCTTTCAGCACAGGAGTGGTTAAGGTAAAGCTCTCCCAATAAGTGCATTTCCCAGATTTCGAACTTAGAGTTCTCAACCAACAACTTGTTGGTCACTTAGTAAAGACAGTTCAGAAACTAAAATTTCAATTACCTACCAAATGAGGAACTTGGCTAGGATTCTTCTCTGAATATGTATATATATATATATATATGTTCATTAAAAGAATCATTTTAAAGAGCATAGAGGAATACAAAAGTACTTACAGCATTTGCACTTTACCATCAACACAATGGACCCCAAACCACAAGCACGGTGTGGTATCATTAGAATTCCAATTTGCAAATGAATCATAAGGATCAGAACCAATCTGAGCTCGAAATTCTAACAAAACCGATCCTGCATCTCCAAATCCGTTTCAAAATCAGACAAACAAGTAATGAAGGAAATCGAAGAGCAACATAAACACCACAATATGGAATTACCATCAGTGGAGATAGCCAGAGACTCTTGAATGATGAAACTCGGAACCAACAACAATAAATTTAAAAAATAAAATCCAATTGAATTCCATTTACCCCCCATTGCTATATGAATCAAATGCTGCAATGGCAAACAGCCAAATGCTATAAAGAAACGCCAGGTTTTCTTCATACAAAAGCTCCACCCCCCTCCTTCCAATCTCAGTCCACAAAACGAAACACCACCACCAACAACAACAACAAAATAGAAAAAATAAAATAAATAAAATAAAATCTCTTGTTCTTCTTTTCTTTCTTTTTTTTTGGTTTTTTTACTTCAAAACTATATTACAAAGAAAAGCAAATACATGTACATTGGTGATCATATCAGAGTTTCTCATTCCTTCAGCTCTTTTATCTGATATTACAACACCCTTCTTCTTGACAAGTGCATGTAAGTTATCAAAAGCTGAAACTTAACTTGAAAATCACCACAAAGGGTGCACAAATTTTGAAACTTTGTTTTCCCTCTGATGTTGTTGTAATGATAAAAATGGGATTTCTTCAAAAGGTAGGAATTTTAACAGGTGAGGGTGGTGGAGAAAAGAGATCCTTTTGATAAAAGTATAAAAAAGGCAGCAATGAGAATAAAAAAATGAAAAAATAGAATTTTGAAACAGCAAATTACACAAAAACTAAATGAATCAAAATGAAATAAACCCAGATCTTTTTTTCAAGTATACTCTTTTTGACATTAACCATGATGCTCTCTCTCCCTCTCAGCAATGGGGGTGGCTACAATCTTGGTTTTTTGTTTTTTGGTTTAATTTCTTACAATTTTTCCAGAGAATTTTCTACCCCTTTTTCTTTTTCTCTCCTATTTTTCCCTGGAAAATTGGAGCCCCCACCAGCCACCCCCCACAAACTGTGATTTTGTTTGTGTAATTGCTTTCTGTTATTCTATTTTTTTCTCTCATTGTTCTTTTATGGATCATACTAAGATTTGCCATTTTTTTAGGTGTTTAATCTTGGGGATTTAGGGTGGGGTCCACATAAAAGTAATAATTAATTTTAGTTTAATTAATTAATTAGTAATTAGTGTTGATAAGTACTGGCGGGAAAGATTAAGGGAATGAGAGGGGAGGGAACCTACGTAATTAAGGAACGGTGTATAGGGTTCCCAACTTCAGTTTTACTTGGATTCTCCTTTTCTATTTTCTTTATGAGTTAATTGCACCATACATCCCCAAATTATTAACTTTATTTTAAAATACTGTCTAAATTTTAAATATTCTACTTTCATCCCAAACTATACCCTCATTCGAAATTAGCCCCTATATTATTGAACATTCTAATAACAGAGGTAGTATATTAATCTAAATAATCTAAAAGCACTTTTTAAAAGTACTTCTTAAAAGCACTTCCTAAAAGCAATGCTAAACTAGAATCATTCAAAAGTTTAAGGATGTAATTAGAATATTCAAAATTTTGGGGATTAATATAGAATGAGGGTCACATTTTGGAAATAAATTTGAAATTTTAAAAAGTTTAGGGATAAATTTAGAACAACATTCATAGTTTTGGGATGAAACTATAATGTTTAAAAATTCATAGGCTAATTTAGAACGAAAGTCGTCGTTTAGGAATGTATAATGTAATCAACTCTTTTTTATGTTTTTATTACTTTATAACCTTTGACTAGACCCACAATTCACCATACTTAACAAAGTAGTTATATTAAATTTTCAATTAATGTTGTTTAAAGGAAGATTTGTATCCATTTTTATTTCTTTATAAAAAAAATAGCATACGTGGTAAAAATTATTTGTTAAGTTATTGAAAGTAAATGAGTTAATTACATCAAATATTCTCAAATTGTGATCATCATTCTAAATTAGTCCCTAAACTTTTAATGATTTTAAGTTCATCCTTAAACTATGACTTTCATTCTACATTAGTCCTCAAACTTTTGAACATTTCAATTCATCCCCAAATGATGACCTTCATTCTAAATTGGTCATCGAATTTTTTTAACAATTAAATTTCATCCCAAACTATACATATATACTATCACATCCCTTGTTAATAAAATCGTAAGGCCAAATCATATTATTAAATTTTTTAAATAATAAAAATTTAGGTTAAACTATGGTTGAAACTAACTACGTATTCGGATGAATTTAGGGATGAAATTGGAAGATTCAAAAGTTTGAGGATCAATTTAAAATGAGGTCATAGTTTGGGGTGAAATTGGAATGTTCAAAATTTTAGGGCCTAATGTAGAATGACAGTCTTTATTTAGGGATGAAATTAAAATATTCAAAAGTTTAAAAGAGTAATTTAGGGTAGGCTCTGGGATCTTCAACATGCCATTCAAACCAGCTAAACATCATGCCAATATAAACCATGGGAGAAGTAACACCAGGAATATAATCAAGCATAAAACGTACAAGGGGGCAATCACTTGAAGATTCCAAAGACTATATGAAACCTATGATACATGAACGCATGTGTAACTTGAAGCATAATAAGCAAAAAGTTAATTAAGATCAGAAAGAATGAAAAACCTGAAATGGAAAATGGGAGCGATGCAGGAAGCCATGAGAGATATAGAGAGAGAAATTAGTTGAACTTTTTTCAAGGAAAAAACAATGAAAAATGAAATATATATTATCACAACTCGATATTTATTTGTTTACGAATTTGTAACAGGATTTCCTTTTCGGAGAGCCCGCCATGTATGATTCAGCCATGGTAATTTTTTATGGTTGAATTTGAGTTTTATGATAATTTTATTGATTGTTTATCTTGCATATTTAGGGTGTTGATGTTCCACTAGGTAGGGTGTGATCTTCGATCATCGACTGTTACACCGTGAGCTTTGCAACATTTTTATAGTGGTTGTGTTGTTATATTCATCACTTGAAAAAAGAAGAGAGAAGAAAGACACTGATGATCAATTTGTTACAAATCAATAACGTTAGTGATCAATTTGTTACTTTTAAAATTTCAATGAAAAAAACGACAACTTACTCATTGAAGTTTTTTTTGGATTAATATTTTTTTTGTAGAAAACTATGCCATATTCTCATCATGTATGGATTGAGTGGGTACAAAAAACAGGGTTTTTTTATGAAAAGTTTAAATTTTAATATAAAATTTAAAAATTCATACCCAAATATAAAATTATACATTCTCCTTGATTTTCACTATTTTATGTAATAAGAAAATGATAAGAATGTGTGTTTTGCAAATAAACTGAAATAAAAACATAAAAATTGTTAAAAGTTTAAATTTTGTTGCAGTATTATATCCGTCAATTCCGTTTTAAAATTTAAAAGAGTGTTCTTTTAAAGAATTGAATAAATTAAAAATTAATTTGTATGTTCCATTAAAATTCTAAAAGTCAAACTAATCCAATCAAGATAAAAATAATACAATTCAATCATATTTAATTAAGTTTTCGCTTGACCAATTGGGTTATAAATTACATTTTTTTTACAAAGGGGTCACATTTTTTTCCTTAAACAACGATACAATTACATTGATCAACAATTATAACGAATACAAATTCAATCATTACAAGCATAATAAAAAAATTACAAATCATTAATGGGTAGTATACTCATTTTATATAAAAATGATATAAATACAATCATATTGATCGACAATTTCGTATGCCATCTATTTTCTCGTGTTATATAATCGTATCATATGTAATATTGTCAGATCTAATACGAGCATGGATCTCCATCCCCTGCTTTCTTACAAGTTATGGTGGTCTATCAACCAAAATTCTCTGCCCACTTCTGTCTCTAATCCTCTGATCTTTAAACTCTTTAAAAGTTCTAGGTAAAAGGTATCTCCGGCCAGGCGGGCTCACGGTCCAAAATGTTTTTGAAGTTTCTTGTTTGGGTTTGTCTCGAGTCGAATTACTGAATGGCAGTTTTTAAAAGTAACTATTGATCAGTCGTTAAATGAGATAATCGTCGAAATCCGATGCTTATTTTCGGAAAATACCGGGTTAATGGGTTGCCTGATTGCCTACAGATGAACTGGTAAATGCCAAATACCGTGCAAAACAAAGTCTTCATCTCATCTTATAGTTTACTTTTTACAATATACTTCAAGCGTAGTGGTATAACGCACTTGCAAGTAATTCATGGCTACAAGCTTGCAGAGATATACGAGGGAGACGATTCTTGTTGCTTAAGACTATCCGCTACATGAGCAATCACTCCGATGCCGGCATTATGAAACCATTCGTTTTTCACCTGAAACGGTATGGGGGTGATCATATGAGAAACCGAAAGGAAAAACAAATTTACAAATCAAAAGTTTTAAGATCGAAACAATACGTGTATGTTATTGTGCGCAAAGAAGGGCCAAAGCGCCGAATGGAAACTGACATCGACTTTTTTCCATCCCAATTTCTGTAAACCTTGTATCATCTCCTCTGTTAATGGAAGGGGTGCGTTATTGTCCGACAAGAATCATAATCATATGGATGATAGCCAAAATGGATTACCTTCCATGAGTTCATGGTATTCCACCGTATTTGTTGCATTGGGTGCATTCTGTGCCTCGGCCTTTGCTTTGGCAGCTTCCTGAGGAAAATGAGGGCCGTCAGAAGAAAATGGTGGACAGTACTCCACATCGACAACGTGTTTGTAACCATCCAAAGATCGTAGCGGGGGCTGCCAAATCCGTATAAATGTCAGGTGTATGCATGAAACTGGGACAACTCTTGTTCAGTACCATTAAAGTTTACCTTGACAAGTTCTTTCTCCCTCCTAATAGAGGATGTACGCCAACCAACCATATCTATTCGATGTCAAAGAAAGTGCCAGTCGGATAGCAGAGAGGAACGAGTAGAAAAGCAACATAGGTAGCTAAATATGGTAGAAGAGAAATGATTCGGAAGGATACGATCATAAGATACATTTGCATACAAAGTGCGAGACCTAAATGCACTGAGGGCAGTTCTGCAAGAATATAAATTATAATCATAAACTCGTTCATAGAAACAGCCTAGACTTGGCTCCGTGGTTTTCCCACTAGTTGAAGTATGAGATTCAAATCCACAACTTCCCCCCTCAAATATCATCACTTCATATCAAACGATAATGATGATGATGATGGTAGTAGTGGTAGTCACTGTAAAAGCTCAATTTACGTACAAAAATTTTCCGTCTTCACAATCAGATGCCATCCTCAGAAGCAGTGGTGGTCTGCTGGGTTTGTCATCAGTAAGAAATAGTTGTTTACCGGTTCGACCAAAAATAACTGGTGCAATTGGTGGGGCAAGTTTCTCTAGAAAAGGAACTCCTAAGAGAAATGGAAGCTGAGGCACCACAAAGAGTAATGTTAGAAACTGCAATGTGCATACCAAAAGATGATCATTTGAACTCTAAGACATTATGAAATAAACTTGATAGCCAACAACATCGAGAACTAACTTGCTTTCTCCCTCGGACCCCAAGATGTGGTGTAGCCAAGGTAATAAAACTGACTGGCTCTAGTCCAGCAATCATTCCTCGTCTTGAAGGGGATAAAGTTTGTAAATTTCCATCTGAAGAATCAGTTCCATTATCAGACTGGGTACCACTTGAGTCACTTTCTGAATAAAGAACAGCAACTGCATATCTTGCAAACAAGCCCCCAAGAGAATGAGCTAAAACGGAAATCCTTTTCAGGCTTTCGGTCTTCTTTACAACTTGCAGAACCTATTAAACCGAAACAAGGTGAAGGGAGTAATCAACACTGCAGCAAACTAAAAGTCCTTCCACGAAAGATGGAATTAACAACTCACTTCAAGCGCTAAGCGCTTCCCAGCTCCATCAACCCCGGCAAAGGTTTTAGTATGGCTGTTAACCGAACTTGCTGCAACAAATTATTACATAAATAAGGAGCAATAGATTATCTCTATACATACAATTTACATGAGATTGAAGATATGAACAAATACCATAAATCAGAAAGGTTCTCCCAAGCCGCCTTTTCAACTCCGCCTCTGCATATGTCCAATCACTAGGACTGCATTAAGGAAATGTTCCAACCAATTTGACATCCATAACACATCACATTTTAGCATCAGTTATTCGTTCAACACTAGTATGCATTCAAATTCATGTATGCAACTACATCCAGTCACATAGTCATCAATCAAATACCTAGCCAAGATGCCATGAACAAGAACAAGAAGGTGATCGGGCTCGTTTTTTCCATTCCCAACGTGGTTGGAAGCGACAAAGTCTCCATGAGTAGTGGTACTCATTGCTTGGGCTCTAAAGCCTTGATGTCTCCAATTACTATTTGTTACTTAAAAATGTTTACAAACAAAATCAAGAATCAGCTAAACAGAAACGGTAATATCAAGAATTCAAAATGACCATTAATGCAATTTTTTCACTTTCATCACCAATTAACATATTTCAAGTCCCTAAATTCCTAACTGAATCTCAATTCCTCGGAAAAAAAACAATGAAATTCCTTTTCATTTTCTTTTAATATAATCAATCACTCACTTTAGCACAACTTGAATTATTTTTTTACTTCGACTTAAGAGTATAATCACAATTTCAATTACAAATAGTACAACATAAAAATAACTACAACCAGAATCTAGTAAAATACAATCAGAGTAATAACCGAAATAAATTCGAATCTAGATCAGAATAAATTCGAGCGTAACTCACTAATAGTAACACTTAAACTAAATTAAAATACCACATCTCTAGCAGTAGAATCAAATCACGGATCCCAAAATATCAAATTGAAATAAAAGAACGTTACCGGAAGAGAAATTCAAATTGTTGGAAGAAGAAGAACTGGAACCGATAAAACCGGTTCTGAAGCTGCAATTATCGCTATTATTACTGAAAATCGGAGAAAACACACATCCTGCTTGAATCAAAGAGGCCATTGCCATCTGTTATCTTCTATTTATATATATTATATGTATCCTGAAATACTCTTCCAATGTAAATGCAAGCTCAAGCAAGGAAAAAAAAACAAATTTCCCTCGATTAGCGGTCCCTGAATGCTGTCACCATTTGCACCACTTTTCATCCTCTGGATATATATATATATATATATATATATGATAATGATGATATGTTAGCTTATCATCATCATCATCATGGCAGTTTTGTTGCTATTTTTGAAAGCGAAATTCTGAATTTTCAAAAAAGGTTGGAAAATTGGGGGAAAATATATAGGATTAATAAATATCTGAAGGATTTGGGAGGCATAAACAGAGCCTTTTTTTTTATTTTGTATGGAATTTGGGAATGGATGTGAGTGATGGAGGAAGACCGATTGGCTTACCTAATTTTAGGTCACCGACCAATGGATTTTAGTGTTTTTTTAGTTACCGACTTATTGCTTTTTTAATTTATTTCAATCACTAAATTAATTTTTTCTCATTAATGTCATTTTTTATTTTAATCATTGATCGATAGTTAAAAATATATTAGTATAGATTCTTTTAATTATTGCAGTCATTTTTCTATTTGGGTCTATATTGATGTGTTATCATTTAATTGTTTTAAATAATAATAATAATAAATAAAACATCAATGCTAACTAAAAGAGATAAAATCATGTAAAAAATCAAAATAAAATAATTCATATTAACGTTTTATTTAGATATTTAATGAAAATTGATCAAAATAAAATAAAAATATTAGTGATATTTTCACTAAAAAAATTAATTTTATGATCAAAATAAAAAAAACAATGGGCGGTGACTACTTGTACAATTTGCCCTTTTGTCTTTACGTCCAAAATACACCGACCAATGAAGTTGAAGCGGATCTTTTCACCGTTTTGCTATGCTCATGAATCAATACAAAGGGACAATTTAGAAGATTATCATGAAAATAAATAAATTATACAAGCAATTTATAATATGAGTTTTATTTTTAAAATGTTTATTCATATTTACAAAGGATTAATTCGAGTTTATTTTCAGTTCATTCATATTATTTTTTATTTTCAAAAAATATTTACTATATTCTTATTTAATATTTAATAATTTTATTTAAAAAATATTCTTTATTCACGAATAAATTGATATATTTTTACTACTTATATTATAAAATTATGCATTATTATAAATTTAAATTAAATATAATATATTAAAATAAAATGATAAATATATTATAAAAATATATAATGAATCGGGCCGAGCTAGACCCTTTGAAGCGGAAGATACTAGAATGCATGCCACATACACCATTAATTTTTATGATAAAATTTTTAAATGGTCATTAAACAATGTTAAAATAATCTTTTTGAACATTTAACTTTTAAAAGTTATATAATAGACATTAAAATTTAAATTTTATTACAAAATGGATACCACATTTTTATCTACCATTAAAGGTGTAACATAATACGTTAAATTAATAAAAAAATCTTATTTGATCTCTCAATTGTAACTAAAATTTTATTTTGATTTTGTTCAATATTTCTAAGTAATAATTCTAAAAAATCAATTATATATATAGTAATTTACAATTTATTTTTAAAATTATAAAATTATTTTTTAAAAATTAAAAAATTGTTAATTTATAATTAATTTTTATTTATTAATGATCATATTTGTAAAATTTATAATTTTTGACCCAAAAATTATAATATATTAAACACGGATTTTCACCCAAAAAAACTGAGTCAGGTGGAAGCTTCCTAAATTCGGATAAAGTAGGGTGCGAGCAGAAGAATTTACTTTCTAAGACGGGTTCGGGTGGGGGAAAAATCCAACTCAATCCCACCCATGATCATCCCTAACAGGGACAGTGCAGAAAAGAATATACTAAATACACATTAAAAATGCAAACTAGACAAACATGTCAACCTTTTTCCTATTAGAAACAATTATCTCGTTAATGGCCGGTTTGGTGTGAAAATCCATTTGCTGGCCAACACAATGCAATGGGCCTGGATATGCCCTATAACTTTGTCACAAGTGTACATCTAGTCGGTACAAATAATCTACCTACTTCAACAGCAATCAATTGAACCAAAGGTTTTAAGATTCATAAGTCTGTTTCTAATGGCATAGAAGGAAGGAGGTGTTGTGAAGAAAGGCCATGAAGAGGGAATGGAAATGGCCATTGCTATTCTCCAAGAGTTTGGCCTCCCATTGGGACTTCTCCCTCTTGCGGATGTTATCGAGGTCGGTTTCGTAAGGGATACGGGCTACATGTGGATTGTGCAAAAGAAGAAGGTTGAACATAACTTCAAGATTATCAAGAAATTGGTCAGCTACGACACTCAAATTACAGGTTTCGTCGACAAGAACCGGATCAAGAAGCTCAAGGGAGTCAAGGCTAAGGAACTCATGTTGGCCCCCGGTGAATGAGATCATAGTCGATGACCCACCTACCGGGAAAATCCACTTCAAGAGCCTTGCAGGTGTCACCAAGACATTTCCCGTCGATGCATTTGCTGCTGGGCAGTAAAAATTGAACCATCTTGGTCTCGAGATTCGAGAACCACCTGCAATGTATGCAATTCACTCTATATGAATAGTTTCATAATCATGCAAGTACTCAACAAAGAACAATAAAAACTGTTAGGATTTATGAAGCTCAAATTAACAATCGAAAATAAATAGGTGAATTGGCTTTTTGAGAGTTTAGGGAGTAAAGAGTAAAAAGATAGGATAATTTTATATAATGATTTATAGTGGTTTGACTTCTCAACTAAGTCTACATTCACTACCTAAACTCATCACTTAGGATTTTTCAATAAATCCACTAATTTATTCTTTCTTTTTCAATAACAAAGAGAACATTTACAAGCTCCCTATCTTTCCAATGGTTAAGATAAACAAGAAAACCTCATAAGGTAGGTGTTTACAAAATTAAGCTCACAAAAACACTAATATTTACAAAAGAAAAAAGAATATAAACAAGAAAACCTCATAAGGTAGGTGTTTACAAAATTAAGCTCACAAAAACACTAATATTTACAAAAGAAAGTAAAATTGGAATGAAAAATCCTTCTCTTGTGTTTGATTTCTTGGATAGGTGTTCTAATCTTTTTCAAGTGTCTTGATGTATTTATAAGTTAGAACGAATTTGTGGTCGTTTCTATCCGTTAGGGATGTTTTTTCTGCAAAATAAAGCTGACCAAAATATAGGGTATCGGTACTATCTTTGTAATATTTAAATAAAACTAGTCGTTGAGTCTGATGGTATCGATACTGTGACCATGATATCGATAGTAAAGTAGTATTAGTACCCTTTGGGTATCAATACTTATTTTGCATTTTGGAATTTGAGCAAGTTGGTAGTATTGATACTACCTAGAGAGTATCGATACTTCTCTTACTTTTGGTATCGGTACCTTATGAACAATATCGATATTGTTCATACAGTATCAATACTGTAAGACATGTATCGATACTACGTACGAGAAAATTTGTTTTTGTGCTCAAATTCAAGGTGAGCTTTGAATTATTTTTGAAATCTTTTGAAAACTTTGAACAAATTCAATTAAGTCCAAAAACATTTTGTCATAATTTGTTATATCAAAATATTATAAAACTTGATTCAACAAAAACCAAGTGACCTTTTTTCACTCAATGGCTAATCCAATCTCCATAAATTTAATTTTCATAATACAAATTCAATCATTAAAATTCAGTCCCTCTCATTTATCATCCAAGCTCGAAAGTGATTATCCAAGACTTCCATGTTAGAGAGTGTACTCGTATCCGGATATGCATTGTATACACTTCAAGAAACACGAGGAATCGGAGTAACATAAAGAAACAGAAGCAGCAATTAATAGAAATAACCATCCCTTACAACCTGATAGCAGTTTATTGGTTATTGAATAATCTACGGATGTTAATCTCCTACAACAAACTACCAAATTCATTCATGGAATTTACTAAAATTAGTTCATCAAGCAACATAACAATCCTGGTTCTTTAATTCCTTTTTTCACATATAGCAATCATCTATCTTATTCTTAAGCAACTGAAAAGCAGGATTCACCCAAGCTCCACAATTGCATTGTATACTTGCCCAGTTAAACGAACCCAGACGAGCTTTACACCCGATACACTGAAGCTTCTCTTCGACGTACCCATCTTGAACCGGATGCATCCAATTCAACGGCTCGACGAATATGGAGCAACATTGGGTCGGCTCCTTCTCTTCGTCCCCAACGTTATGCCCACTCCTTTTTCTCCACTTAAAACATTGCCCACCTTGCCCTCGTTCGTGTGGAACTATGCTTTCCTCTGAGGCAACGATCCTTCGACATCTTTTGCAGCGGTAGATCAGTTGTGGCTTTGAAACGGGCTCCGAATTGGAATCATTTGTCGACTCCATCTGTTAGACAAACGGAAAATTCAACATTGAAACAGTGTCTTATTATTAAGAAAAAACTGGGTTGTATTACAATACATTCCAGAACATGAATCGAAGCAAAAACAAGTAATAATTTAGGGTTTGAGAAGGATGAAATCAAATGGTAACCTTGGCAGAGAATCTTCAATCAATCGTTGGCTCTCAGGCGTTTTGGTTATTTATATGCGATCTTGAGACGCGGCAGATTAAAGCGGTGACGTTTGAAGATGTTGGGCTGGTTGGCCTTGTCTAGGTTTTCAAATTCGGTCCAGTGGGTCAAGCTGAGCTCAATTTGGATTTTGGTATGGATTTTTTTAAGAATGGATAAATTTAACATTTAGGCCCTAAAGGCTTTTTTTCTAACTGGTCTCTGAACTTTTTTTTGTTAATATTAGTATAGGACTTTGACAACTTTTTAAATTTGATCCCTCAACTTATGTTTTTAGTCCTTTTGATGATATGGTATGAAATTTTTAGTTTGGGTAAAGAACTATTTTCAAATGATTTTTTAGGTTATTGCACTTTTAAAAGTTATAAAGCGATCATTAAATTTATCAAAATATAACAAAATGATCACCGTGGTGTTATAATAATAATAAATTTTGATAAAATTAATAATAATTTTTATAATAATTTGACAATCTTAATGACTATTTTGGAACATCGTAATGACAATTCTATAACAATGCGACTAATTTAATTATCATTTTATAACTTTTGAAAGTTTAATAACAAAAAAATCATTTGAACATAATTCAATGAATAAAAAATCATTTGTAACTTTATTTATTCGAATTTTATTCTAGATTTATTTTTTTGAATCGAATCAAATTTTATTTACCCTAAAATAGATTATTAAAATCTCATAGCTTCGTCCATCGAACAATAAAAAAAAGAGAGGAATTTTAAACTTTATTTCAAAGGTCAAGCAAGTGGATATATAATATGAAGTGGTTATAACGATGATTTGAAAGAACACAATTTGTACCTAAACCATGTGTTAGATGGGAGAAGAACATAAAGAACGATGTTTACAATTTGTATAATAATGTATTCTTCAAGTGGCCCTCCACTTTAACACTACAATTCGTCTGCTAAATTGTATCACAACCTTATCCAGCTTTATATTATTTATTTATTTATATAGATGTATAAGAAAAATTTGAAATTCAAATAACAGATAATTACGATATTAAAATTTGAATTAAGATCTATGTTTTATATTGACCAAATTATAATTAATAGTTAAATCGGAGCACATTTTATTGATAATGTCCACCCTATAATGTAATTTGTATTTTCCATCAAAAAATTTATATTGTTAACATATGTATACTCGTCTTCAAAAAATGTGTGAATCCACAACTGAGTACGCATTGTTTAATGCGTGATCATATAAGATTGTGATTTGAGAGACTTGTCTATAGCATTGGATCTTGTTCTATTCTTAAGTCTGAGTTATGTGTTATTTCTTATGAGTTGCGAGTTATTTGACTACACATTTTTTTGTCTATCGGTGCTCTGTTAGATCGTTATTGAAACTTTCTATTTATGTGTCATATGAATGTAATAAGGTTAAATTATATAATAAAGTGATTTGATTATAACTGAAAAGGTTAGCATCCATTTTATTGTTGGTATAATGTAAAAAATAATCCATAACGTTTATCAAAATAGTTATTTTGGCATCTATTCTTTTATTGGAATATTTTAACATCTAAAGTTTCATTTTGGGTAAAAAACACTCTCAATAAATGAAAACTATTAGTTAACACATAATTAACACTCCACAATAGGAACCTTTTTAACATAAAATGAAACGTTGAGTGTTAAAATACCTCAGGAAAAAAAAAGAATAAGGGACAAATTGATTATTAAATCAAATGTTAGAGAACTTTTTGCCCTAAAATCAAATGTTGAGGTCCAAAATGCTCCAAAAAATAGAATAGAGGACAAAATAACCATTTTAGTTAACGTTGGGGGATAATTTTGACATTGTGTCTTTATTTTTAATGGTAGAGTGATTTTTTTGTCGCAATCAATTAGTTGAATGATTTATTTATAACTTTTTGAAATACAATGACCCATTTGTAATTTTATTAATTATTAAAAGACTTTATGATGCAATCTAACCAAAAATCATTTTGTTTCCTTTCTCCTTTTGACCACTTTCACTTTGTAATGATATTTCGGGAAACCCAAAGTTTTCTTTGGCTGTCCCTTTTTTCCCTAGGTAGGAGGAGGTAAGATATTAGGCTGTCCTAAATACCAGGTTGAAAGTAGCTTTCATAGGAGACCTCCGAATTATGAAATACCCTTCGTGAGACTCGATCTCACGACTTCAAGTCAAGAACTTTGTGTTCTACCAAATTAAAAGTTTTCAAATTGCAATAAGTTGCGAAACTTAGCGAGTGCATCTTCATAGTTTTCAAGTGCTTTTTCGGTAAACAAAGGTGGGCTGGTAGGATAGATTCAAATCTTAACTTTTCTTGAAAACAATTGAAGGAGTTCTTTAAATTAAAATTCGAGTTTAGGGATGAGGTTTATTTTTTTTACACGTCACAATTATCTGTTTTTTTTCTTTCTTTTTTTTACAAAAGGATTATTGTAATTTGAGTTCTACTTATTTTAGGTGTATGGAATTTAGAAGATTGTATTAATTTTAAAGGTAACATCCACTTTTAAAATAACATCAATCTAAATAAATTATTTATAAGATAATAATTTACACGCCACAATACTTTTATCCTTTATTTTTATTTGTTATAGTTATTTACTTTTTAATACTAATATTTTGTTTTGTAGTAATATTTTTATTAACATATAGAACCAACTGTATCCTCAATGATTGCATCTAAGATGCTTTCAGTTCTGTGAATCATCCATAACTTTCAATAAAATACTAGACATAAATGTTATTACAAAAATGATATCTTTAACATCGCGATCTAATTAATTATTTAACAAACTATACTTTCCAAAAAGAAAAAATCAGAAGAGTTAGCGATCTTAACAAAAACTAATAATTAATGGAAGTATTACTCGTTGGAAAAGCTTGAAATTAAATAATGAAATTGGATGATTTTCATTTAAAGAGAATCCTTTTGTGCCTCCACAATGGACTGCCGACCTGCCCTAATAATGCGACGACAGTCCACCACTTTTTTGAGGCAGGACCCCTCGATTAGGAACCGAGGTGCCCCACATAGCCAGTCGAGATCCATTAAATAGAATGTCGATTTAAGCTCAATGCCAACCGCAGAAGTGGTGGGACTCTTCGCATGCGGTGGTGGCTCAAAAAGAAACTGATTTTGATAATGTTTTTAAAGGGGAACACCCTCTTCGTTACAACAGCTTTGCCACCGCACTGCCATCAACAATAGGGTTGAGGGGGGGGGGAAAATTAGGAATCGATACAAGACTCGAAATTAATAGATTTCGATCTGATCTATTTATAAGATTGATTTTTCTAAAATTTAAGATCAAGTCAGTTTTAGGGTAAAATGTTTTTAACTTGATTCGATCCAAAAATAATAAATTTATTTTTATATATAAAGATAATTGTAATAATATTAATCTCTATATATACGAGTATTAATTTTTACCCAAAAAGTCAGATTTATTTAGGTAGACCAAAAATCCGAAAAATAATTTTGGTTAAGGAACCCACAATCTTGGTATATTCTAAAAGCAAGTTTTCTCTATCAGGCTGCTTTTGATTCACTTGTCTTCTCATGAAAATAGTTTTGTTTTTATTGTAAAAGGCAATGTGCCAACGTTGACTTGAGGTCTTCACATAGGCCATACTATGGGACTATGAAAGGGAATTATTACCCAATTCATAAGCTGAAACGGAGCTTTCTTCAATTTTGTTGGCTAACCAATTCATCATTTGCCATTTCTCTTCCACAAATTCTCATAAATATCAATTTATGTAAGTTCTCTATCATTCGACATTACAAATTACGATTTTAATATATTATAATTTCTTTGAAATAGATGTCATTATCCTAACTTTTGAAATAAATTAAATTAGCTTATCCTATTCTCATATGTAATGGGGTGAGGAGGAGGTAAGATAGTAGGCTACCCCAACGCCAGGTTGAGAGCAGCTTCCGTGAAAGACCTCCGGCAGTCAGAATTATTCTAACTTTTGAGATGTTAACAAAGAACTTCAATCATTCATTATCATTAAAATAAAATCTCACGAAATCGATGTTATATTTTCTTCTCACTTAAACTTATTTTTAAGAGAAAATAACATCAGTGACCAAAAATATCTTATAATATACGATTTTAACCAACTTTTTTTGGATTTGCCAAAATGACCAACTAAATCGCAATGCGATCGATAATTCACAATGCGATCTCCGGTATCGCAAATCAGTTTCCAGATTCGCAACGCGAACTTCGACTATCGCATTGCGATTTACATATTCACATTGCGATAGTCCAAGTTCGCGTTGCGATTTATTCGAAATTCGTTGCGATAGTCCAAAATCGCAACGACGGTATTGCATTTGTTTCTTAATAATTTTCTCTAAAAAGATAGTATTCGCGCGGACGTGTAGAAGACACGTATTACCACGACCACGACCACGACCACGACCACGACCACGACCCGACCCGAGACGAGACGACGGCGGCGGCGGCGCGCGAGAGTCCCCCTTGTTCTCTATCACTCAACAAGGAAGTGGGAAAGCCAAGCCTTAAATATCATTCCCAATAGTGTTTCCAATACTATATGGGATTGAGCATTACCAACACTTGTTCCCAATACTATGTGGGATTTAGCCTTAAATATTGATATTATTTTTGAATGTTTTGCTTAAAATTGCAATAATCGCGATTGATTGTTGATTGACTTTTAATTATGACATATTTAATCGTATAATACTAATGTAATTGGTTGCTGATTCAGTTGTTTTAAGGTGCATGATTGTTAATTGTTTCCTGAATAATCACATTGTATTGGAAACAAGTGTTGGTAATGCTCAATCCCACATAGTATTGGAAACACTATTGGAAATGGTATTTAAAGCTTGGCTTTCCCACTTCCTTGTTGAGTGATAGAGAACAAGGGGGACTCTCGCGCGCCGCCGCCGCCACCGTCCGTCTCGGGTCGTGGTCGTACGTGTCTTCGACACGTCCGCGCGAATATTATCTTTTTAGAGAAAATTCTTAAGAAACAAATGCAATACCACCATCGTTGCGATTTTGGACTATCGCAACGAATTTGGAATAAATCGCAACGCGAACTTGGATTATCGCAATGCGAATATGTAAATCGCAATGCGATAGTCGAAGTTCGCGTTGCGATAGTCGAAGTTCGCGTTGCGATAGTCGAATTTGGAATAAATCGCAACGCGAACTTCGACTATCGCAATGCGAACTTGGACTATCGCAATACGAATATGTAAATCGCAATGCGATAGTCGAAGTTCGCGTTGCGATAGTCGAATTTGGAATAAATCGCAACGCGAACTTGGACTATCGCAATGCGAACTTGGACTATCGCAATGCGAACTTCGACTATCGCATTGCGATAGTCCAAGTTCGCATGCGATAGTCCAAGTTCGAATTGCGAATCTGGAAACTGATTTGCGATACCGGAGATCGCGTTGCGAATTATCGATCGCATTGCGATTTAGTTGGTCATTTTGGCAAATCCAAAAAAAAGTTGGTTAAAATCGTATATTATAAGGCATTTTTAGTCACTGAGGTTATTTTCTCTATTTTTAAAGTTAGATCGGTGTATTTTAATTCCTTCTCACATAATTTTACGAGTATTAGAAAATATGATTTGAATTCTATTTGACCCTAAATTCTTCGTTTCTTAAATGGTGTAAAACTCAAGCTACCCATCAAACACTAAATTCTTCGTTTCTTCGCATTAACTCGCCTTCTTATGAAAGCAAAGTGCATTTCTAGATAACTTAATATATAATACAAATAAGATAAACTACTCCTAACCAACCTACGTTGAGTTATATAAATATATAATGTTATCTTATGATAGGAATTTGTCTTTGCAAGCAATTGGAAATATATAGGGTTAGAATACACTTACACAATATAAAACTCTTTAGTTTTACACAGATTTAGGACTGTTGGACGTGTGAAAATAGATGGTTGAGATTATCTCCTTGTATTTTTTCCTCCGTGAATATCTTCTCATTTTCCAATGTTAATATCAGTCATCTATTTTTACTCATCCAACGGTCTTAAATCTATATAAAACTAAAAGAGTTTTACATATTATAACAAGATTATATCCTATATATAATACCGTTTATAGGAATACCATCACCCTTCACATCAATTAATACTTATTGTTTCAAAATTTAGAATAAAAAATCAATAATTATATATTTTTATACAAAAGAGATCAAAATCCAAGATCATGGTTACATTTACTTGAATTTATATTACAAATTTATTGCACGAATCAAGAGATTTCTGTAATTAAAAGATTTATTATTATCTATTACAATCTCAAGTTAGAGCATTGCGTATGTAAGGGTATAAACATTCCTTTATTGAATGATTGAGAATCTTGAATTCAAATGATAAAAAGACTTTTGAGATCTCTCAAATATTTAAAATGTTATAAAATAAATAAGTACTTTGCACGTTTCTTTAATGATTTTTTTAACACACGTTGTAGTAAAATTTTCAAATATTATAAAATAAACATTTGATTTTAATTTTAATTTTAATTAAAAAATTAAATACTTATTTTATATTAAAATAGAATAATTTACTCATTCGTAGAATTGTAAAGAAATTCTTAGTTTTATTTAATGATTCGAATTAAATTATCATTTTCTTACCAGATTCACAGTCAAAAAAAAAAAAAGACGTGCGCTTTTGGATAACACTACATTAATAGCATTCTCCCGTGACATAATGGCAATAGCATTTAATCCACAAAATACAATTAAAATAATTATGTGATCAAATTTTATCATATTTTAATCAACATGTTAACATATATTTTAGACGGTGACCAATTTTTTAATGAAAAATAAAGAATTTAGAACATATTAATAACCGAATGATTATTTTATAACTTTTAATAATTTGTGAACTCAACAAATTAACATTTTATAATCAGATGATTGTTCTATAAATTTTAATAATCATTAGACTTAATAAAATAATACCATATAATTAAAAGATCATTTATAAACCTTACTTTAAAATAAAATAAATTAAAAATATTATTAGATAACTGCTTTTTTTTCTGTACCTAAATCCGGATTTTTCAACTAATATATATATCCACTAGCTGTGATACGAACCCACCAAGCAGCCTCTTGCCTTTTTTTTTTTTTCCTTTCTCCATTTTTACAGTGCCCCTCACACAGTGTTAGTTGCCTCTCCCACTCTATATAAGCTCTGGGAATACAACAAATTTTTATCGTTTCATATCCATGCTTTTGCTGAAATTCCCAGATGGGTTTCAGCTACCAAAGCATTCTGCATTTCTTTTTCACGGTTTCGCTCGTGTTCTTTCACCGAGCAAACGCGAGCCAACAACAACAGTATTACAACGAGAGTGCATTATCGAGAGGTAGAAACCAAGCGAGGGGATGCAATCTGTTCCAAGGGAAATGGGTTTTCGATCCTTCGTACCCGTTCTACGATTCCTCGAAATGTCCCTTCATAGATCCCGAATTCGATTGCCTTAAACACGGCAGACCCGATAAACAGTTTCTTAAATACGCCTGGAAACCGGATGCTTGTAGTTTGCCTAGGTAAAATTAACTGATTGCAATCTTTGAACTGTGGATTTCGATCTCACATTGGGGGTTTTCTGTTTTGTAGGTTTAATGGGGTGAGTTTTCTGGGAAAATGGAGGGGAAAGAAAATCATGTTCGTGGGTGACTCACTGAGTTTGAACATGTGGGAATCATTGGCGTGTATGATCCATGCGTCGGTGCCTACTGCCAAGACGACAATTGTCAGACGGGACCCTTTATCTTTTGTTATTTTTGAGGTGAGTTATTTCCATTTTTAGTTATCTTTTCCATATTATCAGAAATATATATTTTTTAAAGTATACACATATGTTAATATTATAATTTTTTTAATAAAATGGACATAAATTAAACTCTAGAGTAAATAATTAATCAAAATAATTTAAATTTCAGGATGAACACATACTAAAAAAAACTATAATCGAACATTGTATTTGATTTTATATATAAATATATTCACACACATCTATTGACTAAATTGTTCAAACTTGAATCACTAAGAGACATATTATCCTCTATCTCTGAAATCACTCCTTAGATTTATTGGTATCGAAAAATATTACATATATTATTTTTTTAAAGTTAATTACATGCTTTGTAATTAGAATTAATTCTAGATTTTGGGATTTCCAATTTTTAATAATTTTCAACATGCCATATTTTATAACTGAATTTACACATTCAGGGGCGGATGATAAGAAGGGGGAGACTTGACACTCTCAAAGTTTTGAGAAATTTGTATTATAATTTTAAAATACTTTTAAATTTTCGTTCAAGTCCTCTAGTTTTTTTTTTAATTTTTTTAGGAAATCTCAAATTTTTGAATATTTTTTAATTAAGCCCCTTTATATTTGTTAAAAAGAACCATTAAGTCTTTCAGAATTTTTGAAAATTTTAATTAGACCCTCACATTTTCAAAAAGTTCTCACTAAATCCTTTAAGAGTTAGTTTAAATATATCAAATCTTTTACTAAACCTACCATTTTTTTATCATTATGTTTTTTCCCTTTTTTTATTAAAGTTTTTTATCATTATATCCAAATCTTTTATTAAACCTACCATTTTTTTATCATTATGTTTTTTCCATTTTTTTATTAAAGTTTTTTATCATTATATAATAATGATGTCTTTTTATTTTTTATTAAAGTTTTCTATTAAGGTCTTTTTCATTGTTAAAGTTTATTATTAAAGTATTTTTCATTTATTTCTTCAATATGGTAATAATTATTTTTTTATTTTTGTTATATTTTTACTGATTTAATTATACATATATGTATAAAAAAAGCAAATATTAAAACATTCATTGATAAATATTAAAGGGTATAGGCGTGGTGAGTGGAGCAAGGCGTGGTAAGTGGGAGTATGAGTGAAGTTTGCTTGGTTGTGGTGCTAGTGTGGGGAACATGGGTGGTGCTCCAACTTTTTGCAAAAAAACAACTCTATAAATAATAGTTTGACCTGGTACGTTTAGTAAATGGTGCCAAAAGTTGGTTTGATCTGGTACATTTAGTAGTACCCAATCAAAATCCATATATATAATATTTACATACGCTACATCGACAGCGCGTACAGTGATATATCTTAACAGTATAATTTGGAGATCAATCAAAATTTTCAAAACATTGGGTACCATTTACTAAACGTACCATGTCAAAATCCATATATATAATATTTACTAAATGCTAGCACCACAACCAAGCAAACTCCACCCATACTCTCATTTACTCACCACGCCCTGCTCCACTCACCATGCCCATGCCCTTTAATATTTATCAATGAATGTTTTAATATTTTTTATACATGTATGTATAATTAAATCAGTAAAAAATAACAAAAATTAAAAAATAAATAATTATTACCATGTTGAATAAATAAATGAAAAATATTTTAATAAAAAACTTTAATAATGAAAAAGACTTTAATAGAAAACTTTAATAAAAAATAAAAAAAACATCATTATTACATAATGATAAAAAAAATTTAATAAAAAAATAGAAAAAATATAGTGATAAAAAAATGGTAGGTTTAGTAAAAGATTTGGACATAATGATAAAAAATTTTAATAAAAAAAAGGAAAAAACATAATGATAAAAAAATAATAGGTTTAGTAAAAGATTTGATATATTTAGACTAACTCAATTTGATTTGATGTTTTATTTACTTAGTAATAAGTAAAGAATGTTTCTATATATAGAGTGGGCAAACCTTTTGCATCCATTTATTTCTTCGTTTATATGCTTGTCTTCGCAAGTAGCAAAAACAACTGGGGAAATAATGTATTCTACTTTCTTGTTTTTTTTTCTTCATATAAGTGGAGCACTGCTGAAGTTGAAGCTTATTATTGTCAGTCCAGATAGATTATTGTGTGTGTATATATATAATATTTAAAACCATCTATGAAATCATGGCAGCTTCATATTTTAAAATAGGGTAAATTATACTAATGGTCGATGGATTTTTAGGGTGTTTATACTTTGGTCACCGCACTTTTATTATGCTTCCATTTCACCACACTTTAATGTTATAAGATTATATCAATTATCTTTAATAAAAATGATTAAAATAAAAATCTGGTGACTTTAATATAACTTTTAAAACTCAATGGTTAAAGTGAAAAGGTCTTATGTAAATTTATATATCTTATGTGAATTTGTATTCTTTATTTATATTAATTCTTTTCGTGTCATGTTTATTAATTATTTGTGACATGTGGGGAATAAATGTGAGAAAATCAAAGCTTGAATTCTCTGCATGATTGGTAGTTCGGTTCCTTTAAAGGACCACTGACTTACAGCTGTTTTTAAAGGACCTATTATAATTTCATGCAACTAATTGAACAACATTAATTAGTAATTTATTTGTTTAATAAGTTTGAATAATTATATATGTAGGTTTTGAATGTTGTCTATAGTTACGAATGATTGTGAATAGATATTATTTTATAATCATCTCATGCTATTTAATTTTTTTAATACGAGTTTTGTTTATTTAAATATAATTTAATTATCAAAAGGATGTTATGTTTGTAGGGTTATGGAGTAACCCTGTATATCTATCGAACACCATACTTAGTTGATATAGTGAGAGAGAGGGTTGGTGCAGTGCTTCATCTGAACTCCATCAATGGCGGCAATGCATGGAGAGGGATGGACGTACTGGTTTTCAACAGTTGGCATTGGTGGACTCACCAGGGAAAATCTCAAGCGTAGGATTTTCTTTCTTTTGCTTTTGGTTTATCAAAAACATTTTACCTACTTAAATGAAAAGTGTGAATACTTTAAGTATTTATTTTTAATTAAACCTTTATTATCATAAATTACTTGTTATTAAATTAAATTTGAAAAATGTTTTGCAGATGGGATTATATTAGAGATGGGCGTGGATTGTACAAAGATATGAACCGGCTTCAGGCGTACTACAAAGGACTTGCTACTTGAGCTTATTGGGTTGACACCAATGTTGATCCTACCAAGACCAGAGTCTTCTTCCAAGGCATTTCTCCCACCCACTACGAGTGAGTTTCAAAACATACCTTTATATGTATATATATTACTTTCTTCAAATCTTCAACATAATCCTTTGACAAAATTACTGACAAACCTATATAATCTGTTAGAGTTTAACATATCTAATTAACTTGTTAGTCCAGAAATAATCATCATGGTATGATGTTTAACACTAATACTAATATCAAATTAAAAAGGGTGAACTGTCCACGACTAGCACAACTCATATTTTACCATCAACATGTACATTTATCGAGTCAAATGGTAAAGAATTTATCAAATCCTGGTTCCATTCATGTATTCAGTTAATCGGTTAAATTTAGAAATTGGTTGGTTAAGTCGGATCATTCGATTTTTTAACTGAATCGATCGTAAAAACTAATTATTATGTTGAATGAAAAAAATAAAAATAAAACAGGGGCCGGGAATGGAACCATCCGAAAGGGAGCTGTAATGGAGAACTGCAGCCACTATCAGGGTCAAAGTACCCAGCAGGAGCACCACCAGCGGCTGCAATTCTGAACAAAATCCTGGGGAACATGAAGAAACCTGTGTATCTGCTTGATATCACCACACTATCTCAACTCAGAAAAGACGCCCATCCTTCCACTTACAACGGCCAACATTCCGGCAACGATTGCAGCCATTGGTGTCTCCCCGGTTTACCCGATTCATGGAACCAGCTCCTATATGCAGCTCTTGTTATGTGACCAAAATGGTCCAATCAGTGATGGCTTTTATTTTTTATTTCTTATAATTTGTACATTTAGGATTAAGTGCGGCCAAAGATCAAATGTAAAGTGATTAATTCTTTAAACCCAAAAAAAAATGTTCAAATTTGGATTGTTGCTTACTCCCACGGTGTTTGGATGTGTGATTGCTCTATTATCATGCAACAAGTTCGAACTTAGAAATCTATACGAAATATGTCATGTATCATCCATTCCAATCGATTTTGTGGAAAGACTACCCATACAAAGAAGTTTATCTATAAAATCATGGAAATTCTATGAACTCGCATCTTAGAGAAGTACCCGGTAATGGCCACATCCCATGATTTCGTATCAAGCTCTGAAAAATCCGGCAGTCGCTCGTAAACTACCGATGCAACCTTGGTCAAAACGGCGGCGGTGAAAGCCCATATCAGATACTTGGCATTTTCTATTTCATATTCAAAGTAATGGATTATAATATTTTGTCCCATCCATTTCATCTTCTCCGTCCTACGGTTTTCATCCTGTATTCGGTACAAAATAAACTCGAAAACGTAACACGATTCCTTGGACCAATAATGACAACAGAATAGTACCTTGAGAAACATCTCCAAAGGAGCATCAAATATCGCTTCCACTTCATCTGCACATGGACATGGATCGAATGCCTTCGCATCCGATAATATACCCACCACGGGGACGACTATAGTTCGATGCTGCGATTGGAAAAAACCGGCTCTAGATTAATGTTACGTATACCTAGAAAATTGCAGCTACCAATTTCATTTTCATGCAACCTAAGATGCTTAAGGACCTCGATGAAGCAATCTCGACACATGATACGATATGTCATGATACAAAGAAAAACTGACAAGCAAGGCATGAGTACACGAACATGTCGAAATATATAGTTATACGGATTTCGATTAATGAAACAATAAAAGTAACCTTGTTGAGCATTGGTTCGAGGACAGCAACAACATTGACAAGTGAAGGGTCCAAGCCAATTTCTTCATTGGCCTCCCTCAAGGCAGTGTCTACATCAGTTTCATCACGTTTCCCTCCGGGCAATGCAACTTCACCTAAAATCAAACAATTTGTAAACCCCGGGAAAAAAGTTAATATATGTTCAGTCTTTATACTTTTCACATATTTTGAATTTAGTCTCTCTGCTTTTATTTTTAAGCATTTAGTCCCTCTGTTTTTCGGATTCAAATATTCAAACCTGATTGTTAATATTGTTAAATTTTTATTATTAAATGAATTTAACAAAAAAATTATCACGTTAAAATTTGAACTCGAATTTTTTATTTTGAGAAATGGAGTAGGGGTGGGTGACCAAAATACTTGAATTCGATACATGTCGAGACAAGCTTTGTGAAGGAGAGAGTCGAGATTGAGATTGAGATGAAACCGGTTTTAGGGTAAAAAATCTCTAACTCGATAATTACTATAATACCCCTCTACATATATATTTAGAGATAATTACTATCATTTATTTTTGTATATTTTTTCAATTATCTCTCTATCTTGCTGGAAAAAAAATGAAAGAAAAATATTTCACCTAAAGTTCGGGATGGATTAGAAGAGGGTGAAACATCACCAAACATTAGGGCGAAAAAGGATAAGATGAAAGCCTTCAATTTTCAGGTTGAGATCAGGACCGTCAGAAAATCAACCAGCATCACCCGTACTCGTTCATAAAATAGTACTAAATTTCTGAAAATAAAAGTATAGACTAAATTCTAAATGCATGAAGAGAACACGAACATGGAGTATATTTAACCAAAAAATGATGACATACTGAGGGTCTAATTACGAATTTCATCCCTCGTGTTTGAAAAAAAATGATGAAATCTAACAGTTGAAGAATCTGGACTCACCGGAGTGAGACGACAGAGTTGAAGAACGTTTGGTGAGTATGAGACGGAGATGACCATTGTTTCCTTGGAAAATACAGACAAGAACTGCGGATCTTCTGAGGTTTTGAGGATGTTGGTGATCTGATTTTGAATCGGAACAGAGAGGAAGTGAGCCTGTGATTCGGTGAAGACGAGTTGATTTATAAAGGCGAAGCCTTTGAGCCGAGTTTTCAAGGACATCAGCTCCATGTTTGAGATTGTCGTAAGAACCCCTCATGTCTCCGTTTCTCACTTTTGTTCAATCTTATTTATGGTTTTACAGCACCCATGTCCGACCTTTCCATTATGAAAGGTAGTAAAGGTAAAATTTTACACTGACAAAAAAAAAAAACGTTTTAATATTTGATTGAATTTACCACTTTGATTATATATTAGTATTTTAACTCTGAATATTTTCTTTAGGACAAAATAATTTTGGTTTGATAAAAATAGCTAGTTAATTATCGATCAATGTTTTCGTTGACGTAATAAGTTTTGTGTGTCTAAAATGATGACGTGATATTTGTCATATATCATCACTTATGTACACATGACATATGTAATATCATCCCTTTGAAAACGTAAATTTATCATGTCAACGATAAATATTGATTGTTAGTTAACTACTAATTTTCACCAAACTAGAAATATTTTACTCTAAAATAAAAATATTGAAAACCAAAGTAATTTTTTTTAAGTAATGATCAAAATGACTATTTTATCGAACAATACGATGAATTTTGATATTATGCCTTTTGATTTCAATCCTTTTACTACGTTAAAATTTAAGATTTAATTCCTCTATGTTAATATAACATAATTTAGTCCCTTTACTTTTATAATGTGATTAATTAGTTCAAATTAAACATGCTTTTTAAAGTAATAAAGTGATTTATGTACTCACTGTAGCAATAGCAACCAATAATAATTATACCGAATAACAATAAAAGAGCTTATTTATATATAAAAAAAATAAAAGAAATTACGCATTACTAAAATTGTAATTATACCAAATGGATTAAAAGAGGCACTAAAACAAGTCCAAATGCACCACGTGGATTAACCTTTTTGGCTAAAACTATAATTAATTAATATGCTAATTAATCCTGCCATTCAAACATACCTAACTACAATTACAAATATTTATTTTTAATTAATTATCGATTGGTCTAACAATATGAAGTATTAGATGTCTTAAGTAAAGGTAGAAGATCAAGTATTGGCATTATAAATGGAAAAAAAAATTAGATTAAACGGATCAGTCTATAACAAGTTTTTGTCATATTCGATCCAAACTTAATTGATCAACCGATCAAATGCGAGTAGTTATACAAAAAATGTTTATAGCTAACATTTTCTAGTTATTCTTCCATTTCTTAAAACGTCAAATGATACAGAGGTATGGAAAAAACACAAAAGGGCACATGAACTGCCGCAACCGCAATTTAATACTATGCTTGTGCCCGTCTTTCTAAATATAGAATGATTTAATATTTTTCTTAGGAATAAAAACCAAACCTTGTGAATCATGGGACTTGATTTACCGCATAACAGTGTTTTTGTCGACAGCCTCAGGGAACTTGAACTTAGGGTTCTGTTCCAAGAAAGCCGGAGGTCGCCGGTAAACTAACGATGCGGCTCTTATCAAAACTCCGCTGGTTAAACCCCAGATTACGTACTTCTTCTTCTTCTCGGTTTCGTATTCGAAGTGGTGAATCAAATACTTCTCCCCCATCCACTCGCTCTCTTCCTCGGTCCGGTTTTCATCCTGAATATGTAATTCATGTGCGGTTTACAAAAGGGTAAACGATTATACGAGCATAAAGCGTTGAAAGAGACGAACCTTAATGAACATTTCCAGGGGGGCATCAAATACTTCATCGACTTCCGCAGCATTTGGAGTCGGCTTGAATGCCTTTTTATCGTAGAGTATGCCGATGACCGGAACTACTCTAAGGAGATGCTGCATGGAAAACCATACAATGTGAATTGCAGCTATGCAATACCTATTAAAATGTTTTTAACGTGTCAAATACACCTTTGTACCTGCACTCACCCTTGAGTCAGAGTGGCGTAGATTAAAACCGAAAGATTAAGACAGGTATGTCATATTTCTATAACACAAGTAATCAACAATTTTAGGTCAATAAATTTGCTGCCACCTATGAACTAACAGTCTACCTCGAATTAAAGAGAGTGTTCTTCGCTTTTAAGCTAAGGTTTGGAGATCGAGTTGTAAGACATAGAGACAGACAATACCAATCAACAAGAATTTGAGTTTGAGATTCCAACAAACATTACCATTGGTGCATAGAGGGGAAAATGTCATGATCACCGAAAAGGGAACACAAGAAAATCAAACAAATGTCATTAATCAAGAGGATCAACGGTCGATGAAGACACTAGAAGAGCTTTGAAGAAATATTTCACTACCTTAGACAAAAATGGTTCGAGAAGAGTTACGATATTCACAAGCGAAGGGTCCAATCCAATCTCTTCCTGAGCCTCTCTAGTAGCAGTCTCAGCATCATCTTTGTCCCCCTCCTCCGATTTCCCACCCGGCAATGAAACTTCACCTGCAACAGATTACACAAAAGAACAATCAATTAAGTCCCACAATATATCATCAATCACACCAAAAAGCACACATTTGGTAGTCACATAGAAGGGGGGGGGGGAAACAAGACAAACCGAAAAATCACAATCTTATATTCATCAACTCAAATATTGATAAAAACTCGACTTATGAGCCTGAAGCAACCATGTCGAGTGAAGGGAAACACAGGCACCTCCTAAGGATGTCAAAATATAATATACCCAACATCATATTCGTTTTCGTTCTATTTACGAAAACCATTTGATTGAAGTCCCACAATATATCATCAATCACCATTAAGGTCACCTCAAGGAAAATTAAGAGAAACCAAAATCCCGAACTTAGTATCACCTCAAGTTTGAATAACGCCCAGCTTGACTAAAATTGAAGCAACTAAATGAAGTGAACACCATCACCTTCATAGTATGCCAAAATATAGCATAACCATCTTTATATTTACTAAAACCACTTGACTTGATTATAACTCAATCAAAGACACAACTTCATCTTAATTTCTCGCCTTAATAACCTTAGTTGATTTCCAACGCTGAAAAGAGAAAATTTACTGCAGAGAACCTCACAATCACATATGCAGAAAACTCAAATGATTAAGGTTAGATACCTTTGAAAGGATAACACTCTCTTCAATGGCTTGAATTTTCTTTCTAACCAAACAAGGTGTTACGAAATAATGACAAGCAATCGATCGTATAAGTAAAAAGAGAACGAACATACAATGTCGAGTTCACTATGATCGACGACAAACTATAGGAGAGATGTGAAAAGCACATAAAACACACACAAACACTAGGTACATGTTGGAGAGTAAGTTTCAGCAGGAAGGTGTGCCAACTGGATTGGTTTGTTGCTGCATTTTATAACTGCTTTCTGTTAAGGTTGTTAGGTGGTTAAGCCAGCTGTATATTGGGTTAATCTCACAGTGATAACTCAGCAACCAGCGTGGCTATATTAATAGATCTTCGGATCAAGGCTAGATAGATTTTTTCGTTTAGCCTACATTCTGTTTTTCCCTTTTCTTTCTCTCCTTTTATTTCTGGTTTTGAACTGTGTTCATAACAGTTTTAACAGTACATATGTAAAAGTGAGAATTTAAACACAAAAATTTACGCAAAATCCACCAATAAGTAATTCTATTTTCCTCAGAATTGTCCAATTAAACCAATCAACTCATTCCGAAATCCAGACAATTCAAGGAATCAAAAGGCAAACGTTTCGTTAACCATTAAATGTAAAAAATTTAACAAAAACTAATAGAGAATCAAACTAACCCGAATGAGTGGACATTCTGGAAGACCTTTTGGTCAATATGACACGCAATTCCCCAGCATCACCTTCAAAGAGACAGATCAAAACAGCAGCTCTTTTGGGTTTAAAATTTTCCGGGTTTTGGGTAATTGGGGTCGCAGATTCTTGAAAACCCAGTTGGGAAACAACTTTCCCTGTGGCTTCCTCGATGATTCGTTCCTCGTTGTCGTCGTCCTCCGAGGAACAAGGTGGAGGCTTGTACTGACTCAGCTGCTGAGCTAAGGTTAAGAGTCTTTGTGATGAAAATGAAAGAGATGAGCTTTTCAAAGATCTTGATGAAGCCATCTATAGTGAAGACGATTGTTGAAGAAACTATATATATATGGGTAAGTACGAAGTATACAAGAAATCACCTAAATATACTAAAATAATTATTTTCATCAATAAATTTTTAAAACTTATTAAATAACCATTATAATTAACAAAATATTATAAAATAATCATTACAATATTATAATAAATTTATTTGATTTATTCTACTATCAAAATTATTTAAATCTAATCTTATAAAATAATATATATTAAGAGAAAATTTAACCAATTAATAACGCATATACACTCTATAAACGCAATTGCTTAAACATAAGATCTCTAGAAAAAAAATATTTTCTTTTACCATTGAAAATATTTGTTAGGTTCACATATATATGTATACTTAATTGCATCATACATATATTTAAAGAATTAATTGCATCATTCATCTTCATATTATGATATTTATTTTAAATTAATTTAAATCTTTCAAATATTTTAATTTTATCTTCAAATTATGATTGTTATTTTAAATTAGTCATCAAACTTTTAAATATTCTAATTCCATCTTCAAGTTACAACTCTCATCCTAAAATGGTCCCAAAATTTTGAATAATTTAATTTCATCGAAATATATAATTAGTTTCAATCATAGTTTAACCTACATTTTATTTTTTTAGACATATATTAGTATAGCTTGACTTATTAGTTTTACCAACGGAGATATGATTAGCATATATTGATAGTTTGAAATAAAATTAACATATTTAAAATTTTGGAACCAATTTAAAATGAGGGTTACAATATAAAATTGGGACATTAAAAAATTTTGAGGTTTAAATCAAGGTGAAAATCATAATTTGAGGGGAAAAAAAGATGAACAAAAGTTTAGAGACTAATTTAAAATAAGAATCATAGTTTAAGGAGGTGGGATGAAATTAACTCATGTTCAAAAGAAAAGTTGGATATATCTACTGAATTTTAGCTTATAAGGTTAATTGGGCAATTTAAAAATGGTAAGAGATTGATTTATGTCAAAATTGTATATCTAACATGTTCGTATACACGTGTTGTGTTCATGTTAGTTTTGGTATCGTGTCGGGTTTTACATAATTTCATCTGTGTGATTCAATATATTAAAAGTTTGAATTATCACCTTGAAGAAATTAGTTGTGTTTAAGATATAACATTGAAAGGACTGTTAAAACAGCATGCAATGAACTAGAATACCCAACTCTATCCCCATCCGACTTTAAAACCAATCTGTAGAGGACTAAAATGGCTGTTGTTAGTTCAAAATGAATCTACTCGGCACCGTCTTTATTGAACAAAATTTTCCCTGAAATGAGAGTAGGATTTTAACATGTTAATGACTTCTCTTCGAGGCAAAAACAGATCCTTAAAATCTAAGTCTTGCTCCGTGCATCAAGCTACCAGTAGCCTCTTCCTCTTCCACGTCTTGTCCAACCCCTCCCACCATATGATATGCCTTCCAATGCTCTATTAACAAGCTGGTTTTGCATGCCACTGCCTCCACGACCCTTCTTCGTGGCTAAATGATTGGACCCATTACCAGCGGCACTTCGCTTCACCCTGCACAACAATTATTCAACAAAAATCGATTTGCTTCAGGGGCACATTCGACACATATGGACTTCGGTTTTATTCGCGTGTTTTCTACTTCTCAGTAAACCCAGAAATTTAGAAACAATTTAATCACAAGTCAAAAATAATGGTTAAAGACCGAACAGGTGAGTTACCCAGTTGCAGTTGCACCGGAGGGCACAGAAGGTTTTAGTGCGTCTTTCCAAGAAAGGTTGACACTTTTATCTCCGATAAATGCAGGTGTTTTTGAATGTAAGGGCTGTATAGGTAAATAACAAAAGATAAGCAAAGGAGGGTTTAGGCAAACGAGGTAAACACTATATAATTCGATGAAAATTTTCAACCTTACCTTTGTCATACCTAAAATGTTATTGCAGGTACGCAATTCGCTTTTGTGTTTTCTGCTTTTGTGTTTTCTGCATGTGGATAATGAAAGGTAAAGTCAAAAAGGAAACTGAAAATAAACTAAAACATGGAGTTTTTAAGAATAAACTCACAATGTTATCCTTTGCTTCATCGGATTGAGCAGCTGCAATTGCTTTATTATGCTCGGCCTTTCCCTGAGTTAATTTTTTAATGGTGGCCCTAGTTAGGTCTTCAATGCTACTCAACCTGGACCGCACCATTCATCTAAAAGTTAGCAAGAACAGTAAGCACACAGTATTATCAACAATGACAACAATAATTAGATCAAGGATTAACGGTTCAAGGGCATTTCGAAGTTTATTTTCCCTCGGGGTATATTAGGCTGATTAATGGAAGTTAGCTTGCAGTCATCTGGACCTTTGTATTGAAGTTAAACAATGGATTACAGCCCTACCTTAGGCATCTCTAAAGTGATTCTTTGTTCCTCAACCAATTGCACATGTTTGTTCGGAAGATGGTATCATTTTGTTTTCTCTTTAAAAATAGGAATGGTCGCTAAACATCTCAATTAATTCATTGATGTAACATATATTGTGTTTAAGGACTTCCTCAAAGCTAGGAACAAAATGCAAGCAAGAAAGAAATAGGTCATTAGCAGATGTCTGTTTATTCATATAAAATCCCTATTGCTCAACTTCTTTTAACTCATAAAGAATTTTGAAGATCAGCGTATTAGTATGTACTTCACCGATAAACGCAAACAAATTATGACTTATAAACAAAGCAAAATTTCATGAAGTAAGAAGAAAAGAATTCATTTTTTAAAAAACTTATAGCATAAAGGAGAAGAGATGCAATGATACTTTTCAGTGAAGTCCTTATAATTCTCTGAGAAGTCCTCCCCCAACCTATCTGATGGTTGACCAGTCACGATCTTGTATCCACATAGACTATTTGTGGCATTAGGAGCCTATTTAACAATAATAATCAAATAAGCATAAAAAAATAATACAATTTTGTGCAAAAGACACAGCGAGAAAGGATTTAAAAAAAAAGATTGGGGAAAAGAAAATACCTTGTGAGCTAAATGGTGAAATGAAAACAATAAGCATTCAACATAAGTAAAGTTTGTCTCTTCACCAGTCTTCCTCCGAGGCATATACTTCTGAGGAAAAAAGAAAAGACATAAATAGTCAACATAAATATAAACCTACATGAGACAATTACTATCACGAAACTCCAAGAATCCAACATGATAAGAAAATGAACGCTCATACCTTCAAAAGCTGAACAACAGAAGGAAGAACCTGGCACGAATCCTGTGGTGTTGTGTAAGGAGAAATTTCTGCAACAGCTTTAAGCAAATCCAGCTTTCGTTCCTCGGGAAGCTGTAAGATTCGACTATTTTAGAAGATATCCTTTACCAGAGTACTAGACACTCAATAGAACAAACAGAGGGTCGTGCCCAACTCTTCATAAAACAAAGTTCCACAAGAATTTCCAGTAAGGTTTTTCCATTTTCAGGGAACAATCAGATATAAATGACCAAGAGACATCTCATCATATTTAAGAGGAATTTCTAGAACTTCTAAGGTATTAATACACAGGATGCTCGTAGATCTTAAGGTATTAGTAAACTTTATAACAGCAATAATATGGTTGCCCGCAAGTTTATTTCCAGTGAATTCTGATGCTTTTCAAATTTTAGCCAGAAGAATATAACATGCAACTTTTCATTAACACTTCCACACCTTCCGGATTTCCAGCCAATAAGGAATTAGACTAAAATAAACATATTGTTTAACCAGATCAATCCCGACTTCAGAAGCCAAATAAAGAAATTTAAGGACTTGAAATAAAAATAATTTTGTAAGATAAACAAATAAATGCAAGTTCTAGAGCTCAGAGAAAACTTATAAGATTCATTCACATCGAATACAACATGCAAATTTTTATAACCATAAGCACTTTTCATTCAGTATTCAAATAAGTAAATAACAGTGCTAACAGCAAAGAAGAATGAACTAAGTGGACTTACATGTATATATATACAGTACTTAAATAAAGTTTAACACAAAAAAAACTTAGATTACACGTGTTGCAGTAATTGACGACACAAAATTGTATGTCACCTTATCAACAACAGGAATAATGTGTTTGTTTAGGTAGTTCATGAACTTGCTGCCAGATGCACCCCTCTGTAAAATGATTTAGAGGTGAGAGACAGCTCAAAGAGCTCATACATCAGAAGAATATTTCATGGATAAAAAACAGATTCAGTAATATAAAATGCAGTCCTTACCACAAAAAATGGAAGAGCCATGAACAAGCATGATAGCAACCTATCTATATGATCTTTATCTGAGACCTGCATCCAAAAGCAATTCAAAGAGTTTTATGATTCACAACAAAAACAATACAATGGTGAACCTCAGAGACAATGTTGACTAGTAGAATTATTTTTAATATTTTATGGTACAACATCCCTTCTAATGAATATCCAAACTAATTTATGTAAAAGAGGTAAAGTATTGTAGCTTTTGCAGCATTAAGAAGAGATCTAAAAATATTCAATGAACTCACATCAAATTGTGTATCTAAATCAGCCTGTCCTTCAATTATTCCAATAAGTTCCGTCAAGCGCTCAGGAGGAGCTTTCGCCCCAAATATGCTCAAACTTTTTAAGAAGTCTATAAACAGTCTGAATTCGGCTCCAGTTACATCTCCTAAACTCTGCAATGGAATTGAATAAAATCAATTCTGCATCTTCCACTCCAAGCTCAAAATTGGAAGTTCACTATGCTGGATGGAAGAAGGACTAGGAGAGACCAGGTCGATTATGAATGCTTAAGTAGAAAATCAAAATACATTACCATTTTAATTAAATCAGTTATGTGCATTTCCATTTCATCTTGAGGTCTCAAGAGTTCATCTTTAAGAGGAAAAACCTACAAATATAGTGAATTCCCCCTCAATTATCAGCACAGAACAGAACACAAGAATAGCAACAACAGGTAAACAAAGAAGCAGTCTTCACCTTATCTCGTATAAAGCACAAAACCTTGTCACGAATCGTGTCATCTTGACTTGATTCCTCAATATTCCAAACGTGCTTGAATAGTGCTGTCAAGGACTCTGCATTCACAAGACAATCTAATCAATACGGCTAAGGACTCAAACATGTAATACTACCCATAACTTGTACTAAAATTTCCCCATTACTAAAACCTTAAAAAGACCTCATGAGAATGCAACATTACCTTTCACATCCTGCCTCAATACAGACATCACAGCTTTATGAACAGCATCACGCTCCACAATCTCATCTATAAGTAACAAAGCAAAGCCAAGGTTAAATACAGAGTTGAAACACATTCTTCGAAATAGTAATAGTACAAAAAAATTATTAAAAAAGAATTATAGTTTTACCAGCAGTAAGTAGTTGCCCTAAAATGTCTACTATTTTAGAAATATACTCCTTCTTATCCTTGCAAAATAAAGGGAGCCGAATAGCTTGAACCCGAACCTAAAAGCTCGAATTTAATTAGATTGAAGAGAGATACTAAAATTCTACTATAATTCACCAATCCTTGTATTGTAAAAGTTCTTAGATTATATATGAACTAACCGCCAATTCTTCTTCTTCAATCAAATCGAAATGTGCATAGAGAGCACGGCTGGAGAGGTTAGGGAAGAACTTGAAGAAGCGAGGAATTAGCTGAGCGGCCAATTGTTTTGCCTTTAAGCTCGTTTTAGTGGCGTCGATGATTCCTTCGTAGTCTTTCACATTCTGAATTAGAAATTAAACAAGTTAGAGACAGAGAGAAGTAAAAACCCAGGAATAGAAAGGAAGAGGGAGGAAGGGCGAACCTGAGACTTATCCTTGGCCTCGTTGAGGCGTTCGCCGAACTCGTAGAGCTTCTCGATTTGCTTGGCTTCTTCCTCGGAAGCGTCAGTCATTTGGTGGATTTGAGGATCGAAAATAACTGAGAGACTCAAATTCAACAATCTTAACACCGTAAATAGGGAATTTAAATGAAGAAATTAGTGTTGTGCATAGAGAGAGATTGAAAATACAGAGTACTTTGAGTGGGCTTTTCTCTTCTCTGTTTGGCTACCTGAAAACACAGACATTACGAAACAGTGGAATTTGAACTTTTGGCATAACGATTTGGTACATGGCTTCAAAATTTAATTTGCCATTTAAATTCTTTTATCATTGAATACTTCTATTTAATTTTTTTTATTCAAATTGATATTTATTTTTTTATTTAACCGGATACTTAGTTTCTTAAAATTTAAATTAACATTTAAATTTAATTTTTCTGATTCAATTATGATTATTTTAGATCTAAATTTATTTGCATCAAATACACTTATATGAATTCAAATGATTTTAAAATTAAATAAAAAAAATCAAGTCAAATTTATAAAATCAATAATTAATTTTTTTTAAATTAAATAAAAATAATAATTTTATTCATCCTAATACATCTCTCCCCTGAACATGTGTATATTAATAAATATTTTTAAACACGTTAGACATAAAATGGCATCATCGAACCTGAAACTTAGACCGATAGAAATACTATAATAAAATAAGACTTTAATTTGAAGATTTGATAGGGATTTTTGAATTTCAAGATTAATTTATAATTTTCCCATAACTTAGGGATGTGTTGAACAATTAACCCTACACTTGTTGACACCAAGGGTAAAAGAAACTTGTAAAGTTATTCCGGGTGTAATATATATATATATATAGATTTGGGCTAAATTATTAATAAAATAATTTTTTATTAATATAAAATAAATACAAGACAACATCTATTTAAAAATAATTATTAATATCTCAACATTAAATGATCACACACCCGTGACATATATAATATTCGAACCCGAATCTAACAATTTCTTTACGGTCACTTTGTTTGTACTATTAATAAAACAATGAATGTTAAGGATTGTCCTTTTTTAATACTAAATTGGATCACACTTTTAAATGGGTCATTTTTGGCTCATTCCACTTCAACTTGGGTCTCTGTGCGAAACCCCAACAAAGACCTGCCAAATCATTGATGATTTTTTTAGGTTTAATGGTACTAGAAGTCTTTTAATGTTGAAAAATTAATTATTTTTTATATTTGATTTAACTATGCATTCTAAAATTTCATAATTTAACTTTTAACTAATGTTGAAGTTAAATATAACGATTTTTTATAGATTAATATAATGTTTTAGAAAAATTCTACGATGCTCGTCGAGCGTAAATGAGCACCATTAAATTAATTTATAAAACGTTAAATTATAAAGTACTAAATATATAATTATAAATTAGTTGAAAAATTAAATATAATTTAATTAAATATAATATTTATAAAACATTAGTTTGTATAATCTTATTTTAATTATAATTATATCAAATATTAATTTAAGAAGTTTATAAATCTTAATTTATTTTCATGGCTTTGAAACTCTCGTCGCCGCCATCGCTGTCACCGTTGTCGCTGTCACCACCACAGGTATCGTCTTTGTCGTTCGTCAGCGGTGAAAGATGATATCGATGCGATGGTGGTGACGACGGCGACGGCGACAACAAGAGCTTTCAAATCTATGAAAATAAATTAGGGTTTATAAATTTCTCAAATTAATATTTGATCTAATTATAATTAAAATAAAGTTACAAAAACTAATGTTTTATAAATATTGTATTTTAATTAAAGGGTAAAGCATATAAATTGTCAATGAACTTTTCATACGCTTGCATTTAGGCCCCCTAACTTTTAAAACTTGCAACACAGTTATCAAACATTTAGTTTGTTTTCAATGTGGTCCTCGACGTAACTGATCGTTTCACTTCCGTTAGAAGAGGATGACGTGGCACGTGAGGAAACCGTTTGTAGCTAAATAAAACCTCAATTGAATCAATCTAAAAACAACAAATTCGATTTTGTTCCCCCAAATTGAAACCTTATACCCTAAAAAACAAAATTCCTCTTATTCTCTTTGTTTTGTCAACAATTACAAGCAATGGATACACCACCAAATGCAATCCCAACTTGTTTTTGTGGAATGTCAGCTATTTTACGCACAGAATGGACAAATAAGAATGCTGGAAGGAGATTCTTTAGATGAGTTAATTATGGACGTTCTAAGAGAAATTGTAATTTCTTTGTTTGGTATGATCCCCTATTGAATCCACATTCACGTACTGTTATTGTTGGTTTGCTAAGGAAGACGAGAACCAAGAAAAGAGGAAGAAGGCTTGAGTGAGTGATTTGGGTAGTTTGTTTGGGGGAATTTCTTGTTGTTGATTATGTTGGGTTAAGTGGTGGGGAAATCTAGCATTTAAGGTTATGTTTTGAGGGTTTAGGGTTATTGCTTCAAGTTTAGTTTGATATAATAGATTTTGATAATATATTATGAATTTAGGATTGATCATGTAATTGAAGTATTTTGGAATTTGAGGTTTATAATATAATTGAAGTATTTTGAAATTTAGGGTTTAGAATGCAATTGATGTGTAACACCCCCAACCCGTATTTGACCCGGATACGAGTCCGAAGTGTCACATTGACTTTTCAAACATTTATTCGTATAAAATATTGAGTAATTTAAAAACTTTTATAACATTTAACTTATTCAAAACGATTACAAAACTATTCAGAGCTTATACAATATATCTTTTTGAATACATGCCAACTAGAACTTTATATATTAAAGTACATATTAATCACCTCTTTTCTGATCTGACATTGAGTAAGGATAATTGACATGTCTTACTCCACATCGCTCTTTACTCTTCTCCATACCTACGTGTAAATCACTTACACGCTAAGTCGTTGACTTAGTGAGGCATATAAAACATATAATAAAACCACAAACCATTTCATATAACATAATGCATACTTATACATATATCATTAATATACTTATCAGTACTCATATCATTATTACTAATTTCTTTCTATCATGTAAGCATATATTGAACCTTTCTATACTCACCATCGAGTATCCATGTCATTTCACAACAAAGCATATATATAGTATCATAACAAGTTATTTATTATCTTTAAAGCCCTTGCATTAGCCCATGTATACATTTGATAACTTAAGGTATGTGAGTACATTGAGGTTGTGCACTAATGCTGTCACCACAACTCGTATTAATTCTCTCATGGGGCACCGAACCTTAGTTCAGTATTCGTCCCGAAGGACCAGTCCATAGATCCCGAAGAACCTAGGTAAACAGTCCATATGTCCCGAAGAACATAGGTAAACAGTCCATATGTCCCAAAGAACATAGGTAAACCCTCGACCCTTGGCATGCCAACTATACCACTAGCTCTCTTATCACATAACATGGGCATTAACATTCATAATAGTTCAATTTACTTATTCATATCCTTTCTCTTATGAACATATATCTTTTCTTTTCAGTCACGTACCAAATATACGTGTAATCATTGATCTTATAATCACATGTTCATTCTCTTCGGTCACATACCATATGTATGTGTAAACATATATATAATATCATATAACACGCATCACAAATGCATGTATTCACATAAATCATTTCTTATAGCTTTATTCATATCACATATTCATATAAGCTCATATCTTATTTCACATATACTTTCCATATAACTTATATATCTCATAATCACACAAATCATAACATTGATCACCAATCAAATAACATTTTAGGAGTTACTTCTTACCATAGTAACTCCATCAATGGCTCATCGCAAGCCAAATGTTTATTCAATAATATAAGTATAAATTAAATTGCACTCACCTTAGCTTTGTTTTGATTCGATTATAATCCTTCAATTGATCTGGAACGGGATCACGTTCTATATCTACATCATCATACATAGATCTATATTAGTATTATAACTAATATACTCTAATGGTTCACTCTTTAGACTAAGAGAAAAGGCAATTTCATCTTTTAATGAAGGTATGCATCAATGCACTACTGATGCATCGGTGCATAAAATGCATTCGATGTTGTATTATTACTGGGATGCATCGATGCACTACTTATGCATCGATGCACGAATTGCATTCGATGTATTTATTTTAAAAGAGTGCATCGATGCACTTCCTGTGCATCGATACACCTTCAAACGATTTCTGGGTTTTAACCTTGATGCATCGATGCACTATGAATGTGCATCGATGCACTCTGTCCAGAACCTCTTTTTGAACCCGAAAATTCATTCATTTTGGATTAAATCATTCATGTTTCATCCCCTTTTTCCTTCTTAACTCTAGTACACATACTTAAACCAATATATACTCATTTATTTCATCTTAAACCTTAATATTCTCCCATCTTTATTAACTTCAAGATTCATACCAGATTTTTAACATGTTTTAAATCTAATTCTAACACTCCATATTCCTTAATTAGATTGATGACAAGTCAAATTCCTTCTCAAAATTCACTTACTAACTCTTTTCCAGAATTTCCTTAAGAAACTCATTTTCTTTAATCATTCATAACTTCTTTATCTTTTGATTTTAGGACAACTTAAGCTTTCCATAAGCTTAAGTATTACCTAATGATCAAAACCCACTCTTAAAATTAACAAATAATCAGCTAACAGGAATCTTACCTTTGCAAGCTTGGTTCTTCTCTCTCTCGTACATGAAGAAGAAGAAGAAGAAGAAGATGAAGAGAATATCTCTTCATCCTTATCCCCTCTAACATATATATCCTTATCATATCTATTTTTAATTCATTTATTAGTCAAATGACCATTTTGCCCTCTACTTCATTTGATAATTACTAACAATTTTTAGGATTTATTTCTAGATAAATCATTGAACTAATCCATTCTTCTACTTTAATCACCAAATTTCTAAAACTTTACCATTTAGTCACTAACTCATAGTTTGGGATGTTACATGATGATTGTGTTGCAAGTTTCAAAAGTTGAGGGACCTAAATGCAAGCGCTTGAAAAGTTTAGTGACCATTTATATATTTTACCCTAATATTTATAGCTACAAAGGGTTTCCTCACGTGCCACATCATCTTCTTCTAACGGCCAGTTACGTCATGGACCACATTGTAAACGAACTAAATGTTTGATGAATGTGTTGCAAGTTTTAAAAGTTGGAGGACCTAAATACAAGCGCCTGAAATGTTCAATGACCATTTATATACTTTACCCCTAATTAAATTACATTTAAATTTTTAACTAATTTATAATTATTCATTTAATACTTTATAATTTAACATTTTATAAATTAATTTAATGGTGTTTATAATTAAAGGTACTCATCTGTGCTCGACGAGCGTAACATGATCATCCAATGTTTTATATTACGATGTTATCGAATGATAATTTTAGAATTTTTATTTCTAATCTTTACTTTTATTTTTATTTTGGAATGAATATAGTATCAAGATTTTTTTTGTTGAAATAAATCACTAATTTTATACAAAATAGGAAATATCCTAAATTCAAAATATCTACAATTATAATTGTGAATTAAGTACATAATTAGGATAATTTCCTATAATAATTGAAACAAAATTAGCAACTTAAGATCACATAAGGACCATACAAGAAAAGATTAAAATCTAACCAAGAAAACTCGAACAAAAATATAGATACAAACAAAATTGATTGCATCGACAAACGAACCACAAAAATGAACTGAAAGACCACCGAAAAACTGCAAATCAGACTCGAGCGACGTGAAAAGCTATCCACAAATGCATAACAGGTATTCAAATTCAATCTGAAGGTCCAAAGCGGAGAAGATAAACAATATATCAACTAAGCGTCATCTTCATCAGTCGTGGCGATATCTAATCAACCATAAGAAAAAGATAAAAGCAAACAATGACCAAACGACATAAAAATATGCCATAAAGACAAAAAAAGAGTATCATAAAGTATAGGAAAACAATATAAAATAAAAGGATAATAAAGAATACTGATGGTCGACAACCAAAATTAAAGTTGATGTCGCCGCTGATCAACAAAGACAAAAAGAAAAGAAGATGAACGACTTACTAATGAGAAAAAATTAGAAGAGAAAACTAAGAGGACAAAGAAATAGGGAAGAGTTGTAATGAAATAGTAATTTAGTATTAAGACTAAAAATTAAACATTGAATCGTAAATAATTTCGTTATCAAATTAATCGATAATCAAAATTTTATTTCTTTTAATTGTTTTCTAATCAAATAAATTTTGATAACCAACTTCCTAATTGAACTAGTTCGATTCAATTGAACAATACACTATCACATACCATAAGAATGAAAAAGATATCTTTGTTTAAAACAACCAAAAACAGCTTTAATTATAAAATCAATTGCACGGGCTCCATGTTGAAAAGGAACCAACAACAACCATCCAACGAGATGCCCCGGTGGGTAGAGTCATGCTTGCCTCCAACGCCCCCTGGGTGCGTAGAGTCATGCTTGCCTCCAACGCTTCGGTGAGTAGAGTCCTGAAAGTCTTGAATTCGAATACAATATTTATAAGAATGTTTGAACGTTTATTATCAAACGATTGAAAGTCTTTTGAATATATATACTTTGTAATCATCCCATAATAATAAGAAAAATCATTTTTAGGGATAATTTTTAAAATTCAAATTTTAATTCCTTAATTTTCATTTTAGTTCTAAAACTACAAAAACGAAAAAAAAAATAGAAAAAGTCGTTAGTGGGACAAGTCAACTTTTGTTATATTGTCGCCGGGAGGTGACGATTTCGACTTTTACTATAACAATAATTCTGTTTTCCTAATTAATTTCTCATCATCCCCATTTTTTTTATTTTTTAAGAGGATTATTTCCCTAATTTACTGATCGAAGAGAGTAGTCAAAAGATTTCAATTCTATGAAATTCAGTAGTACCCATTAACTTTTCACTTACCAGCCGTGGTACTATATAAGCAATGTCAAGGATTGCAAAAGGCACTCAAATTTATCTTCTAATTAGAAGCATTTGTATTGTTGGAGCATTTGCAGCAACACCCATCCATTATGGCAGAGACAACCTTCCACGTTGCAATGTACCCATGGTTCGCCCTAGGTCACATTACTTCCTTTCTTCATATGGCCAACAAACTTGCCAAGAGAGGCCACAAAATTTCCTTCTTCTTGCCTGCCAAAACTCTAAGCAAGGTAAAGGCTTTTAATTCTCATCCGGATCTCATAACCTTCATTCTGATCACCGTTCCGCATGTCAAAGGTCTTCCCCTCGGTGCCGAAACGACAAACGATGTTCCGTTCCCTTTGCATCACCTCATCATGACTGCCATGGATCTCACCGAAGCGGATATAGAAGCATCCCTCCGCAAACTCAAACCCCAATTCGTTTTCTTCGATTTCACTTGTTGGTTGGCTGCCTTGACTCGCAAGCTAGGCATAAAGTCCGTGCACTATTGTGCCATCAGCTCCGCGACTATCGGCTTTCTTCTTAGTCCTTCAAGAAAAATTCTCGAGGGAGGTTTCAATGAACTTGATCTCCTTGAACCTCCCGAAGGTTTTCCATCCTCGAGAATAAAGCTACACGCACATGAAGCTCGAGGATCAGCCGCCGGTGCAGCAAAGGAATTCGGGAGTGGTATTTCATTCGTAGAGCGCCAGATGAAGTCATTGATTGATTGTGATGCTATTGGTTTCAAGACATGCAAGGAGATTGAAGGGCCTTATTGTGAATATATCCGAAGCCAATTCAAAAAGCCGGTGCTTTATGCTGGTCCGGTCGTGCCGGAACCACCGAAAACGACGTTGGAAGAACAATGGGAAAAGTTATTAAGCAAATTCGGAGCCGGGACTGTGATATTCTGTGCCTTCGGAAGTGAGTGTGTTCTCAAAAAGGATCAGTTCCTAGAACTGGTTCTAGGGCTCGAGTTAACAGGTCTACCATTCCTGGCTGCCCTGAAACCACCAATGGGAGCCGAAGCAATCGAGTCAGCCTTGCCGGAAGGGTTCGAAAAAAGGGTACAAGGAAGAGGGTTCGTCCATGGAGGCTGGGTGCCACAACAATTTATCCTGAGGCACACTTCCTTGGGGTGTTTCGTGACCCATTGTGGCTCAGGCTCGCTGGCTGAGGCTATGGTGAATGACTGTCAACTGGTGCTGTTACCCCACGTCGGGGATCAAATAATTAACGCAAGATTAATGGCTCGAGAGTTGAGAATTGGGGTGGAGGTTGAGAAAGGCGAAGAGAATGGGCTGTTTACAAAGGATGATGTTTACAGGGCAGTGATGACCGTAATGGACGACGGCAATGAGTTGGGAAAAGAGACGAGGGCTAACCATGCTAAATGGAAAGAGTTTCTTCTAGCACCGGGGCTTGAAAATTCTTACATGAATGACTTTATCATGAAATTGCATGCCTTGCTGTGAAGAGGGTGCTTCATGAGTTGAATAGTTCGTGAGTTGTTCGAATTCGATTTAGGTTCATTCAACTCAAGATCTTAATAAGTTGAGTCGAATATAGTCCAATTCGACTCGATAAGTTCGCGAGTAGCTCATTAATATTTAATATATAATTTTTTAGTAGTTATCTTAAAAACTATTTCATTCAAAAAAATTATTAATTTACTGATAGATAATAAAAGAGATGATAAATTGTTAATTTATTAGTTTTCTAATAAACAATAAAAAAATATTAAATTGTTAATTAATATTTTACTACACTCAAAAATCAAACCTTATTTATTATTCTAATATATTTGTGGATTGTTACTTTGGAGTTTAGACTTTAAAATTGTTTCATACACTCTTTTAATAATTTTTTGGTTAAATTTATTAATTTATGTTTATATTAATCTCTATATAGTATTATAGTTAAGAAAATAAGATAAAAATTTTAGTGAGCTCAATGAGCATTGAGCTTAACGAGCAACAAGTTTTTTTAACAAGCACAAGTCGAGCAAAATTTTAATGAGCTTAACAAGCAATGTGTCGAGATGAGCAACAAAAATTTTTAATGAGCACAAGTCGAGCACTGCTCAACTCGTAATCGACTCGGTGGACAAGCATCCATGGGTACGAGATTTATTTGGTTTTCAAGTTGAACTTTCTTTATGAAATTTGCTTGTAACCTAGGAAATAATTGAATTCAATTCAAAAAGTTATAATCCGAAACCCTTAATTCGGAGATAATTATGTTAAATACATTTTTAACTCATGTCATTAAGAGTTGTCAATCAAACTAAAATTCAGTCGATCGTTATGAATATATAAATTTATATTAATTAAGACGGTGTTTTGTGGAGGAAAATTAAAATTTTGAAGATATATAATCAACATGGATTGGTTCAAGTGGTAAGCAAATTGATATTGCTTAAGTAAGGTTTCGAGTTTAAGTTCTTCTGTATGCACAACAAATTCCTACTGGGAGACTCACCTACCAAAGCCAGGGGTGTGACGCAGGTTGATCCTGATTAGTCAAGACGAAACCTTTGAATCGGGAGGGAAACCAATTTTTTTTTCTTTTAAAGATTTATAAAACATCATCATTTATATAGTGTAATATGTGTCATATCAAGTTTTTAACACATGGACTATGTTACAATATTATTTTTATACACATGATAGTGTTATGTCAACACGTTGGGCACATATGATATGTCACGTCAAAAACAAATATTGATCATTAGTCAATTAAAGACTTTTATCCATTTAAGGGTCATTTTGATCTAAAATGAAATGTCAAAGATTAAACTACTTCAAAAAAAAAAGGAAATATAGTAATTGTTCAATCAAATGTTATGGGTGAATTTTAGTATTATGCCTTTAAAAAAAATATAAAGTTAGACTAATATTTAATTGATAATGAGATGAAATACTAAATTTATTAAATAATATCATGTGTTCGAGGTTTAACGTTGCGAATTGACTAAACTATATTGGAAGGTTACCCTATAATAGGTCCACGGTACTTGATTAATAGTGACACAATTTTTTTCTTTTTACTATTATTTTTTTATACAACTCATATTATATTATATGAAAATCTAATCAATCAGACGTATAATAAATTTCATGCTACAAATGTTAAAAGTTATTTAAGAGAAAAATATTTCATTAATTTAACAGCTGCAAATTACGTGTTGTGAATTTGAACGTGCTTATAACATTATAATAAAAAATCAAATTACGATAAATTACAACAGAAAAAATAAATCTTAAATTCAAATATTAATGGACTAAAATCGTAATTAGACCTTTCGAACTATGTCCCATCTCCTGGGACAAGTTAAATAATTAGAAAGGTTATCTTAACGTAAAGATGAGTAAATATGCCGTAAACATCACTAATTCCATTGTTTTCCCCCGCTTCTTTGTTTTTGAAGATTCAAAAGATTGGTGGGGTAGCAAAAGAGCAAACTAATATGTGGTAAGTCGTTATAAAGCACAAAGGATCAAATATTGTTTTCTTTTATATCCGATATTTCATTCATTGATTGATTAATTCAGAAAAGATATTGTATAGACTTATTACAATAATGATCGTCCTAACTTATTATTTTCTATTTACAATATAAAAATTCGAATATCTTACTTAAAGTATTTAACGTTTTATTCCGTTAAACCGACACTGATTCGTGAAAGGAAAAATGTTGAGTTTTTCCTTTGTCCATATATCCCTTCTTCAACACTTAAACCAACTAACACACCAACACCAAACTCCACTTTAATCACCCATTATTGTTGTGTTTTTTTCATAACCATGTTCTTCCTCTTGAAGGAATCAAAAGGTCACCCATTTTTCAATCATTCTAAAGTTTTCATTTCTTTCTTCATATAAACCTCACAATCCCTCAACATCTTCTTCGTTGAAAATTGTAGTCACGAATCGAGTTTAGGGTCGTTGAGAAGGCCGCCGCCACGGAGAAAATGAATACGGCGAGGTTTATCAAGTGCGTCACCGTGGGCGACGGAGCAGTTGGGAAGACTTGTATGCTTATTTCGTATACTAGCAATACTTTCCCAACGGTAAGCGTGACCCCATTTGGAATGTTATTTATGAATATGAGCAATTTGTTTTATTAATCGAATTCCGATATTATAATAATATTTTTCTCTTGATACAGGATTATGTTCCTACAGTGTTTGATAACTTTAGTGCCAATGTGGTGGTGGATGGAAGTACAGTGAACCTTGGCCTATGGGACACTGCCGGTAAGTTCATTACCCTACAGCTAGGGATCGAGGGGAAAAAATTGAAAATCGTTTCGAATCATAGTGTTCAGCTTAGTTTATGTTCGATTTTGACTTAGATAGTAACAGAATGTTTTGAAACAACAGTTATTTGAACTACACCTATTTTATAGTCTATTCGGTTCGATTCGATTCGATTCAATTACAATTTATTTTATATAATAACCGGTGAAATCCGAACAGATCGCTTCGGCTTTTTAAAATTAAAATCTGTGAATTTCAGGACAGGAAGATTACAACAGGCTGAGACCTTTGAGTTATAGAGGAGCCGATGTGTTTCTGCTGGCCTTTTCTCTTTTAAGCAAGGCCAGTTACGAAAATGTTCACAAAAAGGTGATTTATTGGTTTTCATTTCCGTTTATCGTTAAAGTTTATGATTTGAATTTTGTTTTATCCAGTTCACAAATTTACGATATAATTCATTTAATAATAATAAAATAAAATAAAAAAGAGAATTTACGGTGGTCAGGGATGAAATCTTCATTGTGTGGTATCATTTTCTGTTGATTATAGTAAAAATTTTCTTCTTTATTGATGATTTTTTTTAGAATTTAAATGTCTATTCTTATTTTTTATCCTTATTACTTTACAATCGTTTGCTCATTATTATACGTAATATATATATATATATATATAATCAAGTTCTTTTCTTCGACTTTTAACATAAATTTTATGTTTGATTGCTAGCAGTGGATTCCTGAGCTTAGACATCATGCTCCTAATGTGCCAATTGTGCTTGTCGGAACCAAGCTTGGTAAGCTTAATCCGACTTTAAATTATTACATAGACGAAGTAAATTAAACCTATCCAAAAATCAGATGATTGATCCCGTTTGATAGATTCTACTTATTAAATTAGATTCTGGATAACTTCTTTTTTACTTTGAGCTAGCTCGAGAATGTAATTTTATTTATGTATTAACTTATAATTTTTTTAAAAAAAATAAATTGCAAGTTTCTCATTTGTAAGGATTAAAAATGTAATTTTGCCAGATTTACGAGATGACAAGCAGTTCTTGAGTGACCACCCAGGAACGACATCAATAACAACATCTCAGGCAAGTTAAATTAGCATCTAAGGTTAAATAATTATGTAATTTTTACTAATGCTTATGGTTCATTAGCTGGTTCAATAATAATAATGGTGAACAGGGAGAGGAACTGAAGAAGATGATAGGTGCAGCCACTTACATGGAATGCAGTTCGAAAACCCAGCAGGTACCCCATTTCTACTATTGTATTGATTTAGCTTTTTACGGTTTTTAAAGGGATTAAATTATAAATTTTTCATAGTTTAGAGGACCTAAAGTGTTTAAAAAAAGACTAATCAAGCTTGATTTGTTTTTCAGAATGTGAAGGCAGTTTTCGATGTTGCAATAAAGGTAGCATTGAGGCCACCAAAACCAAAGAGAAAGCCAGCAAGGAAACGAAGATTATGCGTTTTCCTTTGAACAACCAAATGCTATTCGCTATGCTTTTATTATTATTTACATAAATTCCCCCATGAAACTTTGAAGGATCTCTTAAAGGGGATTGGACACACCGTCAAGATGAATTCAATTACAATGCTTTCAAATTTTGTTCGTTTAGGTCACTTGGCGTTAATTTTTTTTAATATTGTTTAATTTTTTTATAAATTTATACCCAAAAAAAAAACTTCAAAAAACTTTCCTTTTAGACCCATATTTTCATAATCTTTTTCATTAATTGATGCTATAGTACTATCTTCTAAATTTAAATGGTGGAGAAATTGAGAAAAAAAAGAGAAAAATAATATATTTTAGATTTATATTGATCAAGTAGTGGAAAATATAAATTGTAGCAAGATAAAAGTGTAAGTTTTGATTTAAATTTTGTCGATCTTAAGAAAAAAATAGACTGAAAATTAAAAAGAGGAGAGAATAGGGAACATTTTGATATCATACATATCATAAACGATGATCAGTAGTGAAAACTAGCTAGGAGGACTATATCAGGATATGTATAGTGAGGGATTATAGGTTTTGGTTTGGTTGATTTGTTGATTGTTGCCGCTGAATGTTATATTTTCTTTGGATTTAATACATACATTTTATCCAAAAATGATGACCAGTAGTAGAAAAGGACATTGACTACCAAGAAAAAGGGTGAAAGTTTAGGATATTTTCATAAATAAAATGCCCTAAAACTCAAAATTTTGGTGTTGGTATCAAAGATTTAATATGCAAATGACTTAAACAAGTACAATTTGAAAGTTTAGTAATTAAATTGAATTTTTTATAATTAGACGATTAAAATAGAAAAAGTAAATTGAATTTTTTATAATCAGATGATTAAAATAGAAACATGATGAAAGTTGAGTGACTACACATGGGTTAACCCAAAATTTCACTATAGTGGGTTTTTAGGGTATATTATGCTAATCATCATTAAACTATGATTGGGTTTTTTTATTTTGGTCACATAAAAAAATCTATTAAGGCACATATGTTAGAAAAATTGATCAATCAAATCATCAATCACTAAATCAATAATGATAATGATAATGATGGTGTGTCTCAAATTTTTAATTGGGATTATGTCAATTTTAATCTTTTATATTTATACATTCAATCAATTTAATCTTAGTTCTAAATAATTTAACAAAATTAACACCCATATTTACAAAATCTATCAAATCAATCCTCAAACACATCCTAATCATCATTCCTACCAACCCACCAGAACTACAGTCACAACCACCGCCGCTCCCACCCCACTCTTCAAAGTCGCCACACAATACTTTATATATTTAAAGATAATTGTAATAATATTATTTTCTATTTTTTTCTCAATTAGATACATTTTTTACCTAAAAATATAATTATATATATTTGTGTCGGATCGGTGTGGATACGTGATTTCACCCCAAGATTCGGTTTAGATGAAGTCTCCATAAACTTGGATCGAATCTAGTGACAGGTAGAAAGGTAGAATGTCCAGATCAGGTTCGGATAGACTAAAAAACCTAGTCCGACCCGATCCATCTCTATCCCTAACTATAACTGATTTAGATTAATAAATCTAAATTGAAATTAACACAATGCTAGCATGTCAATTTATTGTGCTATCGTGACAGTCCACATGTAAACGATTATACGAGAGAGGGATTGAATTAATTTTTTAACTGACTTTGAAAGTATAATTAACTTTTATCCTAATTCAAAGATGGTATTTATCTTAATTAAAATTTTGGGGAATTATTTAATCTTTAAACTCGTATTAAACATATTCAATTGTAACTGATTCCAACTAACATTATTGTTTAGTTAATCTAAATTAAGATTCATAATAATGAATAATGTATAATATAGACTAACCCCAAACGTAAACCGCATGCTATATGTAACCTTGTAAAATATTTTGTAAGTTATTAATATCTCAACACACAAAAACCATTCAATATATTAGAGGGTTAGAACAAAGTAAATTTTGCCCACACAAAGTTGTTTCCAAAATCTCGTGAAAAGAGGTTAGTTTTGGTTTAATCATAGCCATTTGCTAAGCTTTCTACCTATTTCTATTCTTTTTTCTTCACACCAAACATCCCAAACCCAGAATCAAAATCAACCAAAGCAAGGAGAAGAAGATGCTAAGAATAACAATTAAGATACCCAAATAACATTGGGTTTCTTTTTTGTTTCTCGTTTTCTGGAAATTTGTATTTGACGCCAATCGAATACAAACAAGCATACAGAGACAGAAATGGGAGCTTACAGGGCTGATGATGATTACGATTACTTGTTTAAGGTTGTCTTGATCGGTGATTCCGGGGTCGGGAAATCCAACCTTTTGTCTAGATTTACGAAGAACGAGTTTAGCTCCGAATCGAAATCGACCATTGGCGTTGAGTTCGCAACTCGTAGCATTCATGTTGATGATAAGGTCGTTAAAGCTCAAATCTGGGACACTGCTGGGCAAGAAAGGTAAATAGTTTTGTTTGCTGTTTTGATCTCTGCTTTTATGATTTAACGCTTTGTTTTATGTTTGCTTCATTTATGGATCTTTGGGATTCTTTTCAGGATTCATCCTTAATTTTGCATGTAAAAATTTACACGTAAACTTAATGTGATTCATAAATTTACACGAACATTGAGAATTTTTATTTTATTTTTTTATAATGTTACTAGTAAATTAAAAATAATGATATTTAAATTTTTATTGTTATCTACGATATTAGAGTCATATGAAAACCTAATTAATCATATTTATCCACTCATAAATTTACATATTAGTTGAACGCTTAAAGTTGTTTATGGTCGTTATTTTAATGATATCAACTGATGATATTATCGGTTTAGATATACCGATAAATATTATTAAAGTAGAAGTATCAAACTATGTCAAATTAAAGCAAAGGGATTAAATCTCAAGTTTTAGTATAATAGAGGGATTCAAAACCATAATTAGATCAGGTGAAAATGTGCAATTTGAATTTATTGCAAAGACATTAAATTTTCAAAAAGTTGGTCTAACGTCCCTGTTTTTACCCTGTTTTGCCAAAGATATCGTGCAATTACCAGTGCATATTATCGAGGTGCCGTTGGGGCTCTACTAGTCTACGATGTTACCCGTCGCGTTACATTTGAGAACGTACAGAGGTGGCTTAAGGAACTCCGAGACCATACCGATCCCAACATCGTCATTATGTTAGTCGGGAACAAGGCTGACCTGCGTCATTTGCGAGCCGTCCAGGCTGATGATGCCAAAGCTTTCGCGGAACGGGAGAACACCTTTTTCATGGAAACATCTGCACTCGAGGCTATGAATGTCGAGAATGCTTTCACTGAAGTGTTGGCTCAAATTTATCGTGTTGTAAGCAGGAAAGCTCTTGATATCGGAGATGATCCAGCAGCTTTACCTAAAGGTCGGACGATTAATGTCGGAGGTAAAGACGAGGTATCAGCTGTGAAAGGAGCTGGATGTTGCTCGTCTTGATTACGGAGACGTAGTCTTCAAGATGATTCATATTTTGAATTTTTTCATGCCCTTGAAAGCACAAACAAATGAACATCATGTTTAAATACTAAAAATAATATATACAGTAAAGTTTGTTTAATTTGGTTGGTTCGATTGTAAAAATTCGTAAACGATAAATAGCCACCTTAACTTGTTTTAATAGCATATAAAACATAATTAATCATTATACTCGACTCGATCAATATCTATCTATTAATTCGATTAAATTGATTTTTCTCCTATATCATTCACTAATAATTCCTTTAATGACATTAGATTTTGATTGTATAATCGATCGTGTGATTGTCATATATGTGAATTTTTGATTTGTAATGAAAGTGAAATTCTTATTTTAATTTACTTCTTTCATATCGTTAAAATTCAAACCTCTTTATTTTTGTCAACAATCTTTAGAGTATATGACTAAAAGCTCGCAGTTGACACCTACTGTTTATCATAGGTTATGAGTTTAATACTTATTAGAGCAAAATTCCCTTTCTCCCTCTTCTAGATAGGAATTGTTTAATAAAAATCCTTTATTTTGTTAGAACAACTAATAATTAATTTAAAGTATTTTTATATTAACTTATATATCGTTATAAGATTATATAATATCACCTATTAAAAATAAAGTTTTTTTTGGATAAACAAAATTTTATTATTCAATGAAGAAAGTTTAACAACAAAACATCCCAATTGGGAGTATAAACAGCTACTTACAACAAAAAATGTTCAGTCTATACCCCAATAATTACATAAATTAATATTAACATTGTCAGTTCTATTGAAGTTTCTGTCACTGAGTTTGATTCGAACAAGGTCCTTTATGGTCTTTAGGACTTGATCAGGTGATATTGACTCTCTTCTGAAAATTTTTCGATTCCTTTCATCCCAGATCGAGTATATGTAAGTTGTCCATGAAAGTTTCAGAATGGTGGAAAGAAGAGATTTACCCTTCCATTGACCATTGTTGAGAAGCCAATCCAATCCTTGATTCCCAAGTACTATGCATGTTGCACATGTTAGTAAGACTCATGATAGAGTTCCACAGTGAAGTAGCAAAATAATAGTCTACGAACAAATGGTTTCTTGTTTCAAGCGACTCGTGACATAATATACATAAATCATCTTAAACAATTCTCATTCTAGAGAGCCTATCCCGAGTAGGAAGTCGATCAAGAATAGCCATCCATGAGATAATATTTAGCTTAGGGATTTGGAGTGGAAACCAGATAACTTTGTGCCATGGGACCTTTGCTTTGTGGACTCTCATTTACTCCCATAGTTCTTTGGTCTTCGATATTCCATTGCTAAGGATAGGGAGGACTTCACTCCTTAGCTTAATAAGTTTCCTGAAACACCAGCTATAAGAAGAGCATTCTCTGATGTCAGTGAAGTTACTGCTTTTAATCACATAGCAGTGGATCCATGCTACCCACAATGATCCTTCACCAGCAAGTATTTTTCGAATGAGATGAATCATGCAGGTTTTATTCCATGATCTGATATCTTTTAAACCAAGACCTCCTTCAGATTTGGGACAACATATTTTATCCCAACTGATCCTTGCTCCTGTAGTAGCCTTATCTGATCCTTTCCAAAGAAATCTAAAATAAAGAAATTTTATTAATTCAAATACTTGAAAAATTATTATTTATTGATAACGTGGCAGATTTTTGGCCGATTGAAATTTAATTTGAGCAATGTACCTCTCATTCGACCCAACATAAATACTAAATATTTTTATTTAGGATCTCATTGACCTAAAATTGATTTTTTTTAGAAAATGACCCTATAAGATCAAGTCAGAACCCATTAAATTCATATAAAACGTCATTTATGTATATATAAATGAGTTATGATCCACTTTCGTAGTCTAAAAGTTTTAAGTTTTACACATTTTTTTAGATTGTCAAATTAGCTAAACTTTAAGGTTGATCGCTTTTAAATTGAGTATAATCTAATTTATTTCGTAAAAGTCTCATCCTATCGTAATATTAATCTCAATCATTAAAATCAGTTAATCTAATAATTCAAAAAATATATAAAATTTAACGGATCTTATCCCTATAAAAATAATATAATATAAATTTAAAACACCAGTCGGGTCAGCTGGGATTTTGAATATTAGAATTCGAGTCCGGCCTATATTTAGAGTTCGAATTTAGACGGATACAAAACAAGCAGGTATAAATGCAGACGGACTCGACGAGAATACTATAAATATCCATTAATAAAATCCTCTGTTTCATTTGTAAAGCATCGGAGCTCCCAGTTGCTACTCTTAACGCTAATTGGAATCAACCTCTGGTAATTTCAATTACTTTTGCTCGTTTATGATATTCAAATCTTGTTCTTTGTCATTCGTTTTTCCAAATAAAAATTGTATCTATGGATATTGTCATCGATCGAATCGACCAGCCTTTGAAATGCGCTTTACATTTTATTACTTTTTTTTTTGCGAATAATTAGATAAGAATCTGTTTTTGATTGAATTGATCAAATAATTCGTTAGGTTTTCAATCGAAGAATCTGATTTTTGGTAAGGAATTTAAATTTACCGTGAAATCTGGAAATTTTAATGCCGGTTTTGATCGTAAGTTGACCTATTGAATGAATTGAAGCATGGGAAAGAGGAAATCAAGAGCAAAGCCTGCTGCTAAGAAGCGAATGGATAAACTTGATACTGTTTTCAGCTGTCCATTTTGTAACCATGGCGCACCAGTGTCGAATGCCGCATGTAAGTATTTGTTTTATGATAAGGATTCGATCCTTTCAAAAAGCTGTAAAAAATAGAAAATCTTCTTGTGTTAATACGTCTGGGTCTAATGAGCCGGATTTTCTTGCTGAATTGAGGTGTGTAATGGGTAATGGAAATAAGATTGATTTTTGGACAGAAAAGGCTTCTCTAAAAAATTCTTTTCCGAGAATATATGGTTTAGCTGTTAAAAAATGCAGAAAGATCAGGGAGTTCGGGTGTTGGGTACACGGAGTATGAGAATGGAGGATTGAGTTGAGAAGAGCATTTTTTGAACAAAGCTGTCAGTGCAGAACAAGGTCTTGACAGATTAGTATGGTTTGGTGTGCAGGATGGTAGCTATAATCCAAAATCATTTTGTTTAAAAGTGGCTTGCGTTGGTAAGATGAAAGACCCAATTTGGAGATTGGTTTGGTTTAAATTTGCACCTCCTAAAGTATCCGCCTTTGTGTGGAAAGCAGTTTATCATAGATTGCCGGTCATGTTAGAGCTGGAAAAGAGAGGAGTCATTTGCAATGATCAGTCTTGCTGCTCGTTTTGTAAAAGTGAACCGGAAGCAATTAACCATGTTCTGTGTCATTGTGATGTAGTTTGGCAACGTTGGTGTAGCATGCGGAAAGTAAATTTGGTGTTCCCCAAGAATGTAAAACAATTATTAGAGGCATGGTTTTCACAAAGAATAAGGAGGAGAGTTCGGGCTCTATGGCAAATTGGTTTTTTTGGTATGATTTGGGTAATTTGGATTTACAGAAATAAAACCAGATTTAATGGAATTTTATTTTCGGCAGATCAGATTTATAAAGCTATGCTCCAGATAGGGGTTTGGGCGAATTACTTATGGCCGTTGTTGATTTCATTAGTGAATGACTTTGTTCGTAATTCGGAAGCTATCGTCCGTGGCGTATGATGACTGTGAGCTCTAGTGTTGTGAGTTTTAGCTCAGGTTGGATTTATACTGTTAGTGCTTCCGAGTTGTGTCTGTAATTTGCTGTTTGATGCTGAATTATTATTCCAGTGCTTGTTTTGGCTCCAGTGAAAACTGGTGTCTGTTTCTAAGGTTTGTTTAGGAGTTAAATTTGTTGGGTTGTGGTCTGGTCTATGGATATGGTGTTCCTTAGGGTGGAGCACTCTTTTTCCTCCGATTTGGTTTAGGGAGATTTTTAATAAGGTCTTTTGGGTGATATACTTTGTAATTACATTAATACAAGGTACCTTTTTCAAAAAAAAAAGTATTTGTTTTATGAGAAATTTTATCCTTATTTGATCTTGAGATGATTTTGAAACAAAATTCTTCCTATTAGATGATTAGAAAAGGAATGCATTGATGTTTATCTATGATCACTGAAATTTGTAGACTATCCTTCTGTAGATTAAACGGGAAACAGTTAATTGAACTCTACGTCTCCATACTATAAATCATATTTTAAATTTGTCTTTGAACTTAAAATTTTTGTTTTAATTGAATCTCAAAAATATCATTTTCATGTTATTCAATTATTTATATTAGTTTGAGCATTAAATGCATGAACAACTTATATTGGTGTAACAAACAGTGGCATTAAAATTTAAGAGAACTATTTTTAATATTTTATATTCTAGCTGACAATGTGATACGTACAAATGTATATAAAACGTGATCCACATATTTTAAATATGCTCAACATAGATCCGAACAAACATCTAACGCCTATGCTGATAGATAAGTTGAAGGAATGACCTGATTGATACAATATTGATATAACAAGGATTCAATTAGAATGTTTAGGACTACTTTGGGATCAGGGCAATAGTTTGGAGACATCTAGTGCAATTAATCAAAAAATTAATTAAAGATGGTATTGCTTTGTTTTAATAAGTTGGTGGTGTTTTATCTGTTCCAGTGATATGAACAACTTGATCGGTGAAGCCTCGTGCAGGATTTGCCAAGAAAGTTTCAGCACTGTTATAACAGGTACTTCTGATGATGTTGACTCGTTATCATGAACATCTCTGTTACTGGGACTCTTCAATATTCATGAACTTGGTTTTCTGATAATGAAAACCTGCAAAAAGGACCAGAGAAAATACAGAATCTTACTCGCTGGTGCCTCTTAAGCCCGTAATCGAGCCCTTCACTCGTTGGCGCTGCCACATTGAGAGTGGGATAAGGATTTCCAGCACCAACCTTTGCCTTACTCTTATCCCTTCCTTTTACAGAGCGCTTGTTATCGGATGTGAACTCTGCCGTGAGTCTTCCCATCGGTGTCTCCAGATCAGCAACCATGTCGTTCGCTGATTTCCCTTTGCAATTTTCTTACCATCAACAAGCTTCAATTCCGAACTATGCAAGGCACAAGCATCCCATTTGTTGATCTCGCATTCATGAAGGTGGCACTCAAAATGGTTCAGTGGCTGTGGATCCATGTAGTATGATCTCGTCAGTTCTCCGAATTCATTTATCACTTGCTGTCTCGACTCATGCCCGCTGTAATCGGGCAAAGGCCTCTCCTTTCATGTATTCTGTACTAAAATTCCAGGGCTCAGTCTTACCACCTCAGTTAGATAAAATAAGATGGCAGTAAAGCTATTAATTTGATAGGTATCGGACGGTAATAATGAAATCCGACACCACCAACACCTTAATCAGCTCGATTCAGATTCTCAATGGAGATTTTTAAAGGAACGACAATTCGTCTCAGTCATACAAGAGAGAAGTCACCAAATGCCATCAAGCAATAAAGAAATCTCATCCCTTTGGACGAAAAACTTAACTCGAGGTTCATCCTGGCTTAGGTGTGCTAAAATAAAACATGTACGCTTATTTAAATTCAATTCAACATAAAATATGTTTAAATTCAACTCAACACAAAAGACGAAGCTTAAACATTTCAAATTTGAATGAATAATTCATTTTTAAAATAGATGTCATGCCTATTGATAGATTCAAATTTTGATATCTAAATTTGTTCTTCAAAAAAGTACAACGAATTCGAATAATAAGTAGATATTTGAGCATTATTATACGTATCCGTTACAGATCCAAAACAAAGAGCAAACTTCAGCCATCTTACTTTACACACATGTAGAAGGGAATATATATATATATATATATATAAACAGAATCTCTAATTTTTAAGTCTGTATTTTCAAGAAGCCTTTGGCTACCAAACTGTCCACGGTCTCACGAACAGCATCTTCAACCGGGGTGAAGACTAAACCCAGATCGATTAATCGCTTGGCCGCGTCTTCGCAAGAAACTAAGCCCGGTTGTGTTTCCCCTGTAAACCTGGAATGTTCAATGTTGTTCACCTATGTTAGAAATTCCCACCAAGTCTAACACAATAACAATATGGGGGTTTGGGGGGTTAAAGAACAAGCATGAAAATCTTGATAGCAACCATCGAAGGGAGTTGCTGAAAATTTCACTGTCGGAGTTGCAAAATCATTGTTCTGTCGGCATCATAAATAAGGGTTCGAATCTTGTAACAACCATAAGACAAGCTATATAAACAACAACGGGGTTGCCAACGAAGTCACAGTTGCAATGGTGGCATCACTGATCAGGGTTTGGGTCCCGTGTCCACCATCTCCTACTCAAATTAGTAATGATCCGAAAAGAAAAAACAATGGAAATCTATCAAGACAAGGAAACATCAGCTCTCAACAATCCATTATACCTTCCTCCAAATACATGGATAGCCTTCAAAAAGTCTAAACGTACTCACGTCAGATAACATACTCGTATTTGACACTCACAATAGGAAATCTATCAAGATAAGGAAACAGAAGCTCTCAACAATCCATTATTCCTTCCTCCAAATACATGGAGAACCTTCAAAAGGTCTAACCATACCCATGTAAGATAACATACTCGTATTCGACACTCACACCCGAGAGAATTACCATGAAAATTTTGAAGAAAACATAAGCCATAAACTATAACCAGAAATAGTTATGATACCAAAAGCACGTATAGGTTTAGTACAACGAGTGAAAATTAGAACATAAATCATAGTCAAGTGAAACGAATTTCAATAGGGTAACCTTCTCTAGTTCGTTTTTACCCAAGAATTCTATGATAAACTATATGTTAATAGAATTGTTAATGATCAAATTCGTACGAACTAATTCGAAAATCGATTCTAGAATTGTGAATTTAACAATGAGCACGTGATAATTGCTAACCTGTGGACAGGGTATTGAGGGAAAAGTTCAGAGACAGTTTGAGCAAACTGAGAGAACTGATAGATGCCATTGGTGCAAAGGTATCTACCGGAAGCAAATGGAGACTCGAACAACAAAATGTGTGATTTAGCAACATCTCTAACATGAACAGCTCCCAACCAATGATACTCCTGAGTATCTTTCGAGCCCTGCAACAATTGTAGCAGCACGGCACAACTTGCATTCAAAATGGGTTGCAACAAAGGCCCTAAACAAGTGGATGGATTGATCGCCACTACATCGATGCCGTGTTTCGCGGCATATTCCCACGCCGATTTCTCGGCTAAAGTCTTGGAAACCGGATACCATTTATGTTGATTTCTGCAGTATTCCAAGTCTGTCCACGATGACTCGTTGAAAGGTCCTTTTGTTCCATGATCCCAATTGGGGTTAGGCACCATTGCCGATATCGAAGAAGTGAGGACAACGCGACGTACCTTGGCTTTTCTCGCGGCTTCGAGCACGTTGAGGGTGCCCTGCACGGCTGGTCTGACGAGTTCGGTCTCTGGGTCTTTGGGATCATCGAGGCTGCAGGGGGAGGCGACATGGAAGATGCCTTGGCAACCCTCGACAGCCTTGAGGATGGCGTCGGGATCCAAAACGTCGGCCTCGTGGACGTGGAGATGCACGAGTGGGGAAGTGGCGCCCGGTAGAAAGAAGAGGTGGGTGGGATCGGAGGACGGGTAGATGGAGGCGTGGATGGTGGTGTAGCCTTGTTCGACTAGGGTGCGGACCAACCATGAGCCTATGAACCCATTGGCTCCGGTCACGCAAACGGCTTCTTTAGGTTTTGCTGCTGCCGCCATTTTTTTTTTTTTTTTGTGGAGGGGCTTGGGAGTGTAGGCTGGAAAAAACTTAAATAAGGATTTTTTTTTCATTATAAACTTTTAAGAGTTAATTGATTCATTTTATGATTAGAGTAAACTATAATGTTAGTCACTAAACTTTTAGGATACTTTTACTCCTGTCATTAAAGTTTTAAACCTTGTAATTTGCTTTGTTTACCGTCATTGTGGTTAGTGCAATTAAGAAATGATGATGTGACACATTAAATTTTTTTTTATAAAAAAGTTAATTTTTTAAATTAGTAATTATCGTAAAGACTATTTTTTAATGAACAAAGCGATCATTAATCAATCCAAGCAGTGAGAAGGTTTTATTTGACCAAAATATTAACATTTTTTAATTTTAAGTTGACCTGACGGTTAACCTTGACAAATAAAAAAGTTTTACTTTTTAAATTTTTAAAGGATTGTTGCCTCCTTTTGCCATCATAGTTCACTTGATCAAACGTGTTAATCAAACTACTCATTCTTTCTTCTTCTTCTTTTTTTCAGTTCAAACTCGTCGAAAAACACTTTAATCTCCTCAAATCTCAATTGAAACTAAAAGTTAAAACTGTATGATATGTCATTGTTAATTATTGGACCAACTTAAATCAAATCATGTTAATTTTTTGGTCAAACAGAACCTTCTCACTATTGAGACTAACTGACAATCCCTCTGTTTATCGAAAAATTAACCTTTACGAAGATAAAGAAGAGAATTTGAAAGAGAACTTCAATATATCACGTCAGTATTTCTTAACAACAACTAACAATAATATTTTGCAATGAAAGTGAATTAGAAGTATAATGATTGTAATATAAGTTTTAAAAGTTCATATTAAAGTGAAAACATCCTAAAAATTCAATGACTATCAATATAATTTACCCTTAAAATTATTTTTACTATTATTATATAAATAATAATGGTAAACTATCTATTTTTGTCACTCACTTATTTTCTTAATTTCTATTTTGGTCACTCAATTATTATTTTTTTACAAATCATATCTAATGTGATGTTTTGGTTCTATTTTGATCACAACATCAAAAAAATTAATGGTGATGCTGACATGACATTACCTTATGGTGACATATCAGTGTCACTGCTAATTGTTTAACGACATGTTATCAAAATAAAACTAAAAGTAGTAACGTTAAGTGTGATTTTGAAAGAAAAAAATTGTTGAGTGACCAAAATAGAAACTAAGCAATAGGTGGGTGACCAAATAGATCATTTACCCAAAGAGAGACCTAACATTATAAAAATTCAGAAGTATGATATCACAGTGTGAAAGGATGATTCTTTGAAGTAAAAGATGGAAAATCATGGGCAGCTTTTGGTTGTGACGCCGACTTAACTCCTTTAAAAGCAAAAGGAAAGCTAAAATTGGATGGAAATCATACGAATAATTTTGTGAAAAATTCAAGTGAAGTAATATTAGATAAGAGGATACTCACGTGTTTTGTTGATGAAACAAACACGAAGGGGAAGGTAAACTCACTCTATACTTTAAGTGTTTTTGCCATATATTTCGATTTTATAGAATCATCGTTATTTCTTTCGTATTGGTTTGACAATTATTTTTGCCTCATTTTTTTAATTTTATATATATATAATATATAGTTTTGAAAATATGTTTCAAAACATTTATATATTATATAGTTTTTAAGGCATTTTGAAAATTAATATAATATATAATTTTCAATTTTTTTTTGAAAATATATATATTATATAATTTTTAAAAACATTTTGAAAATTAATATAATATATAGTTTTTAAAACATTTTTGAAAATATATATATTATATAATTTTTAAAACATTTTAAAAATATATATATAGTTTTAAAAAAAACATTTTGAAAACATATATATATATATATTATATAGTTTTGAAATCATTTTGAAAACATATAATATATAGTTTTAAAAACATTTTTGAAAACTATATAATTTTGAAAATATTTTTAAAAAAAATATTTAATATATAATTGTAAAATATTTTTAAAAATATATATTATATAGGTTTTGGAAAATATTTTTTTATATATAATATATTATTATTATTTCTTTTTTTTCCTTTTCTCTGTTTTATTATTATTAACATTTTATTATTTTTTTTGTAGGTCCAAAGTTTAGGTCCGAATAAAAGGGTCCAAGTCAGAGTCCAACAGGCCCAACCAGGTAGCCTGATCCAGTTGACCCGGTTAGGCCCAAGTGCATGAAGATTACACAGCAAGACTAGGGTTTCTGGAACCCAAAACGGTCAGCGCTGCATAGAGGGAAACAGGGAGCAAGTCAAGGAACGTCATGAAAGGCCGAGATATCCGACCAAGGGAATCGGTACTGACCCATCTCGAAACCCCCGGCCAACGATGGGGTGGTTACCGCGAAGATAGGAAAAGAAGAGCACCGGTGGGGTATAAATACCCTACCACAAACACTGCCAAGATCATCAAGTATCATAGGACACAACCAACAACAGTACACACGGAGAACGAACCATCGAACCCAAGAAACGGTCACAACAATACCAACAATACCAACACAGTGAACGAGTAAACCAAGTACCATCAACACAGAAAGCCAAACAATCATTCAAACCACAAAACCACCATCATCAAGCCACGGTGAGTACACCGAGAACAATCGAAGCAACAGGAAGCACAAAAACAAATAACCCAAACACAGTCAAGCCAATAGTAACATCATCAAATCGTACACAAAAAAAAACCAAAAAAACAACCCGATCTAAACTCGGGAAGAAGTCGCCGGAAAAGCGAACAGACGCCAGAGAAAGGTAAAAAACCGAGACTTGTTTGCTAGATCTACGCCGGGATGGCTCGAGTTTGATGTTTTGGGGTTCAGATTTAGAATATCGACAGCGGTGCGGTGGAGAGAGGTCACCGGACGGTGGCCGGGCTACGATTGGCTTAGGAGAGAGGGGAGTGTGTTTAGATTTTTTGTGTTTTGGTGTTAAATGATAATTTTGGGGTTTAAAAGGGTATTTATATGCGAGGAGCTTGTGTGTAATTAGAAAATAGTATAATTCTTTTTGTGGTCCCTATACATTTGAGTCCCAATTCGATTCAGTCACCTACTTCAATTTTACTTCTAAATTTTCAATTTAATCAATTTAATCTCTGCTTATATTTTTATATCTTGTGAATGTCTATTTTCTTTATTATTATTATATTAACATATATATATATATATTTATTTATTTATTTATCTAACACATTTTGTTTCAGTCGTAATTCTAACTAGTCAAAAGGTAAGTAATTCGAATTTAATACTTTTAAATTTTAATTTTAATTTTAAATTTTCGTAATTAAAGACAACCAACATATTAATTGATATCGAAAGGACGGTTCAAGGGTGCTAATCTTTCCTTGACCATAACCGACTCTCGAACCAAACACATTTCTGGTAAAGCGCAGATCAGGTAAGATGGTCTCCGATCTACCTAAATGTTTTTAAAATGATCAGTGACGACTCCAATTCGTTTAATCCAAGTCGAAGCCTAATTCTGGGACCCAACCGAAAGACGGTCGCGACAATATGAATAATCATTTTATTAATTCTTGATATTTTATAATATTAACATCATGAGTGTTATAGTTGAGGATGCTGCTGCTAATGTGATCAACTACATGTTTCACCGACGCCTCGACTTATTTGTGGTGAGTTTTCACTAGCAAGAAGCTCGAAAAGGTCTGTTACTTCCAAGAAGATGGAGGCATCGTTTGACACCCAGAACTGTCGAATTTGCAGCTTTTCATGTTCTTTCACCGGAGGGATTAACAATTCTAGAACTTGCAGATAAGATTGGGGTGAGTTTGGATTACAGTCACAGAAGCCAAAGCCTGTCAACAAACATGTATGCGTCCATCCGACCAAGTCGAAAATGAAATCCCACGAATTTTATCATGAGGATAAGTTGTTAATGCACATACTGGACATGAATGCAAATATCAGAAACAACTTCCCTACACAAAACTGATACGAAAGTTGCATCCTGGGATTGTTTCTTACTAAACCGTAAACCAAGAACATCTCGAGATATATATATATATGCAGCATTTGTGGACATTAAAAAGTGAATTTGCAATGATATATTTAAGTTCAATGTCATTAAGTTCGACACTCCAAAGCAAACATTTTGATGAAAGAACAAACGAGAATGAATAAAGCAAGGAAGAAACAAAAACATCAATGCTAGAAGGATTTTACTATCATCACTTGAATATTCGGAAGCAGTTTCACGAGATAGAAATAGTATTTCTTCATAACTAAACCATTTGATGTAAGAACAAGGCATAAAGAGCAGCAAACCGCAACATTTGTATACCAAACCTGAGACTTTCGCAGTGAAAATTTGTTCCGAAACAGCACCACCACGACACTATGGAGATGAAAGAATCATTAGGCCAACATGATAAGAACTCCTTCAGGATCTAATCGCGGAAGTCCATGCATGTCTCTTATCATTCTTCGACAACGTTAACCAACTCATACTCGATGAGTGATAGATTGTTATCTTCTTTGACAACAAAGTTAGCAGGGTCGGTGACCTCGATACGGCCCCATTTGTCGACAGCCAACCTCATGGAACCCTTAAACATATCGATCTTTGCATTACGAAGAATTACAGTACTACCAGGCTTCATCAACTCAACTGCAAAATGATTCAAGCATGATTATCATCAAACTCCATTGATAAATCAAGTCACCTTCTCAAAATAATTTCTTCAGGCAAAACAAAATCGAAAACCCGAAAACAGTTTCCGGTTTTTGTCAACGAGTGTGGGCTATAACATATAGAATAGTTCATTTCACGTAACAAAGGAGAGATCAAAGCTTTTGGCATCAATGACAAAAACAAAATGTACCCTTTTCGAGACGAATTAAAATCAGAATGGTAAATTACTCAAAAAAATAAAATAAAATAGAACAGTAAAGCATGAATATCCTTAAGAAAATTTAAAAACAAGGAGGGGGTTTGTAAATGGACCTTGATCGTTACGAGCAGTGAATAGGATGGTGCCGGTCTCGTCTCCGATAAGACACTCGGCGATTCGGTTTTGTCGGAGATTTTGAGAAGCGGGTCGGTCTTTTTGAAGGACGGTGTTAGAAGACAAGACCTTGGCGATTAAGGTATGGCCATTGGTACCTGGCTTTAATTGGTCCACTTTTACGAACACTGGCTTTCTCTTCTCTGTCGTTTTGTTCTGTTGCTGTTGTTGCTTTGGTTGTCCGCTCGTCGCCATTGATTTCGATGGTGTTAAGCTCTTTTCTTCTCTGCTCGGTTTTCTAAAGATGGTGTGAGAATGAGAAAATGGGGAAGCCCTAGAACAGAAATCGAAACTCGTCAAAATCGGTGTCGTTTTGTACTTTAGAAAATTTGTGACATCAATGATTATATTTAGGGCTAATTACATAGACATCCCAAATTATAATATAAATTTTTCAATTTGTCTTAAAATTTCTAAACATTTTAATTAATTTCTCAATTATCAATACCATATCAATCAACAATAGGTCCTTGTTATATAATCACTAGTACTTAATTTATTAATCGAACTAATTTGAATAAGACACTGTAAAAATTTATTATAAATTAAATAAATCTCTGACCTTATTTAAAAAATGTAACGTGTCATTTGTTATACCAACTAATAGTCGATGAATCATCAACCAGGCCCTGATATTATCGTCCTCTATATATATATATATATAACATGTTACTACTATTCCAACATACGAACACCTCTATTAAAAAATTAAATTTTGAGAAAAAAATCACCTTATAATTTTGATTAAAGGAAGCAAATGGTAACATTTACAATGACACAAATAATGCATGTTAACCAATGAATATTTGAGGAGAATGGCCTCACAAGCATCTGTTTTTTCTCACATTAACATCATACTTTCTTCTGACATTATTGTTAACAACGAATATTTTGCTTTGATTGAGATTCTGCCACCTTCTACACTAAGTTTGGCCCCGGTAATAACCCAATATCCCGGTGAGTCCTCCGGTTCCCTAACCGTCTCGTTTGTGTCTACAAAGTTCGTCATTTTCGGTGCTCTCAGTGGTGAAGGCAGACCTCCAGGGAAAACAGCTGAATTTAAATCCACTTTCGTTGGCTTCTCTGGTTGAGTCAGCCCTGAACTAAACCTTGTGCTGATCAGCGTCGAGAAACCCCCCGATTTCCGTGACAATGTCGCGGGGCCATCCCATTCGGATTGACGGATCTTAGCGAAGGCGACCATGGAGAACCCGAGCCTCAGGAAAAGAACTTTCCTCATCCCGACAACCTTTACCTCAAACCAAGCCTTGGTTACAATAGCAGCTGTATCATCAAAGTGGCTTCCATTGTATTGCATAGGTGCGGTGAATACATGTGAGAATATGCTGCACTTGACAGGCTTGATGTACCCACGTTCGGACTCGTCGATAGGCTCATAACTGTGATCATCCGAGAGTAGGAGGATTGTTGGAAGAGTTGAAAGATGCTGAAGATGGATTGCTAGATGGTCACTCTTCTTACCTTCCAAGTATAAGCGTATTCCCGTCACGGGTCGATTTCCACTATCAACCTGCAAATGGAGGATTCAAGAACAGGTCGGCAATTTGGGACTAACGAATGAAAAAGGTAATCACAAGCATGAGTTCCGGTAGAACAAGTTCAGTAACAGTGAATGTAAAACTTCAATAAGCAGCAAGCAATCATAAATAACTAAAATATCAAAACGAATAGAACAAGTATTATTGAGTGTTGCAATACGATACCCGTGTTGTATTAACATAAAGTTTAGGCCCCATGAAAGTGAACTGAAGCGACGGGGATGCTTGTTTTCTTCGCTTGAGACCGAGAGGAAGATCGCCGTACACAGGAGCCCATTGTCGAGGTAATTGAAACTCGAGAAAGACATGGAGTTCCTCTATTGGTGGTTTATCTGCAAGATATTAGTATATCACCATTCGATGCCAGTGCTCACATATGCCTTCACCATACACTCAAAGGGGATACAATATGTATCTAGATGTTTAGCATCGGAAAGATCAACCGGAACGTACGATTATGCGAACTCACATCGTAAGTATAAGTTCACGGCATGGCTTAAAAATCCATTTCCCCGAGCACCACTCAGTAGAGAAGTAATAGGCACAAAGGACATTGATATAACTTTGGGAGACTGATATCGTCGAGAGCCACCGGCTGTGACTTTGACTGAAATCAACACCTCCCCTTCGAATATAAACAACCACAATATCCTGCAAAGTTAAATGAGAGAGTCAACATTACCAAATGCAGGTTGCTTCTTAATTGGTGCGGTTCCGGAATAGCAGCTAAAATAGACACTAAGAAACTTACATTATTCTTCGAGCGAGTAATAACAGGTGGTCTAATTGATGCAGCAAGCATTCCTTGAAGGTCCCAGGGCATATAAGGCTCATCCTGAAGCAATAAAATACAGTGCAAAGTGAGCATTCCCCGGAAATTCATCGAAAAACATAGTTTTGCCTACTCTAGAATGCAAAAAACAATAACAGACTAATAAGTATGCATCATTTGTACCTTCGGTTTTCCTGAGAATTCAGGAGTTTCGCCGTTTTCGGAGAACCTCTCATCAGCTAATTGCTTTAAAGTTTCTTGCACTTCATTCGGATCAAGATTTGAATTCTTTGATTGCTTTATGTGTAAAACATCTTTACCTCCCATTTTAACCCCAATGATAACGTGAGTACCATATTTTTCAATGAACCTGGAGAAGGAGAAACATAATCGGTAAGGATAAATTTAAGAAAATCAACACGAACACACATGGTTAACCCAAACGGAGACACTAAAGTTATAACTGCAGCCATCGTGCTTGTGTTATAATCGGAACAGAGAGGACTGCAATTCATTACAATATAAAATCTTGATTCCAAGCAGGCCTTTTACTCCAAAACGTACTCAAGCATATGTAAAAAAAAAAACTTACTCGGCAATGGCGGCAGGGTCCCATGTACTAGGCACCTCTTGCCTCACTCGCTCGGACAAAGTTATGTGAACCCTTTCAAGCTCGACATTGTACAGAGTTATGAACCAACCATCGTAAGCAAGAGTTTTTGTGGCGCCGGCATCCTTCGGCCAGCAGCCCTTGAACTCGAACATGGCATTGAATAATCCTGACGGAATCTTGCCGGATAAAGAGAGATCCTGATTGAACTTTTCCGAAATCAAAGCACACAATGAAACCGACAAGTTAAATTCAGCGGAAGTGAAAATTCCACGAGGCAAAGACTAAAGAAAACACTTGAATTCGGAGCTCGTTTATTTTTGGATTTCTGTTACTTTCTTTATACTACAAATGTTTATGGACAAGTTAAACTGCAAAAAAACTTCATTAGAACAAAGAAGCACGAAAACCAGCTAAAACAGAAACAACATATACATAGGCATACTTAATTTGCAAAACAACCTACCAAAGAACAAAGATGCACAAAAACCAGCAAAAATAGAAACAATACATACATACATACACAAAGCACGCAAAATAGATAAAAATTACCTGATTGAAAGAAAGAATATCAGAGCGAAACCTTGTACGTTCTCCTTTATCGCATTTAATCAAATTGGGAACGTCTTTAACAACAACCCCACCAGGAAAAACCAGGTCACGACTCACTGCTGTATCAAGTTCGATCAATCTCGAACCATAAGGACCCGGCTTGCAAGCGGATAGTCTTATATCCTTGGATATATCGTACCCGAACCCAATAACCGAAACCACCTTTTCTGCCGCCGTTTGAGGGTCCAATTGAAGAAGATTTCCGGCCATGGATTTAGCAGTTGACGCTGACCGGGGTTGCTTCAAGGTTTAATGGAACTGAGTTTGGATTTGTGGGGATTTTAGTCCATTGCTGATGAAGGAGACGACAACCCATTGAAGTGGTCTACGGGTCGATTAATTATTTTATTCTGAAAATTAATATATTTGTCTGAAAACTGTGAAGTTTGACTTCAGACTAAAGTCTAAAATGTAAAAGAGGAACGAAAAGGCGGCTGATCCGAAAAATGCTTACACGTGGCGACTTGTCTAATAGCTTCGCGTTTTTTAATTGTTATTTTGCTAAAGAATAATACGTCATATGTCATTAGAGAACAAGTAAGACAGACCAAAGAGATGATCAAAGCGTCCACAAAAAATCAACATATTTCACGCCAGTTTTGATCCATAATCTTGGAGCATAGAGATCATGAATATCAATATCCGTATCACCATAACCATAGAGCTCTTATGTTCCATATTGCAACCCACCTAAAATTTTCTTGAAAACTGCAAGGCACTATGATATAACTCTATACTTTTTAACCATTCCTACCTTATATCCATGAAAAGTGTTGCTTAGCGTACAAGTAACCTCGCAACTAACTATCTGTTCCATTTTACTTCTAAAATGTTCAGCTTAAACTCCAATGGAAATCTCCCAACATGCAAGCTAAGAAGAATAACATATTCTCCTAGACTTGACAACTGTTAGGAAGACACGTGTCTTGCAGAAATTCGTTCTACATACAGCTAATAAAGAAAACAAAAACGAATATTTACGAAAACATTTCATGAAAAATCCAGAATTTCATGATACTCGGTTTAAATTGTATACGACTTTCATTAATAAAAATGTGCAAAAGATACATAAGCACTCTACCTAACATCTCAAGATTTTCTGTATTTATCGATATATCCCTGCAAAATAGAAAAAATAATGTCAAATTATGAATAAATTACATTAAAAAAAATACATTACTAAATAATTGTTCACTTAATTGATAGAGAAAAGCAATGTTCACACTTTGGGGATGTGGATCTATTTTAGTTGGATGAAGGGGATTGGTAGAAGAAACAGAGCATTTATTTTATAGAACTTGCACAGAATAGTGCCTCTGGAATCAAAGACTCTCTCCTCAACAAGTCTTGCAATTTTTGGTTGGGCTGAAGAAAGATATTGCTTAACTGACTCGAAGGTAATTGGAACCTGACGAGGTTGTATGCTACCAAGAACTTTGTCAACTAATTTTCTGACTATAGTATTATGAGCATCTTTACTGAGATGACCCTCACGCCAAGTTGGTTTCAACAGTTCTTTAATTGAATCTACAAGAGCAGCATGAAAATGCCTCGTTGCTTTGAAATGTCTGCTATCATGATCTGTATCAATTTTATTTTCCTTATTTTCCCTACAACTGTCTACTTCTAAGCCTTTTTTGCATCTAGTCCCGCCTCTTCGATGTCTGCTATCATGATCTGTATCAATTTTATTTCCCTTTGAAATGTTTTTGACACGAGAAGCAACCGAGGAGATCTCTTCTTTCAGCAGAGTTCCATTTTGCATCTCAGCTGCAGAAGTTCCATCATTTGCAACAGTTGCTAGTGAATCTTTTCCGGAAGGGTAGCAATTATTGTTGACCCAATTTTCATGGTATCCATTTTGACAAGATGCTGTTCTTTTATCATCATTACGTTCAGGGATCATTGGCCCTGTTGATGTGGAATCACCATATGCTAGGAAGGGGGAACCAACTTGCAGCAAACAAGCTAACCTTGATGTACAACGCTCGCTGTCATTGTCCAACATCTTTTGAGCACCAAGAGAGCATGCACTTGAAGAATAATTTAAAGGCAGTGATGCTAGGCATGTCGAGACATGGTGAGATTGATTCTCATTATATGCATTGCCCAATGACGTAACTGAGCCGCTTAATGATGATATATTCTCAGGAATAAAACTATTCCTGAAGGTACCTTTATCACCCAGTGAAGCAGGCTTCGCATAATTATCATCAGGAAAATTCTGACCTATACCATTTTCCCTTACATCCTTAGGTGGTCCCAAACCATTTATAGATGCAGAAAACCGCTGAGAGGCAGGGGAAGTGTCCATGGATTTCTCCTTACTCTGGAGCAAAGGGAACTTATTAATTCCATGAATTTGATGCAATCTTTGATTTTCATCATGCCCCAATGGCAAGATTCTTTCTGGAAAGAACTGAGAAGATATTCCGGCCTTATTCACAACTGACGAAGGCCGTGTATCAATAGAAGAAGGAGAATTTGATCTTTCAGCAGCATTTCTAAAACCTGATGCATAAGGTTCTTATTAAAATAGCACGTAGAGAAGATTCTGGATCTCTTTAATGCAGAAGATATTTATTACCTTCATCAAGCTCAACGGTTCTTTTCCCATATGCTACAATTACATCTTCCTCGGGCTGTTGTCCAGGATTTTCCCCATCTTTTATGTGAAGAAATCTACATGAACTCCCTTTGATACACCATCCTCTAGAAAAGAAGTCACATATAAGCGCAGGGGTTTGTTCTCACTATTAATGCCAGGGGTAGACTCCCAGCACTAGTCTGAGAAGCAGCAGACCCGTGAAACCTATTGATTAGTAAATCAATGGATGTACAATCTTTGGAAGGCAAAATTTTCATGATTCGGAACTTGGATTCATTTTATGTTATAAAAGGCATATAGGTCTCCACCCACCTTGATTTTATCTTCCTCTTGCCATCCTCTGTTTGCACATCCATTTGCTTACTTTTTTCCTCAAAACCTAGACCACTCTGAAATCCTTCACCTGAGTGATTTCCGACCGGAATGGAATTAACCTCATTGACAGCAAGCTCTTTAGTATGCTGATCATGGTAGTCTTCAGGGGATTTTCTTTCTAAAATGGCTTGGGTGTCTTTTCCAAGAACCATATATTCTTGAATTGCCTTTTCCTTTGCAGGCTGTTTTCCAGATACTGAATACTTAGAACCATCATATTTTGTGCATAGATCCTCCTTTTGAGTTGTCAACAGTTCATTTGGAAGACTAGAAATTTAATATTAGCACTACCCTGTCCTACATCAAGGGTTTTAGATGATATTCTTGTTCCACAATTTGCAGGAGTATTAAACGAATCTGACCCAAATTGTCCATCATGCTCACTGGACTCCATAACAATAGTAGCATCTACATGGAAGAAAAAGACCATCACGATGGCAAGAAACATCCAACATTTCCAGTCACACAATGAAATAATATTGAATAAAATACGAAGTTTTTACATTTTCTTTTATTGTAATCTGGGGACTTTTAACATTTAATCACCAGCCAAAAGAAAGCGAAAATATATTCAAGTGCCTGCACTGATGTTTCAATTGCAGTACTGCAGCAACAAGATAAAGATAGACCAACCTGCTGATGCAAAGAGGTCACAGCACTGTGTAACAGTGTGTTAAAGCTAACTGCAAATCACAAAAATGGTTACAAAATTTCTCAAAATACTAAAATACTTAGGTTCAATTGTAAATCCAATCTTGTTGAATGAATGCACAGAAAGGAAAATATATAAATCTTTTTCCACGTTGAAAGTCAATGTCATTTTTCTTTCTTTTTAATTTCCTTGCTCCCAAAACAATGCAATCTTCTAAAAAAATCAAAACTTCGAACAAATGGAAGTATTTGATCTCCTACTAGAAAACTAAATTGTCATAAATACTGAAACAATTCAAAATCAATCCACCCAAAATTCGATAGACTAACCATTTCGATTCGAAGAGCTGTTAATTTCAGGCTCGGCGGTCGAGGCAGCGCGGCTTTCATCATCGCTCCCGGCGCGTGGGGAGGCGTTGTAGGCTGAAAGGGACATCGACGGAGGAGACCGGGGTGGTGAAAGTCGAGATGCGAATTCTTGAGCTGCGCGTGAGCTTTACTCTTGTTTTGCCATCTGGCCGTCGATCGTTCACCTGGACGAAGAAGACCCTTTCCCGCTTACTTATTCACGCGCGTGCTTCGAAGATGATAAATTAATTAACCCGTCTCTTTGGGCAACTATTGGATTTTAGTAGGCTATTATCTGCTCTTTGGGCCATATGTTATTAAAAATTTATGGTCAAAATTTCTTTTAAGTCCCTCTTATTCTTGAAATTATATAAATCGACCCTTTCGAAAAAGGAAACTCTATTAATTTCGAAAAAGATAAATTATGGAATATTAATAACATGTTTGCCCGATGGTCTTGATATTACATGGAACCATGACGTGAAACTTTTGAAGTGGAGATGGATAATTTAGAAGATGTTCGAAGATTTAACTCCTTTATTCAAATAAACGAGATAATAATTATCAAAAGAATTCGGAATTATTTTCAGCGATCAATAGATACTCACGATAAAATACGCTTCACATGAAGTCAATAGCCTTGTTGATGCCTTGGCTCGACTTGGACGCAAGACAAACCTGGGTCTCTCGATCTTACAACCACCCCATAAAGAAATCCAAAACATTCTCACTCTAGACAAAACTATTCCGAGAAGAAATGTGGACACTGTTTATATAATGACTCTCTCTTTACGTGTACATAATTTTGGTTTACATAATAAAAAAAATTATCCTTCAACATTTACGCATCATAATTTTGGTCATTATTAGTACACATTAACGATATTTATAAGATAGATATAAAATAATTATATTTTTAATATGTTTGATATATATTTCGACAATGAACTAATAGATAATGAACATATATTTGTCCAGATTACTATATGATTCTCAGTTTTTTTGACCGAGTATTGTGTACTTAAGGATGGTATAATTATATATATTTATATTTATTTTATACAATAAAAAATAAATATATTTTTATATTTTGATAAATCAGATAAATTTTTGATCCCTTTGAATTGTCATTAAACAATTTGATTCGAGATAATTTGATTCAAAAAGGAAATTTTTAATCCCCGATTGAGTTTTTTGGAGCATAAAATCGGATTGAGTTCATGTTTATGGTAAAAAATCAGATCTGATTCGAGAAAATAGTGTAAATTATCTCTTATATATGTCGAGACAATTATAATGATATCTCTATATTTTTTAATTATGTTCTTATTTTATCAAAATAAAATAAAAATTTGTGTTGAATCCGATGGGTGTGTGAGTTTTAACCCAAAAATCGAGTTGGATAGAATTTTCTTAAACTTGGATTGGATCGTAATAGGTGAATAGCATAATACTCGAATCAAATTTGAGTAGATAAAAAACTAATCCGATCTAACCCGTATTTATACATAAGTTGGGTTCACATTCGAATTAGAGGCATTGATAAATGAAGGGCGTAAGAGATGGAAAAGCCCTAGAAGAAATCAACTTTCTATAAACAAAAACTGTAAACCACGAATTAACCCTCTAAATCTCTCCATCTTGACTCTGCTTTTATCTCTTTTCCCTTCCCTTATCAGGAATGCCAAACCTTTGGCCTCATCAACCTTCTCCCTCTCATCACATTCCACTAACTTTAACATACATTATTTTCATTCTAAAACGTCCCCGAAATGGGTTTCAGAGTCTTGCTTATGTTGATGCTTTTGTCCATGGCGACGGCTATCGACGAACCCTCAATCACCACGGTTAACAGGGCTGCCTACGATGACTATGTCCATTTCGAAAGTTGTCGCGGCAACAACATTTCGGAGTCGAAGCGTCGGGTACTTCTAACGAGAACAAAGCACATTGGCTATTGTGTACTGAATGCTAGATATATCCTGTGCAGGAAACGAGGCGTGTCATACTACAACTGCTAGCATGGGAATCAAGTAGCCCTATTACTTTTAGACAATATATTTCTAGAATAGAGTCGGACACAGGCAAAGAGTATAGAGTCGGACAATATATTGCTAGATATATCTCTTTTTGGTAGGAGCTCCTTGAGTTTGTAAGTTGTAACATCCTCAAATTCGTGATGTTTGTACTTCTGAAATTCCATAAATACGGTGAAATAAAATTTTAAAAAGAGTTCGAAATGTTAAATTTGTGAGTACGTGAGATACTTAATTGAATAATTTGAAATGTCAAAGGTCCAAAACTGAATTTAAAAAAAATGAAAAAACAAAACTCTCTAAAAAAATATTTTCATTTAAAAGGTTTGAATTAAACCCAACATTTAAGACATTTTTTGAGTCGTAATTCCATCAATTCCAAGCATAATTTCCCATAATTGACGAGCACCAATCAATATAAATTATTGAAAAATATAAAATTGAAATATATTATAAATAAAAACATTCATTCCACCCCAAATATGATTGAAGCATAACGTGAGCCGGCAATTTTTTTTTATAAATTTTCTGCACTAAAAATATAAATTTATTTTTAGAGTAATATATTTAATTAAATTTCTTTGAGCTATGTGTTTTAATCGATTTATGAATATATTAATACATTTTCTTAATATTATTTTCATTTGAAATAATATCAAAATGTTATCCATCAATTTTTAAATTTGTATTTTGTGAGATTATGGATTGAATTATGATTTTAGGTTGGAATTGATTAATTAATTTCATAATAAATTTTTATATTATTTTATCAAAATTAGTTTAACAACGGATATAATAATTATAAAAAATATTCAACTAAAAATTGAAATTAAAAAAGTAGAAAGACAGCAATCATTTTCATTTTTCAGTTCACATACTGTTGCAATGTTCACTGAAAATTTGTTTAGTCGTTTGGCTTTTTTTAGGGATAAAATAACTTCTAGTCCTTATATTGAATAAAAACTTAATTTAATCCCTAATTTTCTTTATCCACAATCCGTAGACTCGATAACCTTTTTTTATTGTCATTTTTAATATTGAAACATTCCAAATTGTGCCGCATAACCACTCCAAAAGTGACATATTATTATAATGACAAAAAATTTTAATAGAAAAAATTGAGGGATTAAATTAAAAATATTTAAAAACCCTTTATTTTTATTACAAAAGCGAAAGGTGAGTCATCAGTGTCCGACGCAAGGACATCATGCGCACATGGAGGTGAATTAGCCTGTCAGGGTTTAATTACACGTCACATTCATGTCATAAATTTTTCATATATAAATAAACTTCGAATTTTCCTGACCCACCAATCAAAAACTTAAAAAAACCAGATTTTTGCCCTTCAAAGTAGTCAACTAAGTTTTAATCACTGGGATTGTTAACAAAGAGACAATGAGTGGGGGTTCATTGGGGATTCGTTCTGGGAGTTATGGTTCTTTAGACAAGCAGCAGCAAAATGGAGTTTTGCCGATTCAAGCCCCTTCAACGACGACCAGGACCAAGCCTTTTAAACTGTTCAAAGAAAAGGAATCGTTGGTTCATTGGATCTGCAAATTCGCCGGTCGCCAGAACATTGGATTGCTCATCCTTTTTCTCATCTCTGCTGCTGTTTTTGTTCGGGTCTTATACGTTGGCAAAGGTTCGTTTTCTTACCAGTGGAATTAGTAAGTGTTTCTGGTTTTGTTTACTGTCTGAAACTTTGATTTGAATTGAAGAATGTGATGATTGTTAGATTCCAGTTTCCAATTGGCTTTAGTTGTTTGAGGATGTGATGTTGAAATCGGGTGTGTTTCGGTTGGTTTGTTTAAAGGTGAAGATCAAGAAAATGACAATGCTCCCAAGGTAGATGATAGCTTGCCTATGAACAATTCGGTGACTCCATTGATAAATGATGTGCAAAGTGTCGGAATCGAGAATCGGGTATCTTTACCGGTCGACGACGAAGGTACCGAAGTTCGAGTAATGCCGCCTCCGCCTCCATCACATTTTCTAGGCTACACTCTTCCTTCAGGGCATCCTTGCAACAGTTTTAGTTTACCACCTCCACCGGCGGACAAAAAACGATCTGGACCACGCCGTAAGTTCCCTTTCTCGGTTCGAATTCGGGTTTTCCATGTTCGAAACATAGTTTCTGAGTTTGCTTGCTTGTATATGTAACAGCCTGTCCTGTATGTTATATTCCTACTGAGGAAGCTATCGCCTTGATACCGAAAGTCCCGTCATTTTCTCCGGTAGTCAAGAACTTAAAGTATATTTACGAGGAAAACTTGAATAAAGAGACGGAGTTCGGTGGTTCCGACTTTGGTGGATATCCTACTTTGAGGCAGCGGGATGATTCATACGATTTAAGAGAGTCTATGGATGTACATTGCGGGTATGGTTCACCTCTTCGGATTCCTTTACCCCTAGTGAACATGGTACGGTATCATCGATTTAGTTTATGTTCGATTCGTGTTGTGCATTTGACAGATTTGTCAAAGGAAGCAAACCTGGTCGCAGGACGGGATTCGACATCAATGACAACGATCTTCTTGTGATGGAGCAATGCCATGGAGTGGTAGTTGCATCTGCAATATTCGGTACCAAACTGTATTATACTTGTTTTATTGTTCAATTCCTATGCTGGAGCCAATGAACTTTCATCGAATGATTCGATTACTTTCTCAGGAGCTTTTGATGTCATACAACAGCCAAAGAATATCAGCGAATACTCGAAGAAAACCGTATGCTTCTTCATGTTTGCGGATGAAGAAACTGAAGCTGATTTGATAGCTAACGGTGGTCTGGACGAGACTAAGAAGATCGGTGTATGGAGGATTGTTGTCGTGCACAACCTTCCTTACACCGACGGAAGGCGCAACGGAAAGGTAACTATTTATATCGTGGACAGACATATCGTTTGCGTTTAGATCAGAGTTAGAGAATCACAATTAATATGGTCTGCATTGCTTGATACATTCTGTGCCTGTATGACAGATTCCAAAGCTTCTAACGCATCGGCTATTTCCAAATGCTCGTTTTTCTTTGTGGATTGATGGGAAACTTGAGCTTATTTTTGATCCATACCAAATTCTCGAGAGGTACTCGGAATTTCCGCCCGGTTTCGTGTATGTTAGGCAGGTTCCGGGAACAATTTGTTTATTCCAACTCTTTCGATTCTTTCTTCAGGTTTCTGTGGAGAAAAAACGCCACTTTCGCGATCTCTAGGCATTATAAACGCTTTGATGTGTTCGATGAAGCCGAGGCAAATAAAGCTGCTGGCAAATACGATAATGCCTCCATCGACTTTCAGATCGACTTCTACAGGAAGGAGGGTTTGACACCGTATTCCGAGGCTAAACTTCCTATTACAAGTGGTAGGGTTGCATGATAACTTGCTCCGGTTAACTTAAGTTTCGACCCTGCCTCTTTCGGTTTTAACGAGTCTTTTGCTTTAATGACTGCCGACTGGATCTGCAGATGTTCCCGAAGGATGTGTGATAATAAGAGAGCACATTCCTATTAGCAACCTCCTTACTTGTCTCTGGTTCAATGAAGTCGATCGGTTTACTTCTCGGGACCAAATCAGCTTCTCGACGGTTAGAGATAAGATCGCGGCCAAGACCGGTTGGACCGTGAACATGTTCCTGGACTGCGAACGCCGCAACTTTGTCGTTCAGGTATTCATTTTCCGGCTTTCGTTTATGTTCTGCATTATGAAATATGCCGGAAATTTAACAATGCCACTAACGTCTCACTTTGTGTTTTGCTGAACTTGGTGTGTGTATATACTATATAACAATTTTAAAATCCAAGGGGGACAAATATATTCTAGTCCCTCCAAAAACTTAATAGTTCAATATGATCCCTATTAACCCTTTAATTAAATGGAAAAATTACATTTTGGGATCCTCATTTTTTTATTTTTACCTTGACCCCAAAGAAAATTCCAGGGTCGACCCTTTCTCTCTCTCTATAGCTTCTATCTTTACATGATGACAGGCCAATGAAATCGCCGTTGAATCTCCGAATATTTGTTGTTTTCATAGTGTCAAACTGTTGGCAACCCGAGTATCGAACATGCTTCGATTATACTACATGATAACCGATTCTTTTTCTTGCAGCAATATCACAAGGAAGTTTTAGCACGTTTGGCTCAGAAGGCCGCTCCGGTCATCAATCCGCCACCACCGCCAGTCTTTGTCCGATGATCCGCCCAGAATTTTTGCACTCGAAACTTAAGATGAAAAAACCATCAATTTCTGCCAAGTAAATTCTTACCGAGACATGGAAGGGATGGAAATCAGGTGCAAGGCATTATGACAAAGTTGACAACAAAATGAGTTTAAGTTGGCAAATTACCATTCTTTTTTCAACCCATTTTCATTAATTTTTTGTTGTATATATATATTATAAATTATAGTTCCAAATAATAAATAAATAAATAATTATAATTATATATGGGATTACCACATAAATCTTCACTTGGTAGCCCTTTTTGTTGTTTTATTGGATGGGACTGAAATTATTGTAATTTAATAGCCTTCTTCGGATTCACTTAAATATTATTTTCTTTTGATTTGCTGCTTTTTTTTACTTGAACATCTAATTGGTTAAACTACATGGCAAGTACTTGATCTCTATATCGAAGAGCAAAATAGTCTCTTTAAAATTAAGGAAATATGTTAAATTGGAGAGGGGGAAACGATTAAACGTTAATAATAGAGATAATTGCACAAGAGATCTTCAAATTAATACTCTCATTTTAAATTGATCCCTAAATTTTAAATATTCTATATCAATTTTCAAATTATGATCCTATTTTAAACGACGGCAGTAGGCCTGTAAACAAACCGAATGCACATGAACGGATGTATGTTTATGTTCATTCATTTAATAAATAAACGAACATAAACGAACAAATTTTTTTTGTCCATGTTCGTTCATTAAGGAATATAGTTTATTCATGTTCGTTCATTTAATAAATAAACGAACACGAACATAAACAAACATAAACCTTGGAGACCCTACCTTCCATTGTTTTTTCATGAAAAATAGTCGACAATTGAAATCAACCAAATCTACAGTGATAAATAGCGTAAGAGATGATTAGCAGTGTTGAAATGTTTGAAGATATAAGATATTTCGATCGATTTTTTAAAGATATTAAATGATTCACAGTACTTTAATTTAACGCTATAACATTTATCTTAGTGGTCCATGATTACATATGAACAATCATTTTCCACTACGTTATTCTAATAAATTCGTCGACTAAAAATTTTGTGACATCAATGTCAGACTTTAGTTAGATTTGTTAATAATGGTACTTTCCGTTGGCAGAGTAGAAAATTTAACAGCATGAAGATTTTGAACGGTACAAATTGGACTACAAGGCAATAACATAGATTTGAAATTCCTCCGATGCTATATATCGTAACTGATATTATTGCTAAACCACCATTCAAAATTTTAACGTACCTAAAGTCTACTTCACAACTAAATGTTACACAAGAACTATGAAAACAAAAGTTCATTGTCAAAGTGCATTTTCTACTTATTAATGGGTTCTTCTTGGAAAACCCATTACTTCCGCTATTACACTCTTTTTCCGAAATTGCATAGAAGATTGAGTTAAACATAAATGAACGAACATAAACGAACATAACCGAACGAACATTCACGAACATTCACGAGCGTAAATGAACGAACGAGACCTATGTTCGCGTTCGTTCATTTAATTAAACGAACACAAAATCTTGATCATGTTCGTTCATTTAATAAATAAACGCACATAAACGAACTTCCCACCGCACGGTTCATGAACGTTCAGTTCATTTACAGGTCTAGACGACAGTGAGTACGATCCACAACTAATCGACAGTGAGTACGATCCACAACTAATCAACGACGACGAAGAAGACGAGGAGATAATGCAGGAAGATGCGTGGGCGGTCATCTCTGCTTACTTCGAAGAGAAAGGTTTGGTGCGTCAGTAGCTTGATTCGTTCGATGTGCTTATCCAAAACACGATGCAATAAATCGTTGACGAATCGGCCGAAATCGAGATCAGGCCCGAGTCACAGCACAATCCTAGTCACCAGTCTGGCTTCGCTGAGGTCCTCTTACTTTCTTTTCTTCCTCTACGTACCTATTTTGGATAGGTAAACTTCATTTGTCCAAAAACCAGGCCCGTATTTGAGCATGGACAGGGCCCCTCTTGCCCGGGCTCAAAACTGTAAAGTTGAAATATAATTTAAAAAAAGGATAAATTATCTATATAGTCACTTACCTATTATTTTATTTTTATTTTGATCATTCATTTTTTTAAAATCATACTTAACATTACATTTTATTTCTTTTTTATTTGTCCATCATTAAAAAATTAACAACGATGTTGGTGTTGTATGTTTTAATTATTTTTCACGTTTCATTTAATTATTCTTTTATTAGTTTTTTGACAAGATGGAGAAGGTTAAATTCAAATACGGGCCATCTTAAAAGAGGATCATACTTATTTTGTGTGAGTAGTTGGATGTTTAATAAAATTTATTGATGTTTTCTATTTAAAATTTGATGTCTTTGTTAGATAATTTATTAAACGTAATAAAGAAAAAAATTTACAAACAATTTTATTTATCTTTTCTTTCTCTTATAATTCATTTTTTTCAATACGTAGAGACCTAATTTCTATGTTTATCCGAGGCCACTAAAATCTCATAAACAGGCCTCCAATTCAATTTAACTACTAGTACTTTAATTTAACTAAGCGAATGGTTCAAATATGAAACCAATTCAAACTGAATGCTTCTATTTTTTTTTTGGATAAGTAACTGAATGCTTCTATTTGAAGAGCAAATTATGCAAATATTATATTGAGGCTTAAGTAATACCTTGAAACTATAAAATTTTAGAAACAGATGAAGAGCGGTCGTGTATTTTACTGATTGCTTAAGTAATATACAAGTCTCCGGAAACAAATGGATGAAATGGAACTCCTAAACAATAGAACAGAAAACAGTAACTAAAGAATAGGTGAAAACTAAGGGATAAAAATTTGCTGTTCGCCGCTTGTTTGAGTGTTTCCATATGACACAATTTGCTTTTTGCAGGGAATGACTAATGAGGCATGGCTCTGACGATAAATTGGATGATGATGGTCTTGCACCTCCTGTAAGTGCAAAATTTAGCATGCTGCTTCTACTTTCATTGCTTTGTCGTACAAAAGTAGTTGACTGTGCTTTCCTGAATTTAAATTATTGTTGTCCGTTTGGGAACAAGAGTTTCAGGTGAGGACGTCATCATTGGAAAGACCACGCCTATTTCACAGGAGGAAGCTCAGGGTCAAGCATCGCGCTATACAAGACGTGATCACAGCATAAGCTTACGTCACAGTGAAACCAGCATTGTGGACCTTTTCAAATTGTTGTTACTAATAATTTTTAGTGGAGGTTATTGCACTCTCCTTTGTTAATCCATGCAAATAGATTAGGTGCATTTGTTTCAGTGATTTTGTTATTGAACCGACTTTCTGTTCTTGTGTAGGTTCTGCTGACAACTAATGCTGATGGGTTGCGATTTGTGAAAGTAAGAGTAAGATCCGTTCGGATTCCCCAGATTGGAGACAAGTTTAGCAGTCGGCATGGTCAAAAGGGGACAGTTGGCATGACTTACAACCAGGAAGACATGCCTTGGACTGTGGAAGGCATCTCACCTGATATCATTGTGAACCCACATGCTATTCCTTCCCGAATGACAATCGGTCAGCTTATCGAGTGTATCATGGGGAAAGTTGCAGCTCACATGGGCAAGGAAGGGGATGCTACTCCGTTTACAGATGTCACTGTAAGTTGCACTCCTTAATTTTGGATTCTTGAATCAAATTTCTCTGATGTTCTTGGACTACACTAATTGCTTATACCCGCTTTGGGACTATTGATGGTGGGCACTGCTCGCGTGAAGTTTAACGTTTAGAGACTATATATATACATTTTAATCCCATTCGGTTTGATGTTATAGGTGGACAATATCAGCAGATCACTTCATAAATGTGGGTATCAAATGCGTGGTTTTGAGAACATGTATAACGGGCACACAGATATTCTTGGGGCCAACATATTACCAAAGACTGATGCACATGGTCGACAACAAGATCCATTCGCGTGGTCGTGGTCCTGTCCAGATTCTAACAAAGCAGCCTGAAGAAGGACGATCTCGTGATGGTGGTCTTCGTTTTGGAGAGATGGAAAGAGATTGCATGATTGCACATGGTGCTGCCCATTTCCTCAAGAAGAGATTGTTTGACCAAAGTGATGCATACAGAGTCCACGTTTGTGAGCGGTGTGGGTTGATCGCCATCGCCGATCTAAAGAAGAACTCTTTCGAGTGAAGAGGATGCAAGAATAAAACCGATATCGTTCAGGTAACCCATTTCTATCCCTTGAACAAGTCAAAGCTTGAAATCAGGATCGGGATTATAATTACTATCCCTTGCAGGTGCACATTCCTTATGCCTGTAAACTGTTCTTCCTAGAGCTAATAGCAATGCCAATCGCTCCGAGAATGCTTACGAAGGAATTGCCTGAAGACCAGAAGAAGGGTGGGTGAGATGCGCGTGATCGACGCTTTCTCAGACATGAGTGTTGCTTTTACCCTTGATCAAATAGTAATGTGCTCTGTTGATACAGTGGTTGGACTGTCGTATTCAGAGACCAAAGGTTGAACCCTATTCTTGAATTTCTTTGTACCTTTACCAAATCTTGTAAGAAGATATGTACGAACTATACTCACATTCATCCTTTTAAATTTTGTTTTAGTTATTGAAAAACAAGTTGATATAATGATACGAAGTTTGCATTTTCTCGATCTAACTTATTTCATTTACAATATCTGAAGATTTAGTATGGGAATGATTTTAATATGAAACACTTTAATATTTCAATTTATTAAATCAATCTACTATTGGTTTATACAAATAATATTTCGTGCAGTCATACGGAATTTTATCATTTTGTTCTCGTTCTAAAAGTATAAAGATCAAAATGTATTATGTACCATAACGTAAGGATTTGTAGAGTGATTTTACCAAGTTATTTATACTTTCCTGCTATCTACCCTAGATCCTCTCTCCTAGGCGAGAGGTCTTAATTTCATACTCCCAAATTCCTATATTTGTCCAGAATACCCTTCTCTTCATTTAAGGTCAAAGCCGAGTTAACGTCATCGCAAAGGAGGCTCGGCCAGGCGACCATGATCGTTAGAACCTACGGCCGCCGCAACCGTGGTTTAACCAGGACGTTTTCCGACTCCCCATACGACGACGTCTCCGACTCCCCTCCACTCTCCCAAGAAACGGTTCCGTCTGAGGACACTTACAGCTTCCCTTTCTCCACTCAAGAGTCCTCTTCCTTCTGGCTCTCCTCCCAAGAATTCAACGACGACTTTTACAAGGACAGCGCAGCAGCAGCCTTCGAACCGTCTCTAAGTGATTTCGGTCTTGACGACCCGAGAAACGGCGTCGTAAGGAGATCCAAGAAGCAGAAGCAAAGGCAGAGCAAGAAAGAGGTAAGGGATTCTTCTATTCCCTGGATTTCTCCCAATTCGACTTTGATGGAAGCTCAAGAGTTTGGGGAAATGATGGAACACGTTGACGAGGCTAATTTCGCGCTTGATGGGTTGAAGAAAGGTCAACCGGTGAGGATCAGAAGAGCGAGTCTCCTGTCTTTGCTTTCGATTTGTGGCACGGCCCAACAAAGGAGACTTTTGAGAACCCAGGGGTATGTTTGGATTCTTGCTGAGGTTCGTTTGCCCTAATTTAGTGATTTGGGCATCTAGGTAGTGTTAATTATGCGTGGATTTTTGAATTTTGGATTCTAGCATGAAATTTGCGTGGATATCTATACTCTTTAATGCTCCATTCGGAAACATGAATTTGAGAATTAGATTTGGATTTTATTTGTAATGTAAATGGAATAATGAAATGTATACATTATGAGTAAATATGTAGCATTCAGTATAATTTATAGTTGAATAGTATAGAAACATGGATTTACCAAATCCAAATTTATATTAAGAATTTCGAACTCATTAGTAATTAAGCATCTAATAAATCCATGGATTTAAGATATAATCATGAACGTTGCACTTCGAAGTATTTTATTAGTCATTTACACTATATTTGAAAATCCAAGTTCCCAAACCCGACCTGAAGTAGGTTTAGCAATTTGGATTTCAGGATATGAATTTATTTTAAAAACAGTGTAAATTTTGAAAGGTAGCTTAAGCAACTTCAACATATAAGGTAATCCCTGATTAAGCTTTTCTGCTTGTTTATTTTTCCAACTTTATTCATAAAGTTTTTACAGTTAAGTACTTGCTTCATTATCTTTCTTAAAGAATGATATAGATGAAAGATTGAGTGGTTTTCCGGAGTAGCTTTTGTCTTATTTTAGTCCATGGATATACATGATTGTACTATTGTCTTCTGGAGGGTAGATTTACTGTGATCCACTCTGTAATCCTTACTCTGGCCTTGTAAAAATGTTCATTTCAGAATGACAAAGACAATAATTGATGCTATTTTGGGTCTCAACATTGATGACATCCCAAGTAATCTTGCTGCTGTTGCCCTTTTCTATGTCTTGACTACTGATGTAAGTTTTTCAGCCCTTGAAGTTGCGAGAATACATTATATATCATTTATGCATCTTAATTGGGAGTTGTAGCTATATGTTTTTTCACTTATTTGCATCAATTTCTTTTAGATCACTATTTACATATAGGTGAAGCGAATGTTTTAAACATGTTGATAATAGTATTAATCAAGATTTGTATGAATTTATTATATTAGGGTCAAGATGAGTGTCTCCTGGAATCACCTAGTTGCATTCGCTTTCTACTTAAATTGTTGAAGCCAGTCATCCCCATTGCTAAAGAGACCAAAACAGGAAAAATAGGGTATAAGCTTTTGGCATTACACAAGGATGTCGGCATCTCACGGAATACGACTAAAGTGTTGGATTCAAGCTCTGCTGTCATTGTTTCCAAAGTTGAGGAAATTCTTGTTAGTTGTAAGGAAATGAAGTCAACATGTGGGGATGATAGTGGTTTAAAAAGGTCTGAGTTATGCCCGAAATGGATAGCTTTGTTGATTTTGGAGAAAGCTTGTTTGTCAAAAATTTCTCTTGAAGGTATCTGCTTGAAATATCCAGGAGTTTTAAGCATTTATATATAAACTGTCATGTTGGAACTGTAATGGTAGCTCAAACCTGAACACAACACAACCACATAATTATGTACATATAATACATAATCATATAGTTGGGTACTTTTTTCCCTATTTGCTGACTACTTCCATGTTTTTACATTGGTTTATTTTTCAGATGCAACTGGCATGGTAAGAAAAACTGGCTGCAATTTGAAGGAGAAATTAAGAGAGCATGGAGGACTTGATGTTGTCTTTGAAGTGGCCATGGAGTGTCATTCTGGTTTGGAGGTGTGAGCTTGTATGTTATATCTCATTTCTGTTCTATTGCATTTCAACTGAAGGAGATTAAGAAATACCACTTTAAATAATGAGTCATATTTTCTACCTCTTTTACATGAATGAAGCATTCACCCGGAAATGGGAATTAACAAATTGTTATACATATATATGTTTGAAATTGTTCATTGTTAGTATTGTATAATGTATTGCATTAACTTCTCTGCAGGGTTGGGTGGAGCAGAGTTCATCTTCTCCTCTTATAGAAGATAAAAAGGATGTGCAGAGGCTTGCGCTGCTTTTAAAATGTATGAAAATCATGGAAAATGCTGCATTCCTCAGTAGCGACAATCAGGTACTAATTATGATTTTTAGTATTTTGTATTTTATTTTCATATTTCCAACTTGGTTTCTCCAACTTAACACTGCCATTTATATAAGCTCCAAGACTCTAATTGCTTTCTTTTTCTTTGATCGTAGAGTCATCTGTTAGAAATGAGAGGGAAATTGAACTCCAATGGATCTAGAATATATTTTGTGAAGCTTCTTATAAGTGTAATAAAGATTCTTTCAGGTAACTGGTGGTGCAATTACTACTTCAAAACACCTTTTTTCGTTATATATTTTCTGTTTTTTTTTTATAGAAGTTGGAGGTCTCATTAAAAACTCTCTTCGTATTCGTTCACATACTAAGAAGTATGTTAACGAACATTGGAAGGAAGAAAAGAGTACCTCAAAGTTTATTAATAATAATACCCAATACAAAAGATAACACCGGATTATCCTCCTATGGTGATATACACCATTACAACAAAACACCTTAACCTCATATAACCTCTTCCAAAATCACAGTTGAATCACCTATTTCTAATTACACCTCCATCAATAGGATTAAAACAGCGCAAGAGAACATAATAAAAAGAGAAGCAACACCTACAACCATATAAACTAAATCAAACCACAATTGGAGAGACGAGATCTATTGGGATTCGTCTTCTTCAGGAGCCCAAGAGTTTGGCTTGAATGAAGGCTCTATCTCATGCACCATGATCTTGAAGGAGTTGTCACCAACCTTCAATTCCAATGTCGCATCAATTCTCGCTCCAACCTTTGCGAGGACTTGAATTTTTGCCCGATCAAAGGATAATGGTGACTGACAACTTTCATCGATTGCTAGCAACTCCAACTATCAACAATGTTCTTGAAAGTATCCCAATTCCATGCGTGAAACGGAACACCCTCGCAGACTAACCATACTCGGTGACACTCCAAAACCAAACTCTCTGACCAAGCTTCTACTATGGAGAACCACTCTGCGAGAGTCTCTGATTTATCGTTCTTCACACTTCTCAATGAAGCAGAGTCTTCGAAAATCATTAATACTGCATTTCCAGCAGCTCTCATTAAGGAGAAGCCAGTGAGGCACTTCGCATGCATTTGTCTAGCGAGATGACCGATTTTGATAAAGTCTTTGCACCACCCCACTAGACAATTGCCCAACACTTGAAGTTTTTCTTCATCTATAACGCCTTCAACTTTATAATGATTCTTACTCGAATCATCTTCTATCTCGGACTTGCGGAGAACCCCTGTCGAAGACTTTCTCCAATAGGAATGACGAGGTTTGAATTTAGCCAAAAAAACACCAATTTTGCTACCGTCGATGTAAGAGCCATTCATTTTTGAGGTCGCTCTCCTTGCTTCTTCGATAGAAGCGAAGCAAATGAAACTAAAGCGAACTCCTTTTGAATTTCTTTTATTTGGAATAAAAGCATCAAGTACCCGATCGTGGGAGCAAAATAAAGATCCAAACCTCTTCCAATGGATCTTTTCTGGTAAATTTTCAACAAATAACGTGTAGCATCCATACTTGTCATTACTGAAGCCCTTTGTGATGGACTCCTTGGTTCTCTCGAGGACACCATCTACTGCAGATTTTCCATTGCAACACCCATTTTTACCAGACACATGAAAACTAGGAGATGCTACAGAAGCTGAATTTGGCATTGACAGTAATGGAGGAACATGATCACATCCATACTTGTCTAAACCATCAGAAGCTGTAACTAATCCACTTTTAACAACAAGATTCTTCCTTGCCATTTCAATGTGCAGAAAAGACTTCAACTTAGCATCAAAAACCATTTTCTGAAGGGCATCCTTGGCAGCAACTGCAAATTCTGCATTTGAGAATAAAGCGAAACCCTTAGGCTTTTCTCCCTTGTAGCTCACTTGCGAAGCTTCAAAACCTGGAAGCCATCTCAATAGATTCTGCAGCTCTCTCTCTTTGACATCTTCAGGCAGACCCATAATGAAGATCGTACGAACCACGTCATTATGAGGAGGGTGAGATGATGGAGAAAGCGCAACTGCAGAGGGCGGAAGAGCTTGGACCGAAGGACTCTGCTGAAGAAAAAGTTCAGCACCCGGCATGAGAATATAAACTGTTTTTTCTGCACCTTCTGGAAAATCTCTTAGGCAATTGGAATTTCGAATGTTTCAATTCTTGAATGGGACAGTCCTTGAACTTCCGGAAAAACTTAGGTCTGAATTTTCCTTAAACCACAATGAGAGTCAAGGTTAAACACATCAAAACAGCCATGCTTTAACCAACTCGGTACGTGACAGAGTTCATGGCGCGCGCCCGGCGGTGATGAATGTAGTGACTGCCGGCAAAGAAGAGAAGGGTGGAGATGATGAAAAGAGTCCAACAGGTAGAAACTTGAACCTGAGGAAAGATGAAACTACGTAGTTGTCTTTCAACCAAACCCTCAGAAATGGATTAGATCGGGAGAACAGCTTGACAGACCCATGACTTGTTCTGTTTTGACAAAACTTCTTGCATTGTGAGTTACCAATGTCATTGTTTTTAGGGCTTTATATCAAGACTTCTTCTGCATCGTCTAGTACTGAAAGAGCTTGCAATAGTTCTGAGGCAATTGGTGATGCTGATAAGTTTGCTCTAACTGCAGACTGTAAAGGTATTTATGCAGTCTGATGTCATTAAATATACCTTTCAAGTGGCTGTAATTACTGTTTTGATTGCTTTAACTTTGCAGTGGATAGACATGTTGCTGTCTTGACTAGTTCGTGTGAGAAGTCCTCTAGCTTGGAGTTGTCCTTCCCTGGAAAGAGCTTCAATACATCCCAGAATGATCCAGGACCGTCCACGCAGTGGCCAGATCATTCTGTATCTAGTTTTCAAACCGCAACTTCATCTTCGAATGATTGTGGTTTACTAAAGACGAGAATCCATTCTTCTAGTGGGAAATCAGGAAATTTGTTTGATGGAATACCTGGAATAAGCAATGGGTCAGGGACCTTTTGTGAGAGATCTGATCGCAGTAAAAATGGCAATCGACAACTTTTAGAGGATAGCCAAGATCCTTTTGCATTTGATGAAGATGATTTTGTGCCTTCGAAGTGGGATGTACTATCTGGGGGAAAAAAGATACTCCGAACTAAAAAACATGAGAAAATTGAGCCAAGAAATAGAAAAATCCAAGTTGGGCATCGTTACCAATTTACGATGAGCCAACAAGAATCAAGTCCTGAGGAAATTTTCCAGACAGAATTTATCGATGAAGAATATCATCATTCTAATGTAACTTCTGTTTCTCACAGTACCGAAGAATATTTTAGCCTTGTCTCAGACTGCCTTCTTGCTGCTATTAAGGTATTATTGAATATTTAGTAATCATTCCATCCAACCATTGGCAGTGCTTGTTTCTAGCTTCAATTGGTTGTTCATACCTTATACTGCTTCTTGAATCATTCTATAGTATTGGTTGGATTGAATGGCCAGTGCGTTTTGATATACGAAATAAAACTGGATTTGCTGTGTACATTTTGATATCCTATATGTTTTCTCTTACACTGGTTTATATCAAATAGTGGGGTGTTATCTTGGCAGGTTTTGATGAATTTAACGAATGACAACCCTCTTGGCTGTCAAAAAATTGCTGCTTCTGGGGCCATAGAGACCTTGTCTACATTGATTGCGAGCCACTTCCCTTCATTCTGCTCATATTTGCCTTGTGCCAGGGAAATGGAAAAGGCTTCTCTTAGTGTAGATCTTGATGACCGGAATGACGTACCTCTTAATGATCTGGAATTGGATTTCCTCGTAGCCATACTTGGTCTGCTTGTAAACCTAGTGGAGAAGGATGAACAGAACAGGTTAGTTTACCTTTTTTCGTACTTAGCGTAGTGCCTTACAAAGCAGTCTGGAAGTCTTTTCTTTTCTTACACTTTTTGGCACTCGGTGACTGGCATGTAACGGTTACATGTCACGTTTCCATGCAGATCACAGCTTGCAGCAGCTTCTGTTTCTTTACCATATTCAAAAGGATCAAGAGAAGGGAGTCGAATGGCTGTAATTCCATTGCTGTGTTCCATATTTCTCGCAAACCAAGGAGAAGATGATGCGGCTGAGGAAGTTCTTCCTTGGGTGAGGACTACTCTGTGATTCAGAATCATGTTTTATGCTAGTGGGTTGAATATTTTATCATGTTTGATATGCCTTAAATCTTCCTATCTGTAGAATAATGAAGATGTCTTGCTACAAGGAGAGAAAGAAGCGGAGAAGATGATTTTAGAAGCCTACGCAGCTTTACTACTTGCATTTCTTTCTACTGAAAGGTTGGTGTGTATTCTTTTATCTTTCCCAGTACTTCTTTCGATGCTTTATAACTAAACTGTTTTTCTCTACTCTGTCATTGACAGTAAGAGCACGCGAAATGCAATTGCCGATTGTCTTCCAAATCGCAGTTTGTCGATTTTGGTACCTGTGTTGGAGAGATTTGTGGTATGTCTTTAATTTAAAAATACCATCAAATACTGAAAGTAGCAGAGCAACATTAGCAGTAGGTTGGCATCATCTGAGAGTTGATTGAAACTCATTCATTCTGCCAAAAGTTAAAAGGACTTGAACTTTGAGCTCTTCATTTTCTTTAAGTGCTCATGTCCGACACAAGTATCGAGATATAACCCTCCTTGCATTGTGTAAATACATGGGAAAACTTGGACAAAAATGAACATACCCGTGTTCAGTGTTCACATCCGAGTCCGAGTAATAAATTTTAATTACAATCGACTTGAAAGTAATTTACTGCATTTAGGCTTTTGAATCCCGATTTCGTAACCGGTAATGCTCTTTCATCTCTCTTGGTGCAGGCATTTCATTTGACGTTAAACATGATTTCTCCGGAGACTCATAAAGCTGTGAGTGAAGTGATCGAGTCGTGTAGGATACCATGAGAAACTGATGAAACATCTTGTACAGCCGAAGTCCTCATTTTAGGTTAGCAGTTTGTTTCCACACAATGCCGGTGACATCCACCGATGAGGATGGGAGTGGCCGGCAAAACTTATATCAAACTGAACAACAGATCCATTGACCCGTTTATTCTTTGTTTTGTTTTCCTGATAATGTTATTCTTTGTAAGCCTATTTCATCGTCTAGAAGCATGCCAAGACTCTTGTATATTAAGGTCATCTCCAGTCCTCATCTCTACTCTATAGCATCTCTATCTCTACACAGAAGATGAAATATTAATTTATCTCTGTATTACCACCAACTCTACTTGATTTTAAAATTTAATCTACTTGAATTTATTATATTATATTTAATTTTTATTTTATTGTGTAGAAATTATAATAAAAAATATAAAAGTTAGAATAAGAGAAAATAATGTAATAAAGAAAAGAAAAAGGAAAAGAAAATAACAAAAGAAAGTAAAAAAATAATAAAATCAAAAAATTAGAAAAAAATATAATATGTAGCGTAGTTACAATGCATCGTCAGTTATAACGTATAACTGTAACTGTCGTCACAATTCAGCATTAAAATAGCTACGGACTGAAGTTAAAATTCATCTTCAAAGTGGAAATTGTAGTCACTCTAAAAATGCGGAGTTGGTCTAAAGTCAAAGTATCTTCAACAAGTTCTCATATCCCTGTGTTATACAATATTATGAGATATATATATATATATATATATATATATATATATATGCATTCGTACATACATTGAGACACATGTATAGAAATAATTAGCATTTTTTAATAAAAATAATCTTTAAATATATTACAATTATTATTTTAACATTTTATAATAATCTGATAAATATAATCACTATTTTGAGATTTTTAAAATTTTGATGGTAAAATAATTATTTTAACATGATTTAATGATCATTTGTTTATTTTATCTAATGTGATAGTTATATTTATTTTTAGTGATTTTATAAATTATTCAATCTATTATTGATGTGTTAATTGACTACATATGAATTTCTATACTGATACAAATCAATTTATAGGATCATAATTTAATTTTAATTTGACTAGTGATTTTAATTTGTTGTCATATATTTTATTTGATTAGATATTAATTAAAGATATTGAATTAAATTAAAGATATTAGATTGAATTAAAACCACTATCAAATAATTATAGAATATATACATACATACGTACAAGCATAGTTGAATCCTAAATTTGATGATTTTCTCGAACTTGATCCCTATATTTTCTTAATCCACATTAGTCTCTGAATTTGATAATTTTTCTTATACTATCAAAATGGTACATTATCAAAATGATTAAAATTTTAAATTTAAGATTAAAAAATATTTAGGAGCTAAATAAAAAAAAATAGATATTGCATTATCATGGCTATTATTTGATACGCAAATTATATAACATTGATTTTACATAATTTATTTATTTCCATTTTAAATCATACAATCTAAAACTTACCCAAACCACCCTAAACTCTAAATAACAACTTTAAATTCATATTTCACATATATGAAACTCAGAAAATCAACATTTTTCCCTAGAAAATAACACAGATTTTCTCAAACACCAAGCAATAAGTGACTAATTGGCGGCTCAATCTTGATCCCGCCAATCATGATATTACCATTTCCACATTTCGGCACCAAAGTCACGACAACACTATCATCATCTTCAGCTCCCAAATCATTCATCAGTTCATTCAACCAATGTCAAACATGTCTTCAATGTCTTCCCATGTTTATGCTTGTGTGGGACATTAACAAAACTTCCCGTGAACTCGGTGTTGTCGTGTCCGATGTTTGAATCTTCCTCCTCGTTCACATAAACATCGAATTTCACGAACCTATCTCCCTTCAACTCGATGGTAATTATCAGTATTTCCTCTTCGTCTTCCTTTTCCTTTTCGCTCCTCGATTTCTTCGGCCTTTCGACTTTTACCCTCACGATTTTATCCAAAACAATCGGGAAATCGTTGCTGGAAACAAGATTTTTGTCGTTGTTTTCTGCTGCTAATGCAATCCCTGAAGTACCCTTTAATGGCGGCCTTCGAGCTGGCGTCGGCTTTGCTTTCAGCCATGGAAGCTCAACATCTTGATAAACATAACCCAAGCTTCGAGTCTCGAGGCAATCGCGAACTTTAACACGGACGAGATTCGCATTCTCATCGTAGAAAAGAAACGAAGAGTTAAGCCAATCTTGGTCGTCATAATCCTTCCGATTACCGTTTCCGATCATCTTCCAAATACTCCACATCCGATCGACATTCGAGTGATGAGCGTAAAACATGGGGTCTCTTCCGGCGGAGTGAAAGGCTCCCATGTCTTCACCATTCGGCTGCCTAAGATCACCACACCATACATGAAGTGGTTCATGAGGCACGTTCTCGATCGAACCTTACTTAGAGATAAATAATAGTAATTTTAATTAATTAATAACTCTTGTATATCTTATTATATTCATTAACATATAAATACTTTACTACCTGGACCTGGATACGGCTCATCGCCGGCCCGGAGCGGGCCGCCGAGGAAAAGACTAGTCGTTTTGGCATTCGAAACCATTTGTCTATACATGATTCTAAGATTGCTCTGTATCCGTGCTTCGTTTGTTGTTGTTTCGTCAATGCCATTGTAATCAAGGTCCACCATTGTTGGTGGATAATGCCTTGAGTTCCGTCGCTCATCGTATAAACTCGATTTCGTATCCGTATACATATGGGGTATAAGCATACCGGCGGGTGAATCCCAGTTCCAAAACGGCAAACCGAACGTCGGATCATCGATCAAATGAGCCAAAATTCTCTCAAAATAGTATAGATAATATCTATGAAAGGGGAAGAAGAGCCATGAATAATGAATTTGGAGCTCAAGACCAGGGAACCCTACTTGATCATAAGCACCTGCACAATACGTACAATGGATATTAGCTTGTTGCGTGAAGCTACGTGGATCATCATCCGGTAGAGCTTTCATAAGCTCAAATGCTTTCGAATATTTCCTTATATAGTCTTCGTCCACTAAATGAGCTGCCGGCCGGACTTGTAATGGGGAGTTCGATGTTAGGGATGGTTTGAAATCGACGATCTTTCGTGAAACCGTTGGGCAACAATTGGTCTTTACTGAACCCTCTGGGATGTTTGCTCAGCAGCATTTTTCTAGATCCGGTGCTGATACCGGTGCCGCCATCACATCGCAGAGGGTAGTTGCTCCATAGTAAAGGCCACCAAGGCCCATTAGAACATCTCTTCGACCAAAATTGTTAAGATTAGGTTTTCTCTTGTCACCATCATCAATGGCTTTGCATGACACTGTTAAAAGTTTCAAAGTTTGGCAACCAACTTTGGAAAATATTTTTTCAAAGTTTGGTAAATGTTTCTTTGAAAGTTTGGTAAAATTTTGGTAGATGTTTGTTGAAAATAGGAATGGGTAAATTCACTTTAGTCATTGCACTTTAGGGTATTTTCAAAGATTAGTCCCTAAGTTTCTACTATAAATACCCTTACCCATTTAGCTTCAAAATCATCCCAAAACATTTCTTTCTTCCTATACTAGAGAGCTTTCTTGTGAGTAGTGAGTGTTTTGTAAACACCTGTAAATTTTCTCTCTTAATAAAAGATATGCAGCAGCCCGGAGACGTAAGCACAATTGGCTGAACTCCGTTATCAATTTTCGGGTATTATTTTTCCGCTTTTAATTCGCATTCTCACTAATCTGGTTATAGGGAAATTACTTGTACTCGGTTTATTTTCCTAACAACTGGTAATCAGAGCTTTTGGTTGTGAATTTTGTCAAATTATCTACGAGGTTACTATTCATTACTATTCATGTGAATAGTGAATTCGTGAATAGTGAAATTCGGTCGACGATACGAGTTTGTCGACGGTGGTGTTCTAATACACGGTGATTCGCAAGAATTGTCAGAAACGCTCCAAACGAAGCCAGATTCGAGTGGGAGCGATGGCTGCAGACGAAGGGAAGGTGAAAATTGAAAAGTTCGATGGTGCGGACTTTGGCTTTTGGAAGATGCAGATTGAAGATTTTTTGTACCAGAAAAATCTATATCAACCTCTCTCAGGAAAGCAACCAGAGGGCATGAAGGATGAAGATTGGGCTCTTCTCGACAGACAAGCCCTCGGAGTTATCCGACTGACGTTATCCCGCAATGTTGCTTTTAACATAGCAAAGGAAAATACCACAGCGGGTCTTATGGCGACTCTCTCCAGTATGTATGAGAAGCCATCGGCCTCAAACAAAGTTCATTTAATGAGGCGATTATTCAATTTGCGGATGACGGAAGGAGCATCGGTGGCACAACACCTAAATGAACTCAACACAATCACAACCCAGTTGAGTTCAGTGGAAATTGAATTCGATGATGAAGTTCGAGCTTTAATTCTCTTATCATCTCTACCAGACAGTTGAACTGCTACTGTTATAGCAGTTCGTCAGGAAACAGCAAATTAAAATTCGACGATGTTCGGGATCTGGTATTGAGTGAAGAAATTCGACGGAGAGAATCGGGTGAAGCATCAACCTCCTCAGCCTTGCACATGGAGTCTAGAGGAAGAACTTCAAAAAGATATTCAAATCGTGGCAGATCAAAATCCAGACGAGAAAAATCCAGAACGGGAAAGAAAGATTTTACCTGTTATAATTGTGGCAAGAATGGTCACTTTAAAAGAGATTGTCGAGCACTGAAGAAAGATACCAGTGCACAGAAATCTGCCAACGTGATAGAGGAGACAGGTGATGCCATGATTCTAAGCGTCAACAGTCCGATTGAATCATGGATCTTGGATTCAGGGGCATCATTCCACTCCACCCCATGCCAAGAAATCATGGAGAACTATGTCAGTGGTGATTTTGGGAAGGTTCATCTTGCTGATGATGAAACCTTGAAGATCGTCGGAAAAGGAGATATCCGATTAAAGCTGCCAAACCAGACCACCTGGAAGCTGACAGGAGTGAGACATATTCCTGGCCTCAAAAGAAATCTGATTTCTGTTGGACAACTTGATGGAGAAGGATATAGTACAACCTTTTCAGGCTGTGAATGGAAGATTACCAAATGAGCACTTGTCATTGCTCGTGGTAAGAAGACTGGTACTCTCTATGTAACCTCAAACTTAGAGAATATCATTGCAATAGCAGATGCTGATGGAAAATCAAACCTATGGCACCAAAGGCTTGGCCATATGAGCGAGAAAGGAATGAATATACTTCTGTCAAAAGGGAAGCTGCTGGATCTAAAGAATGTAGATGTCGGACTATGCGAGGATTGCATCTTTGGCAAACAAAAGAAAGTCAGTTTTACAAAGATTGGCAAGACTCCCAAGGCAGAAAGGTTAGAATTGATTCATACTGATGTATGGGGACCATCCCCAGTTTCATCTCTTGCAGGCTCACTATATTATGTCACCTTCATCGATGATTCAACAAGGAAGGTATGAGTTTATTTTCTAAAGAAGAAATCAGAAGTCTTCGATACCTTCAGAAAATGGAAGGACATGGTGGAAAATGAGACTGGTTTGAAAGTCAAGCGGTTAAGGTCTGACAATGGAGGAGAGTACAGAGACAATAGATTCAGAGATTTCTGCGCAAACAATAGGATCAAGATGGAGACAACAGTTCCCATAACACCGCAACAGAATGGCGTAGCAGAGCGCATGAACAGAACTCTGAATGAACGTGCCAGAAGCATGAGAATACATGCCGGATTGCCCAAATTTCTATGGGCTGAAGCTATCAACACTGCAGCTTACCTGATCAACCGTGGGCCCTCAGTTCCTTTGGATGGCGGAATACCAGAGGAAGCTTGGAGCAAGAAAGAAATAAACCTTTCACACTTAAGAGTGTTTGGTTGTATTTCTTATGTACACATAAACTCTGCTGAAAGAAGTAAACTTGATGCCAAGTCCAACAAATGTGTCTTTGTTGGTTACGGTGGTGATGAGTTCGGTTACCGGTTTTGGGACTACGAAAATCGGAAGATCATCAGAAGCAGAGACGTCATTTTCAATGAGAATGTGATGTACAAAGACAAGTTAACCGCAGAATCAAGTAATACCGAGGCTGAAACAAAGGAATTTGCTGAGTTCGAGGAGATTTCTGGAAATGATGTTCAGATCAGTCCAGAAGCAGTTCAAGAAGAACCAGGCACACCAGAACTGAGACGCTCCTCCAGATTTCCTAAACCAACCCAACGGTATTCGCCTTATTTGCACTACTTGTTGCTGACTGACAATGGTGAACCAGAGTGCTATGATGAAGCAATGCAAGTGGAGGATTCAGTCAAGTGGGAGTCTTCCATGAAAGATGAGATGGACTCGCTTATGTCAAATCAAACATGGGAATTAACTGAGTTACCACCAGGCAAGAAAGCGCTCCACAACAAGTGGATTTATAGGATCAAAGAAGAGCATGATGGGAGCAAACGCTACAAAGCAAGATTGGTAGTCAAAGGTTTTCAGCAAAAAGAAGGTATTGACTACAATGAAATTTTCTCTCCAGTCGTAAAACTGTCTACAATCAGACTGGTGTTGAAAATTGTAGCTGCAGAGAATTTACATCTTGAGCAGTTAGATGTAAAGACAGCTTTCCTTCATGGTGATTTGGAGGAAGAAATCTATACGAGGCAGCCAGAAGGCTTCATAAAGGCAGGAAAGAAAAACCTGGTATGCAGGTTGAAGAATAGCTTGTATGGTTTAAAACAAGCTCCTAGACAGTGGTACAAGAAGTTCGATAGTTTCATGGGTAGCAGTGGTTTTACTAGATGCCAAGCAGATCATTGTTGCTACATCAAGAGGTTCGACAACAGCTTCATTATTTTATTATTGTACGTTGATGACATGCTCGTTGCAGGTTCAGATATGCAAGAGATTATAAACTTGAAGCAAAAATTGTCGAAGCAGTTTGCTATGAAGGATCTGGGCGCTGCAAAGCAGATTCTTGGGATGAGGATCAAGAGAGACACAAAGTCGGGGACTTTGATGTTATCACAGGCTGAATACATCAACAAAGTACTCTCCAGGTTCAACATGCAAGATGATAAACCAGTAAGTACACCTTTAGGTGTTCATTTTAGACTTTCCAAATAACAGTCACTAAAGACGGAGGAAGAACGTGCACACATGGTGAAGGTGCCGTATGCCTCAGCAATTGGAAGTCTAATGTATGCCATGGTTTGTACCAGACCAGATATTGCTCAAGCAGTGGGAGCTGTTAGCAGGTACATGAATAATCCAGGCAAGGTACACTGGGAAGCAGTCAAATGGATCCTCAGATATCTGCAGGGTACCACAAACAAAGCACTTTGTTTCAAAGGTGGAGATACGATATTGACAGGATATGTAGATGCTGACTTAGCCGGAAATGTCGACATCAGAAGAAGCACTACAGGGTATGTCTATACTCTAGGAGGAACCGTAGTGAGTTGGGTTTCTCAACTACAGAAGATAGTTGCTCTCTCCACAACTGAAGCAGAATATTTCGCTGTTAAGGAAGCCAGCAAGGAGATGTTTTGGCTCCAAAGTTTCTTGGAAGAGTTAGGCAAGAAACAAGAAAACAATGTCTTGTATTGCGACAGTCAAAGTGCTATCCATCTAGCAAAGAATCTGTCTTTTCATTCCAGGACGAAACACATACAATTGAGATATCATTTTATCCGGTCTCTTCTGGAAGGTGGGATTTTGAAACTCGAAAAGATTAGTGGAGCTCAAAATCCGGCAGACATGTTGACAAAGACGGTGACTACGGACAAACTGAAGTTGTGTTCAGCTTCAGTTGGCATGCTAGAATAACAAGACCAGACATGCTGCTGCATTGATCAAGGTGTGAAGACATATTAAAATCAGTCTTCAAGTGGGAGATTGTTAAAAGTTTCAAAGTTTGGCAACCAACTTTGGAAAATATTTTTTCAAAGTTTGGTAAATGTTTCTTTGAAAAATGTTTTTCAAAGTTTGGTAAAATTTTGGTAGATGTTTGTTGAAAATAGGAATGGGTAAATTCACTTTAGTCATTGCACTTTAGGGTATTTTCAAAGATTAGTCCCTAAGTTTCTACTATAAATACCCTTACCCATTTAGCTTCAAAATCATCCCAAAATATTTCTTTCTTCCTATACTAGAGAGCTTTCTTGTGAGTAGTGAGTGTTTTGTAAACACCTGTAAATTTTCTCTCTTAGTAAAAGATCTGCATCAGCCCGGAGACGTAAGCACAATTGACTGAACTCCGTTATCAATTTTCGGATATTATTTTTCCGCTTTTAATTCGCATTCTCACTAATCTGGTTATAGGGAAATTACTTGTACTCGGTTTATTTTCCTAACAGACACTGCGTGCTTTGGGTTTCTAATTATAGAAAGTTGGGATCTTTTCGGAAAGAACGAAGAGATGATCTGTGTGGGAGTGGTGGCGGTTGACGATGAAGATGGGAAAAAGGATGCCATGGCTATTGATATTGCCACTTTGGTGATGAACAGTGCTATTGCATGCCTTTTATTTATAAAGGATCAATCAACTTTTCAGTCCCTAATTAGTTTTATAACTTTTTTTTAATTTGGTCCTTAAATATTTTCATCCGTATTGATCTTTGAATTTGACATTTTTCTCAATTTATAGTATTATATCAGTGTCACGTCATAAAAAAACTAAAATTAGAAAGAAAAATATTAAGTTTATGGATTCAAAAATTAATTGGATGTCAGAATAGTCGTCTACCTAAAAATTTCATATTCTCATATACTTTAGTTCTTTTTTATATATTTTTTATTGATAATCTAATTTCACGTTCCTAAATTTATAATATAACTTCTTAATTAGAAAAACTTAGTTTCAAAAACTAAAAGGTATACTTTATCTTATTTTATAAACTAAAATTTGAGTTAAAATTTTCTATGAACAGAATTATAGAATATCACACACGCGAAAGTTCATAGTTGACAAATATGAGAAATGACAAATTACAATAGAAGTTACCAACTTGGTAACGATTACTGCTTTTATATTGTTGTATAAATTTCAACTTATCTTGTGCGGCTTCAAATTCCTTTATTTAGTTTATTGTATTAAATGAAAATTTAATATGGGATGATCGGTCGAGAACTCCACGACGTTAATGCCTTAAGAGGAAGAGTGAGGAGCGGATGACTATGGGAGGTTACAAGATATTGAGATTTAGGAATTTAATTTTTTTTAAAAATAAAATAATTTTTTTAGAATTTTTCAGATAAAAAATCAAATTAAATTAAAATTTAGATCTCATGTTAAATGATGATTAATTGATATAATCTTTTAATAGATATTAACGATTTAACTTTAAAATATAAAATTAAACATAAGACATCTAATTTAAAAAAAAAATTCTATACACCTAAAGAATAAAAAAAATACAATTTAAGCACTTATTTTTCATTTGAACTTAAATGTAAAATGCATATTATTATAATAATATTTTATATTTTCATTCTTTTAAATAATCTTTAAATAAATCACATAAAAAATCATTATTTAATAATATGAAAATATTACGTTTAAATTAAATTATTATTTTAATCAAGAGTGGATGTACGTTATAGGTGTGATGTCATTGATAGTTATAAAACCATTATAATTAGGTATTTGCCCCTTCTAAATTTATTTGATAAAATTACTCTTAGGATATTGTAACTTTTAAAATTAATGGAATTAAATCTTTAGCCCGAATTTATGCGATTTAATTATTTTTTAAGGCCTTTAAATTTTAGATTTAGTGAAACTAAACCCCTCACCTTTTAATTTTATGGTTTAATTATTTTCTAAGACCCTATTTATTTTAAAATCAAGCAATTTACCTACTCATAATACAATCTTAGTTCCATCCTTGATTTTAATTGAATATTGGAAAATAAGTTTGATAAGTTATTATGGTCAGTTTGGGAATGCTTATGGCAATAAAAAATGATTTTTCGCTCCATAAATAATTTTTTTTATTCAGCTAAGGTGATTAAAAGTAATATATATTCTAAATTTCATAAATAATGTTAAAAACTCAAAAATCGGTTTAAAATTATGGTTAGAAAATTGATTTTCAACCTAACCTCAAAAAGCTCAAAATTCTAGTTTTTGCCGTAGAAAATTAGTTTTTTAATGAAATTACATTTTTATCCTTAAAAAGTATATTTTAAATTTATAATATAATGTATAAAATCAACGTTTTGTCTTTTCAAAATTAACCTTTTAGTAGTAATTCTAAACAATTAAATTTTAGAATTTACTTTTTAAAAACACTTTTTAAAATATTTTTTTAAAAATCACCTCTCAAAGTAATATCAATCTCGTCCTAAATTTTAACAAAAAGTACAGTTGAAGTGTATAACATCTTCACCTATCTACCAATCAATATATATTATAATATCAAACTTGTTAGGTGATGTGAAGCAAAAATGAGCAAACGTGCGTATTCTATGTAGAACCGGTAGGTCCGGCCTATTTGAATAAATACTTCACAAATTCAAGTCATTTTCATTGTTGTTTGATAATATTTTTAAATATTATTTTATTATACAAAATGTTTTTAATTTATTTTTTATTTAAATAAAATTTCAAAATTACATTCAAATGCATGATTTTTATTGGTTTTCAACCTATTCATTAACTAATATAGACTAAGTATTGCAAATGCCAATTATGAATACGTCATGTATAATTTCATTTTACAATGTCCAAATTACACAAATCTTTTTCATTCATAAATTAAAGGGTTTTAATTGAAATGCAACTGCAATTGCATGTTTCCAATCCTTCTAATATATTAAACTGAACGTATTTCACTGCAAATGTATTCTTCGGCTGAGAAATTCAATGGCATATATCTTACATGTGATGTGAGAAAAACAAATCCATATTTCACTGTACAAATTTGAAACTGAGTTCAGATAGTATATTCAAATCTTGAATAATAGATATTCGAGTTTGTTCATGCTTATTCCAATCTAAATATTATCGGACTTTACTATATCCGGAAAAAAATGTTGACGGACGTCAAACAAATATCAATACTCATGCCATCGCCATCCCTAATGGTTCTTGAGCAAAGTTATAATCGTTGGCAGCAGTGGCAAAAGGATAACGATTATCAAAATTATGGCAGCAATGATCGCTATACACATCCATTTCCTGGAGCTCTTTTGCTGTTCCCTCGCTTCTTGAAGCTGCTCCGTCCCTCGTCTCACGAAGGAGCTGGCATGTGCGACGTTGCTTTCGATGTCGTTCAGCTGATGACCCTGAGCTTCGACGAGTGCCGCCATGTCGAGAAATATCTGATGAAGCTCGAGCAAATTCTTTTCGATCTCTTTAACGGCGTCGTGTCGCTCTTGAATCTCGGAGATGGTGTCCAAGATTTGACCTCTCCCTTGTTCTTGGATCGCCCTTTGGAGGAAGCTCTCGCTTTCGCCGCTCGATATCAAATTCTCGATCGTGTCTTCGTCGGGTTTTTGTCCGGTGATGGTGAAATAGCGTCGTTCCACGGTTTCTTTGTACTCCGCTTGCATCCTAGCTCTAAAGCCTTGGAACTCATCCATCATCGTCTTCAGTTTCTTACCCAACCCGCTAACGACCGAGGTCCGGGTCCTGTCAGAGGACGATCCGGGTCCGCAACCCGGAACAGTACGGGCGGCGACGTTGGATTTCTCAAGAGCTTCGAGCTTTCCTTTAATGGCTTTCACTCTCTTGAGAACCTGTTCGACGTCGGAGTCCATTCGGGCACGTAGCTGCTTCATGGTTTTGGCATTGTGCGTCGTCTTGCATTCCTCGTTGGCTTGCTGTAATGCTTTATAAAGCCCCTCGACGACTTTCATGTCTTCTTTAACATTCTCGACATCCTCGAAGAATTTGTCGAGGTTAACGGTTTCGGTGCCGGCTTCCACATCGTCCATGTACGCCTGTTGTTTCAGGTCCGTGTATTTCCTGAACGAACTCGAGATTAAATCGTTCATCTTGACTCAAATTCTCAATATAATTACTCTTTGCGAAAAGGGTTGATGTTGGCGTGTGATTGACTAATCTAAATATTTTATTTGTAATGACTTTTTACTGGTTGGGTTTAAGGCTATCTTCCCCTTCATTGACTGCTAACTGGTGGGTGATTAGCAATCTAGGAGGAAGACAAGAGGAAAACAAAACTGTCGGAAATCAAAGGGAAGCAAGACAAGAGGAGTTTCCCTAGTTTTTTTGTAAGGAAAAAGATGTGAGAAATAGTTAATCCAAAAATGGACTTCCTTTTGTTGTTCGCCATTGGTGGTTGACCTGGTCATCCCTGTTTCTATCCACCAATCAGCCATGGCTAAAATAGATATGCTGCAATTCACGCATATCTTACGGGAGGCTAATATGACGACAGACAAGAAGACATGAAATATCAGTTCATGAAGTTGCACCAACTGAACTACTGCCAACCAGTGTTGGGTTAGTGGATAACTAAGTTTTGATTTTTTGTGTGGTTAAAATCTTGTTTAGAACCTCCGAAGAATGCTCATTGTTCAGTTAGGTCCCCAGCAACTCAAGTACATTACAGGCGGCCCTAGGAGCTAGGAGGCTCTTCTGCGTGCTTCGGCTTCTCGTTCTTTGCAGTCTCTGAAACCCCACTTTTTATCATGTTGCAGAACCCACTTGTTCGATTCTACGACTATGACGAAGAAGAACAGCAGGAGCCATTGAAAAGCCTCCGAAGAATACTAGACTCTTGCAACAAATATTGTCTTCTCAATTACAAATCAAAGCATAAGAAAACTTGAGTTTCTTGATCACTTCTGTTATGTACAAAACTGTGTGAAAAACTAATTAAATTGTCACAAAGGTCCTTTAGAAGGCATAAAGATTGGATTAATTCCCACAAAGGTCCTTTAGAAGGCATTCTTTGTACCAATTAGCCATAGCCAGTCCAAAGCAACCCCAGCAAATATGCCACCCAGTAAGCATAGTACTAATAAATTGCCCAAGGCATTTTGCTCAGGTCCCTGCAAAAAAGTTCAAATGAAGCCCTTAATTTCTCATAAATTACTACAGACTTGTAGTAAACTTCAATGAAAATCGAAGAATCGAGTACAGACCTTGTAACCTTTAGGAGCTTCTGTAAGAACGCATACGGTAAGGTGGCCGTTTGTTAATCCGAGGAGGGAGACAAGCATTATCATCCATCCTTGGTCACCATACTTGGCAGTGAAGTAAAAGGAGGGGATAAGTAAGAAACGAGAAAGTATCGCGATCATAAGACCTTTCCGGGATTCAATCTTGAGGAATTTCAAGAGGGGAAGATATCTTGATACCAGATCCCACAAATTGTATGCTGCTATAAGTACAAGTGGATACCTAAAGAAAATACCAATCATAATGTTTAACATTCAATTACTTGGACAACAAGTAATGCTTATTTCATTCAATGAATGAACGCTTACCATGGACCCAACTTATGTTTGCCGGTGTTTTCGAACAAGAATCCTGGGAAAATCGACAGTGACAAGACGTATATCAGAAAAAGGCCGAGCGCGTAATCAATATTCTGGAAGAACAGCTGTTTGTTGCTCAGCCTGTTACTCCGTTCAGCATTGTCTTCATGCTGTGGAAATGCCAAAACCTACGAGTTTTTATGGAATTCCTAAAAGCAAAGTTTGATAAATCATAAATATTATCCTAGAACAAAGTTGCAGTACTCTTTGGTCTTCTTTTGTTTGAATTCCAGCTGCAGCAAGATCGGCTTGAACCGTTTTCGCTCCTTCGGAAGCTGCCTTCGAGCGAAAGTACTTAACTATGGGCAATTTGGGGAAGATAAATGCATACAACAGGACGCAAAGGAACTCGATGAATGTAGAAATGGCTAGGAACAACACTGCAAAACGAAAACAAAACTCGATCAAAACCGAATAAATCATTTGTTCTGATTACAGATAAGCATCAAAAGACAGAAATTCTAAGATGTTTTTGTAAAGAGAAATCACTTACTTGTCCCCTTGCGAAGACCATTATTGGAATTTTCGAATGCTGCTTCAGTGACAAGCCTCAAACCAGAGGTTAGTGCACCAGATGCAGCCAAACCAGCAAGGAAAGACTGAAACACGAGATTAAAGATTCAGTTGACTGCTGAAAAACATTAAGACAAATCAACAACTTTGCAAGAAAACATCAAAGAACTCGAAGATAAACCAACCTGGATAAATTCGGGTAGCATGAAAGATATTTCACCAACAACTCCACCTTGAACGAGCGCATCCGCAACTCCGAAACAACCAACAATTGCACATAAACCGATAAAAGATCCGACTCCTCCTTTCCCTGATGTAGCTAAATCCAACTGTCGACAAAATCGAAACCGGCAATGAGAGAATCGAATGAATGGGGTGAGTTCTGCCACATGGGATATTAATGCAAAACTTACCACTATGAGCATGAAAGAACTTGCAGTGAAAAGCAGGTATCCGACTATGTTCCGCAGTCTGGTATTGATCTTCGATTCATTGTATGCGAGGATCGCCATTGTTCCAATGGCGAATGGTTGGTAAACAAGGGTAAGCACCCTTGAAGGATGATATTTCTTCAAAAAAAAAACATCATCATCATCATGGAGAAAAACTATGTTTATCGTAAAAGCAAGGTAATTAACGTAGTAATGTGTCTGAAAAGAAAGTAAGATTATGTTACGTACTGGGAACAAATTGTAATAATAATCACCAATCGTGAGCATGCTATTCCAAGCGACAAGAGATCCAAGTCCAAGAACCCAACAAAACACCATGGCACTGAGCTGTCCCTGATTAATTTTCAAAGAAAACTGAGTGAATCTTTACATATTAAGAAACAGAAGAGAAGGAAACGCGAAGCACCAACCTCAAGCCTTGTAGGCAACTCTCCTCCGTCAGAAATAGTCATGGGGATACTGAAGTTTAAAACTCTGGGAATTTTAATATGAGAAAGAAAGAAAGGAAGGAAGAAAGAACTGTTGATGGAGAAGAAAGAGAAGTTATATCTGCTTAAAACACTTAGTAGGTATCGTTTTAACAAAGGATTCATTTAATATATATATTATACCGTTTTGGAGTAGAAGGATTTTCTTAAAAACGAACACCTTTGTGTTTAGATTATCCTACGGTTGTCTTAGCAATAAGTGTTGGACCAAAAGCCCTAGGATCTAGCGTGGGGAACGAATGGGCTCAAGCAATCAACATGCCCAAATTCAAGCATCTTGATCGAAGCCCATTTCTCAAAGTTTTAAGGGTCTAAACTAGTGATGGAAACAAGATGTGACCGGTCGATTTTTTCCATCCCGATTCTGATTCAAAAATTGAAAGTTTTCATTCGATTTCAATTTATTTCAGCATTTGATTGTTTTCAATCCGCTCGAAATTCAAAAAAACGATTGTCCTCACCTGCCTCCTTTCGATCCATCCCAGCCAATAGCTCGTCTTTTGTAGATCTCCAACCACACGCTGTATGGTAAGCATCCTTAAAGCATTAAGAAAGTGATTTATTATATATAAACTAGTGTATTTACATACAAGGTTAAACTAATTCGTATGTTATTAAATTTAGGGTTTGAATCTATTTCATCACCGAACTTTAAATTTTTTTAATTTTAATACAAGTTTCGGTGTAAACATTGAACCATTAAATTGTTAACGATGTAATGATCGGATTGTTTTCTTTCCTATTACTTTTAGTTTGTGTATATATTTTGTCACAAAACAATAAAATATTTCAGTTTAAACATTGAACTTTAGCTTGTATATCATTTTAGTCTCTACAGTTATGGTCGAATCCTCCAATCATCATTGTCGGTCAATCTTTCTCATCATCAATCGTCACCCACGATAAGATCGATATAAAAATATTTGTATTTCACTCATCTTTATTTTTCTTAAATTGGTTTTCCACAAAACCCAACCAAATCGATGAAAAACTACATAAATAATCAATATTTTATTACTTCGATCTCCTCTAGTGATCGTTCGATAAGGTTAGTTTAGACAACTATCCATCAAACCCTTCATAATCTACTCCCACGATCTCACCATTTCCGAGAGGGAGAACATCTTGATTATGGTTTTTTAAGGTAAAGGGAAACAAATTTAAAGAAGGGAACAATTGGTGGGAAGCTACACCGAATCGATGGTGTAAGCTGAATTTCGATGGAACTTGTAAACTGGACACAGATATAACGGCATGTGGCGGAGTGCTGCGAAATAATAAGGGCAACGGAACACGAGTTTTACCAAAGCTCTAGGACGATGTTCGACCTTCGATGCTGAACTCTAGGGGTAGTCGTCGGGCTTGAAATTGCTTGGAATATTGGCATAAGAAACATTATAGCGGAGACGGATAGTAGAGAGACGTTTAAACTCCTTTCACAAGGCATGCCAATGGATAGACTATCACTGATAGTGTCGCATATTGTACGTTTAATTCAGCTAGAGAGAGGTTTAAACTCCTTTCACAAGGTATGCCAATGGATAGATGCTTTTATTTTTTATCTTAAAATGGTTGATGTCGATTTTATTTTAATAAAATATATACATCTTTTAAATAAAAATATTTTTAAATCTGACAATAATTTTAATAAAATCAGTTTAAAATTCAGTGATGACATTAATACAAACCCAAGACTTAGTGCATTTGAGATAGTTCAAATTATGAGGTCAATATGCATTGAAGACAAAGGTCATTATGTTGGGAAGAAAAATAAAGAATTTCAGCCACCGGCCAAGCTACCTATAAAATATCGACAAGTCCTCTCCACCGTCCACTCTACCGTCCACTTCTACTTGCCTAATAACAAAATAATACAATGTCATGCTTATGCTATTATTTGTTCTAGGGCCGGATGTATTAAATTCTTTATCTATTATTTAAAAAATAATTAAATTTAGTTTGATGTGTTAAAGAAAAAATAAAAAAAATTTATATACTCATTATTTTTGGAAAATACTATTTAAATTTTAGACTCTCTAAATTTTTAGATCTGTTACTAATTTATTTAAAATTATATAATTAGTTTAGCTAATAATCTAATATACTTTGTGGTCCATTAATTCAATAATTTCAACTTGCTATTAAGATGTATTATTTAGTGCCATTTCAAGTCTTAAAAAATACATCAATTTCTCGTAATTATCTGATTTATATATTGAATTGAGTTAAAATATCATTAGGATGAAAAATATATAATGGCATAATATTTTCTTTCTTTTTCTAAGATAATTGCAATGTAATATTTGTATGGATGACAGTTTAACCTGAAATCAACGATTCCGACCTGATTCAATTAGATAGTTTCATTCTTTAAAAAAAATGAGTTCTGGTCGACCCGGGGTCAGGGTCGGGTGGAGGGTGAAAATTCCCTGACCCGACCCAACCCCAAAGTAATAGTGTAATTTTTCATATAAATTTATGGATAATTGCTATAATACCCTCTATATAGTTTTTTTAATTAGGTTCTTATTTTACATCGGGTTCAATCGAGTCGGGTCGGATTTATACTCTAAAAACTCTTGTCGATTTGATAAAAAATTGACCCAACTCAACCCATTGTCATCCCTAAATATATATTTTTAAGATTCTCAACCATTTTAAAAAAATTAAATATCCTTACAGTTTTTGATACTGAACTTAGAACCTTTAGGAATAATAACAATCCTTTAATACGATTTGTGCAATGGTATAACAATTTCAAGAATGCATCATGCAAATAAGAATAATGCATGCTTATAATAATTAAAGGTACACTACTTATATTACAGACGGTAATGATAATATATATATATATATATATAATGAAAATTATGAAAGAAAAAAGTTACAAGAAGAAAAAAAAATTAAAGATGATTTATGGTTATAAGGTTTCATATAGAGCCACCTATTATCTATATACAAGGTTAATTATTTAATGAAAAATTAGTATTACTATGAATTTTTTTAATATGGATTTCTATTTAAATGAAAAGTATATTTGTATATGATTGGATATACGGATATCATCACATCCATCATATATATATATATATATATATATATATATATATATATATATATATATCTTTCAATTTATTTGTTCTATTAAACGAGTCGTATCATGAATTTTTTAAATCGAATTAAATTAAAATTTAATTATAAAACACTAATAGTTACAATTATAATATAAATCAATCTAGTTTAATCAAAATTCAAACTCAAGTTTGAATTTATATTTGATTTTAATTTTATTTTTAACTTGAAGTATATTTAAAGTGAAGTGGGATCGTAATTCAAAATAAATGATAGATTTTTATTATTTTTTGATCCGTGAGATTTTAACCCTGTTTGGTAACATAGGACAGGCAGAAGCCGATGGGTACTGAGAAATGTTTTGTTTTGTATTGTCTAATTCTGAAGAATCATTTCGTCATCAACGTTTGGTTTACAAAAGCAATAAGTTACGTGGAATGATTTGGTTCCACGGCGGCACGGCCTACCACCGCCGACTAAACCATCTGTTTTTGTTGCATTGCATGCTTTTGTCTTACTCCCGCAATCACTCTCACCATTACATCCCTTCATCCACATCATCTGGGACAATCCCCATACCTAAAGTAGATTAAGGGTCCAGATTCGACTGTCGTATCTGATTTCTCACAGCCACGTCTTATTTATTCAGTATTCCACTCGCACACATTAACTATCAGCTCAACAAACATGTCATCGCACCACCTCTATGAGCTCGACTCCACCACCGATTCCGTTGCTTCCTCGCCAAGATCCGAACACCATGCTCCTCACGATGCACTTGCTTGTGTACGGTTCGTGTGCAGTTTCGGCGGCAAGATCCTTCCTCGGCCTCACGATAATCAGCTGCGGTACGTCGGAGGCGATACTCGCATCGTCGCCTTCCATCGCTTCACCCCCTTCTTATCGTTCCTAACCAAGCTCTCCAAACTCTCAGGCAATCCGCTAAACCTTAGTTTTCTTTTAATAATTTCTGAATTCATATTTACTTTTTGATTTATTTGGTTCTTTGATTAGGAATTGGCAACGTGAGTGTGAAGTATCAATTTCCGAACGAGGATCTTGACGCTTTGATTTCAGTGACGACCGATGAAGATCTGGAGAACATGATGGAGGAATATGATCGGCTAGCGCAGAATCAAAACCCTCGGCTGGCTCGGCTTCGGCTTTTTCTTTTCTCCAAAGGCGATGACGATTCACGAGCCAGCAGTATCAGTTCACTTCTCAACGGCTCCGTTAATAGTGAAAACTGGTTCTTCGACGCGCTTAACGGAGGCGCCGGTGCTTCAAGGCTCGAACGCGGTCGTTCCGAGGCTTCCTCGATAGTATCCGAAGTGCCTGACTATTTATTCGGATTGGATAACTCCGATGAGACCCAACCTCCTGATCCGAAATTAAGGACACGTCAGCTTATGTACGAGAATAACTCGGTTTCGGACCCCGGTTCTCCTGCCCCCGTTTTTTCTTCTTCTTCTTTCTGTTCCACGTCATCAGTTCCTATCGTACCTTCCGTGAGTAAATCGGATAACCCCAAACCGGTTTTGAAGTCAAAGCAAAATCAAACCGACAGTTTCGTGGAGCAACCCGTTTCGCAGCCAACGACATATTCTGGTAATGCTCCTACGTGGCATTATGTTCACGATTCTCATTATTCTGTTCCTGCTGTACAACCAATACCCGTTTATTATATACCGGGTCATGCACAACCCGGAAATCCTCATGCTCAAGTTCAACAACAACCCGTTCAAATCCGTGCACAGTATGTCCAACAGTATCCGAGTTCATCGGGTCAAACATCCGTCGGGTATCATCAGCAAGTTCCTGGTGTGGGTCAAGCATACGGGGCGGCATCGCCCGTGGATCCTTATGATCCGACGTGGAGAGTGGGTCCTGATGGTGCGACACAACAAGTATATTATGGAGTTACAAATACGGGTCCGATGGGAGTTTACCCACGTATGGTGGTCCCCGGTGGGTCGGATATGACACAGGTTCGGAACTCCCAGTCAGGGCAGTGATTATTAGTTATATATATTAAATACGGGTGATTATGCTTTTAAGTTCACCATGTTGATTCAATTATATAATGAATTTTATGGAGAATTTTATTGAAAAGATAATTATAAATTTGAATATAAATTTTATAAATAATGTATTTTTTCGATCAGTAATTTATCATTTTATAAATAAGAAAATCAATTGTTTTATTGATTCATTGGTTGAGTTAGGTGTACATAAGAACTGTCTTTGTTTATGCTTATTTTGTATTCCCTTTGATGTTATGTTATTTTTAATAAAATTACCTCGTCGCTGGGAAAAAACACGTCGCTTCGAATAACAATTTTATTAATACAAATATAAAATAAAAACAATTCAAAATTTTAATGATGAAATTGAACATTCTTAAAGTTGAATGCAATAATATAAATGCAAACAAGGGTGTGAGTAGGGATGGCAACTCAACCCGAATCCGACGGGTTCCGACCCGACCCGATCGGGTCGGATTTTTTAAAAAAAATTCGGGTTCGGGTTCGGGTCGGGTCGGGTCGGGTTTTTTTAAAATGTACTGTTCGGGTCGGGTCGGGTTTAGGGTGAAAAAAATCCGACCCGACCCGACCCGAAAAATATATATAATTTTATCCTATATATTTAGGGATAATTACAATAATGTCCCTCCATATATAATTTTTTTCAATTGAGTCACTGTTTTCATTGAATAAATTTTTTTTATTATTATTTCGGGTCGGGTCGGGTCGGGTCGGGTTTCTAAGTCATATATTCGGGTCGGGTCGGGTCGGGTGAAACCTTAATTTCGTCGGGTCGGGTCGGGTCACGGGTGAAAAACCCTTTCTTCTCGGGTCGGGTCGGGTGGCCCAAAAACCCGACCCGACCCGACCCATTGCCATCCCTAGGTGTGAGTGACAAAAAAAGTAGTTTACACTTGTTATAAACTTGCATGAAAGAACAAGTCGCGAAAAGTTGACGACAAACAAGGGCTTTGATGGTATTTCCTTCTTTTTCTGTCTTGGTTAGAGTATGTTCACGACCCTGCTTCAAAGATGTTGGTTTAATTGGGTAAAAGAATATTTAAGAAATTAATTAATTGTTAAAAGAAGTTTCATGTACTTTTAAGCTTATTTTTAGTATAATATTTATTTAAATTATTATAATCTTACTTTACCTATAAATAAACATATTTGGATGCATTCAAATTCACATTATCTCAAATAGTATACATATCAATTAAACTAAAATTCATTTCTACAGCGTGGAATTTGTATTTCTTAATGATTGACAAACGATGACTGATCATATATTTGATATTATACATTGAACATTCTTTTTACTAGTGCTTCATTATAAAAGAATTATTAACAAAGCCCAAATAGTACACCTCACTACTTTCACTTGTTTGTTCTTTTAATTTGGTCAGAGTTTAATAATAATTATTTCTTAGGATCAACTTAATTTTTTGGTATATGTTTATTAAGTTAGTTGTTAAAAGATAATTTTCAATATATTATTATTAAACTTTTATATGAAATAATAATTCTATTAAGTAAGTTCCTTTATTAAGTAAGTTGTTTGAGTTGTACTTCAAAGAGATTAGGGATGGTAATATGACCCGAATCCGACGGGGAAATCCGAAACCCGGTCAAGTTCGGGTCGAGTCAAGTTGAATGATATCGGGTCGGGTATCGGGAATTTTTTTGGGGATTTTTTCGGGTCGGGTTCGGGGCAAGGTATCCTAGCCCCGACCCGCCCCGATTATATATATATATATATATATATATATAATATTTTATATTTTTTATATTAATTATATATATATAATATTTTATATATTTTATATTAATTATATATAAAATATTTTCGGGTTCGGATATAATATTTCGGCTCAAGTTCGGGGACGAGGTAAAAAAATCCCCAACGGGGCGCCCGATAAAAAACCCGTCGGGGATCGGGTCGGGGTCGAGGATTCATTTCGAGTTCAGGGACGGGGTGAGCAAAACCCGCTCCGAACCCGACCCGTTGCCATTCCTAAAAGAGATTAAATTTCAGGGATTAAAAATAAGGATAAATAGTTTAAAAAGTCGTTAGTAAATATAGGAGGTTGGTTTAACGTATCTATTATAAGCATTTGCTATTTGAGAAAACAACTGATTTGTTATATGAAAAATAGCCAACAAACCCTAAAAAAGAGCGCAAACAAAGGCATTAAACAATGTTAAAACCCCCCATCTTGCTCTTCTTCTTCCACACCGAATAAAGCTCAAAGCATTTCCCATTTACTTCTCTCGTTTCAAGCATCCCTCAAATGGAGTCCAAGGTAAGGGCGACGTTGGGTCTCATCCTAGCCTTGGCAATGGTGGTCGAATGCATCAAATGTCACACGGTCAACCGGGATTCATGCAGTCGGGACGGTAACGGTAGCATCGAATGCGAGACTGATGATTTAATGGATACCGAGATGTATGTTCGACAACTTGCAGGGGGGAGGAAAGCCATCAGCTATGAGGCAATCAGACATAATTCAATCCCATGCAGCCGACCTGGACAGTCTTACTACAATTGTAATGGACGAGGAAAGCAGGCTAACCCTTACACTCGTGGTTGTACTACAATGACCCATTGCCGCAGGATATATGAATGAAGACAACATTGCCCAACACCGAGGATCAAACATATATATATATATATATTCATACGTATAATATAGTTTTGTAAAATCCTTCAATAATGTTCATTTGAAATGTGAAAAAAATGGGAGAGAGAAAGAGAAATAATGATATGATTACTTCTATCTTGCTTTGAATGTAATTTAAAGTTGTATGGTTTTTATATTTCAATCCAATCCATGAATCATTGAATTTCCAAATTGTTGTTAATAAAATATCAAGCAAAAATCTTTCATTTATCGTATTCATCGATACATTGAATCCATGTGTACCATGAAACGTTATCGATTTCAGTACATCTTCTATATCCAATCCCACTACAAAGGAAGCAAAAAACACATTCTAATTATTTGGTGATCAATTGAAAAATTTTAAAGTTGGGTGATTAAAATAAAAATATATTAAAAGTTGAGTGACTTTTACCTTTTTAAGTTAGGTGATACACGTGTGTGATCTGTTTACTCCAACATCTAACTTGGAATATTTCATTTTCAACTGCTTTAAATTTTTAGCTTAATGAAAAAAACCTCTTAAAGTATAATTTTTTTATAATTGTTTGGAAAGTTTAATAGCTATTTAGTGATTTTTGAAAGTTTAGTGAACAAAAAATTTGTATAGTCATTTTGTTAAAAAAGTATTAAAATTTTTAAACTCTTATGTTTAAATTTATTGATCCACCGTTAATTTATAGTTAAAAAAATTCTGAATAAATATTACGTTATCAATGGTTAAGAAATAAGGCTGTGGATGAAAAATATGTAATTTACATATTATATTAGACACCTAACATATATATAAGGGGTATAATTTTGATACACAGTTTGATCAAGAAAAGCTTAATATTAAAAATCGTGTTTAAGCTATACATCTTTTCTCATTTACGTGTCTAAAATTTTGGGATTAATTTAAGTGTCTAACATTCTAATGTTATCATTTATGTGCCTCGATCGTAACAGATGTTAAAAAATTCCGTCAACTACTCATAATGTGAAATGTGACACCTTTATAAATTTTAAAAAGTTTTATTTTTTAAAAAACTTAAAATTATTATTATTAAAAAACCAAAAATATTTCTAAAATCTTAAAAAATTCTAAAACCCTTAATCCCAAAACATCCATCCCTCCCGTTGGTCATCCACCGCCACTGTCGTTCCTACTGACCGCCTACCCACCCGTTGTTGCCTACCCACACATTATTAGACGTCAATCTAAACCTTATATCCTTAAACTCAAACTCCTAAATCTAAACTCTAAATCCCAATACGTATCCATCCCAATCGACGTGGAATGATCAGAGGGTGGTCGACCAGTGAGTGATTGGTGAGTGTGTGGGTGGCCGGCGACGGGTGAATTGAAGGTCTTGGGATATTTTATGGAAAATAGGAATTGTTAGATTATTTTTTGTTGTTGTTGAAAATTTATGAATTTTAATTTTTTTTTAAAATTACATGAAACAAAAACTCAAAGCACGTGTCAAATATTGAATGATTAGCTTATTTTTAATATATTTTTTAATGGTTGTTAAGTCTTAGACACTTAAATGATGACATTGAAAACGTTAGACATATAAATTGAAAAAAACACTTAGACACCTAACTAGAACAAAATATATTATTTGGATATTAAGCCATTAAAGAAAACAATCTAGATACTTGTATGAAAAATAGAGTTTAGGGGGTGGTTGTGGAATTAAGCCAAACTTAAAACCCAGTGGAGAATAAAATTCTGACTCAAAAAGGTGTTACTTTTTGACATTTTAAACGGTGGAAAATTCGAATAGCATTTTGAAGTTGATAACCTTTAGTTTCTCGAGGTTGATTCAAATTCACCAATTAAATTCCATGGCCACCCTTTGAATATTCTTTGCTGAAATTCATACAAATATTCCAACAAGTAACAATCTCTGCACTTCCTCTAACGATATGGAAACCAACAACAGAAACAAGAACCCAGTTTCTGTTTTTCTTTCTTCGTTATTCTTTCTTCAATGTTCTTTACCTCTGTTTTGCCATGGGGTTGACATAATCCAACCAGGTGACACCGTTAAAGATGGAGAGACGTTATTGTCTGAAGATGGGATTTTCGAACTGGGATTTTTCAGCCCTGAAAATTCCAGTTCGAGATATATCGGAATATGGTACGAGGTTGATGTAAAAGCAGTTGTATGGGTTGCAAACAGAGATAAACCGATATCTGATAGAAATGGAGTTTTGAGGATTGGATTTGATGGTAACCTGGTTGTTCTTGACGGGAACAGCACTTCAATTTGGTCCTCTAATGTTTCAGGCTTGTCATCGAACAACACAGCTGCGATTCTCCGAAAATCTGGGAATCTTGTGCTATCAAACAATGATGGTGGTGGAACCATTTGGGAGAGCTTCAATCATCCAACTGATTCATTTTTGCCTGGTATGAGAGTGCCAGTGAATTCTGCAATAGGAGAGTTTCGATTTTTCAGATCATGGAAATCGGCTAATGATCCTTCGCCGGGAAACTACAGCGTCGGGATCGATCCTAACGGAGGTCCTCAGGTTGTGATATGGGATCAAACGAGAAGAAGATGGAGAAGTGGACAGTGGAATTCGGTGATTTTCACAGGTGTTGTCAATATGAGTAATGTGGCTAGTTTCTTATATGGATTCAAGCTTTCTCAGGCTGATGAAAATAGGACTCGGTACTTCACGTATGATCTGTTGAACCCTTCGGATCTATTGCGGTTCCGAATCGGTTGGGATGGAATTGAACAACAGTTGAGGTGGGATGATGGTGAGAAGAAATGGACTACTGTGCTATCACAACCTGACCCCGCTAACAGATGTGATCTTTACAACCATTGTGGGAATTATGCAACTTGTGATAACTTTGTTTCTCAAAGTACTTGCAATTGTTTGCAAGGGTTTAGGCCAAAGTTTCCAGATCAGTGGACAAGAGGGAACTGGTCGGCCGGGTGTGAACGGATGGTCGAACTGCAGTGTCGAAGGACTAATGGAACTGCAGGGGGAAATGGAGATGATAAACCGGATGAGTTTAAGCGATTAATGTGCATGAAGTTTCCTGATTTAGCAAACTTGTGGTTATCAGCAAGGAGCTTAGATGCTTGTAAACGAAGTTGCTTGGGGAATTGTTCATGTACTGCATATGCATTTGTTTCTGGCATAGGATGCATGATATGGACTGGAGATTTGGTTGATGTTCAGCATATCGAACAAAGTGGACGTTTACAGTTCTTCTACCGCCTCCATCATTCTGAATTAGGTCCTTTTCGATACCCAAAAGTCGCCCTTTCTTTCTTAATTGCTTCAAATTTGCAGAATCTACATCATGTTGGTGACATGATTCTTTGATTTATTAGTGAAATCCCATCATTTAGAGGCTGAGCTAAACCAAACTCAAATCTTATACAGGAATTTGATATTTCATGTTAGATCTTTAAACAAATAATGGACATGACATAATTGTACAATTATTTCGATATTAACACCTTTGATCTTCACTTCAAACACAGATGACAGGAGAAAGATACCCAAAGTTGTGATTCTTATAGTGTCTCTGGTGGGGGCATGCTTCTTGGTGGTGTCTCTATGGCTGCTAAGGAGATACAAGAAGGATCTTAAAGGTATGAAACTTTATGTTAACACCGGACTCTTCGAAAATATACCCGTATTTGCTACTCATCCGAGTTTAAAGTAGGCATGATTTGCAGAGGAGGCAGCTTAAAGCTGTCTAGTGTGTCATTTGGTATTAAATTGTGAGCTCTTTCCTTCAGGTTTGTCTGCAGTTTCATCAATGGCATGTTGCAAGGAGAAGGATGCATCGGTTTTCGATGAGTCCAAATCGAAGAGCAAAGAATTCTCAGCAGATCTTTCAGGAAAATCTGATATCCTTACAGATGGGAATCAAGTTAATGGACCAGAGTTACCAATTTTTAATTTCAGCAATGTGGCAGCTGCAACAAACAACTTTTGTGCAGAAAACAAACTCGGGCAGGGAGGTTTCGGTGCCGTATACAAGGCGAGTCTATACGCTAATATTGAACTGCATATCAGGATTTGATGGACATCCTGATCTTAGGATGTATTTTCCATGTTGAACTGCATATCAGGATTTGATGGTCATCCTGATGTATAGTGCAACACAGGGAAAGCATCCTGAAACCCGAGTCTATACGCTAATGTTGTCGAGTTTAAAGTGATAACAGTTGCTGTTTGTCTTGGTAAAACAGGGAGAGCTTCCTGGAGGTCAAGAAATAGCTGTAAAGAGGCTTTCAGGACAGTCAGGTCAGGGATTAGAGGAGTTCAAGAATGAGATTATCCTGATAGCCAAATTGCAACACAGAAACCTTGTTAGATTATTGGGATGCTCCATTCAAGGGGAAGAAAAGATGCTGATATATGAATATATGCCCAATAAAAGTCTGGACAACTTTCTTTTTGGTATGTTTCCCCGATATTGCTCCGTATTTGATTCATATTCGAAATTCATACCTGATAAAACTCTTTCATGGTAGCCAAAAAGGCACGGCTTGACTGGAGAACCCGACTTAGCATCATCGAAGGCATTGCCAGAGGGCTTCTTTACCTTCATCGAGATTCGAGACTTCGAATAATTCATAGAGATTTAAAGGCCAGTAACATCTTGTTGGATGCCGAAATGAATCCGAAAATTTCAGACTTCGGAATGGCCAGGATATTCAGGGGTAACCAAAACGAAGCAAACACAGTTCGAGTAGTTGGCACATAGTAAGTACTAACATGCTCAATTTTCTGACAATTTCACTGTCAAATCTAACGTTTGTCTTGAATTGCAGTGGATATATGTCTCCTGAATATGCCATGGAAGGCCTGTTTTCAGTGAAATCAGATGTTTATAGCTTTGGCGTATTGTTGTTGGAAATTGTTAGTGGACGTAGAAATACCAGCTTCCGCTCATCTGAATATGCAAGTCTTATAGCATATGTAAGTGAAAAGGCCAACTGTGAAACAATATAATTCTATGGAATTTGTTTGAATCGGTTTGTTCTTTTTTTTTTTCAGGCATGGCAACATTGGAACGAAGATAAAGCCATGGAAATCGTCGATCCTTCGATCCGGGATTCGTGCTCTCCGAGCCAAGTGTTGAAATGCATACATATAGGCATGTTGTGCGTGCAAGACTTGGCAACGCATAGGCCGACGATGGCTGCTGTGGTGTTAATGCTTGAGAGTGAAGCTCCAACACTTCCAATGGCAAGGGAACCCACATTTAGTTCCACGAGAAATTCCATTGATGGTCAAGACGTTTTGAATGGTCAAGAAATTGTGTCTTCTAATGATATCACGGTGACGATGATAGACGGAAGATAAATTAATTTCAAGATCCAATCGTACTCCTACCAGATATATGCATATTATTGATACCAAATTGTAACACAGTATGTGTACATACAAACTTGAATAGAATTATATTTGTAATTATGAAAGTTTTGTTTTTGTTTAAAGAATAGAATTATAGTATAGAAAATTGTTATATCTATTTTCAAATACAAAATCTAACAAATTTAAAACATGATTCACAATTCAAGAATTAAATGTGCTTGGATTCTAATTTCCAAATATAATTCATAATGAAAAATCTATCAATCTCCACCTTGTCTAGGATTTTTGCTGCCATAATTGGCAAAGTTACAAAGAATTCTTCTATAAAACTCCACATCACGAGACGCTTTGTATATCATCAACATCTACAACACAAAGCTACAAAGAATTCGATCTCATCATCTTCTCCCATCAGCTTCAAAACTATATCTACAAAGAGATGAAGATGTCTTCTTGTCATCTTGATCATAGCTTCCTGTCAGTATGAAATACATACAATTTTTCTCCCCTTTAGTATCTGAACAAGTTGTTTACAAATGTAATTTGATTAAATTTGCAGGTGTATCGAACTCGGTAGCACAAGAAACAACATTGGGGTGTACGAACGACAAAGAGTGTGCGGATATATGTGCAGGTGTTGGTATTGGGTATTGCGAACGTGAGCCGCAAATGCAGGTGTGATCACCCGATCATGGGTGCTAAATGCAACAACAGACGCCAATTGTGCCAAGGTTGGTCCACCGAGTCGCAAAATCCATAATTGTCACTCTTGTATGTTGAAAAATAAATAATAATAAGTGAAAGAGATAATTTACATACTATTTTTACATCTTTTTCAATAGATTTGTCAAAAGGACGAGTCTGATGAGGGTTGATTGAATTTTTGTCTGCTACGGAGGTACCCTTTTCTGACCGCTATTAATTGCTTACCAATTCCAGTCACTTGTTCATATTATTACGGATGTAACAAATGTTATAGCAAACAATCAAGATAAATATTAAAATAGAAAATTGATTAAAAAAATCAAACTCGAAAAGTATTATGGTTCGAATTGGATTTCTCTGTTTTTGCTCCGCTCTAGCAAGGAAGATCCAGAGGTTATAGACTGATCGGATGCAAGAAACCCTGTTCCGGTCCCGTCCTGATAATTGAAGATTGATCCGACATTGTGACAAATCTTGCTGCCGAATAGGGAAGTGTTGATGGCTGAGGGAGATTGATCGATTTGCTCTCGAGCATGAGAATAACCGATGACATTGTAGGTCTGACTGCAGGGTCATCCTGAACACACAACAATGCAATGTGTGTCCATCTTACAACCTCGGAAACCGGACAATCATCTGCGATGTTTGGATTGATCAACTCGTCTCCTCCGCCTTCGTTCCATACTATCCATGTCTATGTAACACAAAGTCCTAATTAGGGACACAAGGCTTAAGTTCAGGTGCCCCAAAAATAAGGAAATAAAGAGAGAATGCATACATATGTGACAAGGGTTTGTCCACCGTCCAGGTAATGATAGAATCCCCTGTTTCTTTTATCACTTATTATTTCTAGCATTAGGATACCAAAGCTGTAAACATCAGTCTTGTTTGAAAACAACCCTTCTAGTGCATATTCCGGTGCCATGCATCCGCTGCACAATACATAAATTTAGACTCCTTTCTCATTTCGGTTCGAATTCGGTTAAGGAACCAAAATGAGGTACTTACTACGTGCCGACGACATGAACCGTGTTGGCTTCGAGTTGATTGCCTCCAGCTATTCTTGCAGTGCCAAAGTCTGATATTTTAGGGTTCATGTCATCGTCTAACAAAACATTGCTCTCCTTCAAGTCCCTATGGATTATTTTAAGTCGAGAATCCTCGTGTAGATATTGCAGCCCCCTTGCGGTTCCAATAATGATGTTGGCGCGTTTTTCCCAGTCTAGCACTGCCTTGCTTTTCTGTGGATCTGCCTTCGGAAACATAGCATAAGAGCAGAGCAACATTCTTAGCTATTGGAAAACTTGTATCGAACCAGGTTCGACACATATTCGAAAATGAACATAGGAAAACATGATGTGTGAGGGACAAGAGCAAACCGAAAAGGAAGGTGTCTAAGCTGGTGTTAGCCATGAACTCGTAGACGAAGCATTTCATCATTCTCTAAGCAATACCCCAATAGCCTCACGAGATTTTTATGTTGAAGCTTAACGATTAACTTCACTTCATTCTTGAACTCTCCTAGACCCTGCTTTGATCTCATTGAAAGCCTTTTAATAGCTATGACCTTCTCATTGAGCATTTTCCCCTGAAAAAAAAATCGAAAAGTCCGAAACATGATGTTAACTGCAAGTTGCTCTAGTAATCCTACCATAAACAATAGATGAATGTTCCTACTTTTTTTTGGATAAATCAGAATTTATTACCCAAAATAGCAATGTTATGCTACAACAAATCAACTAACAAAAGAGACAAAGCAACCTATTACAAAAGAACCAAAGATTGGTTACACGATACCCCAAGCATTACAAAGCAATTTATTAGTACTATCAAGTCTATTAATAGTTTTGCCCCTAAGTCTAATGTTAACAGTTTCAATAATGTCATTAAGCAAAATGTCGATCGATCTTTGCCGACCTTGGAAAATACGTTGATTCCTTTCCTACCAGATGAAGTAGTTAAAAGCATTCCAAGAAATCTTCAATAAGGTGATGATAAGAGACTTCCCTCTCCAAGTAGTGCTAGCCCAAGACACCATATTTTCCCAAGTAAGGGGAATAAAAGTCATATCATTCAGTTGCAAAACAGCTTTCCAAAGTCCAACAGCAAAAGGACATTGAGAAAAGAGATGATCCCTCGATTCTTGGTCTTGGTAGCAGTTAACACATGTAGAATCAGAACATAAACCCAATTTCTGCAACCTGTCTCTGGTTGGTAACCGATTCAATAAGGCCATCCATGAAATCAAATTGTGTTTTGGAATATTCAAAGGGTACCATATAAGTTTGTGCCAACAAACTTTCATGCGTTGTATCCGAATCTTGTCCCAATCTTCCCTGATCGGCTGAGGAGCAGCCGAGACAATAGGGAAAGCAATTGATCTCAACTTGAGAATTCGTCTAAAGCTCCAGCTAACGTTAGATCCAACTTCAAAATTCTAGAAATCGTGCTCCTTAAGAACATAGGATTTAAGCTATGTAACCCATAAAGATCCGTCGTCTGCTAGAATTTTTCTAATAAGATTGATGGTGCAAGCTCTATTCCAAATAGCAGTGTTTTTCAGGCCCATACCTCCTTCAGACTTCAACAGACATATGGATTCCCAACTGACTCTAGCACCGGCTGCTAAAGTATCAGCTCCTTTCCAGAAAAACCTGGAACAGAGTTGATCCACAGTTTTAAGAATAGAAGCAGGAAGCATGAGTTGCCTGCACCAAAAGTTACAAACACTGAACAAAACATAGCGAATTAGCTCAAGCCTGCCAGCGTAGCTTAGGTTCCTGCTGGACCAGTGTTGCAAGCATTGTCTGATTTTACCGAGTAAAGGCTCGCAGTCTTTGGCAGTTAATTTCCGAGTAACGAGAGGTATGCCGAGGTATCTTACAGGCAAGGTCCCAATCTTGAAACCAGTAATGAGTTTAAGCTCCTCTAACGTCCTTGATGGGATACCCGCTGCAAAGAGTTCGTTTTTTGAAGAGTTTAGTTTAAGACCAGAAATTTGATGAAAATGATCAAGAACATTTTGGACACCAACCACCGAATCAACATTGTCTTTGCAGAAAATCATGAGGCCGTCTGCGAAGGAAAGGTGAGTTAGCCCAATCTTCTTACACTTAGGGTGGTAAGCAAAGATGCCTTTAGCAGCAGCCAAATTGAGCATATTAGAAAGGACGTTCATTGCTAAAACGAACAAATAAGGGGAGATGGGGTCCCCCTGTCTGAGCCCTCTAGCTCCTTTGAAATAACCAGTTAAAGATCCATTGAAGGAGATAGAATAACTAGCTTGGGTGAAGCAAATTTCAATTCAATTAATGGAAATATTTGGGAATTGAAGGGCTCGGAGGATTGATAAGATGAAACCCCAATGCAAGGAGTTGAAAGCCTTATGAAGATCTATTTTCATTGAGCACCTTGGAGAAATAGCTTTCCTACCATATCCTTTGACCATTTCTTGAGCAAGAAGAGAATTGTCAATAATGTTTCGTCCTCTAATAAAAGCAGTATGATTCATGGTAATAATCTGAAGGAGGTAAGCATTCATTCTATTGACAAGAATTTTAGTGATGGCCTTATAGATAACTGATCAGCAAGAAATAGGCCAAAAGTCCTTGACAGCACTGGGATTGAGAATTTTAGGAACAAGGGCAATAATAGTGGAGTTAAAAGACGGATGAATAAAAGCATTGCTGAAAAAAAATTTGATAGCTGACATTACATCATTGCCCACAATAGCCCAGGATATTTGAAGAAGTAGGGAGTGAATCCATCCGGTCCAGGGGTTTTATCGTTGCCTTGGCAAAAGATTGCATTTTTTATTTCCTCTTCAGCAATTTCCTTCACGAGGTTAGAAGAAGCTTCAGCCGGCATGGAAAAATTAAGGAGGTTTTTGAGAAGAGCAGGATCTGTGTCTTTGACCATAGGGTCTGAAGTACCAAGAAGCTTAGAGAAGAAAAAAACTTCTTTAGACATGTCTTCATAAGTCTCAAGTCTGTTCCCATTGTCATCCGCTAGAACTCTTAGAGTGTCCCTCTTATTTTTAAAGACTACAATCGAGTGGAAAAACTTGGTGTTTCTGTCACCATCTCTCATCCAATGTGCTTTAGCCTTTTGCTTAAGAAGATTAATATCAGCCTCTTCAAGGATTTTCAGCTGATCTTGTAATTCGAGTTCTTTCTCAATGTTCCTACTTTCAACCTTGTAAACAGGGCCGAAACCGCCTTCTCCGATCTTGTTTTCCTCGGAGAAGTTGCTCATTGCAGCATGAATGGTAGCTAAATCAAACTGAAGCATCTCATCGTCTTGATCCTCATCTGATAGATTAATACCCAACTCCATCAAATGTGGAGACTCTGAGGAACGATACCTTCCTAGTAAAATCTTTTGTTTAGTTCCTTCATCTGAGTATTGAGTCACAATGTTCAAAATATTTAAGAAATCAATATATATATATATGTCATATAGCCTGAAAAGATAAAGGGAAATTACCTTTAAAACGTCTTCTTCTTCTCTGATACAGAAAAACAACTAGAGCTGCAACAACTAAAACGCCTGCTAATGATGATACGATGATTATTATGATCCTTGTTGTGCTATTGCCCCCCTCTCCTGCTTTTAAGTCGACCAAAACACCACGCATGAGTATACCGTGTTGGATATATACTTGTTCCCGATGTTGATACTTGAGTCCAAGTAACATAGTCTACGAAATAAGCCTGTTTGACTTACCTTCATTTGCCGGTGGTTGATCGGATATCGGGTTCGTGTCATACCTCAAATAGCATGTTGGATTCAGAACTTGCCACCCTGTTTTGTCCATGCAGCAAGCCTCGGTTCGGTTCAACAAATCTCTCAAACAAGTAGAACAATAACTAAAAGTAAGATCTTTGCTGCACTGTGCCCTGCCATATCGACGTCCCGATCCATCTCGCGCATCTAACCCGCCTTCGGCCGACATATTCGCAGAAAATATAGCTTGTTCAACTAGAGAATAAACAAAGCCTCGGGTACCGATATCTCCTTCGGGAGGTGAAGTGGTGTTCCCAGGATTCCACCTTAAATAGAATGGTTCGAGCGTAGCTTGTCCGAATATCTTACCATGCATAGTTCGAACCACATGATTGCTCCTTTCATCAGGACAGTATTGTTGGACCTGTTGAGTAATATTGTTCATACAAGTCCGGCGAACATCGCGTGAAACATCACTTCGGCAAAGAAAGAGACTGTAAACTCCATTATAGCTATCGTTATAGAATGTGTTTTCGGAAGCTATAGCGGCCATGGAATCCAGAAGAGTCGCGACGTTCGATCTATAATCGACGGTGGCCGTCTCGTTATCCGGGCCTTAGCAATAGTAATCAAACAACTGGGAGCTGGTGCAGTCGATAAGCACAAGGATGGTAATAAAGCATAAAGGCAAGGCTCAGGGTTTGTGGCAAAGGAGACGACTAGCCATTGCGTTTGTAATTAGTGATTTGATCAAGATCAATACAGAAACCGTGTTTATACGCTCTGTCTAATGGATCTTTTATAAACACAACTCCTTTTTGTCCACCTTCCACGGTTAGCGCTTCGCTTTGACCGGCGGCTCCGTCAGAGAGTGTCCAACTGCACGCAACTATTTGACTTTCTTGGTCCCACTCAAATAGAAAACTGAATTCCTTCGCAGACATCAATTATTATTAGTTTAAATCCCCAACGCATTTACTATGCTTTATAATTCTATGGTATATTTGCATATGTATTATCATTTTATTTGTATATATAAGTGTATCTTATGCTTGTAACTTCAAAATAAAATCATCAAGAAAAGTATGTATTATATGAATTAGATGTGAAATCTTAGTTAGTTTTATGAATAAATAAACAAGAAATACTATTAAAAAATACAAAAAATTATGATATAATTTTATTATAAAATTTAAAACACACTAATCATATTAACCGATCATTTATCCTAAAATTATGAAAACATAAAAAATTAATCGTTAAATAATTAAAAATATCACACAAAAGTTATTAAAAACTATAAATATTGATTTCAAACATATGGTTATGTCACATCATCACTGAAAATAAAAAAAAATCACTTTAATAGATCTATTAATTTTTTAACAACGGGTATCAAGTTAAAACCTAAACTAAATGTTATGTATGATTTAAAAATATAAATTTTAGATATCAAAATAGAATAAAAATAATACTTTAGATACTAAATGTATAATTTATCCTATATTTATATGAGATTTATATTACTTAAAATATATACATATTGTGCTTATAATAATTATCAACTTGTATTTTCGAAAGAGAAATAACGTTGGTTATGTTTTCATTATATTTGGTTTGTTCAATTTCTTTCCGGTATGTTTCGTTCCAATTTTATTGGATGCTCTCGAAAAAATTCTTTTTTTATATAGAAATCACTAATTTTATTTAAAATAAGAAATATCCTAAATTACAATAAATATTTATAATTATAATTGTAAATTAAGCATACAATTAGAATAATTTTCTATAATCATTGAAACAAAACTATCAACTTAAGATCACATAAGGACCATATAAGGAAAGATTAAAATCTAACCAAGAAAACTCGAATAAAGATAGATACAAATAAAACTAATCGCACCGGTAAATGAACCACAAAAGAGGATCAAGCTATTAAAAGACCATCGACAAATCACAGTCAGACTCGAGCGACGTAAAAAGCTATCCACAAATGCATAACGAATATCTGAATCCAATCTGAGGGTCTAAAGCAAGAAAAATCAACAATATAACAGATAAACACTATATTGATCAGTCGTGACGATGTCAAATCAACCTTTAGAAAAAGATAAGTGAAAACAACGACCAAACGAGTAAAAATGTACCAAAAGGTAAAAGAAAATATGTCATAAAAACATATGAAAATGTGTTATACATGTAAACTTATTAAAAAGAAAAGAAAAGAAAATGAAGATGTAATATAAGAAAATAAAATGACAATAAATAATATCGACGGTCGGCAATAAACATTAAAGTTAGCGCCGCCGCCGATCAACAAAGATAAAAGGAAAAAAAATGAACGACTTAGCAACGAGAGAAAACTATAGATTCTTGTTCTCGAAAAGATTCTTTCTAATATATTAAATGGAGGATAAGCACCATCAATATTAATATAAAAATAAAACAACGACGATGTAAAGATAATTAAATTTATCACAACTTAAATATGATAGACGTGGGGTAGTTGCATGCAACTATTAATATGAGATAAATACAGACCAAAAGTCTAAAATAATAATAGATAAATAACATAAAGTAAACAAACATTAGTCAGAGAGATTATGATATATTCAACTCTACATAAAAAATATGATACGGGCAAAAAAGAAATATATTATTTTTTTATAAAAGAATCTATAAAATAAAATAAAATAATTGAACTCAGATATATGCAAGCTTTGAGCTATGAGAACTTCCTAGTAATACTATAATGTTCAAATTTTGTAGGAAATCAACATATATATTATATATATATATATATATATATCATTGTTCAAAAATTGATGTACGAATATCTTAACATGCATTGGTCATACCAAATGATCACTCGTTTATCGGAAGGGAACCTTTGTGTGCGCAGTCGAGTAGCATAGTCCACACAGATGTGGCAAATATTGCTCGAAGAAAGATTGCCTCCGCAGAGGTAGATTGAAAGGTTCTTCAACGAATTGAACTAAAGGAAAAAAGAAGAAGAAGAAGATTATTAATTTGGTGATCTTTTTTACTATAAAAACTACCAAACGACAGTAGATACGATGAAGCAAGAAGGCATATTAGTCTAATAGAAACTACTATTAATCTGTCATCAATAATATTTCAATACACATAAAATTACAAAAATAAAAATAAGAATGATAATACAATAATAGAATAATCAATAGAAAGAAAGAACAGAATGCAAGAATCAACTAAAATAGACAGGACATTTCTTGTTCTTCCACGTCGGCTGGATCGACCCATCTTGTCCAACTGCAACATCACAATTGACATGCATCTTATGACGCTTACTGTCCCATGTAGTAACCTTGAATCTAATCACCGACGTTATCTCCAAACGGAACACCACCGTCCCTTGTTGCCTAGCGTCCATGAACTCCTTCCAACGATTGCTGCTCACCGTCAGTGTCGCCCCCGTGAATGTACCGTACATGACCGTAGTCGTCTTTGGTTCCTGGAAGAAAGAGTCCATCAATGGAGCCGAACCGATTAGTTGATCCTTATAGAAAACCGAACCGTGTTAAAAGTTAGTTTCAAAGTTTGGCAACCAACTTTGAAAAATGTTTTTCAAAGTTTGGTAAATGTTTCTTTGAAAAATGTTTTTCAAAGTTTGGTAGATGTTTGTTGAAAATAAGAATGGGTAAATTCACTTTAGTCATTGTACTTTAGGGTATTTTCAAAGATTAGTCCTTAAGTTTCAACTATAAATACCCTATCTCATTTAGCTTCAAAATCATCCCAAAATCTCAAATCATTTCTTTCTCCCAACACTGGAGAGCTTTCTTATGAGTAGTGAGTGTTTTGTAAACACCTGTAAATTTTCTCTCTAGTAAAAGATCTGCAGCAGTCCGGAGACGTAAGCAAAATTTGTTGAAATCCGTTATCAATTTCGGGTATTATTTTTCCGCTTTTATTTTGCATTCTCACTAATCTGGTTATAGGGAAGTTACTCGTACTCTGTTAATTTCCCAACGACTAGTAATCAAAGATTTTGGTTGTGAATTTTTTCAATTTTTTGCGAGGTTAATATTCACGTGAATAGTGAATTTCGTGAATAGTGAAATTTTGTTGGCGATACGAATTTGTCGACGGAGGTGTTCTAATACACGACGGTTCGCGAAAATTGTCAGAACGATCCAAAGAAGCCAGATTCGAGTGGGAGCGATGGCTGCAGACGAAGGGAATGTGAAAATTGAAAAGTTCGATGGTGCAGACTTTGGCTTTTGGAAGATGCAGATTGAAGATTTTCTGTACCAGAAAAATCTATATCAACCTCTCTCAGGAAAGCAACCAGAGGGCATTAAGAATGAAGACTGGGCTCTTCTCGACAGACAAGCCCTCGGAGTTATCCGACTGACGTTATCCCGCAATGTTGCTTTCAACATAGCAAAGGAAAAGACCACGGCGGGTCTTATGGCGGCTCTCTCCAGTATGTATAAGAAGTCATCAGCCTCAAACAAAGTTCATTTGATGAGGCGATTGTTCAATTTGCGGATGGCGGAAGGGGCATCGGTGACTCAACACCTAAATGAACTCAACACAATCACAACCTAGTTGAGTTCCGTGGAAATTGAATTCGATGATGAAGTTCGAGCTTTAATTCTCTTATCGTCTCTACCAGACAGTTGGAATGCTACTGTTACAGCAGTCAGCAGCTCGTCAGGAAACAGCAAATTAAAATTCGACGATGTTCGGGATCTGGTATTGAGTGAAGAAATTCGACGGAGAGAATCGGGTGAAGCATCAACCTCATCAGCCTTGCACACGGAGTCCAAAGGGAGAACTTCAGAAAGAAATTCAAATCGTGGCAGATCCAAATCCAGAACGGGAAAATCAAGAACGGGAAAGAAATATTTTACCTGTTATAACTGCGGCAAGAAGGGCCACTTTAAAAAGGATTGCTGAGCACCGAAGAAAAATATCGGCGCACAGGAATCTGCCAACGTGACAGAGGATACAGGTGATGCCATGATTCTAAGCGTCAACAGTCCGATTGAATCATGGATCTTGGATTCAGGAGCATCTTTCTACTCCACCCCATGCCGAGAAATCATGGAGAACTATGTCAGTGGTGATTTTGGGAGGGTTCATCTAGCTGATGATGAAACCTTGAAGATCGTCGGAAAAGGAGACATCCGATTAAAGCTGCCAAACCAGACCACCTGGAAGCTGACAGGAGTGAGACATATTCCTGGCCTCAAAAGGAATATGATTTCTGTATGACAGCTTGATGGAGAATGATATAGTACAACCTTTTCAGGCTAGAAGATTACCAAAGGAGCACTCGTCATTGCTCGTGGTAAGAAAACTGGTACTCTCTATATAACCTCAAATTTAGAGAATATCATTGCAGTAGCAGATGCTGATGGAAAATCAAACCTATGGCACCAAAGGCTTGTCCATATGAGCGAGAAAGGGATGAAGACACTTTTGTCAAAGGGGAAGTTGTCGGATCTAAAGAATGTAGATGTCGGACTATGTGAGGATTGCATCTTTGGCAAACAAAAGAAAGTCAGCTTTGCAAAAATTGGTAAGACACCCAAGGCTGAAAAGTTAGAGTTGATTCATACTGATGTACGGGGACCATCTCTAGTTCCATCTCTTGCAGTCTCATTATATTATGTCACCTTCATCGATGATTCTACAAGGAAGGTATGGGTTTATTTTCTGAAGAAAAAATCAGAAGTCTTTGATACCTTTAGAAAATGGAAGGCCATGGTGAAAAATAAGACTGGTCTGAAAGTCAAGCGGTTGAGGTCTGATAATGGAGGAGAGTACAAAAATTGTAGATTCAGAGAATTTTGCGCAAACAATGGGATCAAGATAGAGACAACAGTTCCCATGACACCGCAACAGAATGGCGTAGCAGAGCGCATGAACAGAACTCTGAATGAACGTGCCAGAAGCATGAGGATACATGCTGGATTGCCCAAATTTCTATGGGCTGAAGCTATCAACACTGCAGCTTACCTGATCAACCGTGGGCCCTCAGTTCCTTTGGATGGCAGAATACCAGAGGAAGTTTGGAGCAAGAAAGAAATAAACCTTTCACACTTAAGAGTGTTTGGTTGTATTTCTTATGTACACATAAACTCTGCTGAAAGAAGTAAACTTGATGCCAAGTCCAACAAATGTGTCTTTGTTGGTTATGGTGGTGATGAGTTCGACTACCGGTTTTGGGACTATGAAAATCAGAAGATCATCAGAAGCAGAGATGTCATTTTCAATGAGAATGTGATGTACAAAGACAGGTCAACTGTAGAATCAAGCAGCTCCAATACCAAAGCTGAAACAAAGAAATTTGCTGAGTTTGAGGAGATTTCTGGAACTGATGTTCAGATCAGTCCTGAAGCAGTTCAAGAAGAACCAGACACACCGGAACTAAGACGCTCCTCCAGAATTCCTAAACCAACCCAACGTTATTCGCCTTCTTTGCAATACTTGTTGCTGACTGACAATGGTGAACCAGAGTGCTATGATGAAGCAATGTAGGTGGAGGATTCAGTCAAGTGGGAGTATTCCATGAAAGATGAGATGGACTCGCTTATGTCAAATCAGACGTGGGAATTAGCTGAATTACCACTAGGCAAGAAAGCGCTCCACAACAAGTGGATTTACATGATCAAGGAAGAGCATGATAGGAGCAAACACTACAAAGTAAAATTGGTTGTCAAAGGTTTTCAGCAAAATGAAGGTATTGACTACAATGAAATTTTCTCTCCAGTTGTAAAATTGTCTACAATCAGACTGGTGTTGAAAATTGTAGCTGCAGAAAATTTACATCTTGAGCAGTTAGATGTAAAGACAGCTTTCCTTCATGGTGATTTGGAGGAAGAAATCTATATGAGGCAGCCAGAAGGCTTCATAGAGGCAGGCAAGAAAAACCTGGTATGCAGGTTGAAGAAGAGCTTGTATGGTTTAAAACAAGCTCCTAGACAGTGGTACAAGAAGTTCGATAGCTTCATGGGTAGCAGTGGTTTTACCAGATGCCAAGCAGATCATTGTTTCTACATTAAGAGGTTTGACAATAGCTTCATTATTTTATTGTTGTACGTTGATGACATGCTCGTTGCAGGCTCAAACATTGTCGAAGCAGTTTGCTATGAAGGATCTGGGTACTGCAAAGCAGATTCTTGGGATGAAGATCAAGAGAGACACAAAGTTGGGGACTTTGATGTTATCACAGTTTGAGTACATTAACAAAGTACTTTCCAGGTTCAACATGAAAGATGCTAAACCAGTAAGTACACCTTTAGGTGTTCATTTTATACTCTCCAAAGAACAGTCACCAAAGGCGAAGGAAGAACGTGCACACATGGTAAAGGTGCCGTATGCCTCAACAATTGGAAGTCTGATGTATGCCATGGTATGTACCAGACCAGATATTGCTCATGCAGTGGGAGCTGTTAGCAGGTACATGAATAATCCGGGCAAGGTACACTGGGAAGCAGTCAAATGGATCCTCATATATCTGCGAGGTACCACAAACAAAGCACTTTGTTTCAAAGGTGGAGATACGATATTGACAGGCTATGTAGATGCTGACTTAGCCGGAAATATTGACATCAGAAGGAGCACTACAGGGTATGTCTATACTCTAGGAGGAACTGCAGTGAGTTGGGTTTCTCAACTACAAAAGATAGTTGCTCTCTCCACAACTGAAGCAGAATATGTCGCTGTTACGGAAGCTAGCAAGGAGATGGTTTGGCTCTAAAGTTTCTTGGAAGAGTTAGGCAAGAAACAAGAAAACAATGTCTTGTATTGCGACAGTCAAAGTGCTATCCATCTAGCAAAGAATCCGTCTTTTCATTCCAGGACGAAGCACATACAATTGAGATATCATTTTATCTGATCTCTTCTGGAAGATGTGATTTTGAAACTTGAAAAGATTAGTGGATTTCAAAATCCGGCAGACATGTTGACAAAGACGGTGACTACGGACAAACTGAAGTTGTGTTCAACTTCAGTTGGCATGCTAGAATAACAAGACCAGAAATATTGTTGCATTGATCGAGATGTGAAGACAGATTAAAATCAGTCTTCAAGTGGGAGATTGTTAAAAGTTAGTTTCAAAGTTTGGCAACCAACTTTGAAAAATATTTTTCAAAGTTTGGTAGATGTTTATTGAAAATAGGAATGAGTAAATTCACTTTAGTCATTGCACTTTAGGGTATTTTCAAATATTAGTCCCTAAGTTTCAACTATAAATACCCTAGCTCATTTAGCTTCAAAATCATCCCAAAATCCCAAATCATTTCTTTCTCCTAATACTAGAGAGCTTTATTGTGAGTAGTAAGTGTTTTGTAAACACCTGTAAATTTTCTCTCTAGTAAAAGATCTGCAGCAGTCCGGAGACGTAAGCAAAATTGGCTGAACTCCGTTATCAATTTCGGGTATTATTTTTCCGCTCTTATTTCGTATTCTCACTAATCTGGTTATAGGGAAATTACTCGCACTCTGTTAATTTCCCAACAAACCGAGTCGTAATAGATTCCAATGTGTTGGTTGGATTTCCTATCCGTGACATTGAACGATATCAAAGCATTCTCGAACCCCAAAGGTTGAACCAAACTGGGAACCGCGAAATCCACGACGTAGAACCTCGGTCGATGAGGGCGTAAACTAAGCCATAAAATGAACAACACAATTCCAACAAGTAAAACAACAGACAAGAACATGGTACATAGTACTTTGATGACTCTATTGGTGAAGCTTTCACGAACCCGATGCACATAGTAGCGGGCGGTGCGGTGGAGCTTGAGTGGTTGTTGGGGTTGAGGGTTTGGTTGAGCCGGGTTGTCTTGTAGGGTGTATCGGATCGGCAAGTTGTCGGAACCGCCACCGGACATTTTTCCGGCTGATTAGAAGATTTTCAGGGTTGGTTTTCGGTGATGATACAAAAGGGTGTTTATGTAGGATTTTTTACGTAATGTAGAAGGGAAGGGGACATTAAGGAATTAGGAGTCTTCTTGCATGGCGAAAGAAAGGAATATGAGCATTGTTTAATGAATAGGCTATCGATGTTCATAAATGATCTGTGTTGGTATAAAGTTATCTCTATGCGTAAGGGAGCTGAAAAGTATGTGTACAGTTGGGATAAAGAATATGGTTTTCAAATTAGGGTATAAGTTTTGTTTGCATATTACATTATATAAAAATAATATGAACATGCACGAACCAAATGATTTTAGTGATTAATATTTTATTGTTATTTATTGAGGTATCGGGTTTAAACATGACATCTACAAATATTATCTTATATTCATATACATATTTTGATAATATTGTGAGACAGACATATTTAATTTTTGCAAGATTTGTTACCTTAAATTCCTGTATTGATAGTCTTTCTTTATATTTTTTTATATATTGTTAAGTCTTGAAAAGAGTTATGATTTATGCCTTAGACTTAACTAATTACTTATATTCAAGTGATTTTAGTTACATATTTAATCCATTGCATTGACATTTTCGTAGCATTTCATTATAGAATTTGGACTGATATACTTGTGGCTTTTAACTGCTTTTAGAAAAGACTTGTGGTGTTTGGTTGACAAGTGCAGGAGGAGGGAAGGAACCACTGGACAGTGGATTACAAGACCTTAAAATAGAAAAATCAACAAACGCCTAGAAAAAAGGTTAAATTACAAGTGTAGTATCTAAACTATAGTTTTTGTCCAGTTTGGCATCTAGACTTTCAACTTTTTCAAAAACATACCTAACGTTTAGATTTGTTTCATTTTACTACCTTATCGTTAAAAAAAACTACACTGCAATTTTTAAGAGTAAATTATATCATTCATCACTCAACTATCATCTCACTCCTATTTTGGTACTAAAGTTTAAAATATTTCAAATTAACTACTCAACTTTCAAATTACTCATATTTTAGTCACTCAAATTTATTTTATTAATAATTTATGTGACATGACATTTTTTATTAGTTTATTAATATATAATTAAAACTAAAAATAAATTTGAAAGTTAGAGTGATTAAATTAAGAGTAATTTGAAATTAAAAAAATAAACTTTAGTGACTAAAATCGGAGTGAGAAGATAGTTGAGTGATGAATGATGCAATTTACCCATAAAAAATATGATGTTTTATTCAATTGTTTTTAATGATTTTATGTATGTCGTGTATCGATAAATATACAATATGTTAGTAAAGAGAGTTTAATTCTGACAGAATCAAGTTAATTGGAACGAAATTGAATAACACAAGTAAATGTTTAGTCAATATTCATAACAATCTCTATGCATAGAGTCTTTCTCGATACGGAAAAACTAAAAATATTAGTAGATGTTCAACTTAAGTCTATAGTTGCTATCGAAGGAGGCAGACCATTGTAGGAACCTTTCGGCAGTAGATTTATTCCCACCTCGTCACGGCATTAACTGTAGTAAGGGTGAATTCATTAATACTCCCAACTGTCTATCAATATTTGTTTCCCTTCATCACTTTCCCTTAATCTTTGCGGAGATGATTTCATTCGTCATTTTGTTACTTGTTCGACGTGTATACTTACATAATTTGCATATTAGATTTATGTATAACACATATATAATTATTCAATCATATATACACAAGAATGAATGCATGATCTTATGTCAAGAGTGTGAATCTCTAAGAAAATATTTTAGAAATTTTAAGGGTGGATAATCATATTATCAATAGAAAATACATAAAAAAAATACTCGAGAATTTAAAATTTTAAGGAGATACAATTATCCCGATATTTTTATTGATCCATTCTTATATACATGTATGCCTGATAAGATAGGGGTCCTAAAAGAACTAATTCGACACCTAATTCAAATGATGCGCATATGTATTAAAGGAAATTCCGTAGGTGACCTCCATGGTAAGAGGCACAAAAGTCAACAATTTCATTTTCCCATTTAATTAGACAACGAATGTTACCATGTTTTCTTCTTTCCTCTTTCCGATCCGTGAATGTAAGGTAATAAACCTTTTCATTTTTCTTAATATTTCACGATTCCATTTATATAACAACACGTATTTGATATAATAATAAGACATATTAAAATATATAAATATAAGTAAATACATTTAGATCTAATTATTTGGTCACTTTTACTTTGTTATTCAATACTCTATGAATAATTGAATATAATGATTGATTATGATATATTTTGTTTAAAACAAATCATAAAAATCATTTTAAAATCAATTCATTATATATATTTTTTTTAAATTTTATTTATATAAAATATTATTTCTAGAGTAAAAAAGCTTTTTTCAAATATAAAATTGTTGAGCTAAATATTTTAAGTGATGTCATGTTTGCTCATAAAATCTTTTATATATTTTGGATGATGTTGTCATGCTTGACGAGTATGGATGAGTACGGTTAACGATGAATATCATTAACTTAATTTATAAAATGTTAAATTTTAAAGTATTAAACGTATAATTATAAATTAGTTAAAAATCTAAATATAATTTAATTAAAATACAATATTTATAAAATATTAGTTTTTATAATATTATTTTAATTATAATTAGATCAAATGTTAATTGAAGAAATTTATAAACCCTAATTTTTTCATAGTTTTGAAACTCATGTTGTTATTGTCGCCGCCGTCGTTACCGTCACCATTGTCGTCGTTACTCATGTTGTTGTTGTCGTCACCACCAGCGAACGACAAAGATTAAATCAACGGCTGCAACAGTGACAACGGTAATGGCGACGGCGGTAGTGATGACGACGACGAGACAGTAATGGTGACGATAATGATAACGACGGTGATGCAGTGGCGGCGACGGCGATTTCTAATCTATGAAAATAAATTATGGTTTATAAATTTCTTAAATTAATATTTGGTCTAATTATAATTAAAATAATATTATAAAACTAATGTTTTATAAAATATTGTATTTTAATAAAATTACATTTAGATTTTTAACTAACTTATAATTATACGTTTAATACTTCATAATTTAACATTTCATAAATTAATTTAATAGTGCTCATTGTTAACTGTGCTTATCTACGCTCGACAAGCATTGTAGAATTTTTCATAATTTTAATATATGAATTTTAAATTCATTAAGTGGATTCAATAGTAAATGAAATGTTAATTTTAAAAAAATAGATTCGAGAAATTATAATTGTAAGGTTTATATGTATTATCGATTACTAAGAAATTTTTTGAATAAATATTATCTTTTAATTAGGGGTGAGTGTTCAATCAAGTCGAGTCAAAAAATTTGAGTTATTCGAGCTGACAAGTCCTATTTTATAATTTAGAGTAGACTTAAAAAAATTTTTGAGTCGAGTTGAGTCAAAAAAATTTTGAGTTATTCGAGTTGACGGGTCTTATTTTATAACTCGGAGTGGACTTGAATTTTTATGAGTCGAGTCAAAATTTTTTGAGTTATTCGAGTTGATGAGTTTTATTTTATAACTTAGAGTTGACTTAAAATTTTTTCGAGTCGAGTCAAAATTTTGAATTTTTATTTAAATTTAATTGTAAATATTTACAATATTATTACATTATTTTATTCCAATTTAAATATTTTTTTATAACCATATACAATACATATATATATTTTCATATTTTTCATATGTAATTTATATATATCATACAAAGACGAGGGACTCGACTAATAATTCAACTCAAACTTAGAAATCAATCTACTAATTATTAAAAAATTTAAGTTATTCGAGTTGTATTTTACAACTCGAATTGAACTAGAAATTTTTTCGGGTTGAGTTGAATCGAAAAAATCAATTTTTCGAATCGAGTCGAGTTTTGCTCACTCATACTTTTAATCACTTAAACTATTAGTTAAATATATATATATATATATATATATTTATTATTTATTTAAATTTTATGGTATACAAGCTTCGAATATAAGAGATAAGAGCCCTCCTAAAAAAATCCCAAAATGTCGAGGTCCACACAAAAAATTCTGCAACTAGAACCATTCATGCTTCTGTGCTTTAAAAGCTAATTATAACATTTAATAATGCCCAACTTGTATAAAATACTGATTAATTTAGCTAAACCACTGTTATTTTAACTTAAAAACACACACGTTCATGTTGTGTAATTATTATTAAGCGATAGTGGAGAATACATGAGCCACCAGCAGCAACATATCCATTCTCCAACCGCAAGAAACATTGCCTCCACGACATCTGCTGCTCCATTTATCATTATTATTAGCCAACCATTTTTCTTCTTTAATCATTTATAAATTATATGATATTAAACTCATTAAACGACCTAAGTGGTAAAAATGAATATCATTCTTCTTAAATATCTCGAGTTCAAGAAGTTGCATCTATAAGATGTGTATACATTATTAATAATTGAAATTCTGAACAAATATTATATCATAATTACTAGAACTATAAAAAAATAAAAAATTATGTCAATAAAAACCATATTATTTCGATAATCATATATCTAATGATATCAAAATACGAGGTTGGTTCAAGTACTAAACAGTTCGATATCGCTTAAAGTTCAAGTCTTTATGTATGCAGAAAATTTTCGTTGAGAGATTTATCTACCAAAATCAAGTGTGCGATCTGAGTCGGTCAGAATTAATTAGAACGAAATCTTGGGACCGGGAAGATAAATAAAACAAAACTTATAACCGATAACAAGATAAAAGTACAAAATAACAGCAGTTCACAGTAATCAAAATCTGTTGCGAAAACTGGAATGGAACAAGAACCAAAAAACAAAACAAAAAATAAGACAAGAGTGAGTAACCGTAGAAATCGAAAGATGCAAGAAATCTTCACCAATTAGATCATCACGCCACTCTGTCTGTTACTATAAATAAAAACAAAATGCTAACCATTTTCAACATTTTTTTATTTATAAATTATTCATCTTTGTTAAATTTCCTCATTGCGTGTAATACCAACTCATCATATGAATATATAATACAAAAATCCTCTGCAAATTTCAAATCTTCTTCACCAAATTTCCATTTCATTTTTCTCCCTTGTATAACGGTGTTTTCCTATAAAGTCGGCTCATTTGCAGCAGATAACAGCTACATGACAGGATTTGTTTGATTTTAAAGAATAGTTTATTCGGATTTTGACTGTATCTTAAAGGGTGTCTCTGTTTTCTTTTTATGATTCTTCTCTCCCAATCAGATGCTTTGATTAAGATTTCAAGAGTGTCCCCATGGAGTACGCAGTTGTTTGACGCTCTCTAGAGTCCTAATTCCACCTCTTCTTTCATCGTTTGTTTCCCTTTCTTTTTTTAATCTTCTCTTTATTTTCCGAGAAAATGTTGAACCTAACGGAAAATCCAAAGCTGGTAAGTATAACCTCTCTGGGGTTTCTTCAAATATTTCATTTTTTTCATCTCCTTTTCGTTGTTACTGTTTAATTGATTTTCGTCGCCATCATCAAGTGTCTTAATTTGAATTTGGGGTTCTTGATTTGGTGATAGGATTCAACATCTTCCAACGAGATATCCACACAAAAAATATCAGTTTCGGATCATATCAATGGCTTTCAATACTCAACCGATAATAAATCCGATAGCTTTGTTCTCGACTTGGAAGGTTTCTCTCATGGAGGATCCAATAAAGAAATCAATCAGAATTCAAGATTTACAGTGAGTTTTCCTCTTTTTTTCAAGATTTTTTTTTGCGGGAACAAGCTGAATACATTTATTTCTAAATTACACGTGTTTATTTACAGCTGAATGATACTGTTTCATGCAAGTCCAGAAAAATTCAGTTTTTTTCCTTCTTAATTTGCAGAGAAGTCTTTCTCGGAAAGGGTCCCAGAGAGGAGGGGACAAAAGTTCCAGTTGTATAAATTCAAATTGTAAATCCTCTCTCAATGATAAATATGCTTTTGTTGCCACCTCCCAGAGATTTAGCATTAATTGCTTAGATTTTAGCATGTGCTGGTTTTTTAACTTTTCCCAGGAAAATTTTCCCGGAAAAATTCTAAAAGCGGGACATTTTGGCTCTATTTTAACCCAGTTTAGTGGTTCAGACCATGCGCTTTTCTGCAATTTATAGTTAAATTCATTAAAGCACCTGAATTTAACTTGTTAACTACGTAGAACAGTTCTTTAGTAGTATTTAGCTATGTTATTCGGACTTGAGTGTGTGCCGGATATCGGTATACTCGAATATGCTCATTTTCGAATATGTCATGTTTCTCTTGGATGCATGTTCTCATGTTTTATGGCAAATTTCCTGTTTGTATAATTTATATCGTAAGATTTGGGCTGGAATTATTGAACTGCAACTTCTCTTGTAGGGTCTAGCACGGCTGAAAAGCCGGTGACAGCCGCTGTAGTGTCAACCGATACGACCAACAATCCGCAAGTTCATCATCAGATCACCATTACCACTGGCAATATCACACCTGCAACCGAGAGCAGATTCAATCTACAGAGAAACAATTCCCGTCGTTTTTCTTCCCCGTGGTATTTCGATCCCAAGAGGATTCTCTTCATCTTTGCCACACTGTAAGTTTCCGAAATGTTCCTATTCCATCTGCAAAGGCTTTGTTGATACTGAAAGGAAAAACCTTTTCGGGTTCTTTTAACAGATCGAGCATGGGTACGATTTTGCTGATATATTTCACATTGTCGATTTACAAAACGAACGGAGATAGGGATGCATTCGATTAGTACGTAGCCGGAGACTATACTCACCAACTTACTGCTAACTAAAAGCAACATTGCAAGTTGCAACATGACATACACATGGTAGCTCAAATCAAAAACCGATGGGAGTGGTTGAGAATGAAAAGGAAGACTGAAGAAAGAAGACAAAAGGGAATGCTTATATTAAAGATAGCTTCATGTGTAGAGTTAAAAAAAGGTCAAATGATGACAAGTACATCACTCCACTGTGACAAAGATCTGGAATCTTTCCTTTTTTAATATGTATGTACGTGTGTGTATTTATGTAAGAGATGGAAAGAAGATGATATGTTGAACTTTGTTGTGCTGTCAGATGGATGAAATGGAGGGTTCAAAAAGTTGCTTTGTGCCTCATCTCTCATTTCTTTTGGCTTTCACTTGGAAATTCATAAAGGAGACTTTAACACTAAAGCCAACAAACTTGGGATCAAAGCAGAGAATAGTTAGTTGGATGTGAGTTTTCCACGAAAATTAGTGAAAAACACAGTCGCAGATAGAATCAACCTAATAAAAATGACTTGTTTCTGGGTAGAAAATGAAAACGGCACCTCCCACTATCATCAAGCTTAAAAAAATAAGATGTCTGAGCCCGGGGACCTCTAGTGTGTGAGACTAGCGAGATAACCAACTACACCACCTAGACGCTTGGTATATGATCTAAATTAAATCTTACAAAAATTGTTATGTCTCTCCTTACAAACCAGGTTAAACAAAACTTATATTCGACTCAAATAATCGATTTGTTTGAGTTTGTGTCAACTCAAATTTTTAGTTAATATTTCAAGTTTTAATTTATTTATTTTTCCATTAATTCTTTGACACTTTTTTGAATAGTCTGAGTGATTACAAAGTAATATTTATTCATAATTTTCTTAATCTATTAACAACACACATCTTATAAATGCAGATATCTAAACCTAAAACTTCAAAAAATAATATCATTTCCTTTTACTACTAAAATCATATTTGAATCTAAAACCTTTAAAAAGAATAACATTTACTTTTACCACTTAATGAATTTAATTATTTAACTATTTCATTCTATCATATATACTTTTTGTTTCATTTTTTTAAATCATAATATTATATAATTTTGTACACATACTACGCATACATAATTGTTCGAATTCATGACCTCTATAGAGGTGAAAACAACCTTCCTTTCTACTATTAAGACTATTTGATGTTTTCAACGTTACAAATCTTATTTATACATATGAAAAATGAAGAAAAAAATACATTAATGTATATATTTAAAATGAGTAGTTTAAATTAGAACCAAGCAAATATTATAAATAATTATATTTAAATTCAAATAAATATATTTAATTCCATTCAAAAATATCTTAAATAAAATTTTAATTATAAAATAATACCCGTCAACTTTAATCATTTAATTTTTTCACTCTATTAAACTTGGTGGAATATTCACCTCATTGACCACACAAGCTTTCCAGGGCATTTGGACTTGTGAGGCAGAGAAAAAAGATGGGTTTACATTGAGGAGTAGATTATTGAATCAGCATCCGAATCTGAAGGATGAGAGATCGGAACATCACCATCATCACTAGTTCCATGGATGGACCCTGCAATAGTTTCACTGCAACCAGGGGGTTATCTTCATCCCTTTACATCACTCTCATTCTTCATTTTATAAATACAAGGTAATTTGAAGGAGACTTCTTTTTAAGAAAATAGCCACCTTTCTTACCAAGTCAGCTCAATTTGTTCCCGGTTCCCCACTAGCCTTTAAATTATTCCCTCTACCACGAACATCCTAAAAGAGTCAACTCTCCACTTCGATCGTCCTCCGTTTACGAACCGGTATGAAGATCTTCATCGAAACACTTTCCACCGGTAAAACCATAACTATCGATGTCGAAAGCTCCGACACCATCGATAACGTCAAGGCGAAGATCCACGATATGCAAAGCCTTATCTTCTCCGGGAAGCAACTCGATGATGGTTGTCGAACTTTGGCCGATTATAACATCCGGCAGGACTCGACGCTTGGTTTGGTTTTCACGTTTCCTCGTCGGATGCCGATCTTTGTCAAGACTTTAACAGGGAAGAAGATTCAATTGGAGGTGGAGAGTTGGGATACGATCGGCAACGTGAAGGAGAAGATTCAGGATAAAGAAGGGATTCCATGGTATCAACAAGTTCTGAGTTTTGGTGGGATGCAGTTGGAAGATGGGAAAACATTGGGTGATTACAATATTCAGAAACAATCCACTCTTCACTTTGTATTGCGTCTTCAGAGTAAGCTTCTAAGCTCCCCCATGGAAATTGGGTTTTAGTTTCATTTCAATCAATTGCATGCTTTGTGTTCTGCATTCTTTGATGTAATCCTACAAATATTTCCATGCCCAGAGGCGATGTCACAAATCATATCAAGGGCTCAGATTTTAACCATTAGTTTATATTTTAGAACTTTTGTAGGGATTACCAAATTATTAATTTTGATTCTACTTTGATTAATGGAAATTTTTTATCAAATAGGTTATTAAACTTTTAATTTAGTTACAATCAAACCACTAAATTTTAAGTGTCAACGAAATTATTGATGTTGTAGTTAAGTGAATTTGTACAATACTACATTTAGTCCACATAATTTATGCTTACCTTATGTTTAACTTAATGATAAAAATAAAATTGATCTTATAGTTAAGTGGTCTTCGAGATAGTTTACCTTATGTTTTACCGTTTAAGATATTTACTACAACTTTTAACAAAGGTCACATATCCGATAGGGTTTGAATTTGTATTAAAGATGCTCATGTTTTGAGTTATGGGTGCTCTAAATCTAAGCAAGCATGTTTTAGTGCAGCACTTTGTTGCGAGGAAGATACAAGTGAAGAATCAAAGCTTAAATTCTTTGAAGACGAGGAAAGAAATGTAGCTAGCATGCATAATTTCATTGGAAACCGGTACGTTTGTTCATCTATATTTTTTATTATTTTTTATTAAATAATAAAATTTTATTTAATGTATTATGAAAATAAACCTAGGGTTTTGTTTTTCTTTCTTCTTTCAAGTCTTCAATTATCTATTTTTTTTTATTAAGAACCGTTTATAAACATTTTTTTTCTAATAATATTCTTTCTTGTTTCAAATTCTGACATTTAAGTTGTTTGATTGGTATCTACTGGAAGTTCAAAATCAGTTGATGGAAGAAAGGCTATTCGCTGTACAATCATGGAATTTCTTGCCATTGTTCGAGGGTAGAGTTGAAGTACGAATCGAGGGTAGAGAAATTCGAATTGAGAATTTTGACCTGAAGAAAATGGTAAAAATAGATGAAGTACAAAGGATAGAGAAGAGGAAAGAGAAATTAAGAATCTACAAAGTCGAAATAGAAAAGGTAAGGAATGATGCAATGTTGTGTAAGGCTGCTTTGATTGTTTCGTGGCTACTTTATGTTGTAATTAAATTAGTCTTTTAGTGTAGTGGTTTAGTTATTGATTCTAGTGATATAAAACCGATGAAAAAATTTACAAAGTTGGTTTAATCTTGTTATGAAATGTGATGACAGATGGTGTACTTTTATCATGAAAGTTTGATATATTACATCTGAAACTGAGGAAAGTGTTAACGAACGTAGAAAATCTAATAAATATAACGCATATTGCATCTGAAAACAAATATCTCGGACATTAAACGGATCAAATTGTCCCAGAATAACATCAGAAGTTATAATAATAATACTATTACAAGATAGATTTAACCCATAGTTGTAAAAGTGCAAACTGAATTAAGTAATAAAAGAAGTATGACCCATAGCTGAACACCACGTCAAACGAGGACCATTTTCCGAACACCACCCGAGAAGGGGCACACAAAAATAAACGGTCCCTTAATTCAACCTCAACTAGGGATGGACATAGGATCCGAACCCGACGTGTTCCGATTCGATCCGATCGGGTCGAATTTTTTTTAAATATGGGTCAGGTCGGATCGGATTTTTTAAATGTGATGTTCGGGTCGGGTTCGGGTTTATGGTGAAAAATACTCGACCCGAAAAAATTATAATTTTACCTTATATATTTAGGAATAATTATAATAATACCCCTCTATATATTATTTTTTCAATTAAGTCATTGTTTTTATTGAATAAAAATAATATTTTTTATTATTTTGGGTCGGGTCGGGTTTTTTAAGTTATTTATCGGGTTGGGTCTTGTGAAATCTTGTTTTGGTTGGGTCGGGTCTCGGGTGGAGGACTCATTGTTCTCGGGTCGGGTCGGGTGGACCAAAAACCCGACCCATGCCCATCCTTAACCTCAACCATGTACACAACCTATCTTTCGTTGCTAACCGATCCAAATTTTTCTAAAAGTTAATAAAACAACATCAATTACATTATAACTAAAGGTCTAGAAGTTGGTATGAACTTAGGCTGATTTCTTTGAAATTAACTTGGGAATTTTACTTATAACACTTTGAAAATCGATTAATTTTTTTTTACCTTCGAGGATTGAAAAATAATTTTTTGAGGACTTATTTGAATATTTCAATCTTTGAATGTGTGTTCATTGAATATGCTTTGATTCGGATTTGAATCGGGGAATAAATTATAAGGATTTAAAGTTTAAGAATTAAAATGTGAATAATGAAAGTTTTGAAGTCTGAGTGAAAAAAAAGGAATAATGGGATGACCATCCATCCATGTAACTATGCCCTTTGTCCTAATTGTGGATTTTGATAGCAAGGCAGTTAGGTGCCATGTTCTTATAATTAAATTCTATTTACATATTTTGTTCGTGCAAAAACATAATTAAATAAGCAATTAAACGCATGCCGTAACCTACCTCGTATCTGTTGCATAGCCCAATACTAAAATTTAAATTTTGTAAAAATACAAAAAACCTGTTGGTTTCCCGAGTAAATCAAAGATTTATTTTCAGAAAATCATTAAAAAATGATTTTAAAAGTTAAAATAGTAAAAGCAAGTGGACTAACTTTATAACTATATCCATTGTTTTGAAAACTGTACTAGATCGGTCGGTTCAACCGGTTCAATCAAAAATCGTTGTCTAGTTCGGTTCAATCTAAACCGGTTGAATCGTTACTAGTGAATCAGCCGGAACCGCTAAACCGTTCAAATTGAACCGGCTGAAAACCGGGAAAAATCGCCAATTTTGTTTTTTTTTTAAATTAATAAACCAAACGACGTCGTTTGTTAAACGAGCCAAGTCGAACTCGAGTATTGTTGAGCTCGACTCGAACTTGAAAAATTTAAAAGTAAGTTCAACTCGATTCAAACTCACGAGCTAAAAATTATGAAGTTTAACTCGAACTCAAAATATAATATTGAAACTTGAACTCGAAAAGGCTTGAACTCAAAAAAAATTTAAAAGCTCGATTGAAGCCTAAAATTCGAGCTTGATTGAAGTGAAAGAATAGTTCACTCAATGCTTACCAAAAGGCTCTATGATTTGAATGCCAAATTACCTCTATTATTTATAGAAGTTAGTTGGGATGATTTTCTATGTTTCTTAGCCATGTGGGATTGTTTTTAAAATAAAATTAAACCAAACAATATCATTTTATTATGATTTTTTTAGCCCCAAATTTATTTTTTAATTATAGTTATATAATTATATTTATTATTTAATATGTTTTACCTTAAATATTATGTTGTAGTTAATTTGAATCATTTTGTTTCACTTGATTTTATGGTTTTTAACTTATATATGTTATGACTTGCTTTGAATATGAATTGTTATATAAAAAAATATTTTTTATTAAATATTTTTGGTATTTTTATTTAAATTTTTAATAAATTATGACGTCGTCCGATTCTTCCGACCGATAAAACCGATTCGACCGGTTGAACTAATGAATAGGTAACATAATCGGTTCGCTAACCGGTCCGGTTCTGAAAACCATGATTATATCTCTTAGATCTATACACATTATATCATGCCAAACTTAGGATTTTGTGCGTATAGACTATAGACTCACATGGAGATGTGTATACCACCTACTCAAAGATAACATATATTATTCTCCCACTTTAGTTTCAATAACACTTTATCAAAAACTTAGGAAATTAACCATATATATGGTAACCTACTATTGATATCTAATTTTTCTCTGAATTTATTTTCTTTGTGAAGGATTGGGAAGTTCTACTGTGTGAACCTAAAATTAAATTACGACGGGTTTTAATTTAAATATATTTTTGTCTAACTTAAAATGTTATACAATCGGTAATCATTTTGGTTATAAACAAAAATATTACATTGCGTTAGGTTTAACATAAAATGTTATATGTGTATTCTAAGAAGTTAGACAATTAATAATAATTTCAGGTACAACCGAAGATGTATCGAGGACAATTTTTTATGTTACAACCATAAAAGTTATGTAATTTGCATGGATGATTATAGAAAACATAATATTATTTTAGATTTCAACTTAAAATGTTATTCAATTTAATTTAAAAAATTAGGCTTTTAGTAAAATTTTCAATTACAACTTATTATTGTTTTTTTTTCTTAATCTTATATTAACCTAAACCTAATATTTTTGGGTGATTATAAAAATGGATAAGGAGATGGTGCGATTGGTCCAATATGAGTAGACAAAACTTCCCCTGGACAGCTGCATGCGATTAAACAAAAGCCATAGAATCTTTCTGTCCATTAATGCCTCAGCCTTCCAACTACCCATCAACCTAGCTACACCATATGAATCTGCCATTCAACTACCTTTCGTACCATTTATTTATGTTTCATCCTCGAACACTCTGTTTTTCATACATTATTTAACCACTCCCCATTAGCTCTGTTTACTTCAGGTCTAAATAATCTCCTCCTTTCTGCATATGGCTGACTCTCAACATTCCTCTTCTGGTAAAACTTATGTACAATCTCCAGGTAAACTCTTCACTTTCACTTACCCCTCTTGTTTTTTTAAATCTGTTAATTGTAACTACATTTCATCATCTGTTCAGGGGAGGTAACAAGTGAAGAACCAAAGCTTAAATTCTCTGAAGATGAGGAATCACTTATACTTAGGATGTATAATCTGGTTGGGGAGAGGTGAGTCTCTTAATTGCTTTTACCTTTTCTTCTCAACAAAGCAAAAAAAAAAAAAAGTTGAATTTTTGCTTGATTTTTGATTGGCAGGTGGGTTCTAATTGCTGGAAGAATCCCTGGTAGAACGGCTGAGGAGATTGAAGAGTATTGGAATACCAGATATTCGACAAGCGAATGAAGAGGAAAAAGGGCGAAATATTCGTTACTTCGAGAGAGTCGGTGCCGATTATGGCCGACGGAGCAACATTGAGTGAGTGAAGAAGACGATAATGGATTCAACTGCGTTAGAAAACTGAGATTTGCCTCTTCTTTGTTAAGTGTTCAAGCAAAGTGATGTGTATGATATTTTTGAGGCTTCACTTCTTTAAGTGCTTACTACTTGTGTTTCCATGGATCGAAACTTGATAGTTAAACCAAATGATATTGTCTTTTTAACACAAACGAATCGAAGAGGGAGTCCAACCAGTTGGATTCAGAAATTGGGTCGAAACTCATAAGTCAAACCGATTGAATCTTCAACTCCGATTCAGTAGGTTTTTTTAAACAATTTGATAGCTTCTTTTTCTAATGTTCAAACATTAATTTCATGCAAAACTAAACCAAAAGGTTGATTTATATAACTACAGAATCAGATAGGTCAATGGTTCCACCGGTTGATCCGATCTGACTTTTCACTCCATGCTTTGGTTTTACAACAGCAAAAATAAATGGCAAACAAGTTCGATCAAATTAAACAAAGCATTGCCTGCATACATGTAGCAGAACAAAGACGAATACCATAACTTGAATTAAAAAGAAAAAAATCAAACATGAGGTTTTGTAGGGGTGTAAATGAATAGAACGTTGATAAATTATCCGTATAACATTCATTTATATTCGTTTATTAAGTTAAATAAACGAGTAAGAGCAAAAAAAATTATGCTTTGGTTTTACAACAGCAAAAATAATGGCAAACAAGTTCGATCAAATTAAACAAAGCATTGCCTGCATACATGTAGCAACAAAGACGAATACCATAACTTGAATTAAAAAGAAAAAAATCAAACATGAGGTTTTGTAGGGGTGTAAATGAATAGAACGTTGATAAATTATCCGTATAACATTCATTTATATTCGTTTATTAAGTTAAATAAACGAGTAAGAGCAAAAAAAATTATGTTCATTTAATAAACAAATGAACACAAACACAAGTGTGTTCAAAGTTTAAGGACTAGTGGCATAATTTCACCATTTTTCTTTGACCTTGCAAATATAAAGTTAAAAAGAGTGTTGGTTGCAAAAGGGAATCAGACCATATAAGCGAAGATGTTAGCAAACTTTTAAGGGAACATGTTAGCAAACGTTAAATGAATATGTTAGCAGATGTTAAATGAATATGTTACTAAAAATATAAATGAATATACATTAAATGAAACATGTTCGTGAACGTTAAAGAAACCAAACACAAACACCTTCAAAAATAAATAAGCGAACACGAACATAATACTAAAAATTTAAACAAACATAAACCAAAACACACCTTCAAAAATTTACACCCCTAAGGGGTTGTTTGGTTCAAGGGATGTGGGATTCTCATGGGAATGGAATCCACATTCCTATGTTTGGTTAGGCGGGAATCTCATTTCCGGTAATGTTTTATTACCAATAGTAGATTTTTTGGAGTATATTACCGTTAATGTCATTACCTCCATTTCCTTAGGTATTGTTAGATTACCGACGTTTTAGGCTAAAATGCCCTTAAAAAAATTTCTTCAAAAATATCTTTTTTCTGTCATTGAATAATAAAAATTCTACAAAAGTTAAACTACAAATTTATCCTTAAACTATTTTAGATTTACAAAAAAAAATCTATAATTAAAATTTTATATGAAGTTCAGAGGTTAAAATAAAATTTTACCCTTTTAGTAAACCTTTTTATATTTTCAATTTTGTAAAAAAATATAAATTTTATGAATTAAATTTTTTTAAAGAAAATATATAAATATTTTTCAACTTGTTAAAAAAACAAATATATAATAAGAATAATTTAGTCAAATATACATTCCAATAATCCTTTATTCCTTTAACCAAACACGGTAATCTTACATTCCTGCTAAGCCAACCAAACACAAAATACAACATTCTCAGTAATCCTATTCCCTGGTAATCTTACATTCCTACCGTTAATCTTACATTATGTGAACCAAACACTCTAAGGGTTTCTTTGATTCCAATTAGAACCCTATATAAGGGAGTGCAGATAAAACCAGATGCTTTAAGCAATACATCATTAATCCAGCCAAAAAGCTTTAAGAGGCACAAAGTAACCATATAATGAAAGCATAATGTAACAACTTGTGCAATCATGCCATCAAATAGAATCATAGAGAATCCAACTGAAAGTTTAGCTTGATTGCAATGAAGACCAACTTTAAAGGCAATTACTACATACTTGTTAGTCCACCTATAGACATTATTAGTTGCACTTTCTAGTCAAATCACGCAAGACCAGTAACACAAATGATCAGAGAGAAAACTTCAAAATATGCGGAGTAAACATTAACATTTTGATGATCTTTTAGCAGTTATGAAATCTACTTGAAGACCGGCTTATATTCCCTTCGATTTATACGTTGCTCTGCTTGTAAAGTTTGGTGTCAAGCATTTACTTCCCACGCATCGCACATATGCCTGCACTGCACACAACGCCCATCAGAGGCCACATTCACACCAAAAAACAGAAAATAACCAAATGACCAAGTTGTAGAGTATCAAGTTATCAATATAACATACCTTTCGAATAAGCACAAGTGTGACAGTACTTGGCATCTTGATACACTTGCTGCTTACATATGATACACTTGGTATTTCCATAAGGGGTCCATCTGCAGGAAATGGATTCCAAATCAAATCATGAAATTTGAAAAAAATGCAATCCAGAATCATGCATAAAAAATAAGGGAGACACTTAATCTATGTTACTCAAACTTGGGTGTGAATGTCAGATACAGCTGCTTATCACGAGCTTTGTTAGATTTTCCTAAGTTTCGCCATATATTTGGAGTCCTATATTACTTTTTCATCCATTAATATCCAATACAATATTTAATCACCAGTTACAAGTTGATTTAAATCACCGTTAATATAAGGGTCTTACACATTTGAATGGTGATGATCAGTCTATTGGATATTAGTGGATCAAAAAGGAATGAACTGGATCCAAACCCATTCGGCGGATTCATATCCTTCATATCCAATAGCAGCTAAAATCCTAAACACTAAGTTATGTTCTTGACCAAAAGCTTCAGTAATTAAGAGAACCCTAGAAAACGTAAGCTTGGAAGAATCAACGACAATTTACAGTAATAATCAAGTAATTCCCTAAAGAAATAAACTTATCAACAAGTATAGCTAAGAATTCTACCCAATTTTAACAAAATTTAAAATTTGCTCATGTTTTGTAAATTAGTAAATAAAAATTTTGTAAGACTGAATTAGGAGATGGCGAAAGAACAAACAGACCTTTGTTTTTTGGATAGGAAGTTATTCTCGTTGGTTCCGGCCACCGCTTTCGTTGGTGTTGCTGGCGCCTTACTTCCACTTATCTGGCACGATCACCTTCGATAGATTCTTCTGGCCTACAAATTAAATTGATCTAACACATGGGTTCTTTTTCTTTAAAATGTTCAGAGATTACACCAAATTGATCTGGAAATTAGTTAAAATTGCAGAGTAGAAAACTTACACTTGTCGCACACCATTGGAGTTAATTGTTTTTCTCTGTAAAATTCCCCCCTTTCAGTATTTCGAAATCGGAACCTAAGAAATATTTTGGGCGTTTGATTTAAGGGTAAAGTTCACATATGTCATTAAAGTATGATAGAACTAACTTTTTGTCTACTAAACAGTCTAAACTTTTAAAACTTATAAATCAAACATTAAACTTTTTTATTTGAGAGTAAAATATGCATAGTACTTAAACTATCAGTTTTAATCTGTTTTAGACCTAAACTTTTAATTTTTTAAATTCATACCTAAAGTTTAATTTTTATTTCATTTTAGTACATCATCGTTAACTTTTGAAAATAAAAGTCTAGGTACCAAAACACGTTTAGCACCTAAATCATACTTAAGTTTTGAAAAAAATTTAAAAATTTAGGTACTAAAACAGATCAAAACTGGTAGTTTAGCTACTAAACGCGCTAAGTTTTTAACAACAAGGTATTAAAATGAAACAAAAAGTAAACTTTAGCTATAATTTTAAAAAAATTAAAAGTTCAGGTATTAAAATGGACCAAAACTATAGTTTAGTACTAAATGCGTAATTTACCCTATTGGTGTGTTTGTTCCATGGTTTCCTGCTAGATGCTTTAATTTTGGTTGGAAGTTCATCTTTCGTTTATTTTTGTAGGTTTAATGCCCCTCAAAGCAGGTTCTGAAGAGTATGATGTGTTGTGTGTTTTGGAGAACAAGGCTGGTGACATTGTTGATAGGTAATGGTCGAATTTGGATGTCGTGGAAGAAAGTCTACAATTTTAGAGACTGTCTTGTTACTCATCACTTCGTTTCTGATAGAATATTCGTTGCTCATGTTTATAGTAGTAACGATGGGATGCTGAGAAGATCCCTTTAGCGTTAATCGAAGGATGTGGAAGATGCCTCTGTTTTTTGTCTCAGAGTTCTAATTTGGCTTAATATAAAAACAAGTGGTCAAATTATATCGTTTTTTTTAAATAGGAATAATTTTTTATATCAATCTAGGTGCCTAACGTTACTACTTTAGGTGTTCGGGCCGTAATCGCCTTTAAAAAACTCCATTATGTGACACGTGTCACGTTCTGGTAATTTTGAAATTTTTTATTTAAAACAAAAAATATATATAATTTTTTATTAAAAACCTAAAACTTTTGAACCGGTGACACAACCACCCGAAGAACCCTTTAATCGACGATTTAAAATTGACAAAAATAATCACAAAATTGAAGCTACCTGACGGCTCTGACAGCAACCACAACGGTTGGGACAAGGACGATTGACAATGGAGATAACAATGACGGCGACGACATCTATGGATGTGGTCGAAAATGAAGAAATTAGGGTTAGGGTTAGGGATTTGTTTGTTTAAGTTTAACTTATTTTATTTGTTTATGTCAAAAATTTATTTTATTTATTATATTTTTTCGAACTTGAGATCCAAATCAACTTATTTAAATTCAGTTTAATATTGTTTTATCAATTACTTTTCAATACACTAACCATCCAATACATCTGATTTTATTTATAATAAGAGACAGATGCGCCTAACGTGAGGGCAACTATCAACGTTTGATGTAATAATTAATCCAAATCACCAAACCATGTATCATGATGTCCAAAACCATAAAGCTTACACCCTTAGCTGTATTAGATTGCAATTTGACGTGGCCACAAACAAAACAAGTATTTTGTAAGATATGGAACATCAATCAAAGTTGCTTGACAGACATGAAAGATTCGCCCATGGGTTCTTCTTCCTCACTACCCTCAACAAGCACATATAAAACATCCCTTTCCAGCACCACATTGTTCTTGCAACCCTAAGTTTTAACTTCGGTTAATTGAACCGTCTTTTCGGAGTTTGAACTTGAATTCTCTCCTTAGTCCGCTATCATGGCTACTAAAATCAAAAAGTTGTACAAGAAATTCAAGTTCATTTCCCGAATCTTTGGTGAGTCTCGATATTTGATCTTAATTCGATTAGTCTTGTACGAATATGGGTTTGAAACTGAAATTTGAAATGGCGTTGTTATTGTTGCAGCTGTGAAGGAGCGAAGGATGGAAATTGGGCACCCTACTGATGTTAAGCGTGTGACTCACATCGGTCTAGATACCCCTTCCGACACCGCATCGAGTTGGGTATATCTCGACGCAATATTTGAATATTTAAGATTGATGCATGTCGATCGAAGATTTAAAAATTTCGTGTTTTACTTATCTCTTCCGGTATTTTATACAGGAGGATGAATTGAAGAAGGGCTTCTCCACCGATCTTACTGCAACTTCGGTCCATAATTCGAGAAGCTCGAATTTTACACTCTCGACGACGACATGGTCCTCTCAAGGTATGTTTTCAGTTTACCGATCACATATCATTCTGATTCAGGAAGACAATGAAAGATTATAGAGTTCTGATAAGATTTTCTTTTAACAGATTTTGAAGAATCAATGGGATGCAAATCTGCAACAGAGGAGGAGGAGAGACCTGCATTCCTTGGATCCTCCAAGTGTTTTTCAAGACGCAAAAAACAAAGTGTTTATCCTTAAAATCTTGGACAACATAAGAGACCAATGCTACAACAGATGATGGTGGAAGAGTGTTGCTGTTGATTTGAATGGATGATCAGTGATCAATATGTACTACTCAGGATCAAGATGCACGTGTAAGACCCCAAAAAATTGTGCAAATTTTATTCTTTAATATTTAATTTTAGAAAGGATACAGTATGTTAAGCGTGTATTACATTAAAAAATAGGAAAGAATTAAATTATATTGGTAGATCGTTCCCCCCCCCCCCAAAATTATCGAACGATATACAAACATCGCTAATGACGTTGAAAAATAAATAATTTTAACACTATCAAATATGTATATAAGAATGATGTTACGTTCACAATTTAATTTTTTTTCGCAACTTAATCACAATCATCAATAAAAAAATTATTTTGATGCTTTAAAAAAACTATTTTGATGCTTTAAAGTATGAGTAGATCAAAAAATAAACGAAAACCGGAGAGGCGTGTCAAATCAAACATTAAAAAAAGAAAAGAAAAAATGTGTTATCATAGTAGACAAAGAACATACTATAAGAGGAGATAAAATTATTCATCATTTTCATACGAAAAAATAGAGACTAATTAAACAAAATAAAAAATAACATAAATCAACATACCTCAGTGGTTAAAGAAATCGTTGTTGTTTCTAGAGGTCACGGGTTCAAGCACCAGTGACTATAAGGATGATTAAACGTTCATTGTCAAACAATTGAAAATAATTAGAACATATTAAAAGTCAACGGATTAATCTATTATTAGAATAACTTATATTAAAACTTCGGAGAAAAATAATAATAATTCAGAATATTGGGCTCCAAACTCATTATTGCAAATGTGAACTTGAGTAGAACAAGCTAACTTCAAAATTCAGTCATACGTTAATTAAATGGGCCGGGCTCCGTTTCGGCTCCAAGCTCGAGCGTCTTCTTCAACATCCTTTGTGTAATAGGTTCGAAGTATATTGGATCAATTTTAGGTAGTCTTACATTTAATGGATACTTCATTTATATTTACTATATATAACCTTTTGTTGATATAATGGATTGACCGGAAATAATCAAAATATTTTGAATAATAATATATTTTTTTATCTTTTCATATTTGTGTAACTATTTAATCAAATAACTAAGAATCATTGCTTAAATTTCGAACATAAGATCAATGAATCCCATATACACAAGGATGGATGGAAGGGACTGGGTATAGATCTGATAAATTTGACTTATATCCGATTATGTAAATCGATTTATTTGATCCGAGATATGATATAGACTCAAATAAGATGACCTAAAATTGATTCGAAATTCGAAATAGTTCGAATCAAATTGAAATTGACCTGAATTTTAATTGGACCAAAAGCAAACCGAACCGAAAGCAAACCCAATCGAAAGCAAACATGATTTAGTTTGCAAATATCATATTAGAATCAAATTTTGACCTGATAATTGAGTCTAAGTGAATGAATAATTTATTTATTTTATTATTAATCTATTTTTAGCATTGACAAATAGTAAAAATATATATTTTTATTCTCATTTTATATTATACTACTCGTTAACCACCACTTCTAGTAATAGTTTAATAGTTCAATATAATATTTCCTCAGTTAAAAGACAATCTCTATATATGATGAAATAACTTATAGTCTGAATTTTGACTATGACAATATATATTCATATAAATTTCTTGATTTTAAAGATTTATTTTTTCGATTGATTAAAACTAAAACTTCTTGCTCTGAATTTGAGATGTGACAATACATATTCACATAAAATTCTTGAATTATAAGTAATAAAGAGAAACACCGAAAGTTATGGCACAAAGAGCGTTAACGATTGACCTGAAAATCTAAAGGTTGACTCGAATTGACCCAAAAGCTAATGGTTGACCTGAATAGAAACCAACTGATATGATATTAAACCGACTCGAAGCTAACCGATTCAATATTAACCCGACCAGAAAATCAATATATTCAATTGTGACCCAACTCGAACTAAATTTTCATAGACCCGAACCAGATCTGATCTGACCCAAACCAAATCTAAACTAAAATAGTCTAGATCCGAAATGACCCGGCCAAAATCCAATCTGAATGACTCGATTGCCACCTCTGGTGGGGGTAGATGTCTCTTGAAAATTTCAAATTCTTATATATTTTAGATTTTTGTTTATTATTAAAAATTTGTTTTCGTCCCCTAAAATTTTATAAGTGTGCTTCTCTTTATAATTTTATAAGTACACTCCTTAAAATAAAATCTTGTTCCATGCATATATATATATATATATATATATTACTCTAAAATTTATATGCGTAGTTTTGAGAATATTAATCCAAACATATATGTAGCAAGTTTCAAAATCTTAAAATTTTAAATTAAAAATTGATTATGTGAATGAAATTTTTAATATAAGGTTGGAAATATTTATACTTTAAAAAAGGAAATAAGATTTAGAATGAACCCTAAACGGCGAGGAACCCTAAAGTTAATTCCAGGAAACCATGGATCAATGCACGATCCAAAACTTTTATGATCGACTGACGCTCTTGATAAAACAATATAGTTTTTGTATTTGGGTATTAAATATAATTGGTACGTATATGTATTGTATAGTAAATGCGTCTGATTAAAGAAATTAATACACTAAGATAGTTGGTGGAACAAATTCATTATATTCACTCTCCTTTCCCAACACAAACTCATTGTAGTAGAGAACAAAAAAAAAATGGAATTGCTAGATCTTTTCATCATTTGTTTCACACTCATCTTCCTCCGTCTATGGTGGCGCCACTGGTCAACCACCGGTGGCGTACCCAAGAACCTCCCTCCGGGGCCACCTGGATGGCCACTAGTCGGGAACCTGATTCAAATCATCCTCCAACGTCGGCATTTCATTTTCATAGTACGTGAGTTACGTAAACTATATGGTCCGATTTTCACCATGCAAATGGGGCAACGCACCATGGTGATTGTTACGGACTCCAGGCTTATCCATGAAGCCCTAGTTCAAAGAGGTCCCGTGTTCGCCTCACGGCCATCGGACTCACCGATCCGTCTCGTGTTCAGCGTTGGGAAATGTGCCATCAACTCGGCCGAATACGGACCTCTATGGCGAACCCTAAGGAAGAACTTTGTTACCGAGATGATAACACCTGCGAGGGTGAAACAATGCAGCTGGATCCGGAAATGGGCAGTGGAAAACCACATGAAGAGAATCAAATGCGATGCTTTCGACACCGGTTCCGTTGAGGTGATGAGCAACTGTAGGCTCACTATATGTAGCATTTTAATCTGTTTATGTTTCGGTGCGAAGATCTCCGAGCCACGGATTAAGAAAATCGAAAGCATATTGAAAGATGTAATGATGATAACATCGCCACAGCTACCGGATTTCTTGCCGATTCTAACTCCATTGTTTCACCGGAAAATGAAAGAAGCTAAGGCACTAAGGAAGAAGCAGTTGGAGTGTTTGGTCCCATTGATAAAAAACAGAAGAGCTTTTGTGGAGAATGGTGAAAACCCTAACCAAGAAATGGTGAGTCCGATCGGTGCAGCTTATATAGATTCGTTGTTTCGACTCGAACCGGAGACCCGGGGTCCGTTGGGTGATGAAGAGTATGTTACTCTATGTTCCGAGGTGATTAGTGCCGGCACCGATACGTCTGCGACAACCGTGGAGTGGGCCATGCTTCACTTGGTGACCAATCAAGCAATCCAAGAGAAATTGTACCAAGAAATAATTGATTGTGTAGGTAAAAATGGGGAAATCAAAGAAGAAGATGTGGAAAAAATGACATATCTTGAAGCTGTGATTAAAGAAACATTCAGGCGACACCCTCCGAGTCATTTTCTTTTATCCCATGCAGCTATAAAGGACACTGAGCTCGGCGGCTACACGATTCCGGCAGGGGTCCATGTTGAGTTCTACACTGCATGGATCACAGAGAATCCGGATATATGGTCGGATCCAGGAGAGTTCCGACCTGAAAGATTCACGGACGGTCATGGGGTTGACGTCGATGTGACCGGGACTCGAGCAGCAAAGATGTTGCCATTTGGGGCCGGACGACGGATCTGCCCGGCTTGGAATCTAGGCGTTTTGCACATAAAGTTGTTGCTTGCGAAGATGGTTCAAGCTTTTAAGTGGCTGCCGGTACTGGATTCTCCGCCGGACATGACCGAGACTTATGCTTTCACTGTTGTGATGAAGAACCCTCTCAAGGCTTTCATCTTGCCTCGGCAAGGAATTGAAGCTTGAAGAACTCCACCTATCCACGTTAATTAGCAAGACTTTTTATGTTATGGTTTGTTGGGGTGTTTAGTAATGCATTTCACGTTTGATATTAATTAATCCCTTATAGTTGTTTTCTTTTTCCAAATTATAAAATTTTCGGAATAGGGTTTAAACTTTCTAAATAATTATTGTTGAGAATTTATATTTGTTTTCTTTTACCATGATTTCCATAACAATGATTCATACTATAGTTAGCATGGATTGATTGATGACCAAATCCTATGGTTGAAGCCAATTCCATAACAACAATGGGGAAGAGTGAAATAGCTATTGGATCATTGAACCAATTTGATTGGAACTATAAAGTAATAAAGAAAAGAGTGTGGATCCGCTGCCATTAACATTAATGCGAGTAGAAGCTCTACTTTGTTGCTAAAACAATTAGAACTCCATTGAAGAATGGAGGTGTTGTTAGCTGGGGAAAATATATACTCCTTGCTTTACATGTTCTTGGAGACCAAATGCATAATGTTACGAGTTACGCAAAAGATAATGATAAACAAACCATTAATATACATTAATTTATAGTATTATGGAGTTAAGAATAGTAGTAATTCAGTGATAAGGTAGATGAAGGTAATAAATGTAGGGCCAGAATGCAGAAGAAAAATGGCAGCAGTACCATTGACGATTTGCTTTGATGTACACCCAACTGCTACCTGCCATCGCTGTTAATGATCTGCCAACAACAAACAAATCAACCACTAAAACAAGTAAATGTACGCACTGTCTCTCAGCATTGCCCATTCTTCCGGACTATATAAAATTACTTCATATATGATCGAAACAGAAGACAACATATATATATAATCTGTCTGCCTGCGTTTACTTTCCCACATAAAATATTGTCAGCCCTAACGGATAAATTTAAGATTTGAACATGTTTCATGTTAATTAGATCATAATTAAGATCCAATGCTGTTGAAAAAGGTTAAACTAACATAAAATTTTGATTAATATAATTATTTTTTATCCCATAAAATTATTTTTCTTCTAAAAGTCATATGTAATAAGATGCGTTACGTCACTACTTTTAAATTTCAATAATTTTCATTTTCATATGAAAGCTATATACACTTATCACCCTTGTAATCAGTTTATATATATTTTTTTTGAAGTGCAAGGCGTGATATTCTCTATCACTTAATTTTGTGATACTTTTATCATAAGTTTATATTTATAATTAATTTACCTTATCTGTCAAAAAAAGATGTAAAATTAGACAAATCGAGTTAAATTGAATTTAGATAACAACATAAATGAAATTATTAATGTAATATTGTTAGGTTAATAAAGGAGTAGAGAGAAGGTAGGTGAAAGAAATAAATTGGGAAGTTGGGGGCAGAGTTAAAGTGGGAAGTGGTACGATATCTTATATTTAATACCGAATCGTGCCTTGTTTGGACCCATTGAATTTTGTTGATGTGAATCAAACAACATTATACATTTGCACTATCACAATCAAATCACTGCCCAGTTTATAATGATACTTATCTATAATTTAATTTTTTTTATTGAGAAATTAGTTTATGAATCATTTCCATCACATCATTAATAATCCCGATCAATTAAAAGAAGTTATATCAATTTTTTCCATGTCATTTATGGTCTAAAGTCGAGTACTAGAAACATTTGTTGTTGAGAGATTGTCTTTTGATAATTCAAAAATCTCATCAATCAGAAATTGAAATCGTCGACTATCACGATTTTCATGTATTTCTATCATGGTTTCCTTTTTCCTTAGCTTGTTCATCCTTTTAAGTGAAATATTTCTTTTGCCTGCAATTTTGAAACTTCACCATTAACACCAAAATCATCTTCATTGTAAATTTCTCCATGCAAAGTTGAAAGAAAAACTTACAAAATATGATGGTTTAAAGACGAGCACTTAAAAAATTACTTGAGTTTGTATAGACATGGAGAGCAATATTTCTGTTACAACTTAATTGCTTATTTAGAGCACTCAAAAACCACTTTGCTTCTTTATGTTGAACAATTCATCCACTCCGATCAAAATTCACAAATTCAAGTTCATCAACGTATTTAACCGATAGGCTGCTGAAAAGGTTACGGGTTAGTTGAGTTTGGAGATTAAAGTGAAGAAAATGGAGATGAATGGTTTAGGAATAAATTCCATGAATCGAAGAGCTGTGGATACACTCAAGCATCCATAAAAAAATGGCCTATTTGTCTATGTGCAACAAACTAAATCATCATCATCTAGTCATCCACCACTGAATCAATCAACTAGTTCACCTCGGGAATGCTTTGTAACTCCGGCTTCCACGGCCGAGGCTGCTCCTCCCCGTCGTCACCGTTAACCATATTGGCCAGGACTTGTCTAAGTGTCAAGCCCTGCATTTCCACCTGCTGCGCCAATACCTCCAGCTCCTTCTTCGAAATAGTTATCTTCATCTCTCTAGTAGACGTGTTTGTATCCCGCTTGCGGCTGAGCAACATCTCCTTCTCCACCGTGCTCGTACCCCCACCGTTATCTCCTTCCCTTTCTCTGTAAATGGACAGCAAAGATCCCCAGTCATCATCATTATCATTAACCCGAGACGCCTTTTGCCGCCTAATACAGTTCCCCATGACTGGTAATTCTTTGTGCAGCAGAGCAGTTGTAGGGAGAAGAAGAGATTTTTAACATGGAATGGGTTACTGTATTTATAGAGAAAGAAAGGTCAGGTCGCCGTTCAAGGTGGAGCATTAAACACGTTAATTAAGAATATAAATAAGTATATAAAACCAAATTTCTTCGGGATTTCTCATATTAATATGTGGAAAATTTCTCATATTTTCGTGTTCAATTTGTGGGTCGTAAACTTTGACCACCGTGGGGCTTGGAGATTGCATGATGAAATATCCAGGTAAGTCATGGGTTTGTCACTAAAGTCAAAGAAGGATGGCCTTCGTGAGGGAATAAATTGCTTCCTTTCTTGTTTCTTTGTTTGTTTGGTCGGTCTACGTTGCTTTTCTTCCTTAACTTTTGCATGCAATTACTTCATTAACATATAGCGTATAGATTTGGTAAATTACAAATTTATCTTCGTTCCTGATTTGATTATTAAAATTTATATATATTTTTGAACTAATTATTGGAATATGATTTATTAACCGACTAATCTAGATCGGATACTGCAAATGTAAGCGCGATCTTCCCAACCTAGCTTGCTCTATTCACAAACGCTATGGTTTAAACATTGACCTTACTTAAAGAATATGATGTCTCGTACTATTAGACCAACATGTTGTTGGTAAAATTTATATATTTTAATTTAATAACTAAAGTTTAAATTATTCTTATTTTGAACATTCTATCATTAAATCTTGAAAGTTGTGATGATATGATTTATTTTATTAATATTTTATTATAATACGATTTATTTTAATAATATCTTATGACATGTAAGATTTAAAATAAACAAATTAAAATTTTAATATTCTAATCTTAAAGCTTCATAAGTCATTACAAACCTCAAATCTTTACTGCTTTCGTCTTTATTATCTCAAATCATAAATCGTCATCATACTACCCTAAACTACAAACCCTATTATAACACCATAGCCCGTAAACATCTAAGAAAAGGATACTAAACTATTTTTAAATCTTTCTATTTTCAACCTTTTTAAACTAAACTATCTATATCTACTTGAACTTTCGTATCATTTAAAAAACATAATATTTTATTAATACATATTTTAGGCATATTAAAAACTGATAAATTAAACAAGTCAAATTAAACAAGTCAAATTAAACAGTACAAATTTACTATTACATACCATATAGTCATAGCTGATAAAGCAGACTATTAAACATAATTATACATGTCACCACTAGTCAAAAAATCAGTGATGTCTTACTGATATTAATATTATAGATGATGTGCACGCGATGCGTGGGAGGCTCCTCACAAAACGTCTGTGTCTCAATCCGACCCTACACATGAAAATCATCATGCACTAAGTACAACTTAGTGAGACAATAATTAAAGGTGAGAATAAATAAATAAATTATCGAAATATATAAAATCATTAAAAATAAAATAGGCGGAATTTTCAGAATGTTCAAACCCTAAACCCAAAACCTCTTCATTTTAATAACTTGTAAATAATTCCCCAAGGTTTTGGGACCTTTCGAATTCCACCTCTAAATTTTACCAAATTTGCAATTTGGTTTCCAAACAACTTTCCAACTAAATTTCAGCATTACAAATATCAAAATTCAACATTGATTCCTTCAAATATTACATTCTTGCAATAATATCCCACAATTTCAAAAACTTGTAAACTAGACCTTTTACACTTTTAAGGTTCCAAATCAATCTCCAAATCACATGGAACACTTCTAATATCATTTCTATTTCATAGGAAATTTTTCAACATTTTCCCCTAATTTTCTTCCCTATGGCCAAATACTTTATATCACATAGGGGGAACTTTTAGTTTAATTTCAAGCATGAACTCAACCTCATATGATCAAATTCATGCATTTCCAATCATCACAACATCAAATTGAATAAAAAACCTAACACTTCCATAAACCCTAATTAAGCCAAACCTTATATATGCATGTACAATTAATTTTAATCATCATACATGCTTTGGAAATAATCAATAACATCAAAAACATAAAAATCCTCTATCAATTCTTCAAAATCACTAAACCCTTAAACCCTAATCATGAAATCTCATCACACAATCATCTTCACCATGAAATATTGGTATCAAATGATAGAGAATTTCATGTAGATTAATTCTCTATCTAAAAGCTAAATCCAAAAATCAAGTATATTCCTTCAAAAAAAAATATTACTTATGGAGAGCTTGAAGTTTCGGCAAAATGAAGAAAGAAGCTGAAAATGTGTTGATTTTCTTGATTATTCTAGTATATAAAATATAAAATACATGACATTTTCTTATTAATTGAATTTAATATTCAATTAATGAAAAATCTCAAAAATACCCTTAATAAATCTTGAAAATTACCTAATGCCATTGTATTATCTTCCATTAAAATATTCCTTGGTCAAATATGAATCAAATTGGCTTTGAATTACTAATTTAGCCATGCAATTTTCAAAATTGCATTTTAGTCACTAAAATTCCACTGTTCCGAGTCAAATTTCTCTGATATAAAATATGAAAATAATATTTTCAAACATTTTATAACATCCTTCAAATTTTTGTATAATTCTAGTTTGATTTGATTATCCAATTTCAATACCGAATTTTACCGCTTTTTAGCTTTTAACACAATTTTCGTACCGAAAATCTGATTCTCATAAAAATCCTTGTTTTAAACCAAACTGTTCATTTACAGGCTAAAATATATAACTTTTAAAAATTACAATTTCGTACCTTAACTTTCAAAGTTTATACTTTAGCCACTAACTTTTCAAAACTTACATTTTAGTCACTAGACAAAATTTGGGATATTACACTTATTAACATCGATATCCTATACTCTAAATCACATCACCAAATCAACAAATGACAAATACATCTGATCATGGAATTAGTATTGAAATCCAACATTGTAACCAACTAAGTGAGCTCTTCACTCACACGTGCGGCCAGACCTTGATCTATAACTAGATTCTATCAGCAATGTATGATTTTTATTAAAGAAAAATGATCGAACAATATCACCTTATACCTCATCAAAAAAAACTCTCCAATTAGAGGAGGAAAAAAAGCACATAAAGATGAACGAGGTTACAAAAGAAACGCCTACAAACAACACCCTTGAATACAAATGCAAAACCCAGAGAAATGGACACAAACGCATAATCTAAAAACAAAAACAACGAAAAAATCATGAATAAAAAACCAAGTGACAAGACCACCAAACAAATACGATTAAATTTTTCAAATGTCGAATTCGCTAGAGGGAAATGGTCCTAAATAACCATCAACAAAAGCTGAAAGTTTCTCCCCTTCACTATCCAACATAAAGATCAAGGATTAACCTGCAAAAAGAATACAACCTCCCAACAGACTTATAATACTAGATCCTAATATGGTAGAAGCATAATTTGCGAACTCGCACCAGTCCCTACTTAGCCTGTCAACTACTACTCGACATCTAGTATAATATTTCAACATCTTATCTCATTATATTCATAGAGTGCGAGATGATTTGATTAAAGGATATAAAATTTGCATTTAGAAGTACATAATGAATTTAGTAAAAGAATTTAACACTCATTGATCTGTTGCGGAAGACGACTATCTGATAGAGCAAAATCGCAACTGATAATTTGAGAAAATAAAATGAAGATAAAGAGACACAAAATTTAATTGGAAAACCCCTAAATAATATAGGGTAAAAACCAAGGGCAATGGTAGAAGAATTTCACTATGAGAAAATAGAATTACAACTTCTCTCGATCTAAGGAGAAAACAATGATAATTCTCTCTTGATAAAAAAGTAAACAACTCTCAAGAACTCTCTAAATCTTTAGTATTGGAAGAAAGCTAGAATGCTTTGGGATGGTTTTGAAGCTAAATGAGCTAGGGTATTTATAGTTGAAGCTTAAGGACTAATCTTATAAATACCTAAAGTACAATGACTAAATTATGATTTTACCATTGTCCAAAATTCAACTAAAAATCCATGCTAACTTTCGGTGCCCTTAAAAGTGTGTGACAATTTTAATACTTTTTTTATAAACTTTCCACCGAAAGTTATCTGGATTTTTCAATAATCTCCCACTTGAAGATTTGATTGAAAATCATATTTTCACACCATTCTTTCTACCTTGTACCTTCATATTGCTTACGTCTCTGACAGGCCACAAGAGATCGACCAGGTAAATTTATCAGCATTTATTGCCTTCATCATGAAATCTGCTATGTTATCTTTGGTATGGATTTTCTGCATATCTACTGTCCATTCTTCCACTTTTTCACGAATGAAATGGTATTGAACTCGTATGTGCTTTTTCCTTGAATGAAATATTGGATTCCTTGCTAAATGCAAGGCGCTTTGACTGTCACAAAACAGAGACATACTCTTGATTGTTCCCAAGCTCCTCCAATAGCATCTTCAACCAAATTGCTTCTTTACTGGCTTGTGTAGCTGCTACATATTCTGCTTCTGTTGTGGATGTAGCCACAACTGACTGCAATTTTAAAACCCGACTTACAACTCCACTAGCAACTTTGAACACATATCATGTTGTAGATTTACTTTTATCTAAATCCCCTGCATAGTTAGAATCTACATACCCATTGATTAGTAAGTTTGATCCTCCGTAACATAATGCAATATTTGAGGCCCCTTTGATGTATCTCAGGATCCTCTTTATTGTATTCCAATACTCTTTGCCTGGATTCGCCATGTATCGACTAACCACTCTCACTGCTTGTGCAATGTCTCTTATGCATATCATAGCGAACATTAAACTTCCCACTACCGATGCATACGGTATTCGAGACATCTTCATCCTCTCTTCTTCACTGCTAGGACTCATACTGGAGGATAATTTGAAGTTAATAGGAAGGGGTAGAATTGGCTTACAATCTTGCATGTTAAATCTTGACAAGATCTTCTTCAAGTAATTCTTTGTGAAAGCCAAATCTTCATATTAATTTTGTCTCGGTGAATTTATCCCTAGAATCTTGTTTGCTGATCCCAAGTCCTTCATTTCAAATTCCCTAGCCAGTTGTCCCTTCAATTCTTCAATATGATCTTTGTTGGGTCCTGCAACCAACATGTCATCCACATATAACAATAATATAACAAAATCGTTATCACCAGACCTCTTGAAATAAGCACAAGGGTTTGTATTAAGTCTGTTGTATCCAAGGCACATAATGAAAGAATCAAATCTCTTATAACAACACCTCGGCGCCTGCTTTAGACCGTACAGATTTGTTCAACCTGCAAATCAAGTTCTTTTTTTCTTTTCTTCAAAACCTTCAGACTGGAGCATATAAATCTCTTCTTCAAGATTTCCATGAAGAAAAACTGTTTTAACATCTAGCTGCTCTAGATGTAAGTTCAATGTAGTACACATTACCAAGACTACTCTAACTGTTGTTAGTCGAACCACATGAGAAAATATTTCATTGAAATCAATACCTTCTTTTTGAGCATATCCTTTGACCACCAGTCTTACACGATACCTCTCAACTTGATCGTCACCATTTCGCTTGATTTTGAAGACCCATTTTTTACCAATTGGCTTCCTTCCTTGTGGTAGTGGCACAAGGTCCCATGTATTATTTTTATAAAGGGCTTTAATTTCTTCTTGCATCTCCATCATCCACAGTGAAGCATCTGAGATGTTTATTGCCTCTTGGTATATTGATGGCTCACCGTCCTCTGTTAAAAGGCAGTATGCAATATTACCTTCTATAATATAATCTGAGTGCCAATTTGGACGTCTTCTCACACGATCTGATTAACGAGTTGTTGGAGCTTCAGAACTCTCTGGTTCTTGTTCATCATATGATGGTTCTGCTTCAAAAGAATCTCCTTGTTCAAACTCCTTTTCCACATGTATATGTGTAGTCTCTGACTTTTCAGTGCTACTATCTTCTTCTTTTCTTTATAGCTTATCTTCTACAAAGATAACATCCCTGCTAATGATCACTTTGCGGGAAGTGAGATCCTACAAGCGATACCTCTTTACACCATCAGTATACCCCAAGAATTTGTATTTTCTGGATTTTGAATATAGCTTTGAAATTTCTTGGGAGTTGTACATCACGTACACAATAATTCCAAATACATGGAGGTTTGAATAATCAGCTGGTTTACCAGTCCACATCTCCATTGGTGTGTTCAGCTCTATTGTAGTTGATAGAGCTCGATTAACTAAATAACATGCGGTATTGACTGCTTCTGCCCAGAATGATTTTTCTAGGCCTGCATCCCTCAACATTGTTCTTGTTCTTTCTAACAAGGTTCTGTTCATCCGCTTTGCCCCTCCATTTTGTTGAGGAGTGTTCATCACTGTGAACTATCTTTTGATGCATTCTTTCCTGCAAAAGTCATCAATTTCTTCGCTTATGTATTCTCCTCCATTATCTATTCTGAAACACTTGATCTTATTTTCAGAATCAAGTTACACTCGCGCTTTGAAGTTTTTGTAAGTTGAAAACACATCTGACTTCTTCTTAATAGGGTACACCCAACATCTCCTGTAGTAGTCATCAATAAATGAGACAAATTATTTTGCTCCACTTAGGGATGTAACTGGTGCTTGCCATACGTTAAAGTGAACCAATTCTAGAACACTTTTGGCTCTAGAATTTGATGTGTTGAATTTCAACCGGTACTGCTTACTTGTTATGCAATGCTCATACAAAGTAAATGATACATTTGTTAAGCCTGGATGTAGCTTTTGCTCCACAATGACATTTATTCCTTGTTCTGACATGTGTCCAAGTTTCTGATGCCATAACATTGCAGAATCTGAACTACATGAGGCAACAGAGGCTTCTGTTTTTACCAAAGTCTCTCCCTTCAGCTTGTAAAAGTTTGCAGCTATCTTTTCGCCTTTCAGCACCACAAGCGCTCCACGGAACACCTTCATGATTCATTTTCGTGTTTCAATCTTGCTTGCATTATTATCCAAAAATCTGTAGGATAATAAATTTTCTTTAGGCCTTTCACGTGCCGCACATCTCGAACAACTTTAATTGTTCCATCATACATCTTCAATTTGATGATCCCCACGCCAACAATCTCTAAGGCATGATACTATACACAGATCCTCCTGAGACAGGTTCATAATGATGGAATCATTCTCTTCTTGAGGTCATGTGATATGTTGCTCCCGAATCAATGAGCCATATATCTGCAAATATTTTTCTGCCTTCCACGGTGGTTGACGCTTCACAACATAGAGCATATATCCATCATCTGAAGTGTTTGCGATATTGCCTTATGGATTCGAGTTTTTATTTAGACTTCAACAATCCTTCTTCAAGTGACCCTTCTTTCCACAGTTGTAGCACTTTAAATTCTTTTTGCTTCTTGACTTCGATCTACCATGTTTGTGACTACTGCTTTGGCCACGTTCCGTTGATCTCTCTCTCATCGTTGTTAACGCTTCTGCTTGTTGCAGATTTACTTGTTTGTCTTCCTTGTTCTTGCGCCGATTTTCTTCTTGTAGAGAAATAGTTGCAACGTCATCAAAGACTAGACTGGTGACATTACTGTTTGTCAAGTTAATGATGAGTTGCTCATACGAATCAGGTAGACTTTGAAGTAGAAGTTCAGGACGTTCTTGTTTTCCTATTGTACATCTTAAGGATGTAAGTTGAGAAAATAAAGTGTTCAGTGTGTTTAAGTGCTCCGTCACTAAAGTAGATTCTGGCAACCGGAGAGTGTACAATTTCCTCTTAAGGAAAATTTTATTGTGCAACAATGTGGCATCGTACAATTTGGTAAGATGATCCCATATCTCCTTAGATGTCTTCTTCTCCTCGGTACTTGACAATACTTCATCTGCTAATGCTAGATGAAAGTTTGCCATAGTATTCCCATCCATTTCGATCTATTTGTTGTCATCAGTAAAATCTACTGGCCTTTCACTGATAGCTGCTAGACAACCGTCTTTCCTCAGGATAGTCTTCATCTTTAATTTCCACAATGAGAAATTTCGCCCATTGAATTTTTCAATATCAAATTTCATTGTCATAACTTCTATTACAGATAGTTCCCACTATTTCACTATCGTGAATAGTTCTCTAGAACCTTCAAAGAATGAGAAATACCTTCTTACTTTCTTATGTTGGAGGATCCACCTTTTGGTGGCAACCACAAAGACAATAAGCATATATTACACACTCAAATCTGGCTCAGATATCAATTGTTGCGGAAGGCGGCTATCTGATAGAGCAAAATCGCAACTGACAATTTGAGAAAATAAAAATGAAGATAAAAGAGACATAAAATTTACGTGAAAAACCCCTAAATAATATAGGGTAAAAACCAAGGGCAACGGTAGAAGAATTTCACTATGAGAAAATAGGAATTACAACTTATCTCAATCTACCAAGGGGAAAACAATGATAATTCTCTCTTGATAAAAAGAAGTAAACAACTCTCAAGAAACTCTCTAAATTCTCTAGTATTGGAAGAAAGCTAGAATGCTTTGGGATGGTTTTGAAGCTAAGTGAGCTAGGGTATTTATAGTTGAAGCTTAAGGACTAATCTTATAAATATCCTAAAGTACAATGACTAAATTATGATTTTACCATTGTCCAAAATTCAACTAAAAATCCATGCTAACTTTCGGTGCCCTTAAAAGTGTGTGACAATTTTAATACTTTTTTTTATATAACTCGTTTAATATAAAGTTGATTTTTAAAAAAAAATGACATCGTTTTGATATTATCTATTATGTTGTAAAGTTGTTACTATTTAACGATATTTTTTAGAAGGTTACTATTTAACGATAGAATGATAAAAGAAAGGTCAATCTAAAGAATTAATAATAAAATTATAATTTAACCTAATATATGTTAGCAATATAAAACAATTCTCTTCTTGAAGTATAACAACTCCTCTGCCGGGCAATATATGAGTTGATATGTTATTAGAGAAGATAATATAAATTTTTCAAAATAAACAAATATATATAATATATATATATATAAGAATATTAGAAAAAGTATGTCATTTACCCCTAAATCAATAATTTAAAACAATTTCAAATTTGATGACATTGAGTATCTAGAAAGCCTCCATAGAAATTTTGTTCTTTAACAGAGAGAATTAGTAAAAATTATTCCCAGAAAGAATTCGAAATCAATACTAATTCAAATTTAATTATTTATTATTATTTTATTTGCAATTTCTACTAGTTATTATATTTTAATACCGAACTGTAACATATCATAATCTCATGTTTCGAAAAAATATATATTTATATGTTGCATAGGATATATCCATTAGGTTAATTAATTTCTTGATACAACAATTAAGAAAAAAAATCTAGAAGAAAAAAACTTGTAAACATTTTCTGGTCAATGACTTAAAATTTCTCACTTGGCATGGTTTTTTAATGTCCACGTTAGCCAACAAAAATGGTAAGTGAATTTATTTTTGCATAATTTGAAAGGGTCTTGATGTTGGAAATATAAGGGAATTGAATATTAAAGGTAGATTGATTGGAGAGCCACGCAACTTTAATAAACTTTCATTTTAATTGCAAAAAGTAAGATTATAATATAGTCACCGTTAAAAAAAACAATTATTATAAAATATATTATTGTATCACATTCACATATAAAACTTTGTGTTGTGTTTGCTTAATTAAATCTTTCATCATACAAAGGTAAACTCCTTTAATAAACTTTCATTTTAATTGCAAAAAAGTAAGATTATAATATAGTCACCGTTAAAAAAAACAATTATTATAAAATATATTATTGTATCACATTCACATATAAAACTTTGTGTTGTGTTTGCTTAATTAAATCTTTCATCATACAAAGGTAACTCGAAGAATAAAATGCCTAATCCTTGTGCAAGGCATCATCCAATTCTACATCCATTCCAACACGGTTTCGGATTGATGCGGAGGCATCGCTGCGACTTGCACTTGTTTTGCAGCTCCTTCAACCTGTTAAGATCGAGATTATGCTTCTTAAAAAACCTTTCTTTGCCTCGACAGAAAAGCCTCTTCAACAGATCTTGATACGTAGGATCCCTCGAAGTAATAATGAAGTAAGCATAGCCTATGACTATGCCGGTGGCCGTGGTGAAAAAAGCAATAGGTTCCATACATCCCATGAGAATTCCCAAAACGTCAGCCGGAAGAATAGTCCGACTTGTACTACTGCTATCCGACCACTCCAAGTGGCGTCGAACTTGCTTATGCGCTTGTACGTCAATTTCTTCCTTCTTCTCCTGCAGCCTCTTTAACTCATCTCTAACAGGGTCATCATCTTCGGGAGACAAAGCAAGAGGTACTGCGCTTCTAATCAAATCCACCACCTATGCATGAAACAATGCTTTAAAGCATTAATATAAGGAGACTAATGAGAGCAAAAATCAAAGAGGGATAAGTACCTTCTCAGGATGAAGATAAACCTTGTCGGGAAAATAAGTACGATGCCTGCCTCATCGAGAACACGTGCAAAAGCGTTGGCCTCGACTAGAGACACGCCCGTGCTCTGGCAGGCCTTCAATAACTCCGAGTAGCCAATCACTTCTTTTCCTTCCATCCCTAGCTTGGTCTTAAGCGATCCACATTGACTAGCCTCATCAACTTCCTGGCCTCCGCGAATGTTACTGGTCCACTCCTTTCTTTTTGGAATCAAAAGTTGTATCGGCATTAGAAGATGAAGAAGATAACCAAACTTTCAATGTCATTCTCTCCAAAAGCAGCGGGTTCCGTGGAGACAGCGGAGGTCTCTTCTCAACGGCAACAGACACGCCCTGCTTCAGAGCCTCGCACCATCGCAACCTCCTCCACATGTTTCAATATATCTCTCTATATAGAAGTATTTTTTTTAAAATATTCTAGGATATATGCCTCGTGTTCGGATTCAAGTAGATAAACTCCCAAGATCAGTCGATCTTAACAAACGGATCTAGCTTTTTTTCCAATAAGAAAAACAGACAAAAAATGAAAACAAACATCATTATTTTCTAAAATAATAACAATAAAAACCATGAAAATGAAGCTTGCACTGCACTCGAAATAAATGGTTTCTTTCTTCTTTTACCTCTCTAATCAATAGAAAAAAGAGGAAAAACCACGTTCTACTTGTTAATTCATAATTTTAGAGCTCTTACGTGCTTACGAAATTATGGTTTTTGTTTAGAATTAGGAGAATAAATTAAACAATTGCAGGTGACAGAGAACAAATCAAGCTTCATAAATTGGGTTTCTGATCTTAGCTTGCTCAATCTGATAACAGATCACACTGCCATAGACAATAAACAACATTTAGCATTTACCTAGACAAATTGTAAAATTGTATATAATCAATCATCTGCAGTACTAATATAATCATCATCTATTGATCGCATTCACAATATCAATGTGTGAAATTCAGAAGCCAAGTCACAGTAAACAAAGTGTAGATCCAGAAAATCCCTAGGAAAAATTCCTAAAATTTTCATCATAGAGAGAAACATTTTGCGATGTTAAAAATTAGTGAATCGTCGATAAATTTCCAGCACATAGAGAAGAAACCTAATATATCAATAAACATGAAAAAAATTAAAAGAAAAACACTCACAGCCATGGAAGCGCCAATAGAGAGCTAAGCAGCGGTTACACAGGTGAGAGGAATAGTGGCCTTTGTTTTTAGGGTTTTTTCAAAAAGAAAGGGTCATAATAACCCAACGATTTCCTCTGTTTGCCCAATCACTCCTTGATGGGCCCGACTGTGAAAGTCCTTCAAATAAATTAAATTTATTTTTATAATATAAATTACAAGAACAAAAATAAATTACCAAATATTTAATGTTGTTGTAATTTTTAAAATTTAATTAAATTATAATAATATTGTGCCAATTTATACAAATACTTGATGATAATTCAACATCAACTTTAACCTCAATTATAAAATGAATTTATGATAATTAATAAAAGTTTTAACTAAAAATAAATATTTAAACTATATTTTTATTTAAAGTGTCTTACATTTTTTAAGTTAAATTAGATTTCTATTTTTTTCAAGTTGATGTCTATTTTATCATTTAAAGTTTAATTGTCACGTACGTATAAATAATATATAATTCAGTATATTAATTATATGTGGTCTAATTTTTAAGGCACAGTGATAAAAAAATTCATAATGTTTGTATAAATGGTTACTTTATAACTTTTTTTTAACATTTTATTTACTAGTGTTTCAATTATTGATCAAAACATATAATGTTTGATGGAAATAATTAATTGACTAATGGTTAATCCATATTACTTTATGACATCTTCATGTGTGTTCAATTATTAACTTGATATATGTCACACCATCATTTTTTGTGATATATTTTTTATTAATCTGGGATAAGTATAATATAATATATGTTCAAAGATAACTCTCAACCATTTGACATTAAATGCTCACATCCTTAACATTTATGATGTTCGAACCTGAGACCTCAAAGAACTATTTATCATCTATGTTACTTGATTTTATAATTTTTGAATATAATGATGTGATATAATTAATTAAGGAAAAATGTATGGGCTCTATTAGAAAATTATATAATTTCATTATGGAAGGGATTAAGTTAGACAAAGTCTCGAGGGAAAAAAAAAACAGAAAATTTTCAAATAACTTCATTGTTAAACAGATCTACCCGTAACCCATTCTTTTGTAGTTTAGGTAAAGAAGGAATGGAATGAATGATTATTCAACAATTTGATTGCCACTAATGACAATTTCAGGAGCAAATAAAACCATTGAACATCCATGGAGTGCGCTTAATTTACTGAAATTAACAACAAAAAAAAAATTAAGATCAACAACACCAAACAATCGCTGGGTTCATTCTTTTCCTAATTTAACAAAAGAAAGCATTCCAATCTCATCCTCGAATGCTCTTTAAGAGACCAGCTCGACAAATTCCAAACATCCTAAAGGAAAAACATAACTGGAGAGAGAACTTTTAACAATTTTTCTCTTTTTGTTAGTTTTGTTGAGGATTTTTTTTTCTTAGAACGAGGAAATGATACAGAGTGGATGAACATTTCAGGAAATTGTGGCCTTTGTTAAGACAGCAGAATTTTGTGAAAACAGTGGATTAACATTGTCAAAAATTCTGGGTTTTGCCTGAAAAAAATCCGGTTTTTCTCTTTTTCTTTGTAAAGTTTTGAATTTTTTTATTAAAAAAAACAGTTTTCCAAGCCAAGGATGGACTGTTGTAGCCGCAAGAATAGATTTTTCGGAGCTGATCTCAATGGCTACACGTCAATCAAAGATTCAAAACCAGTTAATCAAAAAGAACAAGTTCTGAAGTCTCAAACACAAGCTCCACAAGCAAGACACCGTCACCAGCAGCAGCAGCAGCGGCCACCGCAATCGAACCCTTCATCGGAATGCACAGAGGCAGTTCAAGTGAGGCACGAGACAGTGTTAGGGAAGCCATTGAAAGACATTAAGGAACACTACACACTCGAACAGGAACTGGGTAGAGACCAATATGGGATAATTTACCTGTGCACCGAGAATTCAACAGGCAACACGTCGCCTGCAAATCGATATCGAAACGAAAGCTGAAAACTAAACAAGACAAAGATGTCAAGAAAGAGGCTGAAATCGTGAAGCATTAGTCCGGTAAGCCTAATATCGTCGAATTCAGGGGTGTTTATGAGGATGTACACTCTGTTAACATCCTGAATGAGCTTTGTGCTGGTGGGTGAGCTTTTCGATAGGGTCATTGCCGAGGCCATTATTCCGAGAGCCGCTGCAGCTATTTGTAGGCAAGTCCTAAACGTGGTTCAGATTTTCCATTTCATGGGAGTGATGCACCGTGATCTAAAACCGGAGAATTTCTTGTTGTCTAGCAAGGATGAAGGAGCTATGTTGAAGGCAACCGATTTTGGTTTATCCGTCTTTATCGAAGAAGGTTGGATTTCCACCCTTTCCTATTTGATTCAGATGAAGCTTTCCATTGCTGCTCATGTACTAACCCGTTTGAACTTGGTCGCAGGGAAGCAAATCGCGACATAGTCGGTAGTGCTTATTACATAGCTCCTGAAGTTCTGCGACGGAGTTACGGAAAGGAAATCGACATATGGAGTGCAGGATTATTTTGTACATTCTACTTAGTGATGTCCCTCCATTTTGGGCTGGTAATTTAGCGAATTGACATGTTTTAGCTAGTTATTGCTATTCTGTTTCTGTCATATAATGTTTGTGTTTTTCTCAACATGTACTGCAGAAACTGAGAAAGGGATACTTGAGGCTATTCTTGAAGGGTACTAGAATTCGAAAGCGATCCATGGCCTTCGATTTCCGAGAGTGCCAAGGATCTAGTGAGAAAAATGTTGACAATGGACCCCAAAGAACGGCTTAATGCACAAGCTCTTGGTCTGTAATGGTTTCTTTATACAACTTTTGATTCTGATGCCTTTGATTAACAGTAATGTTCATATTGTTAGAGCATCCTTGGCTGAAAGAAGGTGAAGCATCAGACAAGCAGATAGATTCCGCTGTTCTAACCAGATTGAAGCAATTCAGGGCAATGAATCAGCTGAAGAAGCTTGCATTGAAGATACGGTATCTAATTGGATCGAAGAAGCTTCTCCTGATGCATGCAAAACACCCATCTAGACAGTTTTTCTTTCGTTCTTCATCCAGTAATGTTGGTTTATATGAAATTCTCCAGGTCATTGCAGAAAATCTATCTGAAGAAGAGATTAAAGGTCTTAAGAAATGTTCACAAACATTGACACGGATAATAGTGGCACAATCACTTACGAAGAACTGAAAGAAGGTTTGGCTCGTCTTGGATCGAAGCTCAACGAAGCCGAAGTCAAGCAACTAATGGAAGCTGTAAGTATCTACCCAAATTGTTTACACTTTTGCTCAAGCTGATTATTGAAAATTTATGTGCAATGCATTTTCAGGCTGATGTGGATGAAATGGAACGATAGACTATATTGGATTTATCTCAGCTACAATGCATAGACACAGACACGAACACCTGTACAAAGCATTCCAGCATTTCGACAGATAACAGCGGGTGAGTTCCGAGTTTTCATGTTATCATTATTGTAGTTACATCCTTTTTACTATCAAATGCTAAACTGTCTGCAACGCCGCATTATACATCGAACTCACTGTCTACTATCTCTGTTTTGGTTTCGTACTCTCGTTTACGACTTTCTGGATCTTCTCCTGGACGCTTGAGTATTTTTTCAGGACAAATTCCTGGACTGCCCTTTGTTTGATTCATATAAACTAAACGTATATCGTTGTTTGCAGGTTCATTACAATGGACGAACTAGAGGCTGCTATGAAGGAATATGGAATGGGTGATGAAGCCAACATCAAGCAAATAATCACCGAGGTGGATACCGTTAACGTAAGTTTGTTTCCGAATCAAACTCGGTATTTTCTTATAATTACATTACCTGTACTGATGGCGTTTATATTAATCAGGATGGGGGAATCAACTACGACGAGTTCTGCATGATGAGAAGTGGAGCACAAACCGGAAGGCTTTTTAGATGCCTTTTGGATGTTCCATCACGAGCGCTATAGCTGAGTTGCTTATGACTAAAGTAACCTAATTAACAGAGTGCCACCAAAGGTATCCGGTGTCTCTAATGTTGAAGAATCGGAAAAGTAAACGAAAGAACACAAGAATTTTAACGAGGTTCGGCAATGTGCTTACGTCCTCGGTGCCTAGGCGTTCGCTTTTCTCACTCCGCTCCATCCCCTGTCCTCTTTACCGGTATATTTATGAGTCATACCTTACATCTAACTATCCTGATCCTAAAACGGGTAATTCGAGGATACGAGAGTATGAATTCGGATCCGTTCGAGTTGAATTCTTGTTTATGTATATCTACATTCTGAATGTATCTATCATTTTCCGAGTTCTATTATTGATTATCATCTTCTGTCCTTTCATTACTCACGTATATGGTATTTCAATGTTACTATACTGAACCGCATCGGTAAAAAACTTAGCTCCGGTGACTGCTAACCCTTCTTCCTTCTTTATAAGAACTTAGGCCACCGGAACCACGTAGATTATAAAGTTCTCTGTTCCCCCATTAAGCCTTCAACAGTTCGATAATAATACAAATACGATTAGAGTACTCAGTCTAAAGATGTAATACCTCAAACACGATTATAACACATGAAAACAACAATACGAACACGATAAGAATACTCAGGTCTAAAGATGTTTATCTTTCGTTTCGCGGTCGTAACTGTGAGCTATGTGTTGAACCCCAGTACTTCTCGATCTCCTCTGCTGTCCTTCCAGGGATTCTCCCAGCAATCAAAGACCACCTGATGCATGCAAATACACCATTAAAATTACAGAGACACATATGTATACATCTTGTGTAATGATGGATAAACCTTTGTCCAACTAAATTAAACATTCTGGCAATAAGCATCTCTTCATCCTCAGAGAATTCCACCATCGTCTCCTCAGTTCTTCCCTCTGCAACAATATAAACAAACAAACATTAAAAGAGAAACGAAGCTCAAAGATTGTAAAAGATTATGCAATTATGAGACCTTTGGGGTTGGTCGAGCCGTGACGATCGGAGTCTCCCATGGTTTCCCCACACGAAGAGCCTGTACTGCTAGTAGCCATGCATGGTGTACTGAGACCATGAGTTCGCAGTATTTATGTGATTAAAAATCAACAGTGGAGAAGACTGTTAGTTCCGAAAGTTGATAAGTCGTTGAGGTTTCGGCCTAGTGCTGGAGTTTGGATTTTAGTGTCTGAAAACATGCTGCTGCTAAGTGCATTGTTGCTGATTCCTTTTGTCCCTGCAAAAGATCATCAAATCCTTTTTACATCATTGACTCCTGGTTATATCTGTTTGTCATGTTGTAGCCATTGCGTTTTCATCCGCAACTATATAATTTGGCATTACCTGACGGAGATGAGGTTCAAATCATTACTGAATTATTACAACAAGACAAGAGAATATTATAAACATGTTTACACACATGAAACGTTATCAGAGAGTTTAAAGCATGTTTACACAATATCCGGCATGAAAGTCTCGATATCGACTTATGTTATTCGAAATCAGGAATAAGTTTTGAATATATTTAGTATAATAAGAATCTTACCTTCACAGGTATCCACTTTTAACATGAAATAAAAAGTTATCGCTAACCAAATTTAGGATGCTGCTTTTGAGAAATACATATAAAAATGTACATAGCTAAAAAGGGAAATGAACCCGAAACTCAGCATTCTTGAAAAGATAACGTCCAATTAGTTCAAAGTTCGAATCTCAACATCTTCAATACTTTTATGTGCTCGAACTAAAAAAATATTGTAAATTAATAATTAAATAATCCTAAGTAAAGCAAATACTATGGTAAAAGTGTTGAAAGTGGTATAGAAAATATCACAACATATATGAGGAAAGGGGCTTTGATTATTACCCTAATGTATCAACATTTTGACTATTCGGAGGGTCTCTTTTTTTATTTATATTTTCTTGCAAAAGAAGGCATTAATTGGTAAACTTTATGAAATCATTAAATTAACTTGGGTTATCTTAATTATTTGTGTATTTGGTCTTTGAATTTGTAAAATTTATTTGATTACGTAATGTTCGATGTATGAATTACTTATTGAAGAAGATAGGCTATTACCTATTTAAAAAAGAAGCAGAAGAAGAAGAAGATAGGCTTATATATTAATTTATTTATTGTTCCATATAAGCTGAATGATTTTATCTAATTTTTGATGAAGTTGATCACCCAATTTCATTTAAATAAATCATAGTCGGTCCTAATTCTGTCTAAAGACCTAATTTTCATATAAAACATGTTTTGACTTTCTGCCACTTTGATCAAAGTTATATACAAAATGAATAAAATATTATAAATATAGCACAAGATGAATAAATTATATACAAATTTTTTTTATCAAAGTATATACAAAATGAATAAATATATTTTTATGTAAAATATTATGATTGTAACGATATCCAATATTTATTAGTTTTAAACTTATGTAGGGCATATTAAGTGCTAATCAATCAGAAATTTGATGATACTTATTTTTAATGATTTTATCAAGATAATAAAGTTGATAGAATATTGAATTATGATTCATAAATTTCTTATTTGTAATCACATATTGTTTTGATTTAATTATATTTCCATATTTTATAATTATTAAATAGATTATTTTATTACTTAATATAAATAAATAATATTATAAAAATAAGCTCACACGTTCAAAATAAAATTATAAATCAAGAACGGACAAATATAACAACAACAATTACTTTCTTATTCCAATTTGCAAAGAATATGGTTAGGGTACATCTATTTTTATGCATCAACCATGAAATTTCCACATGTAAATTCATGATTCAACCTATATGTGTAAACATCTTCCTCTTACAAAAATTTTACAAATCTATACCATGTTTAATTGAATGAATCAAAGAATTAATCAATGGTGCCACCTTCTACACGAGAATATCTGGATTTTTTATCCATCCCTCAGTTCTGATAACTTCCCAGTTGCAATGCCACCTTCATTTCAAACAACTCCCCATTTTCTCTTCTCTCCAGATCAGATTCATCCAACGTTGATTCAATCGATTCTTGTACAAGCTTAAAGAATCCCGCGTTGTTCCTATACATCTCGAACACTACCCACTTGTGCACCGTGCTCGAACGTGTTAACAGTTGAAGCTAAAGCTCCTGCGACGGCCGCCATTGTTGCAGCCCAAGGATTGTTGGAACAAACCATTAAAGCAGATGCAAATCCAGTAAGTAATGGTCCTGTTTTGGCTAAAACCTTGTTTATCTTCAATGCTTGTTGCCTAATCTCTCGTAATCTTCACTGTCTTTTTTCTTTATCACCTCAACCCACTTCCCTCATTTCCATTTCCAATTCCTTCGTCCACCCGTTGCTGTTGCTTTTCACCTCTCCATTGAAACGCTTCTCTGCTTTGTTTCTCGGCCACCAAACAGCAGGCTGTAAAGTTTCTGGGAATTTTTCAAGCATTACACCGAGCAAAGGGAGAGGGTAAGCTTTGTCAAGTGCCAACACTTTCTCCATGGCGTCGTTCACATCTTCTTGGGTGGGTGATCCAACAGCAACTAGGGTTTTTATTTGGTTTTCCAGCTGCTTAAACAATCTCGTGGCATTGCGTTGCTCTTCAACAAGCTGTGAAGGTTGCATCGTGTTCTCAACACCACATCCCAGTGGCTGATAGAAACAGAACAGTGGATGCCAACTTTAAACCCACCCCAGAGCCGCCGCCGCCAGTGGCAGCAGCAGCAACACCAGCCATGGTGCTTGCAGTGAGAGTCACCATGTTGATGGAGTTAAGCAGAAGGGTGTTCCAGTTAACCCGTTGTTCTCCGATGTTTTGATGCATCTCCACTCTATCAGCTACCGCTTCTAAGATAGCATAAACTTGTTCTAAAGTAGCCATTGAAGCAGACGAGCTTTCTGCTGCAATGGTGTCTCGTTAACCTTTTTTTCGATCGGGATTGTATTGATGAATCCATAAGCTTGTAAGAAGCCATATGATTATGGATTTGACGAAAGCAGCAGAAGAAATTAGAATTATTTTGAGATTTGATCTTCGAGCAAAGCAAGAATCAAATATTGGATGTTTAGATGATTTTTTTAGAGATGAAAGGTTAGGGTTCATTGGAGGTGATTTATATAGCAACTCATGGATACTGGGTCTGGTCAGGTCATCTGTTGGAAATTTTGACTGAACGATTGAATTGACTAAGCCGTCCCATTACATATTGGCTGACCTATTAAACTTTGTTTTGTTCAATTTTTATGTCAAACTAAAAAGTATTTGACTGCGTTTCAGTTGATGAAGAAGTAAAACAGATAAAATTATCGATAAGCATGGAATGTTGCAATAAATAATTATAACTACTAATTATATTAAACAAATAACCTCTTAATTATATTAAAAAATTATATTACTAATTTATTTAACATTCAATTTTCTTAAATATTAGTATTTTTTGAAAAAAAAATTGAATCCATCAAATCTCCATTCAATAATATTAAATCATCTACATTGTTTCATATATATTTTCTTGCAAAAGAAGGCATCCATGTAAACCAATTGAATTAAACTTGAGTTCGCTCTGTCATATTTATTTATTTTATTTTTATTTTATTTGGGAGTAGTTGAAAATTATATATATTTGGATAAAATAGTTGAAACCTTTAGATATACATATATTATCGTGCTTTTGTTGAATTTGTAAACTTTATTTGATTATGTAATGTTGACCTCACAAATTAATTTGAATAATCATAGGCACCCTTATTTTTCTAACATTTTTATTATATTACTAGACTTCTCAACATATTTATTCAAATTTCGGTTTACTTTTATTATAATTACTCATTTAACCATTGTTATAATATATTATGATCGTAATTATTTATTATAATTTTTTTCTTCAAAAGTTTCAAATTAACAAAACTAACGTGTATGTTTTTTTTTGGCATGCATGATCGTGAATGTCCTGATCAATTAAATTGATTATTTGATTTGAATTTTGAATTCTAATATCAATTAATATTTAAAAAATTAATTTTGAACATTCACGAACCAAAAAAAATAGTCTGTATGGATCAAAAAACGGATCTAGATAATAGCTTAATTGTAAAGGGCAAGCAATAGGATGGATTGTTGAATCGTCTTCTTGAAATTTTTAAATTATCATATATTTTAGAAATTTTATTTTTTATTAAAATATTTTTGCTCCAAAAAAATTTAAAAGTTAAATCATTTCAAAATTTTAAAGTTTGATCCTTTAATATAAAAATTGTGTCTATCTCTATAAGCAGACATGATATGCAAGGGGCCTAGACAAATTAAAAGGGGTGGTGCGGATGGGTTGAAGGGGAGTTGTCTGGGTTTTGAAGTTGTATTATTGCACGTGTCATTGGCGAAAGTCAGGTGACCCGGTCAGTTTGGTGACATACCATTACCATCAACTGGTCTAATTTGTAACTCTAACATTTAAGCATGTCATTAAGTTTCAAAGATTACACCTTTTCCTCCAAACCAAACATGTTCGATACAATCCATGCATGCAATTGCAGAGGCGTTGAATGCTTCAAGCAGCCTCTTCTTTCTTTTATTTAGTTGTTATTGAATTGAAAATTATAATCTGATCGATTCAACAAACATTAATCCAATTCTTACGACAATCTTTATTATCACTTTTAAAACTAATTCAATCATGATAATATGATCGATTCCTCCAACGGTCCAATTTATCACCTTTGGCACTAAGATTCAGATCATGATATTATAATCTTCTTCTGTAATTATCAACGGTAAAAAATAGTTTATGCGATATGATGTTTATTGCTTTTATTTAGTTTTGTTGATGATAAAAAGTAAGTTGTGACAACTTTCATAAATTTAATCCTTTTAATTTAGACGAAGAATCAAGATTAGTAGTTCAAATGAGCTAAAGAGGAGACATCTGGTGTGGTGATAGACATCTAGATAGGGAATCTCCCTTACGATTCATTCTCTAGTCATGTGTATTGGTTTTTATATTGACTCTTAATGCTGGTGTCAAGCATAGAACCATTATAGTTACTCATAGGTTGATTGGGCAATTAGATTTGACTACATGACAGTAGATTTGACTTTGATAGATCATGTGGGCCTGTCAGGGGTCATGTTATGAGATTGTAGCCGTTTGAAGGATATGAGACTTTGGAGGCTTCTAGGAGCTTAGGAGGTCTCAATTGACGTAGGTTTGACAATGGAGGTGTGGCTTATGGAGGAGAACTAGAAGAGATGTAACAATTTTCACTCTTTAATTGAGATAATTCCATAAAATGGCTTGATCAGAGACTCGTGTACAAAAACATTCATTACATTTAAGGATTCGTTTCTTGAGAATCATCGTGATGATCACTTGTAAGCAGCTGGTGGCTCATATGTGTAGCATTCCATTATTGGCGTAGTCTGGAGGCGCAACATGCGATAGCTAGGAGAAAGTTGTGTTGTGACTATTTAAGGGGAAAATTAGGGCAAAATCTCCAATTCTACTCTCTTTTGCTCTTGATTTTCATTCGTTCTATGTGAAAATTTCTGTAATTTTTTCTTTTTTCCTTTAAATTTCTTCTTGACAAGATGAATAAGAGTATCACAAAAGGAGGAAGATTGTAACGCAGAAAGTAGAGATGAATCAACTGTTCCTGATGGTTGAAGGTTCCTTCATGTGCATGACTGACCAAAATGAGGCCAAAAATCTTTTAGTTATGGAGTTGGGTCCAAAATTTCTTAAGTACCATGCCGTCTGGATGATTATAGTAAGATCACAAAGTAGGGATCGAGAGTGATTCTATATGCCTCTGTTCATTTTAGAGACTGGATTCCATCTCCCTAGTTATTATTTTGTTACGTGTATTTAATTTTTATATTTTTAATTATTATATATATCAAATTTATAATGATTAATATCATCTGTACATAGCATGAGTTTAAAATTAATCTTATGATTTTGTATCTTTTAAAGTTAATATTTTATGCAATAATGAAGTATATATATTTTTTAACATTGAAATGAAGTATATATTTTATGTATCATTAGTGGTGATGACACACATAATTAATAAATTAAGAGCTGATTCAGTTTTTACAGCATTCGACAAACCCGTAAATATGATCCATCCAAATACCATATATTCGTTAAGAATGATTAAAATTTAAAACCAACATAATTTATATTAAATTAATAATAATAATTCATTTCACAGTAATATTAGAGATCATAATATTAATTTAATATTAAATGATTGAAATTATTTTAACATTTATGATCTTATATTCAACTTAGATTAATAAATAATAATAATAATAATATTCATTTCAAATATATTATATATATTAGGGGGTCTTTGATAAAATAACAAAGAATACTTAAAAGATCAATCGACGACTCGTCGTTGCCAACGAGAATGGCAGTCCTTATTGACTCCTTTCCCTCTCTTCATCTTTAACTCTCAGAATCTCACATTGATCCCATACTCTGCAGATTCACAATACTTACTTTCACCCTCCACTTTTCTTTTGGTTTTTGACCCTTTTCTCTATTCGGGTTCCTAAAAAAGGCATTTTAAAGATGATTCAATTTGTACATGATGATATTCTCGGAGATGGCGGTGATCATGGTATTGTCGTTCAAGAACCCGTTTAGGAAGTTGGTGATAATGGGTCTGGATCGGCTCAAGAGGGGACGAGGCCCGGTGGTGGTTAAGACGGTGGCCGGAACGGTGTTCGTTGTGATGATGTCGAACCTATACAGCGTGATGGAGATCCAGAAGCGTTGGGCCGATGATGGAGTGACTAATCCAACGAACCAGATTCTCATGGTTACAACCCTCCTCGAAGCTACTCTCATGGGTAATTGAATTCTTTCTTCGATTCTCTTGAAGTCTAGCTGTTGACTGCCAATTCTCGTGTCTAATTGGCATCTTAAAGCAAAGGAGGAAGAAGCTCTGATTTTTTTATTCAATTGCCTTCTTTTCTCCTGCTGGTTCAATTGGCTGAAGATTGAAATATAAATTAGGCAGGCTGCTATGTTATAATTGTGATTATTTTACCAATTCATGGAGCTCGATGCTTTCTAAGTAAGGTTTTAGATTCGAATTTTGTGAACGAAATAAAAAGGGAGAGTTTTCCCCTGCTCAAGGGTCCTACCTTGTTCGAGTTCAGATATAACTTCGTTTCCCTTAATTTTTTAATATAATTTCCTAAATTCGTTCAAATAATATCATACATCTATCTCTGTCGGGTAACATAGTCTAGGACTACTTTGTGAAAATGTATTCTTTACCTTAGGGCAGTGCAAAATTTTCATTTTCTCTCTGGGTTTTAATGGTAACTTGTTGCAGGGGGCACACTTTTCCTATCACTAATGATAGATAGATTCACCATTATATCAAAGAACTCCGGATAAGGAGGAAAAGCATAGATGCTCTCAGGAAAAAAGTTGATTTGGACAAAGTTAAATCTTTGGAGGAAGAAGTAACCACTCTGTGTGGGAAACTTAAGCAGTCGGAGTCCGATATCGAGACAAAGACTAAACAGATCAGTGCTGCAGAAGTTAATTCAGTTGCTTTAAGGAAACAATCCGAAGGTTTGCTTCTCGAGTATGATCGACTGCTCGAGGAGAACGAAAACCTCCGGAGCCAATTGAAATCTTTGGACTGGAAATTATCGCAATCAGATAGTAAGAAGAATATGTAAGGAACTGAGCATTTCTTGCTAATTGTGCTTTCGATTCCATTTTTTTATTTTCAGTATAGTCTCGGGAGTTGTCGAATAGAATTGTTGGTTGCTGATTACTTGAATACATGCATTTTGAAGTGTTACAAACTTTTAAGGCTAAAGCAATTAGCATCTGTCAGTATTTTGGGGGATTAATGTGCATTACTTAAGTGGAAATGAAATGTTGAATGGATGAGTTTTGGAAACCATTCCAAGATTTTTCGTGTTAAGTTTTTGCTGTTAGTGTTTTAACTCAGATCGAGATCGGGTGAGTTTCAGTTATATATACATGGAATTCGGGTTGGGATCGGTGTCAGGTATAATAAATGGAAGTCGGGTCGGAATCGATGTCGGAAAAAAACTACCACAGTACAATTGAGAGTGAACTGTAACTTGATTTTGACTCGATTTAAATTTCAATATAATTTAATCTGTTCCGAATTCGATCTCGAAAATAAATAGTATATCCGATCCAATAAAGCACATAAGTTAATCATCACATACATACATATTGTCCTCAAACCTTCTTAAACCGTTAAAGAACAAAAGCAAAGTATATATGTCAGAAAAGTATAAAAGAAAAAGCAAAAGTGAGAAACAGCATACATATTCTCTTTGTTTCTCTTTGAATTTCTTGACATTAAAACAATACATATCCCTGTGGAGAAGCTAAGAACACAGCTTCCGCTATTACTTCAATGGATTCTCTGATCTTCCCCAACAATAAAATTACTTCATTTCTCTGTTTATGTTCCTTGATCATTCCATTTCTTAGCCTCATAGAAGCTCAAGCAAGACTTTGTAGAACAACCGGTGGTGATATCCCTATAAACTACCCTTTCGGGATCGACGATGGATGTGGCAGTCCTTATTACCGACACATGCTTGTTTGCTCCAACCTTGGTAAGCTTCAGCTCCGTACGCCTTCCGGTCGGTACCCTGTCCGCAGCATTAGTTACTCCGATCCTCAGATCCTCGTCACTGATCCATTGATGGAATTGTCAGGACGGTGATAACTTCCGTCCCTCGCCTTTAGCCTCGATACGAGCACGCCTTTCACGCTGTCCTCTCAAAACGATTTCCTCTTCTTCAAATGCAGTGAGGAATATGTGATCGTTGAGCCGAAACCTATCTTCTGCGAGAGATTCCCGGACCAGTGCTATTCGTCATGCGACAGCGCTAGTTATCTTTGCAGGCATTTACCTGAATGCGCCACTGCACTTAATGGTAGTTCTTGCTGCTCATACTACCCGAAAGCAACCGAGTTCCTAAGGCTGATCTGCGGTATTGCGCCTCATATACGAGTGTGTATTGGAAATCAGTTGGATCAACCACTGATTCTCCTTATAGCCAGGTGCCGGAATACGGAATCCGGGTAGATTTCGATGTTCCGGTCACAACACACTGCCTCCAGTGTCAGGATCCATCGAAGGGTGCTGGAACATGTGGATTCGACACACAAACACACAACTTCCTTTGTCTATGCAAGGAGGGAAACGTCACCTCCTATTGTAAAGGTATGTTTGTCATGAGTCGTGACCCCTTCAACTTTGAGGGTTAAATTACATTTTAACTCCCTCGATTTTTATGGTCTAATTACATTTTAAGACCATATTCGTTTCAAATTTTATTAACTTAATCCTTTCATTGTTCAATCCTGGCTACGCCCTGATTTACCTGAGTTTTCCCCCCTTTTTATTGATCTGCTATAATCACTTTATTTTATGTGTAGATCATGACATTTCAAGGCACAAAAGAGCAGGTGTCATTGCAGGTGAAAATATCAGTAATTATGATCGTGTATGAATTCTTGGTTGTGTCGTATTTATAGTGATTATCGAGCTTAATAGATGTTATTGTAATGGCAGGGACTGTAACAGGAGTTTCAGCGGCTGGGATCATAGGAATCGAGGTAGGTGTGTGGGTGTTAATTTCATTTCATGAATAATTATTGCTTGTGATTTTTCATCCAAATTAGAAGGATGAACCGCCTACGATCGTCACAATCCCACTTATTCCATCAATAGATAACAATTTTATTTTAAAACTTTAATTTAATTATTTTATATAAAAATTCTACTAATAGAATAAAAAAATTGAATATCATAATAATACTTAATCCACAACAAATATATAATGATATATATTTTGCACAACAATTCAAATTACATAATTCAAAGATATAACTTAAAATAAAAGTTTAAAAAATAAAGAAAAACAATTAAATTTAGAATGGTGGAGATTAAAATAAATAATTTGAGAAACAATTTAGAATCTTATGATGAAATAATTTAAGAAATTTAGAATTTAGAATGTTATGGTGAAATAATTTAACAGATTGAGAATTTATAATGTTAGGGTAAATTAATTTGAAAATTATGAATAAAAAAATTAATATAAAATAAAAATAAAAAGTTGAGAACCCGATACTTGCTGGCTCGAGGGCCAAAAATTTTAGCCCTCAACCGACCCTCGACTCATGAAAAATAATAAATTAAATACTTGACCTGAAAATTCAAAAAAAATTATCTGAATCGACAGATAAATAGATCAAATAATTTTAAATACCGTAATCATGACGCTACTTTCCTCATCAACAAATAATAATTCAACTTTCAAAATTTAATTTAATTAATTTATATAAAAAATTACTAAACAAATAAAATGTTTAAAATGTAAATAATAATACTAATTATCCACCTATATATATATATATTCTAACCATTTGCTTTGTTATTAGGTTTACGTGACGTGACCAAAGCTTTTTCTTTATCCGGCACATAAAACATTATGGGTTTGAATCAACAATACATTGTTGATATTTCTGTAGGAATTTGATTTAAACCAAATGATGAAAAAAAGTGAAAGGCAAACCATTACCTTGTGATGTCATCTGGGATTGTATAATCTATGATGGCGAAGACAAAGAACCATGAAAGATTTTCAATGAGACTTATTTAAAACCTTTTACGTTTCACAAGTTGATGAAGATGCAAGGGAAGAGCCAGTCGGATCATTGGTTGCGGCACTTGGAAAGCTCAAAGAACCAAAGATGTTAAAGATTCCAACAACCACCTTATAGGGTACAAAAAACTTTTGTTTTCAGGTTAAAGGTTTGAATGGTTTCAACAAACTTTGGCTGATGCGTGAGTTTTCACTTGTTGGAGACGATCAAGTAAGTTCCGTATTATATTATCTTCGTCAGTTGTGGAATTTGGTGATAGAGTTTGGGGAATCTTAAAATTTTTAAAAATTCAGAGGTTTAAATTAAATTTTTTGAAGGGTTTAGTTTACATTTTTTTCTAAAAATTATGATATAACTAAAATTTTTGAAATTTTAAAAGACTTAATAATTTCTTTTTAAAATTATAGGATGGGGTTTAATATGATTTTCTAAAAATTCTAAAAGGGATAAATTATTTTTTTTGAAAATTTTTAATAATTTAAATTATAATTTTAATATTTTTGCCTTAAAAAAGGTGAGGAAAAAGCTAGTCTAGGTACATTCTTTTTCACTCTTATTACAATGATAAAACTCACTCCTATTTATACATTTTAGTGGTCATTAGATTGTTAATTAAGGTTAACATCTTAGCCATTTAACATTACAAATATCTAGATTCTTCTAATAGATAATTATAGACATAAGATTAAATAATAAAAATATCTAGATTATTTTATGGATATATCTATACATCTACTCTTTCTATATTAATCTAGAATGTTCCCAAGATATATATCCTAAATGATAATTATATATTTACCTATAAGTTTTATTGGATTTCAACAACAATGTTCAATCAACCTTATCTTAAACTATTTAATCTTTTAGTCCCTAAATTTAGTATGATCCTGATAAAATGCATTGAATACCCCATAAACTGTCATATAACATGCTTGAAACAAAGTATAACATGTCTCAAATCTAAGTATATAGCACATATACCCACCATGTTTCATAATAGACCATCATTAAAATGTATTCGTCCATTTGTTTTGAAATTTCATTCTAATCCTTGTTTCATCCAGCTCAGTTAGTAGAGCACAAGGTTCTTAACATTGAGGTCGTGGGATCGAGTCCCACGGAGGGCGTTTTATAATTCGGAGGTCTCTTACGGAAACTGCTCTCAACCTGGTGTTGGGGCAGTCTACTATCTTACCTCCCCCTTACCCCATACATATGGGAAAAAGGGACAACCATTTATTCTAATCCTTGTTTCATTCATGCCAATATTTTGGGCATGAAACATTATTTATAGCTCTACTATTGTGTCACAACCAGAGACATAGAAGAAGTGTGTGTGTGCTCGTACATGAGCCTATGTGTATGTGTAATCTTTTAAAAGTTAAAATTCATGAACCCACATAATAAATATATATTTAAAATAAAATCATATATATATATATATATATATTAAATTAAAAAAATACTTTTAAAAGAATTATCTTTAACTAGGATGAAACATTTTATAATTTTATTAAAGTCACTTTATAATTTTATTGAAGTCATCAACTTTAAGAAGATGAACAACCAAAGAAGGAAAAATACATAATTTTTTGTATTTTAAAATAAAAATGACAAAAGAAATAGATATATTATTTTTAATAAATAATATTTAATTGATTTTTTTAAATAAATACATAAATTTTGTATTTTAAAATAAAAATGACACAAGAAAATGGATTAATTGTTTTTAATAAATAATATTTAATTGATTTCTAAACTTTAAAGTAATATACATATGTTTTGCAATCGATTTTTTTTATTAAATAAAGAAGTATTATATTATATAAATATTGAGATTCGAACTCACACATGAGATGAATATAATTAACTACTCAACCGATTAATAGATGCATGAAACAATCGAATTTATGCGTTCTTTCTATATATGTATATTGGTTCACTAATATCATCATCTAAGTCTAATAAAATATTAATTCCTTTCTACTTTTTTTTTATTTTACAGAATGATTATGTTCTGTGTGCAATCAAAAACAAAATTGCAGTTGATAATGATGAGCCGCCAGAAAGAAGACAAGAAATAGCGATTCGATTGAAGAAATCAAGCTACGCCAACACCATCTCTTCCCACGTCAAATATTGAAGAAGAATTTGCGGTTCAAAATATTGATGACACGATTAATTTTTTGGAGTCAGATCATTATGAAGTACTTGGAGATCTTCTCGATGATAAAAATAATGTTTATTTCACTTTTGTAAATTTGATTTAGTTGTGTTGTATTATTATCCTTTAATTAAGATTACAGAGGTTTTTAACGAAACACACTATTTAAATATGTGTTTTATTAATAAAATTATTTTTCTAAACAAAAATTGTCTGCAGACTCATTTTCAGCAGCTTCCCTTTCCTGTTCCTCCAACACAGCAATCTGCATGCCCAACCAATCAAAAAAATTATATGTTTTACAAACCGATAACTTAACTGATCCCTAAAATTTGCTATAAAAAGCCATTTGACAAACCTCTGATTATTTAACCCAAAACATAACACGAATACTCGACAAAAGCATTTGTCATACATGTTACAAATGAACAAAAGCAGAAGCACCGTGCATAATGCCCATGGAATGCAATTAGCAAACTCGACAACACATCATACAATCAGAATATTAAAGGGATTGAAAACCGAGGCAAGGCTTCCCACATCAGATGCCATATGGTTTAGCTCTGTCATACAATTTCACAGTAAGATTACCACAACCAAGTTACTTAAAGCAACTACATCAGATGTTGTAGACTAAAGGATTGTTTCCAAAACTCGTATCCATGACCTCTAATCACAAAGTATCCTGAAACTGCATTATATTATGGTTTTTAAAACATTCCCAAACCTGAAACTGCATCTATAAGCATGAACACAACAAGAAACTTGATTCTCTACATCCTTTAAGCATAATTTTCACATTAGCTTTGCAATAAAAAATTGATATAAGCAAGCCAGGAATAGATTTGGTTAATACACTGAAATCATTGATTTCCTAAAATTTTGCCTTAGAACTTTTGACCCAAAGGAATAAAATCAAATAAACATTAGAGAATCAATAGCAAAATTCCACCTACCCAAATCTCCATTTGTCATAATAGTCTTGAGAAATCCTTAAAAAACTTCAAAGCAGCTAATAACAAGCCAAATCAAGGTTACCTTGGTTTGAAAGTATGGGTTAATTGTGTGTGGGCAGTTGTAGATTGCACGGGCGAATCAGAAGCGCTTAATATTAAAAATTACTAAGTAAATATTATAAAAATTAAAATTTATATAAAAAAAAATTACCATGTTTATTTTTAAAAAAATTCTTTCAAAATCTTCATCTTATCATGATTTAGTGTTCAAATATTCAATTATGTTACGATAAATGAGGTTTTTTTTTTACTATCGCCAAGATTGTTAAAACAAAATATTTAAATGATTAAATGTTTTCATCCTCGTACATTAATGCGGGGACAATAAATCTGAAATACGCGTTGATTGAACATTTAACTCCCTATTAAGGTTTATTTATATTAATCAACGATTTATGGCTTAATATACTTACAGAGTGAAAAACATAAACCAATGCCACTGCCTAAAGCAAATGAAAAACAAGATGTCACCATATACAAAATCGTTTTCGAAATCATGTATCGTACATGCTTGGGAAAGGAATGAGACGATAGGTTGCATTAGCCACATACATATATATTAAGGATGTCCGAGTCTTTCCAGCAACACCTGCTGAGCTTTTACGACAGATTCTGCTGCTCCTCGAAAGTAAGGTTTGTCAAGATCTGCATACCAAGAAACAGTCTAACATCGTTTAAGATTATAGTTCCAAAATAAAAACAGCCTAAAAGATCTTTTACTGGTCCAAGATCACTTCAACCGAGATGCCTGGCTTACAATGAATGACTGGTGATAGATGTATGCAAAGACCGCCATCACCATCTATATGTAATGATCGAACAAGTCAAGAGTCGCATAGATATATTGAAGCAGTGCTCTATGAAAGACTCTTTATGTAGGTGGAAAAACTTCAAAAATTTGAACATATCTGTATAGGACACAACCTATATCTCACATTGACGCTCGAGTTTGAGTAATATAGACTGACTCGACATTAATTGAAACGTTTGATTAGGATAAAAAGTTGGAATTTTGCCTGGCAATCCATTCTATCTGTATTCCACCGTGCCGGGAATGCTATCACCAAAGTCTATAGAAAATATTTAAAGTTGGAGTTAACACAAGTTATAGCAAAAATCTGAACAGAGAATAGGAAAGAAGTTCACACCTTGATTTTAAAAGCTCTTTTGAAACCACTTGCAAAAAACCCCCCGAAAGGTGCTATGATTGATGCAAACAAACCAAGGCATAAAGCATGCCACTGAACTGGCAAAATAGAGATCCCCTGCCAAGGAAGCTGCAAAAAAAAATAACAAATTAACCTTTAAACCTGTTCTATTAAAGTTCCCAGCGTTTAAATATATGCTAGGACTTTTCATTCTCTCTAAAGTACCCATGTCCGGCGTACACATATCCGAACATGGAATAGAGTCTGAGTAGCATAGCTTAGAATTGACATCAGGACTTAAAGGACCAAGCACTTTGACTTGAGATGATAGTCATTCAACAAACAGACATAGATGACACTAAACCTATATTCTACAAGCAGATCTCGTCCACCATAGCGGTTAAATTTAGTAAGAGATGCATCCAAATCGAACAAAAAGTTTTCTGTTGACAGTCCACCAGAATTGAAGCATATAGTGTTTCCCTTTAAACCAGGAAGTTCGGAACTATCAGACTAGAAATCCATGCTGAAACTTTTATGGGCAAGTTAAATCACAATCCTCTCTTTCAAGCAAAACCAGATCATACCAACTCAAGGAATAATTATGGCAATAGATTCATATACAAATTGTAAGCTTACCAATTGACGAATCCATTCTGGTAAAGTATAATACTCTGGCTTAAACAGAGGACCTGGGTCACATTGAAGCCAACCAGTTGATAAATCCTGCAAACAGTACCCTCACACCCTGAGTTTTCTGAAAAAGAAAGTGGAATGCTATGCTTCTTGAAGAATCAAAGAATAGGTTTGTGATCAATAATTACCTTCCTTGGACAGGTTAGCCACTGGAAACGACCCAAGATATTTGCAAGCTGCATGTGCAAAAACTTACACCATGTTATGAGCACATTTAGGATGAAAATATGAAAATAAAACAAAAGGAACATAACTTTAACAAGATGATTAAAGATTTAAAATGAAAATATGCGAAGAAAATGAACACAAAAATGAGTGTTTATAGCATACTTGTTCTTCAGCACTGTTATCAAGGCACTAACACTGGATATTAAAGGTTTAGGAAGAGCTTCAAATTCATGCTTAAGAGAACATGGCGCTCAATAAATCCTCTACAATTAAAGGTTGAGAACGATGCTTGTCACTGCATAATCTATTAAACTTGTCAGGCATGTAAACTGTCAACTGTAACTAGCGTTCATACCACAGAGAAAATGCTACTACGCATTAACCTTTTCATTAAGATTGGATTTGATTATTATACAGTCACCTGGACTACAAAGAAACCCTGACTACAAAGAAGATGGAGTCAAATGCAAAATAGGAAAGTAAAAAGCAATGCTCACCACAAATGCAGAGATCATAGTTGTAACAGATGCTCCAATGAATCCCTCCCATGTTTTCTTTGGAGATAATTTGATTAATGGTGTTCTTCCAAAGAAGAACCCCAACAATATAAGCAAAAATGTCGTTGATAACAATAAGCGATGCAGGAAGAAGAAACCTGGGAAGAAAGGACGTCTTTGGTTAAGCAGAAGAAGACAGCGGTGAAGGATAGGGAAAGAGAGAATACAGTAAGTTTCACATTCAAATGATTAAAATTACAAAACAGAGATCCTTCTTTATTTTTCATCTTGACTGTGTACATCTGTTATTAACTGACCCAATAGGAAGCATGTTCCAGAAGGAAAAGTTACCAAAAAATTCCTTCAAAGATGGCCACAGTAAAGGATGACTGTGTGAATACCACAATCAGAATCATGTGTCCATGCATACTGGCGAAACTGATACTTGTACATGTTCTTCTTCAATGTAAGTATAAACCACATAAAACCTGATCCCAAGAACCCATCACAAAAAAGGAAAAGATATCAATGGCCTTGGGTATTAATTATACAAAAAGGTGAAATCCATATGACAAGTAAGAAAACCATCTAGGACATAAGAACAAAATATAGGCATTCACAGAATAAAGAACAACTAGCCCCACTTCGGTCCAAACTGAAATTTTAGATATCAATTGATGCATCCTGGACATTATTATTCTTCCATATTTGAATCAGAACAAATAAAATAAAAAGCTTAGCAAACCTGCAATACAAGAAGTAACAGATAGCCATTTGATACTTGAAAAGGCTGCTGGCAAACTGATACAAATACTTGTCCGGAGTTACAGAATTGACAAGTGGTTGATTGAGAAGGCGGCCATATACAAATAACATTGCAGTGAAGAAGAAGTGCCTGCCATAAAACAAAGTTGTTCAAGACTAACTTCTACGAGGCGAAAAATCTTAGTTGCTGTAGGCAAATATTCTCACCAATTTAATAGCCTAAATCCCGGAAGGTGCCTATCTTCATGTGCTTTCCTGAGTAGATTAAATAGTTCTCTCGCCATAAATATTTGGATAACCCACCACCATAGCTGTAATATAGAGATGACCCATGTAGACAATCAATGCAAAACCCCGATCATCCAAACAGTAGAGTATGTCCGGATCCACATTGATTTGTACTTGCTACGGTCATCAACAAGAAAAGTTCCACCATTTGCTTTGCTAGGTTCTGGAATAACCTGACAGCATATTTGAATGTTTAAGAAGTAAGGTAAAGGAAATTGCTTACAGAGGGAGATTTCCCTTTCAAATGTGACATCAGGAACCCATGATCATAAACATTGAAAAGAACAAAACACGTCAGCATTTGAGTATCCAACCTCATTAGATCGTTTACGATGCCGAACCCGATTAGTAGCAGCAGATGAGAGGGCTATATTGTTCTCCTTTCCATGGCTCTTTAATGACAATGTCAATGGTCAAAGAAACGCACATGCATATATTTGTGGCGCAAGAAAGATGACTTTCTGCCTGAGCTACCAAATTACACACTCTTGAAAGAGATGACAGCTGGGCTCACTGAAAGAGACATGAACAATTCTATCACCCCAAGTGATATACAGAATATGAATTGATGAATGTTAGGAAGGAATCCACGCATATAACAGGGATAAATTTCCAGCAAAAAAAAGCTATAATCAGTTAGCTGAAGTTCTTTCATGCAGAAAGTAAACAGAGGCACAGAATAATCACTTAAATATGCCTGCACTTGGGCCTTTGATTTTTCAGAAACATACTTCAACACAGTCTAACAGATCCAATGAAAGCCTTACATTCAAATTAGGGCTGTAAATAAACCGAGTCAAGCTTGAGTATTGCTAAGCTTGACTCAGCTCGAAAACTCGCGAGCCTAAAATTTTCAAGCTCAACTCGAACTTGAAATCATGAATTGAAGCTTGAAAAAGCTCGAGATAAAAAAAATCTTAACTCGGTTAAAGCTCAAACTCGAACCTTAAGCACATAAAAACCTTATACTATATTCTTTTTAGAAACAATCAACACATAAATGTTAATATTATTAACAATTTAATTTTTTTCAAAAATAAAATTTTAATATATAATTTTTTTCGAGTTGCTCGCAACCTTTTCAAGTCGAGTATCAAGTAGCTCATTTTGGCTCGTTAAGAATTCGAGTTAAGTCCATTCGAGTTAAGTATTTGTCGAACTTTGACTGAATCGATTTCGAGTAACTCACTATATGTCTCATTTACAACCCTATTCAAAATGCCCAACTTAAGGCTAACAAATAGACATATCGCAGGCAGAAAGCACCGGCTGGTTCAAAATAAGCAACCTTAAAAAGACGAGAGAATTCCATCTAGGCCAAAAACAATGCACACCATAGGTCTTTATATGCCTTCTATCACTCAAATTCAAATCTCTAGCTTTCTCCACTCATTTTTTAGACAAATATTGATATTCCTGCAAGATGAAAGAACCATAGAAAGTGCACAGCAGGTCTAAGTAACAATATCACATATTTGTTCCTTCTTTGAAATAAGCAACATTAAAACTTTAAACTAATCTAAATAACAATTAGGCACAAAACATGAGTTAAGTATCAATTAGGGAATATATACTCGCTAAGCTTTAAATGGTCAAGATTCAAAATTTCGAATTCCGGTTTCCACCAGAAGATTTAAAAAATAGAACTACACTCAAAACTCTTAAGCTAGTTATGCTTCTCCCACTAAGCTTTCCATGGCCAAGATTTAAAATTTCGAATTCCAGTTTCACCAGAGGATTTTAAAAATAGAACTCCACTCAAACTGTTAAGCAAATTAATCCCAAACATCAATAGAAACTGAATCAAATAGCACAAAATCAGAAAAAAAATAAACAAACAAAGATTAAATTTAATAGAGTAAATAATGAAAAAACCACTCAATCAAATCTGAAGCTGAACGAAACTCAATACCTGGAACTCTAAAAGATAGAAGAAAAGCCAGAGAAACACTAACAGAGGCTACTACAAAAGCATTATGGGAGCAAGAGAGAGAATTAGAAATCTGGGTTTTAGCTTTTAGTTGCAGTTATTAAAAAAAACACATGAAGGCAATCGAAAGAGTGGCGGAGAGAATAAGAATAAGTAAAAGGTAAGAAGGGCAAGCAAAGCAAAAGGGTGACGCTTTATTCTATTTGGTGACTAATTCGGGAAATGAAACAAATTTAATATACGGTTAAAAAAATAGGTTATCAATTTTATTATTATTTAAATAATAAAATAAGTAATAAATTATCGAAAATATATTATTTCTATTGGTTTTGTTATTATTAAGTGTTTTATCGGTTTTATTATTTTTTCTATCGATTTTATTATTATTAGGTACTTTATCGGAAATATTAAAAAATATTGATGTTTTAGGTAGAAATAATAATATTTCAGATAAATTTTTACCGATTTTTTATTTAAATAATAACAAAATCGATAGTATTTTTTTAATCTTATATTAAGAGTATCGTACTGTAGAACTTCCCTACTAATTCTCTTTAACATCAATTATTATTAAAATCACTTTTATGTTACAGGGCTAAATACCACTTTCACCACTCAACTATACTCTATCAAATAATGTGCCCATTTAATAATTTTGTCTATCAAATTGGCCACTCAACCACACCCTACCAAATAATATGTCCATTTAAAAATTGTGCTATCAATTTGGCCACTCAACTTTCTTGAAGTCACCCACATCACTCATTGTTGTGACGTGATGCTGACGTGGTATAAGTTGACCAATAGATATGTGACATGTGTCATTTTAAAAAACTAAAAAAAAATCTTTATCTTGTCAATTTATTTATTTTTTAAGTTCCTACTTGGGAATTATTTTTTCTCTCACAATTACCTTGGATGAATGCAGCATTCCATTTTCGATCGATTTGCCAACATCGTTGGTCAGCATGAGGGCGAGTGGTTCCAACATGCTGTCGATTTCCCATACACCTTCCTCATGTGTCGATGCATGGGAGCACTTGTATCAATCTTTCAATTTTAACAATACCCAGTCGATCATTGATGTTGTCATGGCTTTATCAATCAATTGCTTCAAAGATTTGACACAATTCCTATTAACTACTGAAAATTCATGTTTTTTTAAAGTGACCCAGATTAATAGCATTTTATGATGATAATAAGTAATATGTCGACGAAAGAAAGTTGAATGGTAAAATTAATAGTACAAATTCTTAAATAACAACATTATTTGACAAAATATTATTGAGGGTTAAAATGATAGCAAACGTTCTTAAATGGTCACATTGTTTGATAAAGTGATATTCAACCCTATATCAAGCTAAATTATTTATTAAAACTATGTTATATCAAACTCCTAGCTCTCTCACACACAAAAGGCCAAGGGTGGACTACGAGCGTCAATAATTTTCTGCCCCTTGCAAAGTTCGTTGTTAACATTAGAGCGTAACTAATAACTATTATGAACTACAAACTCAGATGAAACATGTAATCAACCTTGTTTTAAACTACAATTGTTATCAGTATGCCACTAAAATATGAATTCAGTGATGCAAATCAAGAACCGCCACTAAAACTATAGTATCACCGACGATAGCATTCTCTGAAAAACACCGCGTAAAAATTACTCTGAAATGTAGGGGATTTTTTTTTTGCTCTATACAACTTTTAGGGTACACTAAAAAAAGTCACCCGACTTTTAAGGAAATGTATTTCGCTCTCAACTTTTAAAATTTACAATATAATTTCTAAAATTTTAATTTACCTTAATAACGGTCACTATCCCCAGTTGTCTTTAAAAATACTAACGTAACACATTAAAGTCATTTTCTTCCCTAAAAAACCCCAAAAGTCTTCTTCTAAATTGGCCATCGACCTTCTTTCACTTATACTATCATTTTATGACGTTCTTTAAATCATCATCGCCATTCGACACAACAGTTATTATGCTCAATAGCTTCTTCGTAAAGAATAATTAGAGCAAATCCCTAAAAGAGCATATTGCCATCAAAGTCATTGGAGCAGTAAGGGATTTTTCTAACTTGGTCATTATCAGGGTCGTGGTTAAGTTGTTGGAGGTCATGTGTAAATTCTTGTAAAGGGACCTTTAGATCTCGACCTTATTTTTCTAAAATAATAAATGATTAATTTTATTAACTTAAAAATAGGGGCCCACTTGTATTGTTTTTCCCAAAATTAATTTTGATTGTTAATGATATTCGAATTTAGGAAACAAAGTCATGGGTCCAATAATCTAACTACTACTCTATACCTATTTTTCTGCTTTTTAATGGTAACAACCGATATATACTCTATTTCGGAGCTCCTGTGTTTTGAAACTCTACGTCGTCGCACACTATGCGCTGGCTCAGCCACGCCCGTGGCCCTTATATTTTTTATTTGTCATGAACTTGATTCTTTTTATTTTATTGATGTGATTTGGTTTCATCACTGTCCTTTTTTTAAGAATTATAAATAGAGTTTGATTCAAACATGTAACTATTCCGGACAATGTACTGTCTTTACAAGGAGGAGAATCCAAGGGAACTGTTGTAAGATATGTTGGTAAAGAGAACCCTATTATCGTATAATTTCTAAGTTGAAGATTTTCCAAGGCATGTCCTAAGCAATCTTTGTTCTTATTGACACCAAAATCTAAACTTCTCCGTCTCGCCACCCCCTTTTTGGTCCTTTAGAATCCCTAAAAAAAAACTAATCCGAGCTTTCCTAGTTATCGACGGTATTAGTTTGGTTGGTGATGTTATATTTTCTGAGTGATTCAACGGGGCAAAGGGAAGCAGACACTCAAGACCAAAGCGAGCATCCAAGGCGTCGGTGCTCAGTTCGAATTTTTCATTTCAAAAACCACCCATCGTTGGAGTAATCAAACCCCAAGAGGAAAATGACGGGATTAAAAGACCGTCGCAATTACCCGAGAGTAAGAGTACAAAAGCAAGGAAGTTGAAGGATTTATTTTAATGGAGTTGAACTTCATGTTTAATCGTCAAGGGAGATTAGAGTCGATGACGACGGTTTTGACTGATATTTTGAGGTCTTTATTTAGTAGAATCAAAAGTGGAAAAAAATCTTTGAGCTTGATTGGATAGTAGATTCTTTCAAATGTTAGATAAATCCTTGAACTTGAATAAAACTACTCATAATATTTTGGATCGATTAAATGAGAGAGAGAAAACATAATTTTATTTGGTTGGTTTTGTAATGTTATGGAAAGATTATAATACAACATGTAACTCTTATATTAGGAAGAAGGGAAGGTAAAAAAGACAGATTGAAAAGTAGGTAGCCTCGATTGATGAACAATGATGATCCTTTATCACTTACCTACCCCTATCAAATCAGATGGTTATGAACGCCTTTAAATATCACATGCATGGAAACTCACTCCTCACCTCTGCCCCTCTACTTCCCCTCCTCTCTTGAAACCTGTTTCTTTTTTTTCAAGAGACATAAATGGCTTTGAAGTCGTTCATCGATGTCCATCCCGATTCCCATTTCCCCATCCAAAACCTTCCCTATGGAGCTTTCAAAACCCAACCTTCCACTGAACTCCCCCGTCTCGCCGTCGCCATCGGCGACTATGCTCTGGACCTTTCTGAGATCGCCAAAGCCGGTCTTTTCAACGGCCCTCTACTCACCGGTTCCGATTGCTTCCTTCAGGTTTCATTTCTTGCTTTGGTTATGGGAGTTTGTTAAGCTGAACCGATTGATTGTGATTTGGTTGGTTTTTGTGTCAGCCTACTCTGAACAAATTTTTGGCTATGGGGCGACCTGCTTGGAAGGAAGCACGTAAAACTCTTCAAAAGCTATTGTCATGTATGTCTTCCTACATATTGATCTTTTATATTCTACATTTTTAGACATGGGTATGTCGAGATCCATGTGTTTCTAACTTCCTAGACTTATATAGTCGTAAGTCATAGGTCTATTGATGTTTCTGCCTTTAAAAAATTATTTTACCACTTTTATGCTCGTATTACATTAGTCACCCCCGAGGTAGAGTAGCTTGATTTTGCTGATAGCATGAAATATATCAAGTATTATTAAAGTTGCAATAATCTAGTCCTTCAAAAGCACAATGTAGTTTTCAAGTGAAATGAAGATTCATTTTTTATACTTGGAATGGGGAAAACTGACCATCATATGGATCTGTGCAGCTACAGAACCAACCCTGCGTGATGATACGGTGTTGAGGCAGAAGGCACTCCTGCCAACGGTAAGATTATACACATGAGATTTCAGTATGTTATGAAAATGCTCTTGCATTCAATTTTATTTCAGTTTATTTGTGAAATCGTTAGAGCAAGGTGGAAATGGTTCTTCCTATGGAAATTGGAGACTACACGGACTTCTTTTCATCCATGCATCATGCAAAGAATTGTGGAACCATATTTGTTGGACCTGAAACCCCGATTCCACCAAACTGGTAATCTTATTTTCGAAAGTTTTAACAAATGAAAGAGTTGGTGGCTTATGTACCTTCTCTCATTTGGGAACTCATAAGCATGGACGTTCTGCACTGTCCAGGTTCCATCTTCCCATTGCATATCACGGACGAGCATCATCTATTGTCATCTCCGGAACTGATATTATTAGACCAAGGTCAGAAGTTCAAATTACTTATTCCTTGTTTTTTAACCTTAAAATTTAGGTCAGTGTATGGAACTTCATCTATGATTTTTGTCAAAATGTCCAAATCGTTTTTAATTAGGGACAGAGATACTAGCATAGCTCATAGTTGTCAACTCCGCCTTAGAGTTTAACTGGCTTGATTCTCTATTCTTTTAGGGGTCAAGGTCGTCCAACTGGTAACTCTCCACCATATTTTGGACCTTCATTGAAGCTAGATTTTGAACTTGAAATGGTCAGCCTTTCATTTTACTGTTATCATGTTATTCTCTCTTTCTACTTCACCACGAATTATTCTCTTATATGGTTTCCTTCAAAACTGGCAGGCTGCTGTAGTTGGTCCAGGAAATGAATTAGGGAAAGCTATAGATGTTAATGAGGCAGCAGATCATATCTTTGGAGTTGTCTTGATGAACGATTGGAGTGGTATGCTTACGTTTAGTTGCTTTTCTGCATCATCCTCTCTCTCTTTTTTTATCCAACAAATACCATATTTTAAACAAACTATTTGGTTGTGGCAGCTCGGGATGTTCAGGCATGGGAATATGTCCCTCTTGGACCCTTTCTTGGAAAGAGTTTTGGTAAAGAATGAAAACTTGTTCTTGCTTTTGTTCTGAGGCTCTTAGGAGGAAGTTCAAATTTAATTAACAAGATAACGAAGAATTCGTAAAATTATAGGGAAACAATAAAGCTATCATATTGGATTCAACCGGTCAATATCCTGTGTTCAACATATATTCAGACAAGGTATTGGGATATGACTTTCAATGGACCCTCAAACTAAATGAAGAAACTTAGAAACCTATGAACGTGCTCATATCCAGCAGTCACATCTGACTCTGAGTAACATAGGATGGTTATGTGATTCTCCACAGATTGTTATACCAGGAATTTACTCGCTTTTCTCTCATCTTTCAGGTACTACAATATCCCCATGGATTGTGACCCTAGATGCTCTGGAGCCATTTGCATGCAATGCTCCTAAGCAGGTAGGTGTCTATTAGTTGTGTTGGATCTTAAAGCCATTGGAGCTCCTAGCTTTTTCCCTATTCTCTTTCATAGTGATTATTCTTAATGGAAGTAGCTGAAGATGCCTGCTGTCAATGCAGGATCCCTCTCCACCGCCATATCTGGCTGAGAAGATATCCAAAAACTATGATATTGCGTTGGAGGTAGCATCTACCAGCTTAGTGGATATATCCCATTGGATTTTCAATACTTCATTATCCAACTTAGTCTTCCATGTTATTCTCTAATAGACTTTTCCCTAGTGTCTTGAGATTCTATCTTGTTTCTTGCTGCTAGGTTCAAATTAAACCTTCCGGACAAAAAGATTCAAGTGTGGTTACAAGAAGTAATCTCAAGAACCTGTAAGAAGTTCCAAGTCACTTGTACACTTATTATTCTGAGAGCCGTCTTTTCCCTTAATGAAATAATGAACCAATGAATCAAACTGCCTCATTCTATGCAAATTTTGGTGCCTGGGTGAAATATGGAGCATTGCTTGCCGAAATGAAATACTTACTGAAGTTTGTATAACCTTTTGTAACAGATATTGGACGTTGACTCAACAGCTAGCACACCATACAATCAATGGTTGCAACCTGAGGCCTGGCGATCTCCTTGGAACTGGGACCATTAGTGGACCTGTATTTTTCTTACCTACCTTTCAACATTCTTTCTTCTTTCCTTCAAAAATATCTGCCAATCCACACAGACACAAGTAAGCATGCATGTTGTGTTGATGTCTGATGAACAAGCCAGCAAAGTGGGTTCTTTGGACATATGGATGAATGTAGTTCTGGTGTATGTAACAGGATGATGGCCACTGCAAATGAATCTGGCAGTGTTTGCTCATAGCTTACCCTTCTCGTGTTTCGAACAGGAGCCAGATTCTCTTGGTTGCTTGCTGGAACTAACATGGAATGGACAGAAACCACTGTCGTTGAATGGGACAGCTCGAAAGTTCTTAGAAGATGGGGATGAAGTAATATTCACTGGTTGCTGCAAGGTAATTTCTCTGCTTCACTAGTGTAGAGTGCTTAACATTAGTAATTTCATGTATTTGTAAAGAGTTTTAAATTGCATGAAGCAGGGGAGTGGTTACAATGTTGGTTTCGGAACCTGTCGTGGTAAGGTTGCCCCGCCACGAGATTGAGGACTGTGTTGTGTTTGGAGATAAGAAGCAGAGTAGTGTACTTTGCCAACTGAAAATGGTCTTTTTTGTTGTGTAATCCATTTGGTTTGTAAACCCTTGAATGTATGTTGAAACCTGCAACAATAATAATCTCTTGCACTAAAATTCCAAGCCTGATGCATTGAAGAAACAAGACATTAGGCATCAACACTTAACTAAGTGATACAAAGCTTGATGCTTTGTATTCCGAATGAATACAGAACTAATTCTAGAACCATACCTTGGAATAAAAAGACCAATTCAAGAAACACAACCGCACTTGCACCGCGACATGCATTTCTTACAATCCGAAAAACTCGGCTTCGCACTGTTGCAATCACAGCCGCCGATACATCTCGACCTGGAGGCTCCGCCCCACGTCCACATGCACCGGTGTCCACCGTATATTTATTATTTATATTTTTATTATATTATTGATTTTATTTTTATAGCGGGTGTGAAATTCATGGTTTGTAGCGTGCTGTGAATTGTAACATCTTGGTATTGTACGCCCACCAAAGAAGGTGGGACAGATGAGAAAAACGGTGATTGGTAGAAGAGAAAAAGAGATGCATTTCTTCTTGGTAAAATGAAAACACCAAGTCCCAACCACTCTAAACAACTTTTTAATCATTCATGTGGTAACTTGTTTCAAAGAAATATAATAAGTATTTAAATTATTTTCATTTTTGATGCTTATGCTTGTTCAGTGTTTTATTGTATTCTCGTTTTCAAGCCAATTTGTCGCATTCATTAAATAATTGTTATCCATCGTTAATGAGATTCGAACTCTATATTTTTCTTAACTCGTCATTATAAGTAGGGGTGTTCAAAATTCGGTTTTAACCGAATTAACCGACCGAACCGAATTAATTCGGTTAATTCGGTCGGCCACCGAATTAGTTCGGTCGGGGAACGGTTAAGGTTTTTTTGGATATTCGGTTAACGGTTAATTCGATTCGAAATTGGTTAATTAACCGAATTAACCGAATTAACCGAATTAAAATTTTAAATATTAAATATATTATATATAACATATGGGCTCAGCCCAAACCATTTAAAATCCAATTAATAATTTAAGATCCAATAACTTTTAAACCTAAATCAATATTAATTAATTAATTAAAAATTTATATAAAATTTATATTTTATAATTATATATTATTTAAATTAATTGTAAATTGTTTTTTTAATTAAAAAATATTAAATATATTATATATAACATATGGGCTCAACCCAAACCATTTAAAACCCAATTAATAATTTAAGATTCAATAACTTTTAAACCTAAATCAATATTAATTAATTAAAAAATTTATATACAATTTTTATTTTATAATTATATATTATTTAAATTAATTATAAACTGTTTTTTTGAATTATAAAATATTTAATTTTTATATAAATTAGAAAATTTTAAAAAAATCCGGTTAATTCGAAAATTAACCGAATTAACCGAAATTTATTCGGTTCGGTTAATATTTTCGAAAAAAAGTTCGGTTCGGTTCGGTTCGGTTAACGTTAAAGAAAAAAAAAGTTCGGTTAATTCGAAAATGGTAGTTCGGTCGGTTCGGCCACCGAATTAACCGAATGAACACCCCTAATTACAAGCACATAAAATAGAAACCAAAAAGAATTTTAAGGGATTAGGGTTTTATTTCACTCTTAAATAAATACATTTTTAATTGAATTGTTTGTAACTTGTGATTTTTTTTTATTTTATAAAAAAATATTCGTTCATCTTTTTAAGATTTCATAAATTTTTTTCTATTTAAGACAATAAATTAAAGAAGAAAATGGCGATCACGTGTCATATATTTATTGGATACTAAAATATCTCTAACAAATTGATCTTAAGTTCATCATAAAATAAAATATTAAACATCTAAAAAGTATAATATAAATAATTATTTTACAATCAAACCCTTTGTTTTTGTTAAAATTGAATAATACGATGAGTGTTGAGTACTGAATTCTTTTTCTTCAAAGTCTCAAATATTTTTACAACCAAGCATTTATTTTTTTCAATTGTGTACCACCTGCCACCGAGCTTCAACTTACGATTCTACCCCATACTCCACCTTCGCGTTTGCCTTTGTTCCCATATAAAACACAATTTGTAAAGGCCATTCTTGTCATTGCAACTGATTTTAAAGCGAGGGAAACATTAAAAGGGAAGCAAGCAACTTCGTTCAAGTACATTTCTACCCCCAACAACCTTTTCTCTCGAGTAAACTTGGCAACAATCCATGTATTTTAATATGTAAACAGGGATGATAATTTTATAAAAAAAATTATTCAAGAAAATAATATAATTATTTTTTATATTTTGAAAGATAATTTTTATAGTGTTATTTTTTATATATTTTCAACTAACTTCTTATTTTATTAAATAAAAGAAATTATATTAATACTGAGTTAGGTTATGGGTGAATTTAACTCTAAAATTCGAGTTGAGTGACTAATTAGTATCCTTAAATTAATATCAAGTTGAGATAAGGTTCTGGATGAATTTTAACTCTAAAATTCGAGTTGAATGATAAATTATTATCCTTAAATTAATATCAAGTTGAGAATCGAGAGGAAAAATATAATACTCATATTAGTCAAAAATTTAATTTGATATAACCCATTATCATTTTTGTATATATTTGTCACATTATAATTATATTTTAAATATTTTATATTTATATAAATTATGATTTATATTTGTTACAATTAGAATAGTGATACAATATTTAACATACAAATTATTAAATCAATTGATAAAATTTTAATTTGATGATAAAAATTGAATTTGATTCTGTAAAACTAAAAAGACACTCTACCTTATTTATTTTATTTTATTTTATTTGATAATACTCCACCTTAAATTTTAACTAAACTATTTAACATTCTTAAAATTTAACTTCATGTTTCGAATCGGATCGAATATAAGTAATATGAATAAGGGTAGGAGCGTCATTTCCTTATAAATTTGAACAAAGGTATGGAGAGAGGGGGACATTTACGTCATTTGAGTGAATATAAAGAGAGAGAGAGAGAGAGAGAGAAAGACAGAGCAGTAGTTGGATAGAGAGATAGAGACAAAGGGTGAAGAGAGAAGACGACGTTTGTTGGATGTTTCAGTTGAGTATTACTTAAAAGGGTATATTATTATATGAAGGAAGGAAGCATGGTGACGGACCAAGAGATAGCCAGAGGGGTCGAGAACTTGCTCCGGCATTCCGACCCCTCCGTCGCCACCACCTTAAACGGCGTCGTTCAGCAGCTGGAAGCCAAGCTAGGTGCCGACCTCTCCCATAAAGCTGGCTTCATTAGGGACCAAATAAACCTCCTGCTCCGTCCCCCACAAACCCAGGCTGAGTCTCCTCCTAAAGACCATTTTAACCTCCAACATCAACCCCACGAACATTTTCCTCCCCATTTTGCCTTCCACCCTCATCACTCTCAATTTCCTTCCCACAACCTCAACTTCCGCCACCCCCATCCTCCTCTCACCGCTCAACCACCGCCTCAGCTCCTGCCCCAATTGCAGCAGCTACAGCCCCAGCCGGTTGTCACGAAAGCTGAAGTTTCCGCTCAAAATGTCGCTCACATTGCCACCACTGAAGTGCCCAAAGAAAGGTTTGCCGCTTTTTTATCCTCCCTATTTTTCAGTAATCTCTTGGTTTATCTTTTAATGAGAGGGCGGTCATGTGAAAATTAGTTTGTTTTAGGTTTCTGTTAATACGTTTTTTTAGAGGGGGTTAGGCATTTTTGTACGCTTGTACAACTTAAGTTGGGTTTTCTTATCCCCATAATTTAGGGTTTTGGTGTCATTTCCCCCCTCCGGGGATTTAGGTTTAGATGACCAATTTTACCACTTCATATGCTGAGTTGTTGGCTACGGCCTGGGGGTTGATAAATTAGTGTGCAATTATGCGTTGCCTATGCTAGCATATATGTATCTTATCAGGTTTTGGCAGCTTTACTTACATTCTTTGGATCATGATGCAAATTCGAATGTTGTACCTTAACGTTTTATCACGAAACAGGGATTAATCGCTCAACCGATGACTGAACTATTTGTGTGTTCTAAAATGTCACTGCAGTGCTCCAGTTGCACCCAAAAGAAGAGGTGGGTCAGGGGGTCTGAACAAAGTTTGCAGTGTTTCACCAGCACTTGAAGCCATAGTTGGTGAGCCAGCTTTGGCGAGGACCGAGGTTGGTTTCCCCATATTAACATAGATTACTTTTAGTCAGTAGCGCATGATTGTTTCTGTTCTAACATGTTTTTGATTTAGATTGTCAAGCAGCTGTGGGCATATATAAGGAAGAACAGCTTGCAAGATCCGAGTAACAAGAGAAAGATAATTTGCGACGAAGCCTTACGTGTAGTGTTTGAGACAGACTGCACTGACATGTTCAAGATGAACAAGCTGCTGGCAAAACATATTACCCCACTTGACCCCTCAAGTACATTGTTGATACGTGCAATATATTTTTCTTCTATGATGAGTTGAATTTGATGATTTCTTCATTAGGTTAATAATTTTGCTAATCCTTGCAGAGGAATCAAGTCGAACAAAAAAAGGAAAGGTAAATACCAAGTCCACCACTGAAGGTGTCAAACCAGGTCCCAAACCTGTAATTATATCTGAGGCACTTGCCAAGTTTTTGGGTGCTGAAGGAAGGGAGATGGTAGCAGCGGAGGCAGAAAATCGTGTTTGGGAATACATAAAGGTTAATCATTTGGAGGTAGGAGCTGGCGCACAAATTTGTGCAACCTCTTCCCATTAAACTTTAGGATTGTTTATGTTCTTTATCACTGGTATTTATCTCCTAGGCGTTTTTTGCTATTGTTTCAGGATCCATCAAACTCAATGGTGGTACTGTGTGATGCCAAACTTCGTGAGCTTCTCGGATGTGAAAGCATATCCGTGATGGGAATACGTGACTCACTACTACATCATCATTTACTTAAGCAGTCCTGAGATCTCTGATATAGATCTGCCAATGTTGACTGGTTGGTATAACTGCTTGAAAAAGTTCATTATCATATAATGCATCTGTAATGTCTTGACCGTGACTTTTGATAGAATGGTTCATTCTTGTTTCTTGCAGGGGGTATAGGACCTTGGTAATTCCAGCTATCTCTGATGGTAGAACAGATGGTGAAGACCTTTCTCGTTTCTACTTGTTTGTTTGTTGTATTTTGTGCATTCGACGTCTTTAGATTCTAAGCTTTTGAAGTAATTTGCTTGTTTATGGTCGGAATGAAAAATGTACGACGGGCATCAAGGCAAGAATATTTTGTGGTTTTGCCATTAGCCCAGAAGTCTAGGTGTAGTTTGTTTATTTTGTTGTAGACCGTCATCTTTCGGATGCTAACCTTGAAACTGAACTGGAAGTTGTAATGGAAAATATAAGTTTTATCTTATCAGAATGATCAGTAATGTATTCAGTATATGCACCATAACTATGGAGCAAAGTGCTGTGCCCTAGCACCATAACCATTAGTAACCCCATTTCCATTAGCACCATGCTGCAATTTCCCTGCACTTTCTGACCTTTTCCTCTTTGCAACGCGGAACCACGTGTTCACTTCCAACACAACGGCACTGGAAGCCAAGACCACGATGACACCGATGTATGCATTTTCCATTTCGTGTCAGGTTTCAAGATGTCGAATCCCTTGAATACATTTATGACACTGAGGATTATCACGGTGCATCCCACCAGATGGTGGTATATGTTCCAGTACAATCTGTATTTGTTGTCTGCTTTTGGTTCAGAAGTAATGTGAATACCTGAAGTGTTTCAAGGCCGAAAAGGGCAGTCCCGATGGTTTGATGGTTGTCAAATCGAACACCGGGCAACTCACCGATGAGTTTGAGACCAGTACCCCATCCAACGACAGGCCGAGATACGACATGATGCGTGGAGGTAATGATAATCATTACCTCTTATAAGACCTTCATATATAGCAAAGAGTTCTGCATGTAAAACAGACGATGGGCCAATATTCTTACAGTAAGATGAAAGAAAGTTACCGAGATGGTCGCGAAAAACACCCCAATCAAATAACTTAGCCCACGATATGGAGATGTGAAGAGTGGATTGCGGGTTCAACTAATATTATTGTATAGTAATTATGGAATGTGATGGGGGTCATTTCAACTAATAATTGTTTTTAACTTCTCAACCACCGCCCTATTTGGAATTATTGACTTGTTTAAGATTCAATTGTGAACATGAAAATACCATTTTGGGCATTTGGGATCATTCAGGTAAAAAAAAAATCAATGGGGGAAGAATTTAATGTTTGTGTCATGGCCAGTCTCAAGAGGTAATAGCAGCGACACCGCTCCACAAGGTGATGGAATATGAGACTACCCGTTGCCGGAGGAACTCCCCCGGAGAGGAGGACCTTCAACGCCAACGAGCATTTTTCTATGGCGTTGTCTTCGGGATTTACAAACACAATCTCGGTTTGCCCCGTTTTCATAGATAATGATTTTCAAATCCTCCGCCATACATAGGATCGAATTAAACGCAAAAAGAAGAAAGCTACAAATTCCCCGTTTCCTAGCGTTTTCAATGAAGAATTTCGTCGTGAAGTAACAAAAGTGGTGTTCTAATGATAATTTATAGCGCAACTCGCAGCCACTCTATTTGGATGATGCTAGGGTTTTGCATAACAGCACAATAAATTAGGCCATTATAGACCTAAGCCAACAGTTAAACAACCCAAACAATATGAAATCATAACTAACCCAACGTACATTTTATAATCCATGTTTGGAGTTCCAGATAGTAACATTCTCCAAGAGAGTAATCGTGGTATAGTAAATTTTGCTTCTTCTTTTTTTATAACTCAAGTTCGAATAACATAATCTATACGTATGTGTGAGTTTAAATCTAAGTTTTTTTTATATAAAAAAGGTTCTCCAATGTTTGGACTTCACTTTTTTCTTTAGAAATTTAATATACCATATCATTAAATCAATAGATACAAGAGAATTTTAAAATCCGAAGTTGGTATCAATGGAAAATTTGATAATAACTCACTGTCGTTTCACCTTGAAATTCAGTGCAAACAATAGAAAATCATAGGTTAAAAATCAATTGTACTAAAAAAATTAAATATTGATTTTCTAAATGTTTAGTTCATTAAGTATGAAATTTGAATACAAAAATTATTTGGTATGCAGGAGAAATTAGTTGATCACTATAAGTGTTGAATTTTGAATACTTTTATTTTTAAATTTTTATTGAATTTTATGTTTTTTTAAATATTCTATTAAAGTAAATTTTTACAGAAGTATATCTTTTTCACTACTTTTTCTATTCAAAATGTTTCCATTAAGTGGCTTTTAATATGTCATCAAACCCTTTTAAAAAAATCAATTGTTAAAAAAATTTAATTTGCAATGATTATATTTTTTTCAAAACAAACAAAGTGTCGATTTGGCAACAAAATTTTATATTTAAACAAATTACCTTTTTTATCATAAACAAAATTAACATGATCTATAAACAAAGAAAAATATAAAATTGATAAATCAAATATTGTAAGATAGTTTTCATCCAATTGAATAACAAAACAGCAGAGGTGATAGCACTGAGATTGATCCAAATGAATGAAAAAAGTCATTAAAAATTGTGTGTCAAAATCAACCCCTAGTATATGGTTCGTTTCATCATCATCATGCAATTCTATTCTAAACTTCTCTGACCTTTTGTACAGCAAGTTGTCTATATCGGTGATGCTTGTCTACCATTGCAACCATCTTTTTTCTCCACCCTGCAGTCTTATATACCATACAGAAATCGACAAAAGAAAAGGGTTTAATTTATAGCATGAGTTGTCGAATTCTTGATAGTTATATGATGTGCACGACCCTTGAACCAAGACTGCTATTCTGCTAAGAACTTTAGTTTCATACATAAATTTCATCCATTTCAGACAGTTTTGATGTAACAAGTGAGCATAAAATGCAAGAGCAAAAGAATCTCAACTATGGAAGAGAGACGTAATAAACTTACAAATCTTAAATTGAAAGAACCTGGGGAGGAGCCGAAATAAATTTGTATACGACTGATTTGTATTTCTTGAGATGTTCACCCTAAACATAATAATAGCAAAAACATGTCATAATCCATCTAAAAAAAGTACGCAGGTTGAACCAACAAAATTACATCGTAAAAGCAACTATTAGTTTATCTGAATCCACCAAAATGATAATGTGATACAAATAGCATCCTCAACTCTTACTAAACTGTTTAAAGTTGCATAAATTATCATCAAATGAATTTCTCTTTAGAGATGACACTTCTCAGCTATTCTAGAGATTGCATTATCAGTCTGATTTTTCGAATGCAAATACTTTTAGCAAAGAACAATGAATTGTGTGTCATGGTACATTATATATATGTAAATGTGAATTCTTATCTTTTGTTATGCTTTGATTGCTTTGACTAAGAGTGTCTTGCCCAGCAGGACTTACTGTTCGAGCAAGATGTTTAATACGATTCAATCGCAATCCTTTGGATGTTAAACCAAAACAGAAAATTTTTATATGCAAACACATAATCCGAGATTGAGCAGTTCATTAATAAATGGTATCAAAGATATACAAACTGAATCATTGACAATTATCCATATGAATTGTTAAACTCACAATTGGAAGTTCCATTTTCCTTCATCATTCCACCAACTGCAACCCCATTACCAACAGGATCATTTATCACTCGAGCCAGATGTTTTATGCGATTCAGACGTACCTTTGCAGGTAAAATAGCTAACTTATGAGCAGGGATTTCCAAACCTGTATGAGTTAATGTGACAAGGAACTAATAAAAACACAGTAAGAAAGTTTTTTCCCTTCCAAGTTAAACATTAATTGTAAAGTAATGGGTGCTGACAGTGGGAGCTTTTGTTATCGAGCATTGGTCTTTGTTGTTCATCACTGGATCTTACAAAAGCATTAGCAACACAAGTTAAGGCATTACTTAAAGGCAATTGAATTGGCAATGGAGGAGGGTTTGATCGAGCAGTTTCAGCCCTTTGCCTCCGCAATTGATAATTTCTTCGGCGTCTAGCGAGATGCTTTTCTTTTTCCTCAAGGCTCATAGATTGCCTTCTTTGCCGGTCCCTCATACGACGACGTTCTCTCTCTAATTCCTTCCGCAGCTCTGATCTGCTTGCTAGTTCTCCCATCATAATTTCCCAGCAGAATTCAACACAATCACAATCCTAATCCTAATTCAAAAACCGAGTAAGTTTTTTCACGCAAAAGCAAATACCAAGAATAAAAGAAACCTTTGTAATTCTAATGAGAGGAATCATATACATATACAAATTATTTCACAATTGTAAGAAAGTAAATTACAAAGAGAGTATTAAGTCTACTGATTAAGCTGCAAACATTTCTGATCTCATGGATGAAATATCTTCAATTCAGATCATTACAAATTAAAAAAAAAACTGAGTAATGGAAAATGAAAATGAAAACGAAAACGCTAACCTGAACGCTGGAGTTGAAGGTAGGAAGAAGAGAAGCTGGAAAAAAACCCCCAAAGATCAAAGACAATAAGGCAAATGTAAGAATGCAAAATGAATAGAATAGCTAATTAGATCGAATCGGTGCTTTTATTTTTCTCTCTATTAGTATTATATTTTTGGGCAAATTGCTTCTGTTCTTCGTACAAATGGATTCACGAACTGTTAAATTTATTCATGTGTTATTCATTTCGATATTTGATTTTTAGGAAAATAATTGTCTTTTAAATTTTAATTTATTTGTAATTATATAATATATTTATTTTAAACACTTTTGATTTTATCTGATTTCCCGTCTAAATAAAAAGGGTTAACTTGTCAGATTTCCTCATAATAGCTTAGATTCTAATTGGTCCCTAAACTTTATGTTGTGATTAAATCCTCAAAGAATTAGTATTGTACCAATCATGTTCTTCTATTAGTGTTTTTACACTCCACATTATATTTGAGCTGACATTACAAAAGAACCTAATTGATTTATCAAAAGTTTAATTACAGTATTTTAAAAGTTAAGACTTAATATAAAATATATATTATAATTTTAAGGATGTTTGGTGCAATTTACCCTAAAATGTAATATTTGTGTCTGGTTGATAAGGAAAGATGGCTCTAGTATACGTTTCACTTTCATTTTCATAGCCTTGTTTACATCTTGTCTCAGTATGCTGGGGCAAAAAGCTCAACACGACGTCGTCTTAGTATTGATTAAATCGATCATGTGATTTAACCAACGATAAGTTTCAAGATTCGACTCTCACCAATAATCCATAAATAGCACTTTCAACCCTCAACTCTATCAGTCCATAAGTGACTACATTCATCAGAAACGTACAGTAATATTTTTGTCATTTCGGTCACTTTGTCTAATACGATAAAAAAGAAACAACACAAGCTAAGCTCATATTTCTATGAATTTACAACACACTGAAAGGTTGATGCTATCAAATTGAGAATGAGGGAAGAATTTACAGAATCCGTGGAGGAATCACTGCTGGTAACGAGATTTTTCACCTCCATGCGGAAGAGGTTGCCATAGCTCTGTTTCCCCACCCAAGATATAGAGCCCCATCTCTCTCTGCAAGTCAATAGTTATTGTCATATTCCTTCAGCATACCTCTTACAGCTATAGTAACCGAGGAGCTTAATGGATATGGAGAAAAGCCCCCCATCATAAATCTTGACCTCCACTTTCCGAGAAGTTCGTGTCTTTCCACCCTTTCTGGCCCCTCGCAAGCAATCATATTCATGATATCGCGAGCCACACAATGCTGCTCTGCATTGATCCTTTGTTTGTCGTCTCTTAGACAGGCTGCGTCTATGGATTCAAACATAGCAGTGTAATAGTCCAGCGTCTCAACGTACCTTGAAAAGAACGGGGATGTGTTGGTATTGGACTCTTGCTCGACGAGGGTGACAACCTTGGGTGACAAACTCTTCACCAATCTCAACAGTCGGTCTCTGTGATTCCAGATGGTTACGCTCTCGTCCGGCATGTGATGCAATACATACGGAAAATTCACAGCTAGAGCTTCCCCAAGACAAACTTTAAGGTGCTCTAGTTGAATCTCACTAGTAGTAACATTTGTATCATGAAATTCGAATGGCACATTGCATGACTTGGCAAATTCTGATAGCTTCTGCCTCACGATATTAAGCCCCCCACCTCGAGCACGATTTGATTGAGAATCGTCGATGCCGGTTATGCGGATAGACGGGGGCCGACCTGGGCGTTTCACAAGAGCTGCAATAAGGAACATCCACTTGGTGCCTTGTGCTATTTGGAAGTCAATGATGTGAATTCTTGGCTCATATTGCATGACTTCCTTGATTACAGTATTAGCAGATGTGTATGCAAACTTCCAGTATGGGCAAATCCTGAAGAGAATACCCATGTAAGACATTAGTCGCATTTCAGGGCTTTGTAGATATTACTCCCCGAGGATTCCAACCTTGCCCTAAGCCCTTCCAGCACATAAGCACCCAATCGTTGGACTGGATCCCCGGATATCGAAACCATTTTCTCCAATACATGCATTAAACCTGCCACTGTCGACATATCGTTGTCATAAAGTGCTCGACCACAGGCAACAAGCATCTCCTTCAAGTTTAACCTAGGAATCATGTTCATTAGTTGATCGTGGTTCATGTCTACCATTGAACCACCTTGGTGGGCTCCACTACTGAAGCAACAATTGCAGCTGTCTATAATATCAGATTCAGGCCCCAACAAGGAAATTTCCAGCTCCCGCAGCTTGTGCTTCAATCCATTGCCATCATCAACGGAAGAAGATCCACTGAACGGTGATCCATGATTATTTTGAGGGGAATGATGAGGATCAGACATCCATGATTGAGACCCTTGCGAAGAGAAAGGACTCCTGCCCGATTAGATGCTTATAGCAGAAGGGGAATCATAGCCAGCAAAACTGGCAGTCGTTGTGGATGACTCCAGAGTAAATATCTGGTCATTGTAGGCTCGGAAAGAAACATCAGTTCCTTGGCTGCCGATATCAGAACATATATTGTTCTCTAATATCTGGATATGAGGCAAACAAAACTGATCGCTTTCCTTAACAGGTTGGCTATACAACCTGTGGATAGTGGCTGGAGCTCTGTTTTTCTGAGACGTTTGCATCTAAGATCAACCCGCTGATCAACTCCCTCCAAAAAAACTCTGTTCTTGACTGATTTTCGATGCGACAACAGGATTAGTCAATAAGTACAAGTAACACCTTTTTTTCCTAACAGCAGCAGTCAATTGGTTGAGCTAAATAACTAATTAACCGAAAAGGGAATAGGTTATGTAAATCCCCATCCTAACTATCAAATTTCGACCATCAATAGCTTTACTTGTGCAAGGTAGAAATATCAAAGGGCAATCATAATCTGGTTAAAAGAAATCCAATAAAATTCAAGAAGTTATATTATATAACCAATAGAGGAAGCATAAAACCTCAAAGCAACTTTCTTTCAAATCAGAAGCTAATCGACGAAGCACGAGACATCAACGAAAAACATAATCTAGTGAAACAACAGATGGTAGCTAGAAGTCAAAGATTAGATGAGTGGCTAAAAGGAAGTCATAGTTCCTCCAAAAGATGCAATCAAGCCTCAAAATTCACATGCTAAAGCTTGGTACTAAATTAAATCTGTGTCCAAAGCAAACCATATAAAGGCACAAAAATGTTGCATAGAGATCACGATTAATTAATTAGCTCCAAGATTTCAAATCTAATATCTCCATTTTCTTCATATATAATCAAAAGCCCAGAATTTCATTTCCTAAGCTAAAGAAAGGGTCGGTTGTAGCATCAGAAAAACAAAAGCAACCCAAAAAAGAAGATCATTTCGATTGATTCTAGTGCTAACCCATATTCCTAAATCATTAATTATGAACATAAACCTCGTATTGAACTCAAAGAACAACATCAGAGAAGGCGTTGGCATACCTTAGTCAACAATCAGCACCTATTAGGTCCGGTTTCTGTCATAATCGTCAAAGCCTATTTTATGTGTCTCTCGGGTAAAGATTATCGTTGCTTTCCTCTCTGGTTTCTGGTAAATCAAGGTGAAAATTGAATTATTTTATATGTAGTCACCGGTGAGATGGATTTACCAGCCCTTTGGAATCTATTGAATTACACGAGTGCCACTCTGAAATTTCTGAAAAGGAATTTTGGCGCTTGCTGACGAAAATATATCCCTTTGATCGCTAACAACGTGTAGGCCGTCGTGTGGCTCAATACTCTGTGCTCAGCAGCAAACAGAGTGTGCGCGCAGATTGTGACCGACTGCGATGGAACGAAATAATAAATTTTTTGTGATATATTCTATGATTTTAACTCGATTGTAAGAAAAATAAATCTCCGAACAATATTCGATTATTTGTATGAAAGAATTTAATAAAGTCAACTTTTTCCAATTTTTAATTTGTAATGTTTCTACTCGGAAGTCAATTTTTAATTTTTAAGAAAAAAGAACCCGAAACAATTTGTTATTTGTAGTGGTGGAATATATCATTATTTATTAATATTTTTGTTTAAATATTTAAATTTATTTGGTGAAAAGAAAAGAGAAGATAACTCTTGATATGGGTCATCGACGGCAAAATTTGGTAAAAAATAAATTCTCGACAACATCATGGGACGTCGGCGGTAGGATTTCTAGGTCAACAATGAACAATTGTTTGGGTTTCCAAATTAAAATCAAATTAAAGTGATATATTTAATATACTTTATATTGTCCACTGATATGGGTCATCGGAAACAGAGATTGATAGAAAAAGAATAAATTTCTAACAACATAATGGGTCGCGACTCGCGGGCGATTGGATTTTTGGGACAATTTTGTCAACAATGGATGGAGGATGAACAATTGCTTGGGTTTTCAAATAAAAAACAATATTAAAGTGATATATTGAATATATTTTATAATTAAAAAATGAATGATTTAAGTATAATTATATTATAATTATAATTAAATTTTACAAATAATTAATTATAAAGAGGTCCTTTAACTTTTTAATAAAAGCAATTTATTTCGTAGTATATTCTGGTGTGCTAACGATATACGTTGATGTGCAATGTTCATTGTAAAATAAAATTATGTTTGAAAATAAGTAAAACGATGATTTTTAAATATTTATTTCTTTGAAAATAAGTAAGTTAAATGCACGTTAACTGTTAACCGTTAACCATTAACCATTAACTGTTAAAGTAGATTTCTGAGACACCTGAATCAACAAAAACCTAGAAATTACAAGAATGGCAGTTGAGTAGATATGACTCTATGAGGGGCATTTCCAAATAAACCGCACCTTCCTGGAAGTATGGCTCTTGGCAAGACAGGTCGCTCATTCCCCGAAACAGCGTAATCTTTCCCGAACGTGTTTTTTAATAATTTTCTGTATTAAGATGACGTGGCAACGTGTAAATGGCAGACAGTCTATCTCTCTACTTTTCGACTTCAGCGTGTCATCGTCATTTGCGGCAGCTGCTTCTTCTAGAATCGTATGTACGACGAGGCGAGGCGAGGCGGTGCATGGGATTGCGATTCAAAGTGAGGCGTACATACGTAGTATAAATATGACTATATGAATATGATATATAAAAATAATTAAAATATAATATAACATGAAAAACAATATTTTTATACCAATTTATCATATTTTAATATATCAGTCGAAGCCCAATTTCAGGTCCAAATGAAGAACAACACCATAGTTTTCAAAAATTGGTGGTCACCGCCTCACCGACCGTCACTCATTTGCGGTGGCCCTTCAAAAAATTATGTTTTTTAAAAAGCTTTTTCACCCACAGTTCGAAAATCATGTTGGTTTTTTGAAGAAAAAAAATGTCTCGGGAAAGTTAGATCTAGAGTAGATCTTTTCAAAAAAAAAACCTCCCCAGATCCTCGACCGAACACTCTTTCGAGTCAAACAAAGAAAAAAAAAACAAACATGCAAGCCTCGAAGCCGAAAAAAGTACGAACTTTACCTCTTATTTCACTTCGAAAATGTACAAAAAGCTTCGATCTCACTATGTATTTTCTTGTACTTTTTTCGTGACTTTTCTGTGTGTATTTCGTATGTCATTTCTGAGTTCGATTTATATTAATTTATAACCTACAGCATCCCCTATTTAAGGTGGATTTAGAGTCCTATTCAGACTCAAAAACTGACTTGGTTGTTGTGTTTGTTGGTGATGGTTTCGTGTGCTCTCCTTGTGCCAGACGGTTTGGGGTTGATCGAAAGATGCGAAGGCTGTTGGGTGAGAGGGATGTGGCATTAGAATGAAAGATAGGGTTAGGGTTTCAAAATCATAACCAATTCGGGTAGTTCTAGTGGACCGGTTCGGGCTCCAATCGAGTCGCGTGTTACTGGTGCAATTTGGGTTCACTGTGGGCCACTGGGTGTTTTTGGGGCTGCTTGTACTTGGTTTGTTGTTGGGCCAGCAACTTGGCCTATAAAAAACATGTATCATTTTGATATATATATATATATATATATATATATATATATATATATATATATATATATATATATATATAGTGTCCACAATATCAAAAAAAAAACATATGTTTCAAAAATATATGTATCTCGAAGAAACATATAATCAATGTATTCTTATACGTAAAGCGTATATGTTTTTTCTTATACTGATTTGAATTCATTATATAAAAATAAGGGTAAACTATACGAATGGTCCCTTAAATTTTTGGTACGATCGATTTTGGTCACCTATTAAAAAAATATTTTTAGTCTCTTATGTTATCGGTCACGTTATCGATTTATTCGGTTTCAATTTTTTAGCTGTTAACTTTCGTTAACTCTTTAACAAAAATATTATGTAGCAATTAAAAATTTAAAAAATCCAACATCGATAGCTTCCTCGACGCTACTACCATAGGTTTCGCCATCTCCATAGTTGTTGTGTCGTCTTTCTTGCACAAGACGAAAACCCAAGAATCTTATCAGTAAGAATCAAAAAATTCTTCTTTGCATCATCCAACGTGGTTAAGGCGACACAAAAGCTCTGATCATTGTAGGATTAGCCATCGTGGGCAATGTTGGCACAGTGTTTTCCGTCATAACATTGTTGAAGTTGGGATCTTTTTGCTCTTTCTCGTCTTTCCTCCATTGTGTTTGGCAAGAAGGGAGAAGATCAACAGTTGGTGATAAGTGAAACACTTTTCTAGATAATCAATTTTTGGAGAAGAAGAAAAATCACGTCTCGTATAGTTTACCATAAAATTAACTAATGTACTGTCACGTAATATTTGTGTTAAAGGGATTAGCAGGAGTTAACATAAAGGATCATCCCATATAATTTATCCTAAAATTAACTAATGTAAAATTTGTTTTTTTATTTAACGTACCTTGGTTTTTTTCTTATTTAAAAGGGACTAAAATATAACTCGTGCTATAATATAGGGATTTATACAGTACTTTTGCGAGACGAGGAAGATCTCTAGTTGTTATTTTTCCATCCATGCAAACTCAAACGTAGGTCATGTTTACGCAGCAGAGAAAGTACCAGTTTTGCATAGATCAAGTGCATCCCAAAGATGCATGCAGTTCACCCAAACAATGGTGCTTTCTAACAATTATTCGAAGAGGTAGCCGACGGTGACGGAAACGCTGGTGATGGTAACGAAGCGAAGGTAATCGTTGGTGTTGAATTTGCCAACGATTTTGGTGAAAGGAGGGTTTCGATCTTCAACTGGATGCTATGGCTTGGCCGAAGCTACTATGTCTGTGTTCATCTTTGATGTTTTTTTTGGTTGCTTTTTCCAACTGCATGTGCTGTTTGTGTTGCTTTCGACGACTTCACCTGAGGACTTGGACTTTGGTTATGATATGAGAAGGGTGAGATTTACTGTTATTGGGTTCATTGGCCACAATTTCATACATGGGTTATGCAGTTCTGGTAAATGGACAGAAGCAACTAGCTAGCTTGCACAGTAAGATGGTTGCTGAGGATATTGTACCTGATGTTGAAACTCTTTAACATTTTCTTGGACGCTATTAGTAAACAAGGAACAATAGGAGAAGCTCATGAAGTGCTGAAATGAATAAGCACTACAAGAAATTTGACAAAAAAATATGAACAAAAGTATGGTGTATAAAGTGTGATATGAACAAAGTAAACAAATGTTATAACAAAAAAATATTGAGGTCTGGATTACAAGATAAGATAACATAATGACTCTCACAAGTGTGAAAACTCCCAAGTACGACAAATGGTTGGGTCTACTGTGGAATCTTATATCTTGTCTTCATAGATGTCTAACAACTATCCTATATACAAATTCTCGATAGAGTATTCGAAGGTGTTCTACACTATCTCTAGCAAGAATTTGACAGTGAAAATGCTACATCAATACCTCTTAGCGTGAACCATAACAGTTTAATATCTATAAAGCTCGACTCTTCTTAGTCGTTGAAACTTTATCCTTATCTCTAAGGTGAGTTAGGATTTACCTCTCAACACCCCCCTTTGTTCAAGTATATCTAAGCTTAACTCTCTCGAATATTAAGCTATCAAACAAGACTAAGGCTAACTCTCGAAAGCTCTTACAAATCATGCATTCAAAACAATGAACAAAGCAAGTATAAATCTGGAAATGCTTCAACATCCATTAAACAAAATATAATCATCCACAATAAACCCAAACCAAGCTAAGTTATTTCATGGTCGGGTTAATAACATCCATAAAATCATTCATATAAAACAACCCAAATGAAATGCTAAAAACGCAGAAACAAACTAAAAGGAAGAAAACTCCTGAGCATCAGTGAATCACCCTAGCCAAGCTGCCTCTCTCAAGGTCTAGCTTGTTGTTTTTCTTGGAGCCTTCAAAAATGGAGAACACCCACGAAGAAGGAGAAGAGAAAAAGAAGGAAGAGTAGTTGCCTTTTCTCTCTCCCCTATCTCATAAATTCCAGCCTCCTTTAAAAGTGTGGTGTCCTTAGCTTTATATAGTGGGAACTCCTAGGGTTTTGTACCCTTTAATTCCTTGTACCCTAGGGAAAAGATTCCTTCACGTGTAGGGCACAACTGTCATAAGATTTATGAGTAGGGCAAACTGTCATGAGATTCACGTATAAGCATGAAAAATATCTTCAAATTTTGTCCTTTAGTGCATCCAGGAAAAATGCAAAGAAATGCTACAACAAAAGTTCGTGTGCACCTAGTTTCTAAATCTACGCACACACAACACTATAACACTACCTTCCAAACATTAGCAGCACTATTAATCAATGAAATAAAGACCATTCAGCCCAATCCACCACATGCATGAAATATGCAACTAGATGCAACTAATATGCAACTAAATGAGCTAGAGAACAAACAATAACCTAACTAAAAAGACCTAAAATGTATTCTTTTACGAGGTTATCAAGGAACTGAGAGGGTAAGTGGGGGAAAAAAGACTCACTTTATTATTGTAGAATTTATGTATTTTTAAAGATTTTTTTTAAAGAAATTGTTAAAATTTTAAAATGATTAAAAAATTATTAAAAATAATATTTTTAAAAATATCATTTGATAATATTATGATGTGACATATGTCATGAATTGATTCAAAAAATTATTAAATTTATTAATCAACATTGACCAAAAGATAAATTGATAAAATTTAAAAGTATAAAGACATAATTAGATACAAAGAAAATTCAAAGGCTCAATTAATTTTATTTTCTAAAAAGTTGATGGTTTTTGGCACCTTTAAGCCATAATGTTCTAAAAATATAGAGATAATATTATGTTAAATTAAAAAAAAAGACTCAATCTAAAATATTAGCATAGTATAAGGACTAAAATTATAATTAAACATTATATTTTCGACTTAGTGTAAAAGTAGATGTCCAAACTATACCTAAAATTAACTTTAGATACATAAATAATTTTTAGTTAAAAATAGATGTCTAATGTTTTCTGCATTACACTTTTAGGCGTCTAACGTTTTTTCTATTACACTTTTAGGCGTCTAACGTTTTCTCTATTACACTTTAAGTGTCTATGTAGTAACGACCGTCAAAAGAGTGTTAAGTGACACGTGTTAAGTTTGTATTTTGGCTTAATATAAAAATCAATTAATTTTAAGTGCCTAAAAAAATTTTCGTTAAAAATAGATGCTTAATATTTTTTCTATTACACTTTTAGTTTCTACACAGTAACGACCGTTAAAAAATCTGTTAAGTAACACATGCCATGTTTATATATATATTTTTTAAATAGCTGATACTATTATTAATTTAAATCATTGTAATCTAAAATCTCTCATTTCAACCTCATTAGCAGATATCAGCGGCCATTACGATCGTCGCTTTCACCATTGTCAAACAATCACTCACCCTTCATTGAATTTCCACTATCGATCATCCCTCTTGTCGTTGTTTTAATCCCCATAAATCTAAACTTAAATCCCCAAACCTAATATCCTAATCCCTAAGCCCAGTATCAAAATTATCATTTTCACCCTAAATTAACTTTAAGGATTTATAGGGATAATGGAGGAAGTTCTAAATGTAATTGAGGAGGAAGAATTTTTTTTTATGCAAGCGAGAGTGGGGAAGAATTTTTCTTTTTTAAAAAACTAATTTTTAAAATAATATTTTAATATTTTTTAGTAAATAAAAATTTATATATATATATATATAAACGCGTTACGTATAAAATAACAGTTAAATTTAATAATTGTTACTGCAAAAACTTCTAAAAATATTACATCGAAAGCATTAGACATCTAAAGTTAACTTAGAGTATATTTTAAATATTTATTTTTATATTAAGCTAAAATATAAATATGATATGTGCTTACGAAAGCTGCTCTCAATCTGGTGTTGGGGGCAACTTAATTCCATTATTTATATGGGAATAAGGTCAACTAATTTTATAAATATGATATGTGTCATATAATAAATTTTTTTAATAGTTGTTGTTGTGTAATCACTTAAAAATGTAAAAAAAAATGTTATACACCTAAAAATACAATAAAAATAGTAAACTTTTATTTTTAATAAAAATATATTTAAATATTTATAATTAAATTATAAAATAATTTAAACACTAATTTTTGTATTAAACATATTAAAAGCATAAATCTTCAGGATAGTATGTATGAATTATATATATATGCGTTTGTGGTCGGGTGCCAAATTCATAGTTAAAAAGAAGTGCGAAATACACACGCCTTTTGCTGGCCTCCCTCCGGTGACGGTTACGGCCTTTGACCTACCAAACTATTTCAAGCTTCTTCAACCTCAACCTTGTTTTCCCAATCAATTCGTTGCTTTATATTATCGATTTCTAATTGTATAAATAGTAGCTTCTAAATTAACGATGTCGGAGAAGTTCTCGCCGACGCTCAGAATCGGAGATCTCAGCGATTTCATTGCACCGTCTCAAGCCTGCGTCGTTTCTCTCAAAGGTCTCAAACCAACCCCTAAGAAACCTGAACCTCAGGTACTTATTATACCTTTCCTCAATTATCATTCTTATTTCGTGATTTTAGCTAACTTTGATTCGGAATTAGATGCTATAGTTTGTTTTTGGTTTGTAATTGGCTCCTTCTATTTTAGATTGTGATGCTTTGGTCTGGTAATGTTTTGTAATCTCATAAGCTTTATTCTACTAATTATCGGATTATTTAGCAGTATAAGAATATGAATTTTCGTTATTTTTGGTTATTGTTTTTCTTATTTTGAAATACTTTACTGAACGAAGGTTTTAGCTTCTAAGAGTCGGCAGACTGAACCAGTAAAAATTTCGCTCAAGGACTGCTTGGCATGTAGGTAATAATTCCCTCTATCTTCGATTTATCCTTCTTGTCTTTCAACTTGCTTAGCTCGGAAGGAATTTGTTTGTTTATTAACAGTACGTTTCGAGGTAATTATCAAAATTGCTGCAGGTTGAGTTAGTAGTTTATGACTGCCAATTGTTTTCTTGAAAGTGCTTTATTTGCATTGAAGTAAATTGTTTTTTAGCTATGTTGATGATCTGTTTCTATTTTCTTTGCAATGTTGCAGCGGGTGCATAACTTCAGCGGAGACTGTGATGCTTGAGAAGCAAAGCCTAGACGAATTCCTTTCCAATATTAATAAAGGGAAAGTTGTATTTGTATCAGTTTCTCCACAGTCAAGAGCCTCCCTTGCTGCTCACTTTGGCATCTCTCCACTAGAGGTAAAATGGAACATTCAAAACCCTGAATCTAAGATGCTTTGATACTGGCGTACTACCTCTGGCCTGTTCTTCTGTTACGTTCCCACAATAAGATATAAAAAGCAGAGTGGGTTAAATCAGTCAATTTTCTCTTACCACACACGAATGCACATTGCAAAACCTCCCTAGTCCCTACCTCTAGTTCCTTTGACCAAATCTGCGATTCCTAGTATATTATTTTGTTTTCATTATGTTTGAAGTACATGAAATGTTGCCTATATGTTATTTAAGTTGAATGTTTATAATTATGGAAGTTCTTTTCTCATATTCAGGTTTCCAAGAAACTCACAACATTTTTGAAGTCATTGGGAGTAAAGGCTGTTTTTGATACTTGTTGTATTAGAGACTTAACGTTGATTGAAACTTGTCATGAGTTCATTGCTCGGTATAAACAAAGCCAAGCAACTGATGACGAGAAAAGCAAATCCTCACTCCCAATGCTGTCCTCATCATGTCCAGGTATACATCTTTCTGTAAAAGTTGAGCATTCATTTAATAGTATTTTCTCTCCCTCAACCCCCAAAATGTTTATGCACTCCGAACTTGTATATTTTACATAGAGATGGGATGTCATGGTGATTTATAGAATTCCTGTGATCAAAATTCAAAAGTGTTTCTTCTGTGCGGCATTCTCTAATTGCAGGTTGGATATGCTATGCTGAAAAACAACTAGGATCCTATATTTTGCCGTACATATCCACAGTAAAAAGTCCTCAGCAATCAATGGGAGCTACTATTAAGAATCATATATGTCAAACAATGGGTTTCAGGTAGCCTTGTCTGTTCAACTTTTATACATCAGACTTCTGTTTTCTTTTGGTCATGATCATGCTATGAACAACATTTCAGCAAGCAGAGAACTTAAAACTTGTAATGTACACTGGTAAATGACATTTAGCTTTTAAATTTTAGATGAATTGCATGAATGGCAATTTTCTTATAATTTTATCCAGAAAATTAAAGCCTTGCTAAAATTTTTTGGTTACCAATGAATTAATGCATACTGTTCGAAACTACGAAGCCTCCCACCCTTCTAATGATATCAGCAAAACTAGCATTTGTATCATGAAGCCATTTCCATGGCCTGAGTATCTCCACATAAATGAGCATAATCAAAGGATTGTTCTAATTTCTTTCTTCTCTACAATTTCAGTTGTAGAACATCTCTCCACTCACTTTTCTCTTTTTATATACTATTTAGTGCTATAAAATTTTCTATGGACTGACATTTCAGGAAGGACGATCTTCAGTTTGTATCTTATGAAAATTTCTAGTTTTACTTGATACAATCTGAATATTAGAGGAAATAGCGCATGCCAAAAGCTTTATACTATTCTTTTTTTTGATAGGAATAGTAGGTCTCATTAAAAACCTCCTTCTTAGTAGTCCTTTACCATGAGGTTAGAACCGACTAGCGGAAGGAGGAAAAGAGTACCTGAATATATTGATTATAAAAAGATTACATAAGACTTAAACCACTCCATGTAGATACATAAAACTTAACCACACTCTAATAACCCCCTTGGAATAAAACATCCGAACTCAGTACAACAAAGTGAACCACTATCCAATCCCCTCCTTTGCAAGCAAATCTGCCTCGCAATTGCAGCTTCTCGGAATCCACCTCACAATGACCTCATTCTTAAATCTTGAATGACTGGATTATTCATTTTACTTAATAGGCCAGAGGAGATTTACCATGTAACCATGATGCCTTGTTATGATAAGAAGCTTGAGGCTTCCAGGGATGATTTTGTTTTTCAAGTGGAATCTAATGATGGGAGCCCTACAGATGAAGGTGTTTGTATCCCAGAGGTCGACTCTGTCTTGACCTCTGGAGAAGTATTAGATTTGATACAGGTGAGGTCAAGGTTGCATGTTATCTTAATTTTGATATTCCAATGTAACAATTTTATATTCTTTATTTAATGGCTTCATGTAATTATTTTTTAATTTATATGGTCAATTTTTGCAGTTGAAAGAAGTTGATTTTAATGCCTTGGAAGGGTCACCTCTTGATAGACCGTATGTCCCAATTATCCTCATTAAACTGACCCTTTATTCACCTTGTCACGTACAAATGAAAAATATTATTGTGCTTCTGCAGGTTGACAAATCTTGATGAGCAAGAACATCTTTATGGTGTCTCAGGAAGCTCTGGAGGTTATGCAGAAACTGTCTTCCGCTATACCGCAAAAGTTCTCTTTGGAAGAGAAATTAATGGCCCTTTGGATTTCAGAATTATAAGAAATTCTGATTTCCGAGAATTGAGTCTAGAGGTAAGTTTGCTTTTTTAATTTGGTAGTGTTGGTTAGCACTGTAAGTCCAAATATAAAATAAAACGTGCCTTTTCAGCTTTGAAGAGTGCCCTTCCTGCAATATTAGTTCACAAAAGTTGTATTGAAATTAAATCATGGCCTTATTATTTAATGCATATGGCTCAAAAAGTCATGGTAACAACTTCAATACTACATTTTATTATTTAATGTAGGTGGAGGGGAAAACTGTGCTGAAATTCGCCCTATGTTATGGCTTCCAAAACCTGCAAAACATCGTCAGGAAAGTAAAAATGCGGAAATGTGATTTTCAATTTGTGGAGGTCATGGCATGCCCTTCAGGTTTCTGTTTCCTCGTATTCTTTTATGCTTTTTTTAATAATGACTGCGTTGTAATTTAATATAACAAGGTATTGTTAATATATGCAGGTTGCTTGAATGGTGGAGGGCAAATCAAGCCAAAGCCTGGACAATCTCCAAAGGAGTTAATCAAATCGATAGAAGCCGTGTACATGGAAAACGTGAGTTCCTATCTTCGATATTGAACTTGTTCACTCATTTTTGAAAACTCAAGATGATTCATCAAACTAAAAGATTTCGTTACCGTCAACAGTTAAGCACCGACCATGCTTGCAATGCTGACATGCTTTTACAATTAAGCTCTCTTTCGAATATGTTCATAGCACAAAAGTTCCAAGTAGGGAGAAACTATGCATTTATTCCTTTTTGGTTTACTTTTTCTTTTAATCGAGTCATCTTTATACCTTTAGGTTCTGGAAGCTGATCCTTTTAAGAACCCACTGGTGAAACGGTTGTATGACGAGTGGCTTGAGCACCCGGGTTCTGAAAAGGCTAAAAGGCACATGCACACAGGATACCACCCTGTTGTAAAAAGTATCACTGCTCAGTTGAACAATTGGTAAACGCTTTCTAACATCTGGCCTTGTACAACACGGGAAACTTTCCCTCTGTTGTCTCTCCATGAGTGCATGTTAGACATCGTCAGCCAACCAGCCATGGCACATTGTTGCTGGTTATTCGGTCCTCTCACTGTTGCATTTTGCAAGGAGACCAAATTTTGGTGAGGATATATTTTGTTTTGAAGAAAATTATTTATTATCACACCTTTCTTTGCTTCTAAGTAAGTATCGAATATAATATATGTTCGATACCAGTATACTCATTTGTTTTAATCTTTTCATGTATTTGAATCATACTCATGTCAGAAGGTATGTTTTGTACAACTGACGGACACAGTTTAGAGAGAAAAAATAATGTCTGGGTAACATAGCTCTTGTATATGTTGTGCCTGTATTAGCTATTAACACAAAAGAAGGAATCAATTTGTGTTCTTAATAGTACCTTGAATCATTTATTAGCATCTGTTAATCTGGAGAGGTGAGTAAATAGTTAAACCGTTCGATTTCTTATACTTAAATCGAACCGATTAATATCAACAACTGAACCAACCAATCTTCATGGTTTAAACTGACCCAATTGAATAGATTATAGATAAGTTCAGTTGGTTAAATTTGTTAACCAACTCGTATATTTGAATTAATATATTAAGTCAATTTAGTTGGTCGTATTGGTTTAAAAACTGACAACCGATTGGCAAAATCATCAAAAATAATGCAAAAATTGCTATAATCAAAAGAATCAAGCTCAGATGCTGAGGCTGAAGCTCGAAAAATATTGCATTATTGAAAGAAAAGGAAAACAAAATGGCAAAAAGCATTTATGATTAAAATCAACAAAAATAACGTCCCATGCTACAAAATTTTTCCACCAATTAAAATAGGGAATGCTAAATATAGGAAAGAGAGTTTTGAGAGAATATTTCTAGACATTAATTATGGATGCAAAGACGGAAGAACTGGCCTATGATGAACGTTTCTTCATGAGCACACTACCTAAGCAACCACCAAGTCAGGTGTACGTCTCGACTCCAACCATGACTCGGCAGCAACTTTTGTCGTCAAAAACCAGCCAGCCTTGTCTGGGGCTTCATGGAATGGAGCATCTAGTTCCTTCAAATGTGACTCGATGACAGTTGCCAAGCCTTTCTCCGAGTATTTATGTTTCCCATGTCCAGTATTGATCCCGAGCAATGGGGGAAGCTCCTCTCCCAACTCCGGTGCTTTTGCCAAATCATTAATCCAAACATGCAGTGCAGTTAAAGCTGCCCCAAGAGAGAGAGACTTAAGATTCAAGGACCACTGAGTTGGAGACCTAGATTGTATACCAGCATAAATCTCTAGAGAAAGCCCCAGCTCTAGCAGCTCACAAGCTCTTTCCAACAGATCTAAGTTGACACAGAGATCAATCAAACAGTTACAGTAGGCTTTCTTTACATCCGAACTGATACAATTAAAAAGTTCTGATGCTTCATTCTTAAAATCCCCTTCGTCGTTTTGCTCCCCTACCAAAAGTTTCACCACACCACCTAGTTTTGGATTAGCCTTCCCAATGCAATCATTCAGCTTAGCAAGTTCTTCTCGTGGTGTATGTGTCATCACATTCAGAAGACAACCACAAAACCGATCATCGGGAGCTATCCCCAATTCATAAACTTGATTAAACGTCCTCACAACGTCATCGACACATTGGGCTTTCCCATAGCATTGAATAAGTGATGTCAAAACAAAAATGTTGGGTTCAAAACCGGCTTCCAACATATCATTCAAAATCCCCTCCACCTCTGAAACTTTCCCACTGCAAGAATATATGGTGATCATTGATGAAAATGTCCAACTGTCAGGCTTGCAAGTCCAGGAATTTTTCATGTCTTCGAAAATTTCAGCAGCTTCATCTGCCAAGCCAACATCAGCACACATGGCCAAAAGGGTATTGTAAAGAACAACAGTCAACTCCAACCCCTTGTCTTTCATCTCTTTATATACACTAAGAGCATCCTCACCATACCGAGCTCTTCCGTAAGCACGTAAGAGTGAAGCATAGGTTGCCCAATTCGGTGAAAATCCATTAGAAATCATCTCTTTGTAAATAGACTTGGCCTGCCAAGGCCTCTTGGCTCTCCCCATGGCATCCAACAAAGTATTATATATAACCGTATTAGGTTTAGCACCTAAGACCTTCATCTCCTCATAAACATTTAAACAGCCGTCATAATTTCCAGACATCCCGTGTATCTTAATCAAAGTTGAAAAAGTAACAGAATCGATCCTCCATTTTTCCGTTCTAGCACGGTCATACAAGGTGAAAGCCATATCAACATTCCCAGCACGGCCATAGGCATCAATCATGGCCGAGTAAGTGACCTCATCAGGATTACACTCATATGTAGGCATTTTCTCAAACCACTCAACAGCCTTATTGGGCAAACCACAGACCCTAGAACAACTAATCAGCGTGGAAAAGGTAATGTTGTCGGGCTTAACCCCTCTCTGAAGCATTTCATCAAACAGCTTCTCAGCACCATTCAAATCCTTAGACTTCCTAAAAACCTTAATGGTGACATTATAAAGAATGACCTCTCGAGTTGTTTTCGTTAATATCCTTCGAAAGTGGCCGAGAACAAGCGAAGCAATTTGAGGGTTCGACATGTCATTGAGAACAACCACAGCATCTTGCTCAGAAATATCGTCACCTAAACTAGTCAGAACAGCTAAAACATCTTTTTCATTGGCATTGCAAGCATCCAAAGACTCAGCTGCCTTGAGCAGAGAAGTGTACCTGGAATTGTAAGTCAATTGCCTGAGACGTGAAGCTTTGGGACTTCGAGGATTGACCCACACATTGCTTTTCGAAGAAGCGGTTTTTCCATTTGGATACCGGGGGTTTTGGGATTCTTGAGCTATGGGGTCCTGCAAGGAAACATGGGTAGCTTGGATAGAGGATTTTGATTGAAACGCCAAGGGAACAAGCCTAAGAGAAAGAGGTGAGGTTCTTAAAGATTTAGGCTTGGGTGAAACAGAGAGAAAGTGAGGGTCACGTAATAGAGTAGAAGGTGAGGAGCATAGATACGCCATAGTTGTGTTTGTTTAAGCCTTTAGCTTAAACTTTATAGCCCTCGACAGTGGAAGAGAAGAGAAGAGTGGCAAGTCTGAAGTCTATCTTGATACTGGAATAACCTTATCTACAAATTACAGATTTAGAGAGATTACATTGTTTCTCTCCGTTTTACCATCACAGCCTTGTATGGCCTTCCATATTATGATTTCATTTTTTACATGCCTAACCTATCATCGCCAAATCTCTCAAAATTTAAAATTAGAATCAATTATGTTTCAGAATATTTTATTTTTTTAGAATATTTTAATTCATGTTGATAAATATATTATTTAACATCAAAGATAATAGAAGCGAATATTTTCCACCCAAGTATTACTCGTCGTTTGAATATCCTCCCCAGTTTTTCAGTGACGATAATCCAATTGCTTGCTCTCTTATGTAAACTTTTTACGTATTTTCCATGCAATTTTGCAATTAGTTTATGTACTTTGTAATAAGATGTTCAGACACAAGTGAGTGCTTAATTGTGACATCTTTTGACATAATGTTGTGTAATTATAGGTCTTCTTGTTTCCCATCATTTGTAGTTGTAGAACGATTTTATGTACAGTTGCTGTAATATTAATTATACTCAAACTTTTCGGTAAAATTATGATTTGGATCCCTCTGTTATGTTCTAATGGAATGTAGTCCAAGATATTTCAATATTTAAACTAATGACATTATAAAAGTAAATAGATCAAATTAGGGCATAAAGACAAGCACAAGGGAATCTTCAAATTACTTATATATAAAGCATGGAAACAAGAAGAGATTGTTTAGAAGTTCTGAAATGTTGATTCCTTCCTAGGCCATAGTTAAAAAGTCCACTACGGCACAACATCTATACTCGCTGATAAATTATATCGACCACAATCATGTGATCACCAGACTACAAGATTCCATAGAGGGACACCCGTCTAATACTACCGCTGCACAGGTTTGTACAGCACCACAGTAACATACTTGGCCCGAAATCGATGAGTTGAACCGAGTGCCACCACGGGCTGGCCATTCTTCCCCTTTTGAATATACAGATGATTGAGGATTACATGCTTTGGTCTTGACAGAGGAGGTGGTATCTCCATGTGAGATGTAGGCAGATTGAGGAGTGGCAGTTGTAGGTGAGGAGGAACGAGCGGTGGTTCCTTTGCAAAATCTTCAGCTCCGAGCGGCAAGTTACTGTAACTTGAGTCGGGGGACTGAGGGGGTTCAAAACTAGATATACTTTCAATATCTTCTGGAACATAATCCTGCAGGGTGTTTATTCACAATTGGCATTTCTATTTAGAAAGTCAAGGAAATAAAGGCAAGGCCACGGAAGACAAAATGCAAGAAAGAATTCATATTAATGCTCCCGTGAATCAGCGGAGTGAAGATAATACATCAATATTTACCATTTTCATATGGAGTTGATTATAGCAACAAAATAGAACATACGAAAAAATGAATGTTATAGCTGAGTGTGGGTGCTTTTGATCACACGTGGAGCAAAATGCTTTGATGCTTTAGCTTAGCAATATATGGATCTCAATCATCACAATAATGCCAGCTCGATAAGCACAAGTTATAAGTATCCATGGATGCCAAGGAATTAATTTATCCCATGCTGATATCAATTTGAGACCGATAGCTCAACAGAAAAGTTTTCCAAAAAAATGGAATTTACCTCATCAGGACAAGAGTGGATATGTACATGGAACTTGCTCGTATTTTATGAAAACAAATAGTGGGGAATCCTAAAACCACAAATGCCAAACTCAATACAAGATAAAGGGAAGAACTTACCTGCAAATCCAAAACATTGTTAGCATTGCCAACACCATCTTGAACCCATGGCAAGTCAGGGGAATACCTCCACTGTCCATCAACAATGAACCTATACTGGTAAACACCTGATGGTAACACTTTCATAATAGTGAAGTCTTTTCCACATCTCTGCAAAGGAATTCTGATCCAGACCGCAAATAAGTTAAATGTCAGACCAGCAATAGCAGTTCATAAAGAGCTAACTATTTTCCTTTAAAAAGAAACTGTAGAAGGCAGGGAATATCAGGAACCTTGACTTCCAGTTATCCCATGATCCCTCAACAGCAACTTCTTTGCCACCGTAGTTCCATGTAATCATTGTTGGAATTCCCTTCTCGGGGAAGCCATCCTCATATCCTATTGTATTCTGCAACCATGACGGGCTTGATGTGTGCATCTCATCAGGTCTCTGTAAAGGAAGAACTGGAACCTGGAATGAAACAAGGCACAGTGGATAAAACTGGCAGCTTTTACGGAGAAATAGATCCATGTTACTATACTGGCATACTAGAAAACTAAGAAAATATCAGATTTGAGAATCTGTCTATGTGAAGTATGATGGGCTTAGGCTTGAAGAAATTTACGGCAGGACTTGGACCATAAAGAGAAAAAGGTTTTAGGATTTAGAACTGGATAGGGGAAGAAAAGGGACAATGGGAAAAAATGTGTCTCTTGAATTAGGAAAAAAAAAAGAATCCAAAACAAAGCATGTGGGATTATTACATATGGAAATGGTGGGAAAGCTATGATGTGTTTAAAGAGATTAATAAGAATTAAAAGTGACTAAATTGAACACCAAGAGAATTATCTAAACTCTAAGCTAAATCGTTCAAAAGTCAGTAACTTGCATAGATTGCAAGAAACTACATATTGCCCCCTATTACCCACATGTGTTAACAACTGCATAAACTGTTAACGAAGTCTGCATCAAAGACAACCTATAGATTAGGTTAGTTTTATCCACAATGCAACCTCGTGGCTTAATGTTACAACAGGAAAATTCATCCAGCGTGCACCAATGCAGAACCCTACCATTTTCTGCATCAGAGAGCATAGACAAAATCCATCCAGTATGCATCAATTTTATGGCCATTCACATTATACACATGTAATTTCCACACAAGAAGTTCTCTCTCTACCTGAGGGCCTTTGAATACTTAAAAATTATCGCAAAAGATAAATGAAACGAACATTATAACAACCCAATAACATCTCTTTAAATTGAAAAAAGTAAAGGGATCACACTAAGACTCCGCCAAAATTGCAACTCACAAACACACGCGCACACACACAAAAGAGCGAACATGGAGTTTATCAAGGAATTAGATACAACCTAGGAATGAATGTTGAGAAATAGATTATATATTTTCTAGTTGGGGAAGGAGGCACCTAAGATCCACTCTTCGAGTGAGAGGAACCATGCAGCAAACACTAAGTCAAATACTATAAATAATCTAAACACTTCGTTTACCTGAAAACCACAGATCAAAATTTATACTCATACTATAATTTTAAGAGCTTTGATTCGTTGTTTACACGGAAATCTTGAAATCTTTTACACTTGGAACATTGATCTAATTATAACTTTTATAGGTCAAATTCACAATATTTGTTAAAAAAGTACTAATTAGTTAAAACAAGTAATAACATAGATCCACAAAAAACTAATTTAAAATTCACTTTCATAATCATTATTTTTACTTAATTTTATGCACAGAACATATATACATGATATGAAGAAGCCAGAATCCCATGCAACAAAATCAAATCACGTTCCATGAAATCTAAATCCCCAAAAAAACGTACCTGGGGAGTAAACATGAGAGGGGAGTGGGTGGATGTGGGACTGTGAGGAGGTGAGTGACCCATGGGTGCAGCCAAAGCTTCGAGAATACTGTTACCCTTTTCTTCTTCTTCTTCAAACCCAGATGGACTGTTACTCACATCTTCTCTTCCATTCACATTCCCCATTTTTTTCTCTCTAAATTATTAAAATTAATTATTGTCTCTTTATTGATGATAAATTTATCACCTTTTCTTTTTGTAATATATAATTAACAAGGCAAAATAGAGAAAACCCAAACTCCCACCACTCACAGAATCTCACAATTGATTCATAATTCCCCCACTATAACAGATGTCCATAATTTTAAAAAAGAAGGGGAAAAACCCAGATGCAGAAATCGGAAATTAAAAAAATAATAATAAGAGAGAAAAATTAAGAGAATTATGCGATGAGTTATGAGTGCTGATGTAGTAGTGAGGGGGATCTGGAATGGGGGATGAATGGATGAAGGTCACGTCATCGTTTGACAAAGTCTTTTGATTCTCAGTTGGTTTTTGTTTTGGTTTGGAGGTTTTAGAGCTATAAAACTATGAGCTTTCCCCCCTTCTTCTGTCTCTCTGTTTGTAATGGCTAATGCCTGGCTTACCCGTTCTCCTGCACTTTTCAGCTCTGCTTTATATAATATCTGTTCTTACTTTTATAAAAAAAAAAGTATTTAACAATAATTATTGCAATTATTACACTTTTCTTAAATAAAAATCAACCATTTACACTTTCCATCTCTATTATAAAAATATTAAAATAAATATTCATCATCTAATAATTAGATATATGTAAATAAATATTTAAAAAAAATATTATGTGATATTATTTTAAAAATTACTAGTATATGAAATGTAGCTAATGTTTATATTATGTTTATGCAAAAAAAAAGTTGCTATCATTGTGAATTGATAAAATATATTCAAATATATCTCACAATATTAAATTCAGAATAAATCTATGATAAGATTCAGATATGATAATTACGAATAGTAAAACTCAGATAGGTGTTCAAGGATTCAAAATATCGATATGAAGAACACCACCAAGCAATGCAAAAAAATTATTATCCATGGATGAATTCATAAAGAATTGAACAAAGTGGGGGAAGAAAATGACTTATCAGCATGAGGGAAGCACCAAAATGGTAGCCCAGTTTAATGGAGTGGTCCATAAGTAGCGAAGCAATTAGGTGGGAAGGAATCCAATCCGAGCCCGCGTGTGGTACCGTACTGCAAATTACTACAACACAGGGTTAGCAATAAAGCTGATGACATGACGATGCGAAATTTTCTTTGGGGAAATATATCAAACACAACAACGGAGATACCCGAATCGACATTAGCTGTATTTGGTGATATGGGGAGGAAAGCCCATCACTCTTATTCATAAAAGCAACATACTGAATGATTATTTTCCTTTACTGTCAATGCAGCACATCAGTGCTTATTTGTTTTCTTATGCATTTTCAACAACCATTCTTCATTTGGTACTCTACTTCGGTTTCTTACTTCTTCTCATCAATGAAAGATGGGCTTTAAAACGATGTTTATTGGGTCGAGTAGTAAAAAATTTAATGTTCTAAATAATATTTTAATTTCAAAATTTTGTATATAGAAAAAATAACATTGAGAGGACCTTTAATTATTACACTTACAAGTAACTTTAGATGCATCTCACCAATACGCCAAATATATAATCATTATACACTATGAAACTTTTAATTTAAAATTTTATAAAATAGTTAAATTAAATGCGCCGAATACATGATCTAAGGTGTATGCTGTAAGTTCTCACATGTAGAGGAGACGATTTACAGATTTAAAACTCAATACTGTGACTGAAGCGCCATCTAATGAGTCATGCATGATCATGTATATATCTCCAAGTGTTTCCCTCGTTTAAGCTATCTGTTTTGCTGTATTGGTAGCCTTTCTAATGCAGGATTTTAAAGGTTTAGATGCCATGTGCTGGAACCTTGTCTTTCCAACGGTGTACGTGCGTATATCGTCTTGGACCGATGAAAGTTTCAGGGGCTTGTGTTTCTTCACTGGTGCTGGTTGACACTTCAACTTCCTCGGTATTCGAATAACTTTAACTGAGCATATATTTTCCAAATTGGTAATTCCGTGGAGGTGAGATGGAAGATCGATGATGTAATCTCCGTATTCATCTGTCGTGGCTTGTGTTGTGTATGATATGGTCTTACATGGAGTTTCACATTTAACAATCACCATAGCCCCTATACATGAACAAACTAATTAGCATTTAACGAAATCAGGCAATTAAGAAGATGGTAAAAGCAAAGTTGAAAGAATCACAAATGATATATAGATATGAAATGGCAGAACTGAAACCTGAAATGGGCCATGAACGAAGTTGAGGATGATGGTGATGGTGGAGATGGCAAGCCTGACAAAGAACAGAGCCAGTAACGAGGACGGTGGATAGCTTCTCCTCGCCATATCCAGCCATATGCACCATCTCTTCTAGCTCCGCCGCCGCCGCCATTAATGAACTCTGTTGAAGGAACAATGAAAGAATGACGGCCATTGTCGTCATAGCCGGGAAAAAACTTGTCATCTTCACCTACTTTGAATTGATCTGCCCTGTGTTTCTCAAACTATATATTGCTCTGCAGGCAAAAGAAAAGACGGTCTAAGTGAGAGACGTGTATTTTATGTTGGATTTGGAGGGAAAGGGATTGCATGGGCAGATCAACTGTGAAGTTGGTCAAGCGCCGGTTGTTTGTTCGCCTACTCCTATCATATAATATTTGTCTAAATATGCCTTTACTCCTTCTACTATATTAATATTTGATGTTTAACCTCTTTACTTTTATTAAGCTATTAGCATGCTCAAATTGATAACATCAATTAATTGTTTTCATTAAAGTGATAAAGCGATTATTTTAATTATTCAATCATATAGTTAGGGTTATAAAATTTTATATTACTAATGATAATGATTAACATTATTATCAGTTAGGATCCATTAATAATAGTACGAACCAAGTTATTTCAATGATTAAAGGGGTGGTTGCTATTCCTAGAGGTTTCATGTTTAAAGTACCAGATACTACAAGGGTGTTTAAGTTTTCATTTAATTAAGAATCTTTATGGCATATATTATCTTATAATCACTATATTTAATAAAAATAAAAGATATATTAATAATATTATAAATTAGGTCGAATTAAATTTAATTAACTGACCATGAAATACAGGGAAAACTCAGTTTTATATTAATACAAACAAAACCTCCTCGTATATAACAATTATAGGTCAATTTTTTCATTAGTCCCTATACTTAATATATAATAATGAATTTATCCCTATGTTCTAATTTAGAAAATTTGTCCACAAACTTTTTCAATTTTTTAATTTTAAACTGCAAATTTCAATCATGACCCAACTGCAACAAAAACAATATAATTAAATTACAAAGATTGAAAATGGACAAATTGGAGCATAGTGACTAATAACACAAATTAAATTACAAAAAATAAATATATATTTTACACATGGTATAGGCACTAATAGCAGAGTTCGTCTTGATGGATATTTTTTGTCTTAGGATCTAAGTTTATTTTCTTTAAAAGGTATAGGGACTAAAAATATCAAAATAAGCAAAGGGTTAAATCTATAGTTTATGAATAGTACAAGGACTAATAGCATAATTGGACCAAAGATGTATATAAAAAGAGGCTTGACCGGGAAGAACAAATTGCCGCCCTTCTTAGTCTCAGTATTTTCAAGGCAGCCCCAACAATCACCCATCTACATTTTGCTCCTTGAAGCAAAATCTATGAGCTTTAATTAATTTCTTCTTACTTTGGGAATTGCTAATAATATATAAGTCGACAGAATTTGGAGTTGGTAACCTGCCAAAGAGAAAGATTGCTTCCCAAGTTTCTGTTTCTGTTTTCATTCTTTGAAACAAAACATCCAAATCTAAACTTAGAATGAATCATTCATGTAGCTGTGTAACATGTTGGCTAACAGATAGCAGCATTTGTGCTTGTAAAAGTCAAAAGAATTTATTTATGAATTTCAGAAGCTGGTATAAAGAGAAAAGCATAAATGGAGATCCCTGGTATTGAAAAACATAGAAACTGTATAAAGGATAAAACTGTGCATTGTAAGGAACTATTGCTGTATGCCTAGAAAGCAGAAACTTCCAAGTTGTAGAATGATGTACACTTGTTGTAAACTGATAAGTCATAAATCCGCATGCCCATTTCAGTGGAACTTGAAATGATGGATAAAGTTGCCAACTTGAATGCCCATGTGAATGTTTACGGCATTTACTTTCAGTGAATCGCATGGAAAAAACAATCTACAATACGGTGTAAAATTTGATGTTTTATGTACAACATCCACTCTGTCATCTCCATCTTCCTAGTTTGTACCGCTGGTAAGAGCTTGTTGCGGTTTGGCCGAATTCAACCTAAAATTAGAAGGGAGTGGTCCTCTTGTCGTAAGTTGATTCGATATTTTCAAACTCTGCTGCTCTTACTTGGAAACTGCTGATTGATTGAATTGTCATCGCTTGCTGTTTTATGGAAGATGCTCGAGTGTTTTCTTTTAGTTCCTGCCTCTCGTAGTATGGCATGGCATTCTTGCGATATCGAATCGTGTGTGAAGATCTGATAGAACTTATAAAAGGTGAAAAGTTGATCGAGTTTACTGTGTCGATATTTTATATGGTTTTGAAGCCTATTTTAATAAATTCATCACCATAACCATTAATGCAACTGAATGTCTTGTGATATTTTCCTTGTTTCAGCACATCTTCGGGAATGAACCTTTAAAGAAGAAGAGGAAGCGAAAAGATTGAACATCAGCTGAAAACTGCATTTGATACTACATCCTGTTGTGCCCAGTTCTTGTGGTATTTTTATATTTTGTTTTCCTGAGTTATAATTATGTTTTATGTTAAATCGAGTTAACATTTAATATTTTAAATTTTCGGAAAAGACTAACTGGCATAATACAATAATTAGAAGGTTCAGTTCAAATATCTAAAAGTTAATTTAATAAATGAGCCATATACATAGATATTTAATGAGTTGATCAGTTTGAGAGTTGCTCGAATTAAATTTAGTCAAAATTTCGTTAATACTTGATTTGAATTGATTTGATTCGAGCTCGACTCTAGACCTTAATTAGTTGAGTCGAACAAGGTCCTAAGTTTGCTAGCAATTTGTTAATTTTTTAAATATTTTTAATTGTTACCTTAAAAATTTATTCTTTTGGAAAAGGAAAGTCTAATTGATAATTACTAACTTACTTATAGATAATAAGAAATATGCTAAATTACTAATTAGTACTAATTTATTAATTTTCGAATGCAATACAAGAAATATACTAGATAATTAATTATTAATTTATTATATTTTACCTATAGTTAAAAAATAAAATAAAAATTTTAGTGAGCTTAACAAGCAACGTGTCGAATTAAGTGAGTCGAGCAAGAAATTTTTTGAATGAACACGAGTCAAGAAAATATAGACAATTAAAATTAAAAAAATATAATTTAAACATTCACTTTTCAATTGAGTAAAAAATTAAAATATATTCTTTAAAACTCTTTATTTTTTTTAAAATATAATTTATTTTCATAACTTATTATGGAACAAATCATTCTAAGTAGTATATTAGTATTTTGAGATGGGATAACTCCCACTTGAAGTCCACGTGGCAAATTTTAATGAAAAATAATAAAAAATCTTATAGTAGTAAATTACAAAGTACAAAAGCAGAAATCAGCATTTGGAGGGGAATTTAAGTTGCATTTAGAGCTCATTTGTTGCGTGGAACTTCATATCTAAAGCCTCGAATCCCGAAACCCAGAGGAGGGGCGAGAGCAAGAGCCATAAAAAACCAAAACCCCTTTTTCCCTCTTTTATTTTCTATCTCCATCTTATCGAGTTCGCGACTCATTCAGCTGGTACTCAGAGCTACACAGCGAGAGTGAGCAGGAGACGAAGAAGCTGCTGCTTTGCTTTGCCTTGCGAGCAGAAATTGGTAATAGCAAATGGCGGAGAAGCTGGAAGAGCAGCTCATGGAGCTGGGATCTAAGCTGGAATCTCCTCCATCCGCCAAGGACGCCCTTCTCAAGCTGTTAAAGGCACGCATTCTTCAACTTAATTACTTCTCCACTGAACTTCCTAGTTCCGCTAGGGTTAATTCATGCCTAAACATTTTCCTTCCCTTACTATTTTGGGTTTTAGGGTTGTAACCGTATGCTCTACCTGAATTAGATTGCTTAGCTAAAGTTTTTTCCTAATTGGTTGAATTAGGGTTGTTCTCACAATTCACAAGGTTTCTCCTTTGTTACATGTTACCCCCTCATATTTCCTGCCAACTTGAGTTTGCACTTGTATTGTATGCCCTTAATTTGCTACTTGATGTGATATTTAGGTCAGCCGTTATTTTGAGTTAATTCAAGCTATGGGTTGCTGTATTAGAATGTTCTATTGTTCTTGTCCCAAGTAGTTGTATCTTCAAACATTATGGTTCTTCTCGGCAGTGACCCAGGACTTAAACAAGCTGCAATGTGCTAGCCTCGAGACCTGAACTGTGTTTGACATTTCCCCCCCCACAAATTTGAATGATTGATAACCTCAATACTTCAAGAACATAAGCATGCCATAAATCTTTGGTTTTGGTGCCTTTCATGGATTACACCACCCATCTCTCGATTTGTGTAACAAGGCGAAAAGTGTGTAATGTCTGGCCTTAGTTTGGAATTTTCATCATGGTTTGCAAAGGGCTTTAACGGGTGTTGTGGTGAACATAATCAACCTTGAAAAGAATTCAACCTAGACTTGGAATTACTTCAATTGGATCCGTTAATTAAATCTCTACCTTCTGTTAGCTTGTGGGCTCTATCCATAAAATGATCTATGGAAGCTAACTAATCTTTACCAATCCATGTATAATGTTGTCTTACCCTCTCTCCTCCCTTAATTCATTTTTTGTCACATTGAATTACTTTTTGAAAACTCGAATGCCCGTTGCTCAACATTGAACTTGACTAAACATCATTGTTTTGTTCCTTCCGTTTGTGAATGATTAAGTGTCCGTCGATAAAATAAATGTTTGTCAATGGAGTAGCTAGGTTACTCAATCAATAGCAACTAGCTATTCAAAAAATTCTTGTCATATCCGAACATAGGCCAAAGAGATTTTGTCGAATATGGAATTATGGATTGGTTTTATTTTGGTCTCACATGGTGCTTGGAATCTCTAATGGTGAACTTGCTATGACATGAAGATATATCTCGTTATGCATGAAAGATGGTAGTTCTTATTTTTATCGACTCAAATTTATTGGTGGTTTAGTGGAAAGCTTAGATATTTTTAACTTTGAGTTTGTTTGAATCACTGATTGTGAATTTCATTTTTCCAAACTATTTTAAAGGTATGATACGACCCTGGCATTGGTTGATAATTCTTAATGATAGTAAAGATGTTTTCCTATATTTTTCTTTTATTCTTGTCTATTATACATATGTTCTTTATCATTTTACTTGCACACATCTGGCATCAGACCTATGTGCTAGGAGAATCGGGTCTTTGGTAATATGTATTACTTCATGAATCTTGTACATCCTGTTAGATGATTGAACTTGTGAATTCATATATATTATGTGTATCAAAGTCAGCGGCAGTCCTTTAATTCGGTTATTTGGCATATATCATGAATGTTTTCCCTCTAATCCGCAGCAAGCTGCTACATGTCTCTCTGAGATTGCCCAGTCTCCACCATCATCAATAATGGAAGCAATACAGCCTCTGCTTAATGCAATTGTCAAGCCAGAACTGCTGAAGCATCAAGATCGGGAAGCCAAACTTCTAGTTGCAACCTGTATTTGTGAGATAACTCGAATAACTGCACCTGAAGCGCCTTATAGTGATGATATTCTAAAGGTGCTTTTTCTTTCATGAAGATTTATTGTTTTTGGTCTTGATTTTCTTAGAAACTAATAAATTTTCAACTAAACTTCTGGTGACTGATACGTGGCATGCTTTCAGGATATTTTTAACTTGATTGTTGGCACTTTCAATGGATTGAGCGATACTAGTGGTCCATCATTTGGAAGGAGAGTTGTAATTTTGGAGACTCTTGCAAAATATAGATCCTGTGTTGTGATGTTGGATCTTGAATGTGATGATTTGGTTAATGAAATGTTCAGTACCTTTTTTTCTGTTGTTAGGTATGTTTTGCTCCAGTATTTATTTACTGTTTTGAGGGGAGTGCTTGCTTTGTGATCTTGGATCTTGAATATGATAATCTGAATATCTGATTAATAAAATGTTCAGTACCTTTTACTCATTAGTTTTAAATATGCTTTGCGAGTAACATGAATGCTTTTATTATTGTTGAATGTAGAAATTTGAAATGGCTCTATGATACATTTTGGTATTGGTCTTAGTATTTCACTTTAGTGTAGCGGCCAAAATATGCCTGCAACCTCTTTTTGTTCTTGTATGTATCTTGGCCATATCTATGTGTATATGCATTATTGTTGGTATAGTTGGTGCCTGAATGTTTGATCTTCCCCTAAATTGCTTTTACAGTAAGAATCTTCAGGTAGTTTATAGCTTTTCAGTCTGTATTTTGAATTATCATGGACTGAGAGACTGATTTTTACTACATATTGCAGGGATGATCATCCAGAAAGTGTTTTATCATCCATGCAGACAATCATGATCGTTGTGTTAGAAGAGAGTGAAGATGTTCGAGATGATCTTTTACTTGTTATATTGTCTGCATTAGGTCATAATCGAAGTGTAAGAATTTCATGTTTACTATTGGCTTATTGCTTACAGATTGTGTTGCTGCCCGTATTTATTTCTTAGAAGTTATAATTCTTAATTGGAAGGGGATTTATTTCTGGAATCTATATTTCAGGTTGTTACACAAGCAGCCAGGAGACTTGCTATGAATGTTATAGAGAAGTGCTCAGAAAAACTTGAAACCGGAATAAAACAGTTTCTTATTTCAGTGATGTCTGGAGATAATCAGCCAGTAAAAAGTGAAATTGACTATCATGAAGTTATCTATGACATTTATCATTGTGCTCCTCAGATACTGTCAGGAGTTGTCCCATACCTCACAGGAGAGCTGTTGGTATGCAAACAATCATTGTTTTTCACTTTTACTAATTACTTTAACTGCATTATGATTTTGTTCTCCATTTTAAGACATTTATTTGTTGTTTTTGAGAAATTTTGTTATATTCTGAAACAATTCTTATAATCTTTTTGAGATGAAATCTTTATAGTTATGGAGAGTTAGGTCCAACCTTCTTGGAAATGAGGGCTCCTTTTTGTCCTCTTTATTATGGATTTTTTATAGTTTCAGTCTTGTGTTTTGAAAATGAGTTCAGAGATGCTCGAAGTTGATGAACAATTTCTGATGTTTGTAAGTTTCAATATATGCAGACCGATCAAATAGACACTCGTTTGAGAGCTGTGAGATTGGTTGGATCCCTCTTTGCTCTGCCTGGCTCTAGCATATCTGAAGCGTTTCAGCCAATATTTTCAGAATTTTTGAAGAGGCTGACTGATAGAGTTGTTGATGTTCGAATGTCTGTCCTCCAACATGTTAAGAGCTGTCTATTGTCGGATCCCTCAAGATCTGAGGCTCCTCAAATTATATGTGAGTTTCTTTTGTTTTTTTAATACATATTTATTTGTATTAGTTGGCTAATTTTGTTTTGTTCTACAATTTCTAGCTGCCCTCTGTGATCGGCTTTTAGACTATGATGAAAATGTTCGAAAGCAAGTTGTGGATGTAATTTGTGATGTTGCTTGTCATTCTCTTGTTTCTGTCCCCGTTGGGACTGTAAAACTAGTTGCAGAGCGTCTTCGGGACAAATCTGTATGTTATTTTTCCTGTACTTGGATTACTGTTGTTACCTCTTTGTGTCCAGCGATCATTATCTAATGCATTTTAGCTTTTTCTTCTGTTTGGAATGTACAGCTGATTGTTAAAAAATATACCATGGAAAGGCTGGCTGAGATTTTCAGAGTTTATTGTGCTGGATACTCTGATGGCTCGATCAATCACAATGAATTTGATTGGATACCCGTGAAGATTTTTAGGTGTTTCTATGACAAAGATTTTAGGCAAGTCATTTGAGATACTTGCAAGCAAGGGTTAATTTTGCATTTGTTTAGAACATATCACATTATTTTATCTCTGTTTTCCTCGTTATTCAAAGTTTAGGGGCTATTTAGTTAATGCATTTAGATCTTTTATTAGGAAAGATGGTAGATTTAAGAAGGGATTATATAAGCTTATGGTTGGAGGTATCCTATATTTTCATCCCTTTATTACATAATATCTTCAATCAAAGCCATACAAAAGAGACTGGAAATCTTGTTTGTATAAATTTCCTTCTAATGATTATTTATTTATTTATTTATTCCTGAGCGTGTTTGCAATTAGTTAATAGGATGAATTGGTAATCTATTACTTTTTTTATTAGTACCTTAGTGAACACTGTTTTCTTATAGTAAAATGCTAAGTCGAAAATTTAAAGAGCTGTGACTCTTTGTTTGGTGTGTCTCACATAATCATATAGCATTTGTAACATGTAGATCTGCCCTGCAGGTCAGATACAATTGAATCTGTTTTATGTGGATCCCTCTTTCCTACTGAATTCTCAATCAGAGATAAAGTTAAAATTTGGATAAGAATTTTCACTGGGTTTGACAAAATTGAGGTCAAGGCACTTGAGAGGATGCTAGAACAGAAGCTAAGGTATATTGTAGTTTCTTATATGGTTTTTGAGTAACTTCCCCTTCAATTTTGTATCTAATGGATTCTAAATTGAGTTTTCGGGGTTTCCTGTTGGATTGCAGGTTACAGCTAGAGATGCAGAGGTATCTCTCTCTAAGGCAGAGGCATCAGGTTAGAAGCTTTGAGAGATGAAATAGTATCCTAATTCCTAAAGCACACAAGTTACACTTCTATGGTCTGTTAAATTGAAATAACTGGTTCTTTCTTCAATACAGGATAGTGATTCTCCTGAAATACAAAAGAAAATTTTGTTTAGCTTCCAAATCATGTCCCGCTCTTTTTCTGATCCTGTGAAGGCTGAAGAGAATTTTCAGACTCTTGATCGGGTTAAAGATGCTAACATTTGGAAGATTTTATTGAATCTACTGGATCCCAATACCAGCTCCCATCAAGCTTCTAGTGGTCGGGTAGGTTGTAAGATATTGACAAATGCAAATATAAATGGGATGTAGCTCATGAGTGAACTTCTCTTTGATGTTGGGGGAAAAATGAATTGTGATGAGAAGTTTGACCCATGAAATCCAAGTTTTTTCATTGTACGATTTATTTTTGATATATATGTTCGTAAATTGCAGGATGAATTGCTTAAAATACTTTCTGAGAGGCACCAACTCTATGATTTTCTAAGTATGCTCTCCCTGAAGTGTTCTTATCTACTTTTTAACAAGGAGCATGTGAGAGAAATCCTCGTGGAGGTTACTGTACAGAAGTCTGCCAGAAACACACTATACATTCGATCTTGCATGAATATACTTGTGGTAATAATTTGTATTCCTATGAAATTTCTTTTTCTGGGTGTGAACAAGTCCCAGCTGTTCAATTTTGTTTGGTCTTTGCTTTTGTGAGCGTCTTTCTTTTCCTATTCTCCAGTTTACATTGTTATTTAGAGTTTGCAAGTTTAGTGCTTTCAACATTGGTCCTATAAAGTTTATGTTCTTCTTTCTCCTCTTGGGAACATATTCTAATTTTGTTTTTAATGTCTTCTTGTTGCTTTCCAGATACTTGCACGATTTAGTCCATTGCTTCTGGGCGGAACTGAAGAAGAGCTGATTAATTTTCTGAAAGATGACAATGAAATTATAAAGGAAGGGATTTTGCATGTTTTGGCTAAGGCTGGTAGTACCATCCGAGAACAACTCGCAGTGGCATCAAGGTGCAACTTTGGGATACTTGACTTGTTAGAGTTTGTATGTTATCTTTATTCTTAACAACTTCGTAATGGTTGTTTGCAGTTCAATTGATCTTATATTGGAGAGGCTTTGTTTAGAAGGTAATCGGAGACAGGCCAAGTATGCAGTGCATGCACTAGCAGCAATAACAAAGGATGATGGGCTCAAATCTCTCTCCGTTTTATATAAGGTTACACAATACTTTATACTCGTTAGTTATATATTCAAAATGTGTGTATTTTTTAAAATATTACAAATATCACTTTCTTGATACATTTGCCTAACCAACAGTTTCTTTGCTCAACTTGCAGAGCCTTGTGGACATGCTGGAGGAAAAGACACATTTACCAGCGGTACTTCAGTCTTTGGGATGTATAGCTCAGACTGCAATGCCTGTTTTTGAAACTAGAGAGAGTGAAATTGAAGAATTTATTAAAAGCGAAATTTTGAGATGCAGTAATGTATGTTGTATCTTTCAGTTTTTTTTTAATTTCTGTCATATTTATTTTCATGCATTAATCTTCTTTGTTGCTTCAGGATGCAGATTGTAGTGCAAAAGAATGTTGGGATGACAAAAGCGAACTTTGCATGTTGAAGGTTGTGAAATTGTTGTCAGTTTGTTATTATCATTTCCGATAAAAGCAATTTTATTAATAGTATCAGTATCTGTCGGAACATGGAGTCCGGGTTTGAGTTTATGATTTTCGAGCTTTTTTGCTTTTATAATGTTTTTTTGTGATGGATCTCTCAGCCTGTAATATTGTTTGTGTGCCACAGGTGTTCGGGATAAAGACATTGGTCAAGAGCTACTTGCCTGTCAAAGATGCTCATCTTCGTCCTGCTATTGGTGACCTTCTAGGACTCCTTAGAAACATACTTTCTTTTGGTGAAATATCTGAAGATATAAAATCAAGGTACTATAGCTGATCTATGTCGATTTCCTCAATTGAATGATATGTGTTGCTTGTTGAGGCTTAAATTTCACGCACAAGTTTTTACTATCTTTCAGCTTAGTTGATAAGGCCCATTTAAGGCTTGCTGCAGCCAAGGCAGTTCTTCGTCTGTCCCGTAACTGGGATCATAAGATTCCTGTTGATATTTTTTATTTAACCTTAAGGGCAGCGGAGGTGAGGTCATTTTTTAAATATAAATCATTAATCTTGTTTTCTTTAACCTTTCTTGCTCAATTTGCCCGTTTTCTTATGTCTTTTTGGTTTTCTAGATCTCTTTCCCTCAGGCTAGGAAACAATTCCTCAGCAAAGTTCATCAATATATTAAGGACAGACTCTTGGATGCAAAATATGCTTGTGCTTTCTTACTTGGGATACCTGGAACCAAAGATCTTCAGTTTGATGAGGTTTACATGCTGAACTTTATTTTTTTAGTGTAGTTTGCTGTCCAATTTTTGTTCCTTTGTGGAGGGGTTTGTGAATGCCACTGGTATTTTCTGTTGTGTTTGAAACAGCAGGAAAAACAGAATTTAGCCGATATCTTTCAAATGTATCAGCAAGCAAAAGTTCGGCAGGTTGCTATACAATCTGATACAAATTCCTCGACATCATATCCTGAATACATCCTGCCTTATTTGGTCCATGCTCTTGCTCATCATTCACGTGCCAACACAGATGAATGCAAGGATGTCAAAGCATTTGAATTAACATATCGGTATATCCATCGTCTTATTCTGTCTTTGTTTTTTGTTTGAGATACAAATTCAGTCATTTAACTCATCTATTCTGTATTTTTCAGGAAATTGTACTTGACCATTTCTTTGTTGGTAAATAAAGATGAAGATGCCAAGTCAGAAGCTGGTGCTAACAGGGAGAAGGAGAGTATTTCTTTGATATTCTCCATCTTTAAGAGTATCAAGCGCTCTGAAGACGTTGTTGATGCAATGAAATCGAAGGTTGAGCGTTTTGTTTCCTTTTAACTAGTTCATAACTCTGCCTCTCTCGAGGATGAGATAAGTTAAAGCCCTCATTAAAACAAAAAAGCTAATTCGTATGATATCTTTCCCCAGAATTCACATGCTATTTGTGACCTGGGACTTTCGATCATGAGGCGTCTAGCTTATAAGGAGGAGGATTTGCAAGGTCTTATACAGTCAGTCTCTCTGCCTTCACTCCTGTACAAACCATATGAAAGAAAAGAAGGTGAAGATTCCCAGGTAAGGCTTCTATCATATTTCTCATTTTATCGTGTAGCTAACCCACTTGTCAATAATTTATGCAAACAGTGTTATGCTTCAACCATGCAATTACATGGTGCCAATTACATTCATTTATTTATTCATTTGCACAGCCTATTTGGCCTATAATTTTAGCACAATATTTTTTTTACGTCTCTTTCATCATTTTGATAGGATGGAGAAAGGCAAACATGGTTAGCTGATGAGAGTGTCCTGTCTCACTTTGAATCCCTAAACTTGGATTGTGATGGAACGGTATGATATGCTCCCTTTCTTTCATCTAAAGGGTACTATATGGTGATTTGTGAGGGCTATAAAAGAAAGTTCTTCAGAATTGGTACGATACTGTACTGGTGCATACCAGTTGGTACACCCTCTACTGGATGATACACGATTTTTTAGAAAAACTCTTTTCTCTCGGTTGATTCGTTTGACCAATTCCTAATGATATTCTCTCATGATCTTTTTCCCCCTTAATAAAACATGTTTATTAGATTAAACTATTGAACTGTTTGTAATACACAACAGAACTTGAAAATGAACTATAAATGTATATAAAAAAATTGAAAAATCTCATGATAAATGTTAAATGGTACAACGAAATACATTGTTACTGGTATGTATTAGAACGAAAGAGTACTTCCATACTGTTATGATAGTGACTACTTTGGTATTTCATGTTACGTTGTTTACCAACTTTTCCTGCTCTCCTTTTATCTTACATTTGATCCAGAAAGAGATTTCCAAGGAAGAGACTCTCAAGGACAGTGAAACTGAAAGAAATGAAGTGCCTCTCAGAAAAATGATTAAGCAATTAAAATCTAAAGAATCCAAGGCTCGGAAGGCTAAAAAGAACAAGTCTTCCTCGGTAGAAGCAAAAGATGCTGAAAATGATGATATTTTGAAAATGGTGAGGGAAATAAATTTGGATAGTCTACAGATGTCCAGTAAGTTTGAATCAACCAATGGTCATAGACATTTTTCAACCAAGAAAGAAAAAGTGGAGCAGGAGCATCAGAAAGGTAATAAGAGAAAAGTCAATGTTGCAGCTTCTTTCCCAGTGCCTAAACGCAAGAGGTCGTCGTCTACACATAGTGCTTTCAAGATTTCTAGAAGTGCTTCTAAGGTCCCTTCAAAGGATTCAGGAGATGACTGGCATGAAGCGAAAGGTTCCTCGTTTCTGTCTATGGAAATGGACATTGATAAATTACATAATTCAAAAGAGAAAATGCCTGCACGCAAAAGATGGAATGAGAATAATGAATCGGACTACTTGGTGCCAAGCATTCGGAAGAAAAGAAGCTTCTCTTCAAAAGGCAAAGGCAAAGGCAAAGGCTCTAAGTGGGGTCATAGTGACGAGGACGATGAAGATGAAGCTGCTGATGAAATTCTGGAGGTGTGATTTTTTTTTCTCACTTGGTTAAATTGCTGTCAGGAATGCACACATTTTATGTTCTCACAGTTCATTGTTGTGATATCTGTTTTATATCTCCATGCAGAAGTCAGAGACCAGCAAGTCTGCATTTGGATCTAGCAAGAAGCAGAAGAGGAGCATTGCAGGATTAGCAAAGGTCCCTCCCTCCCTCTTCTTTATGTCTTGGTATAGCTTGCATGCATTTTTTAATGCTTTCGCTAGAATTTATTATGTAACAATATTTGGAAATGCACCAAGCACCTGCCTTGCTTCTCTCTATTGTTGAGATTTAGCACAGATGCATACCATCTATAATCTACTTTGTGCATTTTGTAGTTCTATTGTGGCATTGTTGCCCTATAAGCATTGTCCTAACACATTTAGAATGGCTTCTTTTTTTCTCCGTTTAAATCCTCTTGGTTTTGGGCCCATTGTTCATTATTGATCTTCTTTGTTTCTTTTGATCAGTGCTCAACCAAGGAAGATGGAATTGATATTGCAGATTTGATTGGCGACAGAATAAAAGTGTGGTGGCCTTTGGATAAGCAGTAAGTAATCAAAACTTTTGCTGTTCTTTGCAGCAGATTCTAAATGTTTACTGAGAATCATACTGTGAAATAGATTCTATAACTTTTGCGGTTCTTTGTTATTTATGTTGCATTCACGTGTCTTGAGAATTCGCATGAGGCTTCATTTGCGTACAGTTGAAATTCTGAAAAGAGTGTGTGCTCTGTGTTGGTGTTGTATGACTATTTCAACTTTCTCCTTGCCAGACTTGCAAATTCATCATCTTTTTTTATTTTGTTTTAACGAGGGCCAAAATTTATTCAAAAAAGTGTTCTGGTCTTATAGCAACTAAGGTTTTTTATTTATTTTATATTTAGCATTGTATATGAAACATTGTGCTTATCCGGTCAACTTAACAGTTTCCCTGTGAGTATTAATTTCTTTCTAGTCTGTAAAGTAATTTTTTCACCTGTTTCCACGATGTTGTAAATGTGCAAAGTGCAATATTCTATTTGAACTGGTGCATTATCATTTTGCATAACATTAATCCTTATAGAGGTTCTTTACTGATTGTATCTTACTTCTGGAAATGCCAGGTTTTATGAAGGTACAATTAAGTCTTATGACCCAATAAAGAAGAAGCATGTGGTAAGATGCAGTTTTTTTCTAACTTGAATTAACATTTTAACATTTCTGTCACAGTGAATCGACTGTTAATCAAATGTATTTTCTCCTTAGATATTATATGACGATGGAGATGTGGAAGTACTTCGTCTGGAAAGAGAGCGATGGGAGCTCGTTGGCGCAGGCCGCAAGTCTGGAGAGGTTAAAACTTCACATCGTGCATACTGTTTCAGGCTAAAACAGGCTAAAATCGTTTTAGCTTTCATTTGAGCTTACTCTATATCTGTTTTGCTTGCAATTTTGACAGAAGGCAAATTCATCGAAAGTCACCAAGAGCCCTCTGAAGGAAGTGTATGTTCTATTAACTAATGTGGTTTTTAGATAATTCTTTCTGAATCTCACTTTGCTGTGTAGTTTTTTGTTTCGTATCCTCCTCCCCCCCCAAACAAAAGAAATATAAAGATAAGCCACTAACATAGAGAGTGAATGTTGAGGCTGATGCCTTAGCAAAGGCTGGTATTGGCTAGCTGTTTAGCCTTTTGGTTATGTTTGGGTCTGTTATTTTTTTACTATGGGTTGGTGTGTATAGGGAGTCTATATGATTGTTCCCTAAGTATTATGTAATTTATGTGTTTTAATGAATTAGAAGGCACTCTTTTCCTCCTTCAGCTGATTAAGGAGCATTTTATGATCCATTAATCATGAAGGGGTTTTTTAACGAGGCCTGTCATTCCTATCAAAAAAAAAAAAAAACATAGAGAGTGAATTCATATCTAGGTTAATTGCAACATTACGTTCAGATATGACATTTGTTTTGAGAATGGCTTGTTCTCATATTTAGTAATCAACTCTTATGTTGCTTCATAACTTGATTGTTGTACTATTGACAGGTCTTCTGGGCAGAAAAGTAAGAGCTCAGGTGGCTCACGTCAGAAAAAGAGTCCAGTAAAGACGTGAGTAAATCGCTAATAGGATAAAAAGATATTTGTCTTCAATTGGTTGGTGAACCTAATTGATATTTTATTCGCAGAACGAAGGGGAAAAGGACACCAAAGAAAAACTTGAAGCACACTCAAAAGAACATGTTGAAAGACGATGAAGAGAACACTGGTGTGTCAGAATCCAAGTCCACTGCTGCAGACGAAAATCCTAAGATGAACTCAGGTATTGTTTGTTGGGTCATTATTTCTCTTTCCTCCTCCATTTCACGTCTTTAAATGTATGTTTGTTTCCTTTTTCCTTGATGAATCTGAAGGAGCAGACACCTGTATGTTAGATGCGAACCAATTGGATAGAGAAGAATCTGGGAAGGAAGTGGCTTCAGTTTCAAAAGGGAGAAGTTCAGAAGATACAGATGGAAGCCCTAATAATGCCGAGGAGTCTGATGCTAATGGGAATCACTCTGGACATATAGATAACACTTCTGAAAATGCTCAAAAGGTAGATGAGGAAGAGAAATCACCCGATGAATTAAATGAAGACTCTAGAGAACCCTTAACTAAAGCAACTGAATCGGAAGGACCTTCCTTGACTTCAGATGTTGCGGATGCTGGGATATCTGACAATGAGCCCCTTGTAATCTACATCTAGCATTGTGTTCCGTATTTATCTTATAACTTGATTCAATTTGATCAACTTTTTTTCCTTTTCTTAAATGCAGAGCAAGTGGAAGCACAAAGTCGGAAAATCAGGTTCCAAGAAACTGCACTAGTGTTTTAAGTTGAACCTCAGTAGCAGTCTTCCTCTGTAGAAGTGGGAAACAAAGACGGTGCTGTGTCCGTTCAAGTACTGAGCAAGAACCTAACAAGATTGCAGAAGACGATATCCATCTGACTTACGCAAACACAGTAATAAATGTCCAACTAGTCGCCCTAGCCCTAGACTAGAACTTTGTAGAGAATGTACTGTAAAATTAACTGTAGGCATATTCCCTGTAGTGCATGGATGGTGTAGATGATAGAGGATTCGTTGCATCAAATTGATAGGGCACTCTGTATAGTTGGTTGTATTTTGGGGATTGTTTCACTAGTTTATCTGACTTGTCAAATTGATTATTGTTTCACCATCTTCTGCCCAGCCAGCGGCTGGCAATGTGAACACGAACAGTTTGATGTATTGTGTGAATCGAAATTTCGTCAATTCAAGTATTTGTGTGAATGCACGGTCGTGAACGTGTGCAATAGTTTTCCCTTTTCTTCACGGATAAAGGAAAACTTTACTAATTCATCTACGAGCATAAGGTTATGAACCATAAAAAGTTACGGTAATTGTATAAAGATGATTTTATAATAATTAAAACGTTTGGTGACTATTTATCCGAGAATAGTTTGATTAGTAGGTAGAGAAGCAGTGTATTATAAGCGAAGGGACCGGGAAAAGAGCAATATCAGAGTCAAAATGGAAGACCACACAGGAGCAGATAGGTTTAGATCCAACAAACCGAGTAAGGCGTGAAGCCAAATACCAGACTAGTCTGACCATCGACCGCTAAATTTATGTCTAATAATAATACACATAGTATGGATACAATCTGATTAACTGTAATTAAAAAACAACCCTTGTCAAAAATAAATTATACAATCCATCATTTTTCACGTTTAGGGTCATGACCCGATCTAATCTGATCAGGTAGGGGAAATTTTTTAATCTGACCTGGGAAAAATATAATTTTATCTCATAAGAATAATTATTATAATACTCATTTATATATTATTATTTTTATTTAAATTACTGTTTTTATTAAATAAAAATAATATTTTTTATTATTTTAGGTCATGTCGGATAAGGTTCAAATTTTATCTCAAAAAATCAGATTGGATTTGGATCGGGTGAACGGGTATATTTTTTATTATCGGATTGGGTTAGCTGAAACAAAAGAATTTCATGTCGTAATCGTATTTGTATGAGCGTGGGTGTTTAATTTAATTTCCCTTGCTTTTTCTTTTCAATTCCAAGGTGGTCTAAACGTTGTTCTACGCCTTTTCTAATCGGTGATTTTCGTTAGGCTACTACTCACTAGAGAGATTCCCCTGCCTTCTTTTCTGACAGCGATCCAGCAGCAGCTTCATCTCCCTTTGGATACCACTTCAAAGATAACCAAAGGTAAAGGTGACCTCTCTTTCTTTATCTTTGGATCTGTTTCGCTACAGCCTCATCTTTGATGGTGTTCTTTTCTTTTTCCATTGCTCCCTCTCTTCATCCTTTTCTATGCTTATCTCTTTGCTTTCCCTGCAAATTATGGATTCCTTATTTCGGCTTAATTTATCATTTTTCTAATCGGTTTCTTTCTGGGTTGGAATTTGGGTTCTTTTCAGAAGTTTCTGCTGTTATAGAACTGAAACAAATGGGTGAGGTTTTGGGGCTGCTAAAAGTGGTGGTTGTGCAAGGTAAAAGGTTGGTTATCCGGGATTTCAAGAGCAGTGATCCTTATGTTGTAGTCAAGCTCGGTGATCAGGTTTGTTTAGCCTACTTTCATTTGTTTTTTGTTTTTTTACCGTACTTGTCAATATCTTATGCTCCCCTTGTTTCGATACAGTGTTTTGCTGATGTTGCGTCCTATAAAAATCGATGATACTCTACCATTCAAACAATTTGCATAACTCATGTTTTGCATTGGCAATTCTACAGTCCTGCACCAGAAGCTACTGTTTTTATCTTGCTGTGTATTTTGAATCAATGTTAAAAGAAAACATAGAGAGGAAAGAAGACCACGTGATTTGCTCTTTTCTTTCAATGTTTTTTTAATCAGCCGTACAGATTGTTGGATTTTCTAGTTTTTCTTGCTTAATGAGCCGAGCTTTTAGTGCCGCCAGTTTGTTGTAACACAGGCTTAGCAATTTTTTGCTGGCAGCATTTTTATTCCCTGGCTACCTTTTCTCTCCTTTGATTTTGATTGCTTACACAAGTTCCTCGTTTTGCATTCTCACAACTCTAGGTGGCAAAAACTAAGGTTATCAACAGTTGCCTCAATCCAGTATGGAATGAAGAGCTTACTTTCTCCCTCAGCGAGCCTGTTGGAGTTCTAAATTTGGTAATTTTTTTATATATGTACTTGAAAAGTATTCTGTTCCACATGTTTGATTTCTTATCTTATCAATTATCATTCCTTATCATATAGCACTTCTGTTCTTTGGTATAGGGACCATTTTTCTTTGTTCTGACCTTTACCAGGTGTTTAGTATATCTGATCCATAGTTATCCTTTTCAAGCTGGTTTGATTGGAATCAATATATTTGCATACAATGTATTTACTTTTCCTTTTGTCTTGAATCATTTGGTTTTAGTTCACCTTTTGCCTCTTGGTTTATGATTGCCTACACTTAAAATTCACTCATTTTGCATGCGTTTGTTGGAGTGTTATCTGTATTCACTGAATGTTGATGAGTTGAGATGTTATTAGGCCGGGAGATATAGAATTTCAGAAATTTTTTATCTAGAGATTCCTCTAAATAGTGGGAGATATTTGATGTTTTTTATATCTTGTTGATATTCAGATGCTTTACAACATTGTATTTAATAGTTCTCATCTGACATTTCAGTTTCGATGTGAGAGAGGCGACAACATCCAGCATGCATTAAATAATAATCATTTAGGCTTCATCTTTAAAGCAGATTGAATTTTCTGCCTTAACCCATGATTTGCAGCTTATGTTATTGTTTGTCTTCTTTTCCGAATAAGGAAGTTTTATACGAGTGATGAACTACTTTGTAAGATGTTAATAAATTCATTGATATCATTAGATTTTATGAAGAGTTGACTAAAGATGCTTTTCTACGCAGGAAGTATTTGACAAAGACCGTTTCAAGGCTGATGACAAGATGGGACACGCTTATCTAAACCTTCAGCCACTTGTCTCTGCTGCTAGATTAAGCCATGCTCTCCGAGTTTCTTCTGGTGAGATGACATTGAGGAAGGTTGTACCTAACACTGATAATTGTCTCGTTAGAGAGAGTTCTATTAGTTCTGTAAACGGCGAAGTAGTTCAGAGTGTTTGGTTAAGGCTTCACACAGTCGAGTCTGGGGAGATAGAGCTAAAGGTCAGGTTAATTGAGTCATGCGATGGATCTTCAAGATAGTTGAGCTATCTGCTGATGACATAGTGTTTTTGTGAGCTCAGGCTCGGCTTTCGTACTGGTCTTTTGGGGTTGATTCTGAAGAACATAAGGTCAGTGTGGGCGTTAAATAAGGTAGATGGTTTGCATGTGTCAAGTTTCCAGTGTAGATTAGCTTAGGTAATCAGGCATAAAATAGGTGATCTGAAACTAATGTGGTGGAATGAAAACCCTGCTTATTTAATCCCTGTTTGTAATTTTCAGGATGGCAATGACGGCCAACACTTGACCTAAATATATGCATTCTGAATGTTATTGTAGTTTGTGTTCCAGCAGTTGGTTTTAATGAATTCTAGACAAGAGGGTCCAGTTGTTTTGTTTCAATGCTCAAGCTATATATGTTACAACAGTTGGTACAATATGATTTATGAATCATTTAGAGAGATATATACAACTCGAATTATTAAACCCTGTTTAAATGTGTATATATGCAATAAAATGTATAAAAAAAACTATATAAAGTGTATATTAGAGATCGTGGTTCAAATTTTATTTGGTCAATATAACCCACTTGTTAAAGAATTATTTTGAGGAAAAAAATTGATGGTTTATATAATTTCGATTACAGTGAATCCATTGTTCATTTCCATTTTCTTTTAATTTGCTATTATTATCTTATCCAGTCATATGACATATATAATATTTTAAATATAATTATTGTCTATAATATTATAGATATAAAGCATCAAAAAATAAATAATTAAATTTATGAAGTATGTTGTGTCCATAAGGAAGAAAACAATATATGGTGGTTGTATTATCAATTATCAATTTATTATGGACTAGATAATGATGGTGGCCAGTCAATGTAGATAACATAAACATGTATAATAAATACTACAAAAAAAGAGATAAAATATGTTTAAATGATACCTTTAATATAATAAAACTATGATGCTTTAAGAGAGGAATGTAAAGAAACAGAGCGATTTAGCAAGAATAATTTAAGTATAATTATGAATTATAGTTTTGAAATTATTAAAATGTTAATAGTTTCTTCATGGAGAATAAGAATCTGGCGTAAAAACTAAAGAGTAGATTACATCATAATACTATTAAACTTTAGATGTCGTATCATTTATACTATTGAATTTTTAATTTTGTCAATTATAAAATTAAATTTTGATTTTTGTTTCAATTATATTACTGGGTCATTAAATCATTAACAACCGGATTAAATCAATGTCATTTAACGGTTAAATAGTATAATTAAAACGAAAAATCAAAATTTAATATTATAATTGATTAAATTAAAAATTTAATGATAGAAACGATACAATATCTAAAGTTCAGTGATATTTGATATAGTTTAACCAAAATTAAATCCTGATTGGAACAGGGGATGCGAGAAGCGAGTTTTGTCCCAACAAGACATGTTTGCATTAAATACGTAAGCGTTTACGCTTTCCAACGTTTATGCCTTATCATCTCTCTCTCTCTCTGTATAAATATATATATATATATATATATATATATATATATATATATATATATATATATATATATATCAAAGCTATCGCCTTTTTGGTCAAAAACTCTTTCTTCATTCTAAATCCCCCTCCCCTCCCCAATTTCTTCTTATCTTGGGTATTCATTTGCTATCTGCACTCTTTTGCGATGGCTCCTACCGATTCATCAGATTTTATGATCAGACCTCGAGGTTTGCTTACAGTTTTTTTGGTTTCTACAGATCTTTCTACCATCAATTTACCATTTTACTTTACACCATTAGAGTTAAGCCAGTTCTATTTTTGTTTCCATCAAATGGGATTTTTTTTTTTGGTTTCTTCCCAAATTGTTAATTTTTCTGTGTGTATATAACCATAACTAATTGGATCATCTTCCGCACTTCACAAGATCACAACTGAGATGATAACGTTTTTACCGTGGGTTAACTATGTTTGACACAGATGTCTGTATCGTGGGCGTTGCACGTACACCGATGGGTGGTTTCCTTGGCTCACTTTCCTCGTTCTCTGCTACCCATCTTGGATCCTTAGCCATCAAGGGTAAACTCCTAAACCCCATTTTTTTCTACTCCCTGTGAATATGTTAGCTTCAAATTAATGCTTTTTTTACACAATTATGCAGCTGCTCTTCGAAGAGCAAACCTTGATCCATCACTTGTGCAGGAGGTTTTCTTTGGGAATGTTCTTAGTGCAAACTTAGGCCAGGCTCCAGCTAGGCAGGCTGCATTAGGTGCCGGTATTCCTAATTCCGTCATTTGCACCACTGTTAACAAAGTTTGTTCATCTGGGATGAAAGGTAAAATTCACTTTCTTGTTCATCTGGGATGAAAGGTATAATCCACTTTCTGCATTGAAGGATGTTGATTCTGTGATGTCATATTGTTTATTCTTTGTTATCCCAGCGGTGATGCTTGGATCACAAACTATCCAGTTAGGCATCAATGATGTTGTTGTTGCTGGTGGTATGGAAAGCATGTCAAACGCACCCAAGTATTTGGCAGACGCAAGGTGTGCATCTGTGTTTTTGTTCAGTCTTGAATTGTTTCGTGCTGTTTTTTGCACACACAAAAAAAATCAAAATTCATTGAATCAAGAGTGCACTTTGTATTGTAAATGTTGATGACATTTAATGAACTTAACAATAATTCTGTAACTAGTTTAGAGAGTATTCTGACATAAGCATTGAACTGAAATTGCAGACCCTGTACCTGTCAGGGTCATTAGCTGGATAATTAGTCACTCTTTTCAGTGTAGTCCATGTCCCTTTTATGGTCCATGTTCGGGGTTTGAGGCTCCCTTTCCCAGCAATGTCGTCTCCAAGGTTCGAACATGGGTTCTCTCCTTGCGAGTGCAACGTGCCTTGCAATTGCACCCAACACTTGCTGGTTCATTAGTCACTTTAGTTTGGAGGGTTATTTTTTTCATGAAAATTTCATTTATAGGAATAGATTGGTGCTTCATTTGACGGACATGTCAGTGAACTGATATTTACACCACAGAAGATTATTGTTTGGTTAAAAGCTGGTGTTTTTTTTTATTTGTTACTGTTGTATTAAATGATTTGCTGCTTCTTGCAGCTCTTAATAAACTGGATAATTTACTAATGTATTTGTTGATTTTTTTTTATCTGTATGCTGTTGTAAGCACTGAAAGTTCAATCTTCGATTTTATGGGCAGAAATGGATCTCGAATAGGACATGATACCATTGTGGATGGCATGCTCAAAGATGGGTTGTGGGATGTATATAATGATTTTGGAATGGGAGTATGTGGAGAGTTATGTGCTGACCAACACAACATTACGCGAGAAGAGCAGGTTTGGGTTCTTTGTGATCTATATGTTTAGCATTTCCATGTTTTTTTATCCATAGATTTTTCTCCTTCAATGGTATATAATCCACGTTGTTTCCAAATGCATTTTTTATGCTTACATTGTTTTCTTATTTCTGTCGTCTACTGTTTTACCCCTTGCATAATAGTATCTCTGGGGTAACTTTATGTCTTTCAGAGTTTTCTGCATATTAATGCTCTCCATATGTTATACTGTTCTCTTTTGCAGGATGCTTATGCTATTCGTAGCTTTGAGCGTGGAATTGCAGCTCAAAACAATGGCCTCTTGGCTTGGGAAATAGTTCCGGTGTGGTTTCTAATCTCTCTGTAATTAATTGAAATTGATAGTTTATGTTATTCTGTCAACATAAATGCCCAAATTTGTAAATTCAGGTTGAAGTTTCTGGAGGAAGAGGGAAACCGTCCACAGTTATAGATAAGGATGAGGGTTTAAGAATGGTATAAAGAAAATTTCTGCTCGGGATTTTACATTTCATGAAACATATGTTCTGTGCTGTGTTTTAACATTTGATTGTCTTAACTTATTGTCTAATTACATATAAGGTTTTGGAATCCGGTTTTCATTGTTAGAATTTTTGTGACCCATATCTATATATATATTGTTTCTTTATATAAGTGAATTAGTCTCAAGCAGCTGCAGTAAAAGAATATAGGGAAAACTAGTGAAGGTGTTGGCTCGTTGCTTTTCACTTTTAACCTGGTTGGAGGTGTATGCATTACCTTTAATGGATTCTAGACTTGCCTTGTAACTGTACCCCTCCTTTTCTTCTTCCCTCTAACTGTTCCTGTCCAAATCATTACAAACTACCACAAAGAACATGATTCTGTAATAGCAGTAGCATTTTCAGGTTGTATCATATAACATCCAGCATTTTGACGGTTATCAATTATTTTGGTCACAATAATCTAAACATAACTGCTCAAATAATAACGAATGTCCATACTTAATCTAAATACAGGCTTCACTGCCGATCATCTTTCTCATCTTTATCCATTTTCTAGTTTGATGCTGCCAAATTGAGGAAGCTTAGACCAAGCTTTAAAGCCAATGGAGGAACTGTTACAGCTGGCAATGCTTCTAGCATTAGGTCTCTCCTCTCAATCTCTTCCCTTCCATATTTATTATGTTATTATACCTGCAAAGCATTAGGAATGTGACCACAGTTGCATTCTCCTCCTATATTCTTTGTAATAATCTGCTCCTTGCAAATTGGAAGAATATGCTGTGTGTTTCAGCGACATCTCTTTTTCAAAGTATTCTTTTTTTATTTATGATAATTTGGCTGTTGCATATAACTTTAACATATTGGAGATTAATGGTATTCCTTTTTAGTTATGAGCTGATCATTATGTTGGGCAGTGATGGTGCAGCAGCATTGGTGCTAGTAAGTGGGGAGAAGGCAATTGAGCTTGGTTTGCAAGTGGTTGCTAGGATCCGAGGATATGCTGATGCTGCTCAGGTATTGCAAATAATAGCTGTTGTATTTGACTTCATGCTGGCTTAGTTTTAGATAAAATGCTGAAGGAGCTCGTCTTGACAGGCACCTGAATGGTTTACGACAGCTCCAGCCCTTGCCATACCAAAAGCCATAGCAAGTGCTGGTTTGAAGTCTTCTCAAATTGATTACTACGAAATAAACGAAGCTTTTTCAGTAAGTAAATAGGCTAATACTTTTTGATAGTCTAGTAGCCTGGTATTCAAGGGATTCATTTCTTTTTTATTCCTGAAATTCAATAGTTCATGTTTTAATCTCTTTGCAGGTTGTGGCTATTGCAAATCAAAAACTTCTTCGCCTTAATCCTGTAAGTCGTCAACTATCCTCTAAATTTTAATTGAATAGCTCATTAATGAAATCTGTAATCAACTCTTTCTTTTTCCGGGGTTTGTTTTGGCTTGTTCATCATGTTTTTTAAGCTTTGATATACGCTTTATATTATTTTTCAATGTCTCAGTCCATTTTTTCTTAAATGCAGGAAAAGGTTAATGCTCATGGTGGAGCTGTATCTTTGGGACATCCATTAGGGTGCAGTGGAGCTCGTATATTAGCCACATTGTTGGGGGTAATTCATAGGATTTTATATATAGTTTTAGCAACCCTATTTTCTGTTTAATGATCTATGTTTCTTCGATTCTTCATATTTCTTGAAGTATCCATGTTTGATGCCTCTGTTTGATACATTTTTGGACATGCGTATGGGTTATGACTTTCTAAGAGCCTTCCAAATTACGCAGAAAAATAGATCATACCTGTGTCACACGTCTATATCCAACACTAACCCCTAAGTCTGAGTAACATGGCTAATGATTGTGCTTAGATAACCCAGCCCAATTTTATTTTCACATGCGCACTTGCACACATGCAGCAAGTCCTGCTCTAACTCCGGTAACAGGAACTGATAGATGTTACATTGATTCTTTTCTTTTAAAATGGATAATAAATCAAAGAAAATATACAGTTAAATTTGGCTTTTGTCTAAGAGAATTAGATATTAATGTATTGCAGGTGCTAAGACATAAGAAAGGAAGGTTTGGAGTTGGTGGAATCTGTAATGGTGGTGGCGGAGCATCCGCCCTTGTTGTTGAGCTCATGTAAGCCCTCTATAAAATATTTGGTAACTTGTACGCTCTTATATTTAATAACTTTCCAGTTGCCCTTAATTTGTGAAATCTCGCCACATATAGCTGGTTCCTATTAGAGTTCTTCAGCTAAACCAAAGAAATACCATAGCACGATTATACTATTAACTTTTTGTGTGGGTGTTAGATGCATATATGTATTTGATACAAAGGTATTCGATTTCTTCTTAGTTTTGCAATATACTTGCCAAGTGCTGGACAAGGATGCATGTTTCTAGGTTCCTTGAGAAGATCTCTTAACTATAATATGGCCTGCTATAACTTTTTATGTATAACTGTTTGCTTTGGTGGTGATGAGAAATGTTAGTGACGAAGAATCTTGTATTTTGCAGGCCGGAACTGGATGCCAAAGTGGGACGGTCATCTTTATGAAACCAATATACATGTTATTGTCAAATTTTCCGTTGATTTGTCGTTTTATTCCCTTCAAATTTGATCAGAAAATAAAAAGTTATAGAGCAGGTTTTATGGAGGCAGATAGCTGTTGATCTTTAGAGCATTCAAGGGGCAGATCATGAGACAGCAGAAAAAGGAAGAATCCATAGTGGACATAAAAAGGGTTAGTTTGTCAGTTTAAAGCATGTCACAATGTAACATAAATTGGACAACGTTCATTGACAAAAGCTTAATGTTATATGTTCTGGATGCTGTCTTCTTCATTCTCTTGAGGCAATTGTACTCTTTGCGTTATGAACCGGAACGTGAGAAAAGTGGTATTATAAATAATAAGAATATGATATAAATATTCAAATGTTTTAAAATTTGTATAATCTAAATTATTAATGTTTTAAATATGTTTATAACAAGATAAAAATAAACCAATATGATTTTGGTACATAACTTGCCAAGTTTAGATACATTGGGGGCCTAGGTATTGGACTACAGGCATTGCTAGTTTAGATGCTTAACTTGCCAAGTTTGAATACATAAAAGAAAAGGCTTCATGAAAATGTCGACACATTATCGATAACTAAGGGGTAGCCATTGGCGTCCATCAAAGAAGAAGAAAGCAGTTTGTTTTCTTTTGATGTTACTGGCGTTTGGGGCAAAGGGTGAGGATCGTGTATACGAAGCGGTGGGTAAAAGCCACTCAAGTATGGATGCCCTAAGGTCCAAGATGTCCCATTTCGTCAACGCGTCCGAGACCACCATCAAATATCTTGATATCTGCTGTGCTTCTAAGGTACAGATGACCTAATTGTGATTTGTTTAACAGGTTAAGGTAGATACCGTGCTTGTTGAGAGTGATATGGTTGCAAAAGCCATAATAGATCAAATCCCTATTCTAAACATCACAAAACTAGTTGTTGGAACCACCATCTACAACTTCAGTTCGAGGTAAACATACATACTTGAAGTCAAGTAGAGGCTGTGAGATAGCTCATCACTTACTCAAAGATGAGATTGCCAATATGCTTGGATCGTTATTGTCGTAACCCTTGGACTCGCATGTATGCCGTCTTGGACGCTGTCCCCCATTCAATTGACTACTCCGCCAACAGCCTAACACCGTCACTGTGTTTCTCATAAATGTGTTTCCGGAGATTCATTACATCCTTCTCCGTGTAAGAAATAGAAAGAGACCAGCAGTGTGTTTTCCTTCAATAATTTTTCTTGTTAGCCGTTAACAGCTAAGAGTTCGATGAAAGTAGGAAAGCTGCTTAAGAGCCAAGTATCAGCAGCACAGGTGGAGTCCTACATAGCGCAAGAAAGGGGGGACGAGAAGACAACTTCAGAAATATTTTCATATCTGCATTGCATTTAATTATCACATATGAACTTGGCTAATGTTATCTGCTGCACAATATTTTTCCAAAACCGATGATTTTGAACATGCTACAATTTCTCTATGTTTGCCATTGCTATTTATTATTTTCCTCGACACAAGTTGTCAAGCATAGTGAGGCAGAGGGGTCCATGAAATAATTACGAAATGCAGATTAAAATTTGTTAAAACAGGAAGCAACTACGAACATACATCTTTTTCCATATAATGTATCCATCAACATGAAAACTTCATCCTCATCTTACCAGCAACCATTGGGGTGTTCGTGTTCATAATAATTCTTCCCGCTAAAGAGAAACAGACTGGGTTTGCAATTAATGGCAACAAGTGCTAAAAGAAATCAAACTCCAGATAATTGTCTGAACCTTTTTTATTATAAGCAGCTGCATTGACAGCAGCCTTTTCACTTGATGCCGGAGAAGCTGGTACTCGTTCAAGCTCGACTGGCTTTGGAATCTCAGGTGGGGTAGCACAACGAATCAATGCCCAATTCACACCTTCAAAGAAGGGATGTTGTTTAATCTCGGTTGCCCCTCGTTTATAAGCCAATCTATGTTGTGGTTCTTTTATAAGTAGTCCTCTTATGAGGTCCCTTGCTGCAAAACTCACAACGGGTGATTCAGGAAACCGAAGAGGCTGTCCCACAACATTGAATAACGTTGCCCGATTGCCAGATCCCTTAAAAGGGGTTTTACCAAACAAAAGTTCGTAAAGGAAGATTCCAAAAGTCCACCAGTCTACAGCACTTCCATGTCCCTCACCCTTGATGATCTCTGGAGCCAAGTACTCATGAGTCCCCACAAATGACATTGAGCGGGCATCAGTTGGCTCTGCTATTAGCTCAGGTAATGGGCTAATTTGGTTTGTAATTTCGTATTTTTGCTTGTGGTCTTTCTTGGACTTGATAGAAAAGAGACGGGGAGAAAAGCAAGTTGTCGAAGCAACGCAAGACGGCTGAATGCAGGAAGGTTCAATGCACGCAGGCTGAACACAGTAAACTGGGTTCTTTCTTAATGGCTCTGATTCGAGAGAAGATGTCCTGACAAGAGTTGGGCTGACAGCACAACGAAGGGAAAGATCAAAATCAGAGAGCATTATATGACCATCTTCCCTCACAAGAACATTTTCTGGCTTAAGGTCGCGATAGATGATCCCAAGCATATGAAGATATTCCAGTGCTAGCAAGACCTCTGCTACATAAAATCTACAATGCAGAACAAAATACAACATCACTGTAAAGGTGATAGAAATTTGCACAAATTTTAATCACACCCTGTTTGTGTTTCTACTGAAAAATGCAAATAGCTAAACGGAAATAAAATGAAAATTTTCCTTACTGAGCTTCCACAAAGTCTATCCTTTTAAAGGGATTCATATTCGGTCCAATATCAGCATACAAGTTTTTTAAGGCAAGGCGTCAAAGGTTTTTAAACTTTCTTGCATGAATCAAAATTTCAAACAAATTATTGCACTATCCTTTCAAACAATTAGCTACCCTTTGCACCATGGTAGATGGTACAATCCCATAACAGAAAAAATGACCTTGAATAGACAACTGTGGGCAATATGTTTCAACATTTCTCTATATTTCACTTAGGGAGATGCTAGCAAATATAGAAATTACAAGTGACAAGCACCCGAAAGCCCTTCAAGCAATCAGAAAACTTAGGATTGAAAGCAAACTCATCATAGATAGTTGAAAAGTAAGCGAACAAGAAAAGGCATGTACATGATAGTAAAGAACATGAAATATCTTTTCAGATTTGATTGTCATACTTTACTGCCTGCTCAGGGAAATATTTCCCGGCTTGCTTCTGCCTGAGGGCGTGCAAGTCTCCACCAGGGCAAAACTCCATTACCAAACAGGAAAACTTCTCCGTCTCAAAATGTGTGTAAAGTGTCGGAAGGAATGGATGATCAAGAGATTGCAGTATCTCTCTTTCTGTTTGAGCCCGAAGCAGTTTTTTACGACTTGCTAAAGATGCTTTGTCCATAACCTTCATTGCAAAATAACACTTGGTTCCACTCAAATCCGACAGATAGACACTCCCGATGTCCCCGCAACCCAACCTCCTTAGCAGTCTAAAATGGCTCAAACCAAGAATCCCATCTCTTGTCTTGACAGCTTGGATAGCTTCCCACCTCAAGTCATTCGCTTTGTGAGGCTTACTGATACTACTACTAAAGCTGCAGCATGTGCTTTCATCACTCACATCACTGCTTGTGCTACCTCTGCAAATGCTGCTCTTGCCACTCTCAAGACGGTCACTAATCTTGGCAAGACTACTAGTCCCATCGCTAACTTTGGCAGATACTGAGCTGTTTTTAACACTTCCATATTCTGATGTTTTCTTTTCTTGATTAGCAGAGATTTCGGATAAATCTCTAGTCTCATAAACGGAAGAATCTACTCTCTTTGATGTTTTTTTACCACATGATGTAAATGAGCACGACTCCAACTTCTTGGTTAAAGATTCAACAGAACCATTTTGATATAAATTCGGTGACATTTTATTTTCGGACGCATCAGCCACAACTTGTTTTGGTGTAGTCTCGACTGATTGAAGAAGGCACTCCGACATAGCCAGCTCAGATTTGTTCTTCTTCTGTTGCTGTTTAGGAGGAATTTTGGAACCATATTTTGAGGCCATTAGGGGAGACGAAGAATTTCAAATACTCTCATCAAATCTCACATAACCATAGTTCAAAACCATTACAAACAGCACCACATCTGCATTTGAAGTTCAACATAGCTGCCCCCTCTAACTCCACCAACAGCTAACCTAGAAAAAGTAAATATATATATGATTCAATTAGGTAAGATAGTATAGCTAGCTGATCCACAATGCGAGAAGAATCCTAGAAGCATTTTAAATACAAATGATACTAATGTGCCCAAAATAAAAGCAAAGAAACAAATCTATCACCCGAGGAGCAGAAATGATCTAAGCAAAGCTGGAGAAAATTCATTTGAGCCAAACAGTGAATATAGTGTCAGTCTGTCAGATTAAAAGGCACCGCCGACCACCACATGAGAAGAAAATATGTTAGTAGCCCACTCAAAGAGAGAAAATTAGCCATCACAGATAAAACATAATCAATCATAGAGCAACATGCAAGGAACAGAGGCTGCTCGATTAAATGAAACCTAGCATAAAAAAAGAGCAGATGACTGTAAAAAAATACCCAAAACAGTGAAAATTTGAACTGAAATCAGATCTCCATCACAGATACAAGAAAAGGTACGAATTTTAAATGAAAACCCAAGGCAGATCCCAAGCAGAAAAGAAAAAACCCAATCACTGAAAACCGAAAGAATAGGAGAGAAAGTAATAGCATTTAAGCAAATAGAAGCAAAAACGCCATCTAAGCTAAAAAGGCAAGAGAGGAGAGAGAGTACCAATGAAATCAAATTATGAGAGACGACGAGGGACGAGTGATTTGGTTGAAGGAGAAGGCAAATAAGACTTTAGAAGAGGAAATGTAGCTGCTTTGCTAGCTACCTAAACAGTTATTGCCGCACCCACCACCACCACCCAGATTTGGTATTTTATATTTGGCTTAAATACACCATTCCTCCTAAATTATACACCGAGTTCCTAAAATATTTTTTTAGATATTTTGTCGCAAAATTTTGATCGTTAACTCGTTTTAAATAATTAACTCTCTTAAAAAATATAATAAAAATTTACCTATTTAGTCATTTAATTATTCTAACAATTCTATTTTAATAATTCAATTATTTAAATTTTTAAAATTATCATTATCATTAAATTTAAATTTTTATTTCATTTTGACCATTTAATTATTTTTATCTTTATTTGTATATATATTATAAACCCTTACCCAATTTTTTAAAAGCAGTTCAATTCTTTCCCGACATATCAATAAAATATTTTTATATGACGAAAGAAAGGCATGAAAATATAAAAATATCAAAAATTGAAAAATATGTTTACCGACCCAAACTCCAAAATATACTGAAGTTTAGGTTTGTCAGACACGAGTTGCCTATAATAATCGTTAACTATTTTAATGACTAAAATAAAACAATTTAATTATTTAGTGAGTAATGTGGTAATTTATAATTGTTTTACCAAAAAAATTACTAATAAGATTTTTTTTCCTAATCTAGTACCTTTTATAGATTATTCCCTTGAATGATACTCATTCATTGATTAGATATATGTGACAAATCTAATCAGTGTGAAGATTATTTATTTATTTGAGATTTTATGTTAAATTTCTTTTATGTTTTATAATTTATGATTTTTATTGGTTAAAATTATTTTAAAATATGTATTTTAATTGATAATTTTATCAAACTTAAGTCACTAGAATTCAAATACAAATTAAATTATCTGTAGGGACTACACCCACACCAGTTTGATCGAATTGCTCAAATCTTTTATAAAAATTCAGACTCTGTTGCGACTACCTCCACTAATAGTACTGATTCGAAGGAGATGCATGAACATTCAAAAGCTGATGCTTTTGACGACAAGTCTGATGCTCAATCATCCTCTGCTTTATTTGAGGAAATAATGAAAACAATGGAATCTAGAGATAAGGGAAGTGAAATGCCTAGCAATTTACCTGGAGGAGTCCTTGTGGATGAATCATATGTGATCTCACCAGTAGAGCTAAACTCTCGACTTTTTTCACCTGATTCCAGTTTCCCTACGTCATTAGTAGCGCGGGGATCAACAGATCTATAGTTCGGGCCTTGGAAATTTGACAATGGTGATCCCAACTTGAAAAGAGTTTATACTTACATCAAGGCACCAACCAAATTTATTAAGGCTACAAAAGCCACTGAGGAGTAAATGTATCTAAGAGTTGATGGGAAGTCTTTTGCTGTTTTAGCAGTTGTGAGCACTCCTGACGTTCCATATGGGAGCACCTTCAAAACTGAATTGCTTTATTGCATTACTCCTTAACCTGAGTTTCCGTCTGGAGAACAATCTTCACATTATTGAAAATTGATTGCGCAAGTGGCACCGAAAGTTGCCACTTATCTCCACCGAATTGTGGAGTCAAAAAGGAAGCTGCAATTGTTGAAAATGTGCAAGGGTAAATTACTTAATTTAGTCCCTATATTTTAGGGTATTTATAAGATTAGTCCTTAAGCTTCAACTATAAATACCCTAACTCATTTAGCTTCAAAATCACCACAAATCATTCTAGCTTTCTCCAAATACTAGAGAATTTAGAGAGTTTTTTTTAGAGTTGTTTTCCCATTTTTATCAAGAGAAAATTGTTATTGATTTCTCCTTGTTAGATCGAGAGAAGTTGTAATTCCTATTTTCTCATAGTGAGATTCTTCTACTGTTGCCCATGGTTTTTACCCTATATTATTTAGGGGTTTTTCAAGTAAAATTTGTGTCTTTTTATCTTCATTTTTATTTTCTCAAATTATCAGTTGCGATTTTGCTCTATCCGATAGCCGTATTCCACAACAATTGGTATCAGAACCAGATTTGAGTGTATAATATATACTTATTGTCTTTGTGGTTGCAAACAAAAGGTGGATCCTCCAACGTAAGAAAGAAAGAAGTTATTACCCATTCTTTAAAGGTTCCAGAGAACTATTCACGATAGTGAAATAGTGGGAGCTATCCGTAATAGAAGCTATGACAACAAAATTTGATATTGAAAAGTTCAATGGGAGAAATTTCTCATTGTGGAAATTGAAGATGAAGGACATCCTGAGGAAAGACGGTTGTCTAGTAGCTATCAGTGAAAGGCCGGTAGATTTCACAAATGACAACAAATGGATCGAAATGGACGGGAATGCTATGGAAAACTTTCATCTAGCATTAGCAGAAGAAGATTTGTCAAGAATCGAGGAGAAGAAAACAACTAAGGAGATATGTGATCAAAAAAAAAATCCAGGAAATGCAAATTCTTGGGGTATACTGATGGAGTAAAGGGGTATCGCTTGTGGGATCCCACTGCCCGCAAAGTGATCATCAGTAGGGATGTTATCTTTGTAGAAGATAAACTACAAAGAAAAGAAGAAGATAGTAGCATTGAAAAGTTAGATACTACACAGATACATGTGGAAAAGGAGTTTGGAGAAGGAGATTCTTCTGAAGCAGAACCAACACATGATGAGCAAGAACTAGAGAGTTCTGAAGCTCCAACAACTCGTTAATCAGATCGTGTGAGAAGACGTCCCAATTGGCACTCAGATTATATTATAGAAGGAAATATTGCATGCTGCCTTTTAATAGAGGACGATGAGCCATCAACATACCAAGAGGCAATAAACAGCTCAGATGCTTCACAATGGATGATGGCGATGCAAGAAGAGATTGAAGCACTTCATAAAAATAATACATGGGACCTTGTGCCACTACCACAAGGAAGGAAGCCAATTGGTTACAAATGAGTCTTCAAAATCAAGCGAAATGGTGACGATCAAGTTAAGAGGTATCGTGCAAGACTGGTGGTCAAAGGATATGTTCAAAAAGAAGATATTGATTTCAATGAAATCTTTTCTCCTGTGGTTCGACTAACAACAGTTCGAGTAGTCTTGGCAATGTGTGCTACATTGAACTTATATCTAGAGCAGTTAGATGTTAAAGAAATCTTGAAGAAGATTGTTGAATTATGTTTCGATATAACAAATTTAAGGCAAAATGTTTTTGGACTTGAATTGAATTTATTCAAAGTTTTACAAAGGTTTCAAGAATAATTCAAAGTTCATTAAATTCGGATTTGAGCAAAAATGCTAAAGGGTGTCAAAGTGCATCCATGCACCCCTGCAGTGCATCCATGCACCCCTGCAGTGTATCCATGCACCTGCACTAGTGCATCGAGGCACCATGCAGTGCATCCATGCACTCCATTTCGAATGCACTTAGTGCATCGATGTATCCTGATGTCCATCCATGCACGAAGGTTGCAACGGCTAGTAACGACTAGTTTATTTGAATTTAATGAAGGGGTATCGATGCACCATGATAGTGCACCGATGCACCATGTTATGGGCAACCTTTTTTAGTAGAAAAATCATCCCCAAACGGCTCCAAAACATCCCCAACGGCTATATACAACATCAAACACATTCCAAGCTATAAATACAAGCTAAAGACACTTAAAGAAGAAAGAGAACAATTATCCAAGCAATCAAACACAAGAGAAGAGTTTTTCATTCTTATTTCATCTTTCTCTTGTAAATATTTTGTTCTTGTGAGATCAATCTTGTAAACACATACCTTAGAGAGGTTTTCTTGTTTACTTATTTTAGCCTTTTGTAAAGGGGAAAGGTTCTAGTTTATCCCGTGTAAAAGCTAGGAAAATGTTCTAGTTTAGCCCGGAAAAACTAGGGAGTTGTAAGGTTATCTATTTGTCCTCAAAAGAAAGAACAAATTAGTGAATTTATTGGAAAATCTTGGTGAGGAGCTAAGGTAGTGGACGTCGACTTTGGTTTAGAAAGTCGAACCACTCTAAATCGTTGTGCAATTTTCTATCTTTCAATCTCCTTACTCCATAAACTCAAAAACTGTTCCGACCCCTCTTTGCAAACCGTTCCGGTTGTCGAATCGAGCTTTTGAAAATCCCAACAATTGGTATCAGAGCCTAACTCGTTAAGAAGGTTTAACCACCTTGAGACGATCCTCAAAGAAGCTCTACCAATTCCCGACACAACCGAGAAGATGACTTCCACCTCCGGCTCGTTCTACATGGAAGACTCCCTACCAACGGACAAGCCTCCATACTTCAATGGAGTCAACTATCGTCATTGGAAGAAATTAATGAAGGTATTCATCCAATCCAATGATCTTGATGCATGGGAGATAATCGAGAACAACTACTCTTCTCCAAAGAAGAAGGAGAAGAAGCGGAGTGACAAAGAACGGAAGAAAGCTCAACTTAATGCCAAGGCCATGCACATGGTGTTGTGTGCATTTGGTCCTGAAATCTATGAAGGAGTTTCTTCATGTTCAAGTGCTAAGGAGCTTTGGAATAAGCTCAAGGAAATCCATGGAAACAAGAAAGAAGAACCAACAAAGGTGGTGTCTCTAATGGCTCGTGAAGAGCCCGAGGTATCTTCTAACTCAATTGAATTTAATTCATATACGTTTGATGAGTTACAAGATGCTTTTAATAGGTTATATTCGGAGTTTGAGACCATGAACTCTAAATATAAGAAAATGATTTCAAATTTTAAAATAGAAAATTATTTTCTTTTGAAAACAAAAATAGATTTTGAAAGCCAAAATGAAATTTTGAAAAAGGATTTAGAGCTTTCAAAAATAAAAATTGAAAGTTTTGAAAAATAAAATTTTGATTTAAAAGTTAAGCTTGAATGCTTAACAAAAGAAAAAGAAATCATTTTAAATAATTCATTTAGTTCAATAATGACAATATGCTCACATTGTCATTATCATGGTCACAAGGAACATACTTGTCCTTTGAAGAAAGGAAAACGTTTTAAAATTAGGCAAGTATGGGTTCCGAAAGGAACAAGGGGCATTGAAACTAACGTTCAAGGATCCAAAGCAATTTGGATACCAAAAGCTACTTAAATGTCTCTTGTAGGTGTGTGGGAGTAATGGTGATGAAAGTGATGATATTCAAGATGCTCTAGCCACACATGAAAAAGGAATGGGTAACCTTTAAGCTTAATGCTTTTAATTTTGGTTATTTGGTTGCTCATTTATTTTTAAGCATGCATGAGTTTTGGATTTAAATGATTATGTTTTGTTTTAATCTCATGTATGTTAAAAACAATTGGTATGATGAACATTTTAATGATTTTACATAATTCTTAGTTCATCATAATGAAATTTTGATCAAAATGGGTTTTAATGCAAATGATATTTCTCTAACAATTGATATCAATTTTTCAAAAATTTTGATTTTACAAATTTTAAATTTTTGACCTAAATTTAAATGTGTATGCATGTGATTTAAATGAAAATGATATCTCTCTAATAATTGATATCAAAATTTTCAAATGCATAACATTTTTGGAAAATTTTATGCACATGCACTTAATTTCAATAATTAATATTACATAAAGTATTTTAGACTTGGATATATTGAATTTCATGTACTACTAACATGTTTGTTATTCTTTGTTGAAATTCAATTTTGTTTAAGTGTCAAGTTCTTAAAGCTAAATTTTGTTTGGAATGAATTTATTGAGGGGGAGCTTTGATTTTTCAAATAAGTTTTAAAATGTCAAATTTATTACTTACTCTCCAAAGTTATTTTGAACTTCAAAGATTGAATTATTTTTGATATAACAAAAAGGGGGAGAAGTTTTGGTTTGAAAAATTCAATTTCTTAATGAAAAAGGGGGAGCAACGTTTTCATATATTTTCAAACAATTGGTATTTGTTACCAATTGGTATATTTTTCATTAAACATTTTATTAAGGGGGAGTTTTGCCAAAAACAATTTTTTAAATGTTTTGTTATATCAAAAAGGGGGAGATTGTTGAATTATGTTTCGATATAACAAATTTAAGGCAAAATGTTTTTGGACTTGAATTGAATTTATTCAAAGTTTTAAAAAGGTTTCAAAAATAATTGAAAGTCCATTAAATTCGGATTTGAGCAAAAATGCTAAAGGGTGTCAAAGTGCATCCATGCACCCCTGCAGTGCATCCATGCACCTGCACTAGTGCATCGATGCACCATGGAGTGCATCCATGCACTCCATTTCGAATGCACTTAGTGCATCGATACATCTTGCTGTGCATCGATGCATCCTGCTGTGCATCGATGCATCCTGCTGTGTATCCATGCACGAAGACTGCAACGACTAGTTTATTTGAATTTAATGAAGGAGTATCGAGGCACCATGATAGTGCACCGATGCACCATGTTATGGGCAGCCTTTTTGAGTAGAAAAATCATCCCCAAACGGCTCCAAAACATCCCCAACGGCTATATACAACATCAAACACATTCCAAGCTATAAATACAAGCTAAGGACACTTGAAGAAGAAAGAGAACAACTATCCAATCAATCAAACACAAGAGAAGAGTTTTTCATTCTTATTTCATCTTTCTCTTGTAAATATTTTGTTCTTGTGAGATCAATCTTGTAAACACCTACCTTAGAGAGGTTTTCTTGTTTACTTATTTTATCCTTTTGTAAAGGGGAAAGGTTCTAGCTTAGCTCGTGTAAAAGCTAGGGAAAGGTTCTAGTTTAGCCCGGAAAAACTAGGGAGTTGTAAGATTATCTCTTTGTCCTCAAAAGAAAGAACAAATTAGTGAATTTGTTGGAAAATCCTTGGTGAGGAGCTAAGGTAGTGGACGTAGACTTTGGTTTAGAAAGTCGAACCACTTTAAATTGCTGTGCAATTTTCTATCTTTCAATCTCCTTACTCCCTAAATTCAAAAACCATTCCAACCCCAATTTGCAAATCATTCCGGTTGTCGAATCGAGCTTCCTAAAATCCCAACAAAGAATTATATCTCCAGCCTGAAGCTTTTAAAGAAAAAGAAAAGAAGAACTTGGTTTGCAGGTTGAACAAATCTCTGTACGATCTAAAGCAAACGCTGAGGTGTTGGTATAAGAGATTTGATTCCTTCATTATGTGCCTTGGATACAATAGACTTAATGCATACCCTTGTGCTTATTTCAAGAGGTTTGGTGATAACGATTTTGTTATATTGTTGTTGTATGTGGATGACATGTTGGTTGCAGGACCCAACAAAGATCATATTGAAGAATTGAAGGCACAACTGGCTAGGGAATTTGAAATGAAGGACTTGGGATCAACAAACAAGATTCTAGGGATGCAAATTCACCAAGGCAAAATTAATAGGAAGATTTAGCTTTCACAAAAGAATTACTTGGAGAAGATCTTGTTACGATTCAACATGCAAGATTGTAAGCCAAATTCTACCATTTTCCTATTAACTTCAAATTATCCTCCAGTATGAGTCCTAGCAGTGAAAAAGAGAGGATGCAGATGTCTCGAGTACCGTATGCATCGGCAGTGGGAAGTTTAGTGCTCGATATGATATGCACAAGACCAGACATTGCACAAGCAGTGGGAGTGGTTAGTCGGTACATGACAAATCCAAGCAAAGAGCATTGGAATACAGTAAAGAGGATCTTGAGATACATCAGTGGGACCTCAAATGTTTCAATATGTTATGGAGGATCAAATATACTTATCAATGAGTATGTTGATTCTGACTATGCAGGGGATCTGGATAAAAGTAAATCTACAACATGATATGTGTTCAAAATTGCTGGTGTAGCTGTAAGGTTGGTTTCAAAATTGCAGTCAGTTGTGGCTACTTCCACAATAGAGGCAGAATATGTAGTAACTACACAAGCCAATAAAGAAGCAATTTGGTTGAAGATGTTATTGGAGGAGCTTGGGCACAATCAATGGTATGTCTCTCTGTTTTGTGACAGTCAAAGCACCTTGCATCTAGCAAGGAATCCAACATTTCATTCAAGGACAAAACACATACGAGTTCAGTACCATTTCATTCGTGACAAGGTGGAAGAATGAACGGTAGATATACAGAAAATTCATACCAAAGACAACATAGCAGATTTCATGACGAAGGCGATAAATGCTGATAATTTACTTGGTGTCGATCCTCTTGTGACCTGTCAGAAACGTAAGCAACATAATGGTATAAGGTAGAAAGAATGGTGTGAAGATATGATTGTTCCAATCAAATATTCAAGTGGGGGATTGTTGAAAATTGATTGCGCGAGTGGCACCGAAAGTTGCCACTTATCTCCACCGAATTGTGGAGTCAAAAAGGAAGTTGCAATTGTTGAAAATGTGCAAGGGTAAATTACTCAATTTAGTCCCTGTATTTTAGGGTATTTATAAGATTAGTCCTTAAACTTCAACTATAAATACCCTAACCCATTTAGCTTCAAAACCATCCCAAATCATTCTAGCTTTCTCTCAATACTAGAGAATTTAGAGAGTTTTTTTAGAGTTGTTTTCTCCTTTTTTATCAAGAGAGAATTGTTATTGTTTTTTCCTTGTTAGATCGAGAGAAATTGTAATTCCTATTTTCTCATAGTGAAATTATTCTACCGTTGTCCGTGGTTTTTACCCTATATTATTTATGGGTTTTTCACGTAAATTTTGTGTATTTTTTATCTTTATTTTTATTTTTTCAAATTATCAGTTGTGATTTTGCTCTATCTGATAGTCGTATTCCGCAACACACATTTGGTCATTTCTTGGCGAATGAACTTTTTACAGAGCACGATTAAGAAAAGTATGATAGAAAATGGAGCTCGACAGGGTCTAATTTGAGCATTTCACTACCTTACTAATTAAGTCCATTAAACCAGTTGAATCAACGGATATTGGGTTAAACAAAGAACAGATTTTGGGATCATTGCAAGCTGAACCCGTGTCATGTTGGAAATTGGCAGTTCAATACTTTGCTAATTTTACCACGGCTTCCACAGTTTTTATGGCCTTGTATGTAATAGTTCATATCTGGCTGAATTCACCTGGTACTATTCAAGGACTAGAGTTTGTTGGGCTTGACTTACCCGATTCAATTGGTGAATTCATTGTGTGTGGTGTTCTGATTCTTCAAGGTGAAAGGGTGATGCAGTTAATCTCACGCTTTATGCAGGCCAGAGCTCAAAAAGGTAATATTTACATCCAATTAGAACTCTGCTCCCAGCAAAAAGTGTTGCCAATTGCTATGTTTGATTTCCATTTCTTTTGTCTCTACAACTATAGGAAGTGATCATGGAGTGAAAGCACAAGGAGATGGATGGTTACTAACAGTTGCCTTGATTGAGGGAAGTAATTTAGCAGCTGTAGATTCTAGTGGGTTCTGTGGCCCATATGTGGTGTTCACATGCAATGGGAAAAGTAGAACCAGCTCAATCAAGTTCCAGAAATCTAGTCCCCAGTGGAATGGTGAATTTAGATTGTTACTTTATCTTTCTGAATTCAAGTTTGCCTGTTTGCACTAGCATATTCTTTAGTAATGATTTTTAAAGTCTCTTTAGATCAAAACTTGTCCAAGAATTATTTAAATCTTACTTGCAATCAATTGTTTATAAACTCCTCCGATCTTTGCAGAAAGATTTGAATTTGATGCAATGGAAGAGCCTCCTTCCGTACTGGATGTAGAAGTATTTGATTTTGATGGACCTTTCGATGATGCTACATCTTTGGGACAGGCGGAGGTTAATTTTTTAAAAACTAACATAGCAGATCTAACTGATCTGTGGATTCCTCTGAAAGGTAAGTTGGCTATGGCATGTCAGTCTAAACTGCACTTGAGAATTTTCTTGGACAATACAAAAGGTGGATATGTGGTTACAGAGTACTTGAGTAAGATGGAGAAAGAAGTGGGGAAGAAGGTACGATTCTTCTCTTTAGTTTCACGCCACAAATAAAATATTATTGTTATTTACTTGCAATCAAAAAATATATTTGCAGATAAATCTGAGGTCTCCTCAAACGAATTCAGCCTTTCAAAAACTCTTTGGGCTTCCACCAGAGGAATTTCTTATCAATGACTTCACCTGTCACCTGAAAAGGAAAATGCCTATTCAGGTTCTGTTTGTCGGGTTATATAATCTTTTGTAAAGCACACTTACTGTGCGATGTTTTCTCTGAGTAATTAATTTATTGCATTACCTTCAAATATGTATGTAAATAATGCATTTGTCTCTTTTTGTTAATCTGCAGTTGCATCTATGCAGGGCCGCCTGTTTCTATCAGATGCAGGGCCGCCTGTTTCTATCAGCAAGAATTATTGGGTTTCATGCCAATATATTTGGGCACAAGACAAAGTTCTTCCTTTGGGATGACATCGAGGACATTCTAGTTTCTCCTCCTACGTTGGCATCAATGGGTAGTCCAATTATCGTAATAACTCTCCGTCTAGGAAGAGGGATGGATGTGAGACATGGAGCAAGGACACTAGATGGAGAAGGCAGGCTGAAGTTCCATTTCCAGTCTTTTGTATCTTTCAATGTAGCTCATAGGTAGTTATATCAATCATTTTCGTTGGCTATCAAATGATTTAACTAGTTCCTAATGGGGATTTAAATTGCAATCATGAATTCATTTTCCATTACAATGTGTTTATTGCGATTACGATGCATCATATAGTATCGCAGTTAATTGCTGTAAATATTGATACTACAAATCGGAGAAGAGAACTCTGAAAATGCGGAAGAACCATAATGTTGCTTTGCAACTACTATCAAGGATCTATGATGAGAAAAAAAGAGGATAGGAAAATCTTTGTTGTCTAAGTTTAGAGTGAAAATGTCAAAAAAATGGGGGAAAGAATGATAAAATGTCTTTTCTTGATTTTCAAATATTTTTTGTTGACTAGGACAATCATGGCCCTGTGGAAAGCCAGGTCCTTGAGTCCAGAGCAGAAAGTGCGAATAGTTGAAGAAGAGTCTGAAACCAAATGTCTCCAAAATGAAGAGTGGATCCTTCTTAGGCGTTGAGGACGTCAGCATGTCTCAGATTTTTTCAGTTACACTTACTGTTCCCGTAAGTTCCCCCTTCTCTCTCTCTCCGAGTCTATGAACTAGTTTTTCTGTTGCATGCATCCAGTTAAGAATTTTTTTTTTAATACCCATCTTTTGTCTAAGGTACTTCCAGTTCTCTCAATATAGCTTTATCATTAGAGATTCTTCACATCTAAATGTACTACATTGATGCATGTATTTTAGATGTATTTTGTCCGTATCTGATCATGGTAATTTCTTTGTTGGTGATTCAGATTAGTTCAGTCATGGAGATATTCAGTGGTGGTGAAACAGATCGTAAAGCTATGGAGAGAGCTGGCTGTCTTAACTTTTCTTGTAGTCAATGGGATTCAGAAGGAGCTGATGTATATGAGCGGCAAATTTATTACAGATTTGATAAGCATGTGTCCCGGTTTAGAGGAGAGGTGACTAGTACTCAGCAGAAATCCCCACTTCCTGATACAAAGGGTTGGCTTATTGAAGAAGTTATGACTCTTCATGGTGTTCCACTTGGTGACTATTACAATGTACAAATGCAAGCCGGCCAAGAGCATTTTCTTAATCGCATCCTTCTTGTGATGCTTAAGCTTACCTTGGGCCTGATTTAGAAATTATTCTAAATCTCCCTCAGTATTGGTCACTTTGAGTTTTAAACTTTTACTTTTTGCAGCTTCATGTTAGATACCAAATCGAGGATTTAAAAGCAAAGGGATGTCAGGTGCGAGTGTTCGCTAAAGTTGCATGGTTGAAAAGCACAAAGAATCAGAAAAGGGTTGCCAAAAACATCCTCTCAAACCTAGAAGAACGCTTGAAGGAACTTTTTAGAATTTAGTAAAGACAGGGTTCACAGATAATCTTAGATATCGCCTTCGGGAAGTTGCTATAGGATATCTATTCATTTTTTTCTTAGTTCTTGTTAAGTTTGCCGGTTTGAGTTATATCCGGATTTGCATTATAGTGCCAATAAGGAAAAGTATCTCGATCAAGTAACCCCAAATTTTGATTGGAAGTAAATGTGACCATTGGCATCAGGCAGGTACCTTGTCTATGACTCGGTTCCGGAACCCAGCAGCGTTTGTCTGATGGTTGTAGAGACCAAATCCCCTGCCAAAGGTTTAGTTTTTTGATTTAGAGGTCTGCTGCGGTACCTTTTACCATTTCTAGACTAGATGAACATATTCTTTTTTGCCATTTTCAGGAACCCCCTCAAACTGTATTTCTGTTGTACTCTGACTGGAATTGTGAAGAACAACTGTTGTTTCTTGACAAACTGCTCTGTAATCATAATTTAACTTCAAAAGCAACATTCATATTTGATAGAACTTGTTCTCATGATCTTATGATATACTGATATTTATAGAGGTTCTTAAGAGCAACATACATCCAAGTGTTTTGAGTTCTTGCCTAGACTTTGTAGTAATTGCTAGACAACATAATCTATTTCCCAATACATGAAATCTGCATCTTCACTCTTGCGCACACACATATAATATTTTACATCCCAACTTAATTTTAAACCACATGGAATGTGTTATTTAGCATCTGCTAAAATCTCAACAGCATATAGGGATCCTGTCGAGCTTGGAGTAGGGCAATTTTGCGTTTTGCTGCTTCATCGAGAACTTATATGTTAAGGAAGGATAATGCAGCCCTATTTCCTCGTCCTCCACCCCCACTGAGATAAATCTACCAGCTCGATCCTTCTGACGAAGAAGCTGTTCTAGCTTATAATACACTAATAAACCATTACCGTTTGGGTAAATCTAACCAAAGACAACAAACAGCCAGAGAGAGCCACTAAAAGAATGAAGAAACTAAAAATAGCCTGTAGGTGCAGATGTAGAAACAGAAACTGGGCCTGTAGCCTATAGGTGTGAAAGAAGGGAGCCTTATTGGAAAATATGAATCTCTTGTGCAAATAACAGTAATTCCTAAAGGAAAGGATCCATCTTCCCCAAAAGAAGACGATGTTTCTCACAAAGGTTTGACTGATAAGCTGCAAGAAGCAGGGTTTCAAATAGCGGTCGCGTTTTCGGTTATTTCGGATTTACCGTGATTGCGGCCGTCGCGGGTAACTCGGACGGCGGCGAAACCGCTATATCGCTTCCGAAATCGCGGTCGCGGACCGTTTTTTAAAACCTTGGCAAGAAGTGTTGAACACGGTAAAAAATGCTCCAAAAGGTGGGAATTTACGGAGAATCTTTATTCCAAAAAGTGGGTTTTCTTCCTGGGACATACACTTGATTAAGTTCTCCTACAGAAAAAGATGTTGGTGCCTTGGGTAGAAGCAACCCTGCCTCATATGGTGATTGATTGAATGAAAGCTGAAATGCAGGTGTAATAGTTTCCCACTTGGTTGTTAATTTTTCTGTAGAGTGGAGTTTACTTTAGTGTTGTGTGGTTCAAGACAGAAGCCTGATGTGCACTCCAAGTGCGGTACAATGTTTGCTTTTTTGCTTATCCTTGAATTATTCTTGTGGCTTTGTTTAGTGAACACACAGGCATGGTTAAACGGGTGATAAGATTTTCCATTAGTGGTTCAATCAATTTAATTCTGTCGGAAAGCATTTGCACTCCACAGGAAAACAGAATATCTACTCAGCTGTTAGGCACGTAAGAAAACTGAAACTGTTAGAAACAAGTCGGATATCTTCAAGGAATCTTATCAGAGTTATGGTTCCATCTTGGATGACTTAACTCCCATGTGTGGTTACTTCACGTTGATCAAACCTTGCAAATGCCATTTTTTGAGGTTGGGAACTGAAATCTACATATTACACTTAATCTCATCTAATTATGATTTTAATAATAAACAATTCATTCCCCCTAGAATAAGTCATTCAAATATTATTACAAATATGCCACTCAATCGTTAAATATTAGACGAAATAGTAATATGGTCTAATATAACAGTTTTAGTCCTTGAGCCCTATATATTTTATCAATTTGATCTTAATATGAAACAATTCAATAAACTTGATTTTTTTATTTTTAAATGTTAACGAAGTCGAGAGCCATTACATCAATAAGTAACTTACTGTACATGGGTGGGCTATTTCAATCTCTGTGAAGAACACTTAATAAGTGTACAGAAGTAAAATCATAAACCGTTAGGTGATCTGTAGAAGGGGCTTTTGTTATTCTATCTGCTGTTTCATCTGCTTCACGTCATATGGGGGCGATATCCACGCACCAAGCCTTGTTGGTGATAGCAGCAATGGCTCGGACAAGATTATAAAGATTGTCGACAGGATCACAAGATAAGGGATTGAAAACCTTCGTGCTATCAATTTGGAGAGAAATTTTCTCAAAATCATGGGACCAAGCTAGTTTGAGGCCTTCATAGATACCCCATAACTCAGCTTGGAGTACTGTCGTAATTCTGAGATTTTTGTTGAAGCCTAAGATGAAGTTTCCGAGGTGATGTCGAGAGATACCTTCTGTTACACGGATATTATTATTCAAAGAAATTGCACCATATGTGTTGAGACTAATCTATCCATCTTGAGGGGTTGCCATGAATACATTCAAATCTAACCTCTTTGAACTTCATATTTTAATTTTTTATCATTTTAGTCTTTGTACTCCTCCTAAATTACTTATTCTTCTTCTGAAAATGTTGTATTAGTTTACTGTTATGTCAACAGTTTAACAATAATTTATTACTACTTTGGTTTGATGGCCTTGTTTGGTTTGATTGTATCTAAAAAGAAAACTACATTAATAAAATTTTTACATGTGAAATGTTAAATTTATTGAATTATTTCATATTAGGATCTAATTATTAAAATATATAAATTTTGAGACTAAAATTATTATATACCAAGTTATATAAAACGTGGGTTTTAATTTTAACGATGAAATGATTTATTTGTAACAATATTTTAATTAAATGACATATTTCTGACGTATTTATTATTATTATTATTATTTTGAATAGATCGTGTTTACTATTAAACTCATAATTAAATGACTTTGAATATAATTTATTTTTTCAATATATATATATATATATACTTATTGTTGACCACCTAAACAAAATTATTGATGTTTAGTACCGAAATGAAAGTTTTAGAAACAAAAAAGCTAGGTTTTAATTATTACTTTGTTAAACAATCAACAATTCAGATTAAGTTAACTTGTCTATTTATACGATTGAAAAGCATAAGCAAGACGCGTGCACCAGCAGCAGCAAGCCACACATTATATATATTTATATTTAGTAGAAAAAATTTCAGAGGGAAAGGTCATTGCCTTTATAATAGAATAGGCGAGAAAATTTGTAAACGTGAAAAAGAAAAAAAGGGACATAGAGGAGTGGCGGTGTAAAGAAGCTTGTCTGCATTTGGCCTGCGAAACAACCAACAGGCAAATCAGCCCCCAGGCCCAAGGGAACCTGAGAAGGAGAATATAGCTACGTAGTGGGATCCTTTGCCCACTTGCGTTGCATGTATTCAATCATGAAGCACCAATATATCAAGCCTCTTCCCTTTGTCCTCTTTTTCGATTCCTTTTCTAATATGTGTTTCGTCTTAATTTCTTTTTTCATCTTTTGGGATTCGATTCATAGTAAGTAATGATGTGAGGACACCTTTGATGATACATTACTATGTTGACTAATCCCAACAAACCACTTTCTTTTCCCTGTCCTAGTGGTGAGACATTTGGGGACACCCATTTTCCCTTTAGTTGGTGTTATGCGTCTCTCTACTTCAACTGAAACCCATAAGCCATAAGCATCCCCATTACAAGTTATAACATGCATGGAAGCAATTAAAACATCCCTTTCATGTCTCATCATCATATCATATTACATTTCATCTCATGTCAGACGATGTAAACTTGTTAGCTTCTGGCTTATTATCACTCCCTCTCTCTTTTCATTCATATATATATATATAGAAAGTATTGATTCTTTTTTGTTCTGCTCTGGGCTGACCATCAGCTGGGATTAATATTAGTATAATTGCAGCTTTTGGCATCTAAGTTGATAACAGCTACCTGCTGCTATACATGCTCAGCTCAACAAGCACATTATTAAGGGTATGTCTTTCTTTTTTTAATTTTCTTCATTACTTATATTTGAAAAAAAGAAAGAAATTCTGAGTGGGAAAAAGGACAAGAAGTAAAGGGTAAAAACTTTTTTAAAATCTCTGGGGTTGTATGGAGCAGATCTGTATGAGTTTTAGAAAAGACGGCAGATATTCATAGGCTTATATAGCTAACAACCTCACTAGATTGCATCATGTGTTTTATCAGAAACTTTGGAAGTCATTTGAGAAAATGCCTGCCCATGAACAAAGCATATAGTAATGGGATCTTAGTGTTCATATGGTAAAGCAGTAGGCTTAGCCTTTTTAGAAACAGTTGTGGGTCTCATTTTCCTTTTATGCTAACCACACCTCCACCTCATTTTTTTTCTCCTACTTGAATGATTGTCCAATATGGATATATATTCGATTTAAAAAGGATGATGATGTTGGATTAAGTGTCGGTCAACCAAGTTGTTGGCATATTCATTTTGTGTTGGCATTCGTGTCTCAAATCACTTGATGACAACTACGAAAGCAAGCCTCGGCCACTTATTTTATAGTATCCTTTCCAAAGTATAAAGAGAGCATAACTCATACTATACGATTAATTTTCATCATTAAGCCTCGTAATATTCTGAACTGATTAAGATCATTTCATCACGTCTACTCCGAGAACAACAGTATCACACGTCAGTCTACTAAAAGATGAGATATTTTTTGTTGATATTGGATATTATTTCATTCCATATATGATATCTTCTCGGAAAAACACGTAGGTATGTATATCTGCGCTAAAGCAGGTTGAAAGTCGAGTTGATTATCCACCAAAATTTATGTAAGTACTGAGTTATTGTTTTTAGACAGTGGATCTATGTATGCCTTTATTCATTAATTTGAGTTCGTCTTGCTCGCTGATTAAAGAGTGTGGCGAAAGCATAACTTGGCAGGAAATTAGGCCCGAAAGTAGTATCAATTTCCATGAAGAATCATGATGTTTTGATATATCTGCAGGTCCATGCTCTGGTCTTGTCTTGTATCAGTCATGAGTGATATAGGAAATAATACACAGGCTTTCACTTTCCTAAATTATAGAGTATGAGCTAGGAAATAGATGTATTAGATCAAATTCAAGAGAGTTCATCAACTGGGATCAACTGAATTTATGTGATTTAGAATGAATTCACAGACTGCACTTATTTTCTATAATACCATGCTTCCGGATTACAAATACTGAGATTTGAACTCTAAAGTCTAGACTGGGACGTAACCAAGTAGGCAGTGGGAGGGGTCTGCCCCCCTAAAATGTTTTGGTATGATGGACTTTAGGTCGCTTCTGGTTTACATATTAGTTAAATTAGGCATTGTCTTCCCAGATTGTGAGTTTAAATACTTAATATTTTCTAAAGTCTAGACCCTACTCAACGTAACCTCTTAAAACGATAGTACGAATCAACCAAACTAAACTCCAAGTCCGGACTATATATATGTGTATAAGTAGATCACATGGCTGTTGGCTTGAGTGTTAACTTCACTGGGTGGGAACCGGATTCCCGGGGTTTTCAGTTTCTTGTACTAACATGTGTCCGGGAATTGGCAAAACAAGTTCACAGTGTTAAGTATTAACTTGAATGAAACCGCCAAGGATTGTAAGGTATTGGAAACAAATGTCATTGAGGAAGACTTTGAGGAGAGGTTTTAAAGTTAAGTTTGAAAAAGTTGGGATTGTTTCCTTCAAGACTCTTCTGGTTTCCAAGCCATCAAATCCTCAATCTCTTGCAGTGCATGACAGCGAAGAAAATTAGGTGAATTTTATCTTTTTTGATTTTTCAGGTAAAGACATGTTACTACAGGCTAAAGGGCTTTGTAGGGTTGTAAACAGGAATGGTGAAGATGATGGGACCCTTTTGTGTTGAATAAAAAGTTAAGGTAAACAATACATTTGCATTTGCATTTGTCTGCAACACTTTTACATACTGATTACTGAAGCTCTCCAGTTACTTAGATCCACCACATCACTCTTTCATACACCTTGAGCTTCTTGTTTCTAACATTTTCCTCTTTTCATCTTCTTTTTGCCATGTTTGTGAACTGCATGTAGGTCAAGTTTATTCATTATATTTGAAGTTTCTGGGCACTCAATTTTAGTATTTTTTTTTTTGGGGGGGGGGGGAGGGGATGCTTCAGTTTCTTTCATGTCACTTTCAGTATATATCAGCCAAATACCAAAATCCAAAAAGCTGAAAAAAAAACAAAGGGTTACATCAGCGTAACCGTAGTTTAATTGAGTGGCTGCCTTGCCTTGGTTTGGTTCAACTGTTCTTGTCAGAGTATGCATATGCACGTGTTGCTGATTGTGGGTTTTGTTGTCTGTTGTTTGTGTAATGGAAGCATATGATTTTGAGCTATTTCATTTTTTGTGTTTTACGTAGCAGATCTTAAAATCTTTCAAGAAATTGTCTTTCAATCAAATATTACAGTGTTGCAAAGGGAGAATTTGATCACAAGGGAAAAAAAGAAAAGAAAAATGAAGTTTATGAAAATTGGGTCAAAGCCAGACACCTTCTACACAGAAGAGGCTACCAGGACTGTGATTTCAGACATACCAAGTGATCTTACAATAAGGATTAACAACGTTTGTTTTCTTCTACATAAGGTATACTTTATCGAGTTCATAATAGATATCATGAATTCTTGCCTTATTCTGATAGTTTCCGGCATATGCATCATGTTTAGGCTTGTAGATTCAGCATTTTGGGGAAGAGAACTAGAGATTTTGGGGTTGGTAGATAACTTAGCCTCTTAATTAATGGTGTTATTCTTAGTTGCAGGTTCCACTTGTTCCCAAGTGTGGCCTTCTACAACGTCTCTGCTCGGATTCTGATGACTCCGACATTGTTACTATAGACCTTCACGATGTTCCAGGGGGTGAAGATGCTTTTGAACTCTGTGCTAAGTTTTGCTATGGGATAACAATCAATCTCAGCGCCCATAACTTTGTGCCTGCATTTTGTGCTGCTAAGTTCCTTAGAATGACTGAATCCGTTGAGAAGGGAAATTTTGTTCTAAAACTAGAAGCTTTCTTCAATTCATGCATTCTTGAAGGCTGGAAGGACCCGATCATCACGCTTCAGACTACGATTAAGTTACCGGAGTGGTCAGAGAACCTTGGAATCATTAGAAGGTGCATTGATTCTATTGTAGAGAAAATCCTCACAACCACAGCTAAGGTTTTTACATCTATTTTACTGCTTGCATATTTTGTGCAGAAAACGTACATTAGGTTAATTGAAGTGACTCCCTGCAGGTTTCATGGTCCTACACTTATACTAGACCAGGGTACAATAAACAAAAACACCAGTCTGTCCCGAAAGATTGGTGGACGGAAGACATATCGGATCTTGACATAGACCTCTTTCGATGCATAATCACTGCTGTAAGATCAGCCTACATCCCACCACCACAGCTCATTGGTGAAGCTTTGCATGTGTATGCATGTCGTTGGCTACCGGACACTACAAAGTCTAGACCTCCCCATAGTTCAGGGTCTCAGACTGAAGAATCCAAGGGAAAAAGTAGGCGAATTATTGAATCCATTGTGAGCATGATTCCTGCCGATCGAGGCTCGGTTTCAATAGGCTTCTTGTTAAAGCTCCTTAGCATTGCAAATTATCTAGGAGCGTCCTCGGTGACAAAGACTGAATTGATAAGGAAAGCCGGTCTGCAATTAGAAGAGGCGACACTAAATTATATACTATTTCCTTCACAGTTCCCTACTGATCAGCACTATTATGATATTGACTTGGTTGCAGCAGTATTAGACAGTTATTTGGCACTATGGAGAAGACAATCCCCAGCACCTGCAGAAAACGTCTACTTGCTTAGATCAATTAGAAAGACGGGGAAGCTTATCGATTCATATCTTCAAGTTGTTGCAAGGGATGTCAACATGCCGATATCCAAATTAGTTTCTCTAGCTGAAGCACTGCCGGATGTTGCCAGGGAAGATCATGATGGACTTTATAAGGCCATTAACATTTATCTCAAGGTGATACGAATTCACTAATCATCTCCCAGTTGCTCATTTCTGCATGTTATGGATACTGATATGCATAAACATATTAATGCATTTGATTTAAGCAGGAGCACCCTGATGTAAGTAAAGCAGAAAAGAAAAGGCTATGCAGAATGCTAGACTGCCAGAAACTGTCCCCAGAGGTGCGTGCACATGCGGTAAAGAATGAGAGGCTACCATTGAGAACGGTGGTCCAAGTCTTGTTTTTCGAACAAGAGAGTGGTTCCAGGGCCACGACTCATAAACCAGAGTTAACAACCAGAGTGAGACAGGCACCGTCTGAAGTTGAAGCTGAAGCAAAACAAGAGTGTAACAATAAGCTGCAACATGAGGGGATAAAGAGCAGGGTACCTGAAACAAGTGAAAGAGATATGCAGAAGAAGTTGGAGGCCAAGATGGTGAGAGGAGAGTCCGAGAAAGGCAAAGAAAAGAGAGGAGAAACCAATTCAGGCAGCAAGGTGATGGATCCTAAGCAGGTATTTCAAAGGAGAAGTAGTAGAAGAAAAATTGATTTTGAGAGACAAATATATAGTTGAATAATTATCTTTTGTTATTGTGTTTTTATGTACACTTTTGCATATAATATAAACTGCAGCAAGTAGTGCACCATTTGTAATTGCTTAGGAGAGAAGGTTCTTTTCAGTTGTAAAAACCAATAAATTGTAAGGTTATTATCCATACTATTGTTTTCTATTTTATTATCATTTGAATAGAATAAAAAGTTTGTGTTTGATACATCATAGGCGAATTGCACAAATACATTAAACCATTGTTGATGAATCTTGTATGCTTATATGGTTGGATTCTGGTTCATCAAAATGCAGCCTTAATGTATCCAAAGATGGCACACTAAACAGGTGTTCAACTTGCAATTTACAGACAAAAAATCAATATCTGAATCAAAAGAGACGTGGCAATGGCAAGATATCAACCACCCAGTCCCAGTCCCAGTCCCAGTCCCATTCTCCTCTGGTTACTGATCATGTTCATGGTCATCACACCATGGAGGTCCTCAATGGCACGGTGCTTCTCAAGGAGGTGTGCAACTAGATGTCCAACAAAGCATTCTGTGTTACGACTTTAACCGCTGACCCAGATGCAGGTGGCTACCAAGCCCTCCCCGGTGACCTTGCTAATGCTGCTTTACGGTTAGCTCAAACCAAGGCCACCCATGTGCAATCTCCTCGTGGCCCTCCTACTTAAAAATGGCCACTTCAACTCCGACTCACTATACTCCACGGTGGAACAGATGAATGGTGCTGTGGATGTTACGCGAAATCTGTATCATATCCACCAGATATTTTACCATTTAAGATTTGTACTACTCAACTTTTAGTTTTATTAGTAATTTGATCTCTAATGACCTTTCGCTGCTACAAAGCCTAATCTTGCAGATTCATTCGAAAAGTAAATGAATGTGAATGCATGATTTAATGATTTAGACAATAAACTATATGGTTAATGAACCTTAATACATATGAAAATACAAGAGGTAGTTCCAAACTGGATGGGACCAAAGGCAGATGCATGCATTCACGGGCTAACAGTTTGATTCTTTGGAAGCAGAAAGAAGCAAAATATGTTTTGTTTGGGCATGATGGGTGGTGGTGCAGCTGCTGGGTCTACCTCATAAATCTAAACCCTCATTCTCTGTGTCCCACTCCCCAGGTATTAAGCAGATCTTCCCAGTTCCATCACCTGATGTTAGTGATAAGATTAGGCCCAATGTCTAACACTAAGGGTGCGTTTGGTTCACAGAATGTAAAATTATCAGTATGAATAAAAGATTACCAGAGAATAAGATTATTGTGAATGTTGTACTTTGTGTTTAGTTGGTTTAGCAGGAATGCAAGATTACCGTGTTTGGTTAAAGGAATAAAAGATTATTGAAATGTATATTTGACCAAATTGTCCTTATTATATATATTTTTTTAACAAGTTGAAAAATATTTATATATTTTCTTTAAAAAATTTAAATTCATAAAATTTATATATTTTTTTACAAAATTGAAAATATAAAAAGGTTTAATGAAAGGTAAAATTTTATTTTAACCCCTGAACTTTATATAAAATTTTAATTATATACTTTTTTGTAAATCTAAAATAGTTTAAGGATAAATTTGTAATTTAACCTTAGTAGAATTTTTATTATTTAATGACAGAATAATGATATTTTTGAAAGAAATTTTTTAAGGGCATTTTAGTCCAAAACGCTGGTAATCAAACAATACCTAATGAAAGGAGGTAATGACATTCCCAGTAATATACCCCAAAAAATCCACTATTGTAATGTAATATTACCGGGAATAACATTCCCGGCCAACCAAACGGGAGAATGTGAATTACATTCCCATGAGAATCTCACATTCCCCCAACCAAACAAACCCTAAACTCATGTGATTGCATTTTTGTTTATTACTTAAACACATTACTATTCACCAGTACTGTAGGTAACAAGGGCTAAGTCCGAATTTTTCTCGGGAAATTAATGTATTTAAAATTTTAAAATTTTAAAATTTTAAAAATATAATTTTATAATTATTTTAATTAATAAATTTATAGTTTTTTTAAATAAATTAAAATGGACCAAATCAAAACTTATCATTTCAATAATTGTTATTTTTTATTAAGCTAAAATAATTATAAGGTAATATTTGTTCTAAATACTATGAATCATTTAACAATGAACCTTAAACCTCTAGAAATAACAACGATTCATTTAACCACCGAAATAGATTAGTAAGTACTCATTTAAATAACTAACATTTTGATATCTACGACCTTCGCTCCCATATGATAGGCAAACGTAAATATATACACATATATATTAAAAACATTACAACTACTATCAATGCATTTAAATAATTATATTCATAACCGATTATTACAATCACAAATAAACTGATAATTAGAATGAACCAATAACAAAGAAAAAAAATACTAAAGTGTGATAAAATAAATAAAATTTGTGATTCAACAAAACAATATGAGTCTATATTTTACTCTCATATTTTTACTTTTATTTGATTTAGTTTTTTTTTACTACTACTACTGCAATTAATGTACAATCAAATTTAATAACTTTATTTAACTATAATATACAGAATTTATTATAAAATTATATAATAATGTAATTAAAATAGTAAAATTTACTTGAAAACTTAAAGGAAGAAACTGAGAAAAAAAGTCTTCCCCTCTGTATATTGCTCTAACCCAATTTTACAAATTTTAAGTGATAAATAAAAAAGTCCATAGGCTGATAGGCATCATGAGTCGTTCATGGGAAACCGTGACAGTCACAGAGATGTTCCATAGCCACTTCAAATTCAAATCCGACGCCTAACGGCCTTTTCACTTTTACTTTACTTTTTTATTACTTTGGTCCCTACCTTTACTTTTATTTCGAATACATAATTTCCCCTTAGAGTTGAATTCAATAATTTGAATTTTGATTTTTTTATTTAGTAAATAATGAAACGAGTTTTAAGTTAATTTCTTTTAAAAAATATAATATATGGTTTACATCTTTACCTAACGTCATAATTTTGTTTTGATTTGAATAGGCGGTCGTAATCTTGGCCATCTCCTTGGACTTGGATAGTCAACATGGAATGAGAAAGGATTGGCCCTGTAATTATGGCCTTTGGTCACCTCATTTTTTAAGCCGATCGATGTATCTAAATTATAATGTTTTTTTAGGTATAATGCCAAATTTAATTTTTAATATTTATTAAAATAGTTGTTTTAGATAAATGAGGTTGATTTAAGTAGTAAGGAGTTTAAGATCATTTAAACAAGTTTCGAGTTCGAGTCATTCTGTATGTAAAATATTCCTATTGAGATACTCACTATCGAAGTCAGGTATGCGACACGGGTCGATTCAGGTTAATCGGAAAAAGCCTTGAAAACCGAGATAACAAAAAATATTTTATTTTTACTTTTTGAAGTATTTTAGCTCTCAATATTTAATTTTTGTCATAAAATAAAATATTAAGACTAAAATACTCCAAAAAATTAAGATTAAAATAACTAATTTAATAAATATTGGAAGTTAATTTTGATATTACGGTTATTTTGTATAATGACTTTATTATCCTTAAACGTTATAATTTTTATCATTTTAAACTTTATCTCTTTATTTCTTAATCATCAAACTTTTAATATTTATCAAATTAATTAAAACTGACATCTTATATTTTAGTGGAAATAAATTTAATGACCAAACAAGAATTTTTAATTAAATAAATTTAATCATCATATAAGTTTTAATTAGTAAAATTATAATAAAAATTAATATATTTTTTAATTAAAATTTAGATGAATATTTACTATATACAAATTTGTACATCCTTACATCTCATTAATTTTTACGTACAATATTTTCGTTCACCCATCATCCTATAGGTGTTGAAAATCTAATAATTTCAATGTTATTTTATTTTTAGAATTACAAATAAATTTGTTGACAGTTCTACGGCATGGGAATTAACAAAAGTGGACAGTAAGGGGTCAAAGAAATTCTAGGCCAATAACCATCGAATCCCCATCTTTACTTTAAGGCTTGAGAGTGAAAAAAAGGGCAAGGCCCAACCCCCAATAACAAGAAAGTGTAATTTGAACAAAACCAAAAGTGCATTATTATTATTATTTATCTTAATATAAAAATAAGTATTTATATACTTAAATTATTTTTCAGTTAATTTAAATATTTAACATAATAAATCTTATTAATTTAAGTATTTTGATCGTAACAGCCGTAAAAAATCTATTATATACCACATGTTATATTTATAAGATTTTATATTTTTTATTTAAAATAAAAATTTAAATATGTATTTTAAAAAAACCAAATCTTTCTTAAATCTAAAAAACCCTAAAATATTAAAAAGTTTAATTTTAAGATCTAAACATTAGCCGTCGACAAACAACTACTCAAATCATCATGGTCCATCCAGTGACCAGCAGTAAGAAAGTTGCTAGTGATTGCGATGGTAACCGACAATGAAAGGGTGATTGGTCAACGACGACATCGACGATAACTGTGGTGACGATGGTGTTAGTGATAGATGGGGATTTTTGTTTTTCTAAATGTTTTTTAAATATATTTTTATCTTTTTTTAAAATAAAATTTTAAAAATTATATAAATGTGACATGTATTGATTTATAAATTTTTTTAATATCCGTTATGATTAGAATATTTAAATAATAATATTATAATATTTGACATTTAAATAGATCAAAAATAATTTAGACACCTAAAAGAAAGAGAATATAGTATAAATGATTATTTTTATATTAAATCTTATTATTATATTGTTCAAGTGGTCCCTTCCAAGAAGCCTCCTTTTGTTTTCTTCCTATGCGCTCTAGCACTTTATTATATTTATTTTTTCTAAAAAAATAAATATTGTATGTATATGAATTATGGAATTTACGTTTGTTAAAGAGTCGTAATCTTTTACATAAAAAAGGGGAAACGATGGCGTGTACTGTGTGTAGCATACAATTATATATGGTATATGGGTCTACAAATACATTGAAATTAAAGGGAAAGGAAAAAAACAAAAACACAAAGTGGAGGTGACATCAAACACTCCATTCAACAGCAAAGGGCTGGTTTAAGACCTTTGAGAGTGGTAGACATCTTTGCAGATTTGGCAGAGTATTGTCCCCACTCTCACTCTCTCTCTCCCTTTCTCTTACTCTTTCCCCATTCTATCTGTTTTTTTTCAGTATAGGAAAGGTTGAAGCTTGAAGAAGAAAGAGGGCAATGGGGGCAGGATCAACGACTTCTTCTAAGCTCAGAAAAGTTGCCAAGAAAACGTTAGTCGCTGCATGTGGTTCCTTCTCCAGGAATACCCCTCTTCCTCCCCCACCTGTAAGACCCTTCACCTTCCTTTTAACTTCCATGGTTTTAGACTATGAGGGTCAAGTTTGACTTTTTTAAGATCCTTTTTAGCAAGTAATGTGGCAGATTGGTTCAATCTTTACACTTTGTACTGCTAATTATAATTTCTGAGAAAAAAAATTTACGTCTGATGTTGTGAATTTTAAGTTTTCTCATTTGCTGCAACATTTTCAAATGCTTTACTTTTTGGTTATGAGATGGATGACAGCTCTGATCTTTATGTCAATGTTGATGGTCATATGCAGATGTCAGTGTCACCATTGAAGCCAAAGAGTAAGTTGGAACCGGAATCAGCTGGAATTGAAGCAGAATTCACCACCAACCATAAGGATGTTACATCTAGGGTAACCCCATTCAACCATTCCTTTTGTTTTATCCTTTTGCTTTTGGATAAGCTAAAAACACCCAATTTTCCTTTTCTTTTTCATTCTTGTATGTGGGAAATTACATATTCTGCTAGGAGAATAAATAGCAGTTGAGAGACTAGGAAGGCAGTGCTTAGCTTTCAAATCCCACTGTCAGCAACCATTTACCCTCTCCCCAGGTTGGGAACTATTTTTTTTCCAAAAGGAAATAGTTGTGAATTTACAGCTCAAAGGTTAGGCATTTGTTATGTTAATTTCCTAAAGTAGAAAAAAAGAGAGAGTAATAGACACTAATGGAGTCCGATGCCATATCTCGTCTTATCATTGACAAGGGAATATATGAGAGATCTCTTGTTTAGAGTAAGTTATTCAATTCTTTTGAGTTTCCTTTTTCTAATAGGTTCATGGTCTGGACATTTGCATGCGGTGATAATCCCTATAATGTAGAAACGTTTGAGTTCCTAAACATAAGTGGTTGTGATTTCAGTCCCAGATATCTGTATCTTCCAACAAATTTGAAAAACCTCAGAACACATTATAATACTTACATTTTGATCATAAATGTTTGCTGAAAATTGACCCATGAGGTTTACTTATACCTTTATTATGATATTATGTAGTAATTTTAACTTTGGTAACAAAAGAAACTTATGTTCTCTATCCATGTTGACATGTGAAATGGATTCTTGAGAATGATAGCAATGTTTGTTCATTTTAGTTCTTGACCCGTCATCATAGATTTTCTTACACAACTGTTTGTGCATTGCTGCAGAACATATGTGCAATATGTTTGGAGGCTCTGAGTTACAGTTCTGGCAGCAGCCCAGGGCAGGCTATATTTACAGCCCAGTGTTCTCATGCATTCCACTTTTCCTGCATATCCTCCAACGTTCGCCATGGTAGCATCACCTGCCCCATTTGCCGTGCTCATTGGACCCAGTTGCCACGCCACGTAAACCCACCTGCATGCTCACTCTCTTGCAACCAAAATGACCCTGTTTTTCGTATCCTGGATGATTCCATTGCCACTTTCCGGGTTCATAGACGCTCCTTCCTTCGATCAGCAAGCTATGATGATGATGACCCTATTGAGCCTGTTGACACACAAAATCATCCCCGTATTGATTTAGCTCTGATCCCCCTCCAACCAACAGTTTTGACTCACCCCTGCTACTTTCGTCATCAACCCAGTTCACATTCATCTTTGCAGATGCAGGGAATTGGACACATCTCAAACCACCATCATCATCACTTCAGCAGCTCTTCCTCGTCAACTTTACAGTTGCAACCACCAAGTGGACAAATACCTTGCAACATGTGCTCCTCCCCAAATTGCAGACCGGCTTATCTCAGCATAAAATTTGCACATCCACAAGCTATGGACATGGTATTGTTTGCAAGTCCCAATGGTCCGCACTTGAGGCTTTTAAAACAATCCATGGCATTAGTGGTATTCTCTCTCCGACCGATCAATCGTTTGGCCATTGTGACATACTCATCTGCTTCAGCACGTGTCTTCCCTCTCCGGCGCATGACATCCTATGGAAAGAGAACAGCCTTACAAGTTATAGATCGTCTTTTCTACATGGGTCAAGCTGATCCGGTTGAAGGGCTCAAGAAAGGTATAAAGATACTTGAAGATCGTGCACATAAGAATCCACAGTCGTGCATCTTGCATTTGTCTGATAGTCCAACAAGATCATACCACGCCATGAACCTGCAATTTCCTATTCCAATACATCGGTTTCATGTGGGATTCGGTTTTGGCACCTCTAATGGTTTTGTGATGCATGAATTTGAAGAGTTTCTAACACAATTATTGGGAGGTGTAGTTAGAGAAGTTCAATTGAGAATCGGGGAGGAAGGAAGGATCATTAGGCTCGGGGATCTGCGAGGCGGTGAAGAGAGAAGGATTTTGATGGACTTGGGCGAGTGCCTACATGTTTGTGTAGGGTATAGTTACATCGAGGGAGGAAGCGACGAATGTATCAAAACAGGTGAAACTATGGTGAGTGTAGAGGATAAGAGGGAAACAGATGATAGCAGCAGAGGCAGTGGTATCAGCATTGTCGGGGGAAGGACCAGCAGTGTTGAGAACTGGGATTACCATGATCCTTACATGGCTAGAAGATGGGCTAAGCATTTGCATGGATACAGATTCTGAATACTAATCATGCTGCCAAAATCCTTTTGTAGATATGCTCACGTTTCATTCATTTCCGCATGGATTTTGGTCATTCAATCCAATGACTTATCCTCAGCTTCAGAGATCTTAAATATGCAGGCTGTTTTGAAAATTCTTAGATTTATTTACTCATTGGTTGGGATCAAGGCTTTGTTAATTGTCCTGTCGGTTGGGATTGGAGAAATCACATCACTAGAATATTGTGAAGGGTAGTTTGGAACTATAGATTTATTTATTTTCTTGAAATATTATAAAATGATATTTTTTTGGTATTATTAATTAAAATATCCATTATGAAAAGTATTTTCTTAACAAGTTGCGCAATTATGTTTTGCAGAATTACATGAAAACCCTTATAAAAATGAAGGAGTGTTTCACATACGCAAGCACACTTAATTTGATTACAATTGCAATACAAATTATGTTTCCAAAAATGAAATCATTCTTATAATTTAAATTAATCTGAATTATTTTTGAAAATAAAAGGTTATTATATATATATATTAACATAAAAATATCTTCTTCCTTTTTTCATATGAAGCCTATTATTTTATATATAGAAGACAACGAAAATTATTAAGTACGGAAATAGAAAGTTGAAAAATGGATAAATCGAACTGTGAGGGGCGTGGGAGCAACAGCAAGAACCCAGCAGCAGCGGTCTGATCATTTGTGGTTCAATTCCTTTGTTTTGACTGTTCCTCTTACAGCTGTTCATCACTGGGCAGAGTGCAGCAGGAGTGGAGGAGAAGTAGTTTCTTCTGGGTGGATGTGAGATTTGTTGGAGTAAAAAAAGAAGGAATAGAATGGATATGTTCCATCCGAGTCCAAGGCTCCCACCACATGAAGAAATGCTTAACAATCTCAATCACAGCGGCGTAGGAGAGCCTTACCTGGTCTTGACTTCCGACCCCAAGCCTCGTCTCCGTTGGACTACTGATCTCCATGACCGATTTGTCGATGCCGTCACTCAACTTGGCGGCCCCAATAGTAAGATATCGATTTCTTCTTTCAATTTGTTTACTATTTTCTTTCTGGGTTCTTGTTCGTCGCCTCTAATTTTACATTTTCACCATTTTCTTTGCTGCTTTATGCAACCTTGAGAGATAAACATTTGTGGTTGTGCTACAAGACTAGATGTATTAGGTGGCTGCCTATTAACTGGCCTGGGAGATGTGATTATCTGCTGTAGTTTACTTTCTCTCAGGCTTGTAGGCGAATTGACTGGTTGAATTTGCTGAAACAAAGTAAAAAATATTACTTTGTTGAAATAAACTTGATTTGAGCTAACACTTGGCATTGCACAACTTATTCTAGTTTGAGATCCAAGTTCCCTGTAGTATGTGTTGGCAAAACTAGGGAGGATAGAGTAGAAATTAGTATATACTACTGTAAATTGGGGTATATTTTATAGAGGTTAAGTTAGTAGAATTTTCTTAATGGTGGTTCGGTCGTCTATAAGCAGATTGAGGAATTCATCTATTAGAAGGATGGAGCACATTGATATTGCACAGGGTAAAAAAAAGACATGGGTGGAGGTGATAACAAATGATATGGAGTTATTCAAACTTGAAGAGGGGAATATAGTTGCTAGGAACAGTTGAAAAACAAGGATTCATGTATGTGACTCAATGTAAATTTTTGTCTTGATTTTATACCCAACCTTAAATGTATTAGAATTAGAGCTTATTAATTGGGTTTGGTGTGATGTTTTGGTCTAACCTTAAGCTTATGAATTATAAGTTGTGCACCATTTCTTTCAAGGTTGCGAATTAACACAATAATTATTAGAATAATGATCACAATAAGTTTTCCAATTTAGCAGCCAATCTGTTAGTCATCATACAACTATTCCAAAGCAAGATAGTTCATCTAATGGTTGTCGGTGTATTGCTTGCCAACATTGGTATATTTAGTTCATCTAATGGTTGTCGGTGTATTGCTTGCCAACATTGGTATATTTCCCCTGAAACCGAGAGGTCTTTTTTTTGTATCTTAATAGGCTTTCTATGTGCCAATACCAGTCAGTGTGTGGAGTGTCAATGAAGATATGTTCCTCTTCATGAATACAGAACATAGAGAAGGAACACATGTTGCTCTTTATCGATAAAAATATTTGTTTGAGAAGAATAAATGCCAGGAAATGGTCTCTAATTGGGCTCACACTGAAGCATAAAATTGGGAAACTAATAGGAACACAGGCAGAATTAAGGCTACAACAGGTAACATGTCTTTTGTTTAGCTGCTAGAAAATCGTTTCTTAATTTTCTGTTGGCATCATACAGAATCTGAATGAACAGTCAAGGATAAAATACTTGATTTGTCTTACATTTAAAAAGATTAAGAAAATCTAAATGTTGTGCTTGTTTATGTAGCAGGCTTACCTTCTGTGTGTTTAATTTTCTTTATTGTTTCAGTGATTCAAATTCCGATCTCCTATCTTTTATCTGAATAAGGCTGTGGCTTTTCTCTCTTTGTTTTTTTGTTTGTTTTGTTCTCTCAAATCAGATGTCAATAAATGTCATCCAGCATTTATGCTTGTTAGTCTAATGTATAATGTATGTTGTCATATTACTTACATTCATGCATTATCTTGTTGGAATGTTCCATGCTTAACCATGTGATGTACTGTTTGCTCTTCTTGAGTATCTGGTTTGGCCTATGTTTTTATGTTTAAGTCTTTTTTTTTTGGCTAATCATACTTGTAATGAATTCAGTATTTTATATGATCTGATTATGCATAACTTCTGCAGAAGCTACACCAAAGGCTATCATGCGGACAATGAATGTGAAAGGATTAACTCTTTTTCATTTAAAGAGTCGCCTCCAGGTTTCTTCTTTCTTTTCAATCTTTACCTTGTCAAAAGAATTACAAACTTGTGGCTTTCTATTAAAATGATTCTCATATGGACATGTTATGCTGTCGAATGTTCACTGTTGTACAGAAATACAGGTTAGGTAAGCAATCAGGGAAGGATATGAGTGAGGGACCAAAAGATGGTTGGTTCTGCTCCAAGTCTTTTTCTTTCTTAGTATTTACTTTCGAGGCTACTGTAAATGAATTTAGCTATCTTGAATCTTAATTTTAAGTTTCTTTCACCAAAATGATTTATTTTCCTGTCCATCTTTTCAGATTTACGAACTAAGTTTTTTTGGTGATTGGCTTGAATTGGATGGATGTGTATTTCGGGTTTTAATTTATAAAGTGACAAGCATTTAAAACTTCAGACTGAATTCTCTTTTCTTCATTTTCATGAAGGGATGTCAGCTTCATATCTTTTAGAAAGCCCTGGAACCAATAACTATACCATTAACTTGCCAACTTCTGACATGAACGAGTGAGAATTTTCCTCTCTTGTTTGAAACTATGGTTTCGTTGCTAGGATTTCAAATCTTAATCTACTTGATGTAAATGAGTTTTACGTGCAGGGGTTATGAGGTGAGGGAGGCATTAAGGGCACAGATGGAAGTACAGAGTAAATTACATTTGCAAGTTGAGGTAATCTTTTTCTTCCTTTTGTAGTTATTTCCTTGTTATGAATGTAGCTATGAAGTAACTAAAAGTGTTGCAGGGCATATTGAATGTTTCTGGGGTCTTGTGCAATTCCATAGTTTCTCTGATCCGGAGAAACTTGTTATGAGGCTTATATAATTGATTGATTGTAGGAAAACCCTACTCAATATGTTTGATAGAACCCTCCAGATCAGAGTGTGAAGACCATCATCAAGCTGGCTAATGTTATTATGTGTCCTATATAGGCTGAAAAACACTTGCAGATTCGCCAGGATGCTGAACGAAAATATATGGCCATGCTTGAGAAAGCTTGTAAGATGCTTGCTGATCATTTTATCGGAAGTGTTGAAGTTATCAAAACAGATAACCTGGTCGTTGGTAATAAGATGCTGAGAAATTATTCAGTGGATCCACTTGGATTTTGCTCTGCCCAATCTGCTGAGGCCGTGAATGCATGTGGCCAAGAAGAAGAAATGCCAACCGGTCTGCTTTCTCAGAGGGCTGATGGTTCTACCGAAAGCTGCCTTACTTCACAGGAGAGTCCAGGAGGATTGACAATGGAAGGATCTCCTGTTGGAGGGAAGAAAAAGATGCTTAACTTGGAGGGAACAGCAGGATCTGTGATTTGGAGTGATGCCACCAGGGTTAATCCCCAAGGGCTAACTGGATATGGAATGCAGAGATGTAAAATGAGTGCTACTCTTTTGCTTGCCCAAGTTATTACATTATCAAGTGCAAATGTGGTGTCCTATTGGTGTCCACTGTCCAGTAGTCGTCTCAAAATTGTAAATCCAAGTTGCTTATGTTGCCTTTAGGTATCAAACATTTAGTCGGTCTCTTAAACATATTGACTTGTGTTGATTTGATCAGAAATCGATGTGATCTCTGAACCCCAAACTCTAAATGCAGTTGTGTATTCTTAGTTTTCGATCTTAACTTGTGATGTTGCATGCATCGAAAGTTATGTTCCAATGGAGGTTTGTAGGATATATGGAATTTTGGTTTTGCAGTGAAGTTAAGGCTGCAAAGCATGCTAGTTCCCCAAATTATAGTGTGAAGTCGAAGACCTGTCGAGGCCACAAGTTGCAGTTCCGAAGAGTAGAAAGCTCTGTAAAAGCTAATTGGAGAGTTTCCGGGAGTTTTGGAGATGAAAGGGCATGATTTAGAGGAGGTTCAACTCGAGCCTTGACTCGAATGTGATTTTTTCAAAGTCAAATTTGAGTAATTTGTGTGAATAGAAAGAGTATGCTATATTAGGACTGTTTATTTTCTGGGTAAACTAAGTTTTTGGTCGTTCAACTTCGTTTGTATTTTTATTTTCATCTCTCAACTTTAAATTTATTATTAAACTTTCGAACTTTGTTCATTTGACTGTTAAGTCCTTATGTTGTTTAATTTTTTGTGCTGAATTTATGTGAAAACCTCTTGAAACTTTTTTCTTAAATCTAGATTTTCAAATAAGTTCATCGGTGATTGAGTATTTTTTTTTTCAAATTTGAATTGTGAGACGAAAGATAATATATACCGATTCTATGTTAATTAGATGGTTGAGATTATAAATTGGATCAAGAGAATGTTGAAGTTTTGATTTGAGTTTTATTAATTTTGAGAGAGAAAAAATGAGAAGAAGAAAAAAGAATATTTTGATACCAATTGTGTCGTAAATGATGAGTAATGGTGGCCAATCGATAGTGGAGAAAGATCTCTATTAAGGGGAAGAAGGTTAAAATTTTGAAAATTTATATAATATTTGATGATGAATGTTAATATTTAATGATTGAAAGACTAAAATGAATTAGTTGTGTAAGTTTAATAGTAAAAATGATTTTTATAAAAATTAAGTGACTAAAATAGAAATACATACAAAATTGAGTAGTTAAAATTATGATTAATCTTTTTTTTAATTATTCATGTTGGAAATATTTTAATAGGATGTGATCAGATTTTTCATAGACTTATTTTTTTTATTTCAAAAAAGAAAATCATTAAAGTGACTAAGCAAGTAAGCAAGGCGGGGGCGGAAATGGAAAGGAAGTTTAAAATAAAAAATGAGATAATAATTAATCAACGTAACCATCAAGAGGAGAAAAGACAGAAATTGCCGGAATCATTGAAGAATGGACGGAATATAACTAGGTAGATTCCGTGAATGGCCGGTCGCTACATGCCTATCTCCAATTTCATTATCATCAACAAATATTATATATTTATAAAAATCTAGAATTATGTATTTTTTATAAATATAAAATAATAAAAAATTTGAAAATAAATGTTATATATCTCGTAACCTGGAATGACAGAATGGCAATAGGCATCGCAACAATGAAGTAAAAAAAATACATTATTTGTTTTAATTTTGAAGACTGCTGTATGAACCGTTTCATTTCCCCTTTGGAGAAAAAGAAGAAGAAAAAAAGCATAAATAATAGGCGACTGCGCTGCGTCTTTGGGCTTTCTCTTCGGCTTTGGATTTTGGGGTCCAAAAATTGGTAACTCTGCTTTCGCTGAAATATTTAAATTATAGTTGAAGTCATCGTGAAAACGAAGTTATGGTGGGATGCTCGTAGATCTGCTTCTGGTATGCTTTCATCTTTTGGGTCTTTGCAAACTTTAGCTTCTTCATCCTCACCTCCAGCTTTCGTTTTCACTCTCTTTTCTTTTTCGATTTCGGGGTTAAATGAATGGAGTAGAATTAGGAATTATGTTTGGTTAGCCTGTAATCTGGTCATGATTTAGGGTTTTAAATTATAGAGGATTGCATCGCACCCTTTTAGGACTTCGACAACCATCTTCTCTTTTCTGACCTAAGAAAAAAAATTCCTATTAATTCTTCACCCCTTTTGAATTGTATTGTATCTTTTCATATTTCAAGTATACAATAACAATCAGCTGGACGTCACTTCAATTTTCTGTTTGTACAAACTTAAGCACTCCTGTTTTTGTGTATGCCTCATTTTTATTTCTAATTCCCATTTCACTGGTAGGGACGTGGGACAGGGACAGTGGAGACATAATGAAGAAATTATATTTCTTATTCAATCAGTATGCATATCTTAGGGCTTTTATAAGACATAAAGAATCGTGAACTAGAAACTAGAAAACAATCAACACATAATATTTCTTATTGTAATTAGGGAACAAATCAGGAGCAAGATAAAGCTAATTTCCTCCAACAATTCAGCAGTGCTTTCCAGCACATCATTTTTAGAAGCAGAAATAATACACATGTGAAAGACTTAAGTAGTCAATGTATGTGCCTAATATTTACTTTTAGGGTTCATCTATATTTGACATCTTTTACTTCCTAATTTCTTTGAGATCTAGCTTAAAACACTTTTAGATGGTTTATGGGTTATATTACATATACTTAAGATTAGGGTTTAGGATGCAGTGTTCTCTATTGCATCAAGACAAACAAAAACGGGGAATTATATGCGATGCTAGTGTATATAATAGGAAAATTCAGTTATGAAAATTGTTTACGGTTCTTCCCTTACTCTGTTATTAGAAAGTTGTGACTTTTCACGGCTTGCTCTAGTTATTCCTTTAGGTTTACAACTGATTCCTGTCATGGTCTTCATCGATCATCATTATGAATTTTTTCAATTTCATTCATTATCTTATGAATAATGATAATAAAGGTTTCACTAGCAATTACTATTAAGGTGATATCATGGAAAAATTTCCATGTTAACTGCAAAAGTTGACAGATAGTTTTATGGCACTGAATGCATTTAATGATGATATTTATTAAGTTAGTAACCTTGGAAAGTGTCATTAGAGTGCTCTTGAGGAAAACACTGAAATAGCAAAAAATAGGAAACACTATGGGGCAGGTCGGCTAATGGTGTTAATAATCCTTTCATTCATGCTTTCCTCGCCCTTCATCTTTCTTTTTTGTGCTACAGTAAAAATTGCATCCATTATTTGTCTGGGTCTTTCCTAGTATGGAATCTATTAGTGCCGTGCATTTATTACACTCTGTATGAATCGTTTTACTCCCCTTCATTTGTAGATGAACTGCAAATGTATCAGCCAAAGAATGTTCCAGGTTCAAGTTTAGTTCATAGCAACTCATTAGTTCATGGTCAACATTTAGATTGTGGTGCTAGCTCAATGGACCCTGTAAGTGGAGGAAGCAGCCTCGCCAACAACCCTAATCTTGCATCAAAGCAACGATTACGCTGGACACATGAGCTTCATGACCGTTTTGTTGATGCTGTAGCTCAACTTGGTGGGCCAGATAGTGAGTCTTATCGATGGTCTCCCTTGCTATTAATTAATTCTTATCCTGAATTTGTATGTGCTTGCAATTGGCTAGATTGGCCATTAAATTGAAAAAAAAAAGTGCAAAAGGTTGGAAATTATGCTGCCTATATTTTGGTGCAAGATTGAAGTAGTAAGAACTTTTTAGAAAGAAGGAAAACCAATTTGCTAAGCTCGTGGAAACATAAATGGTTAAAAGGGGTTTCATAACTTGAGCATCTCTCTTTCATCTAGTCTCTTGCTTGTCTAGAATATTCTATAAAATAATTTCTTGTTAAGTTGCGAGAAACCTTCAGGTACCATGGTGGCTTTAATTTTTATATCGACTTGTTTATGTTTATGCAGAAATTTTAATTACCATAAAATTTTCCCTGTTTATATATGGTAAAAGTCTATAATGGTGAACGGGCTTCTTTCTTTTTACCCTCCCAGGAGCTACACCAAAAGGAGTTCTTAGGGTCATGGGTGTGCAGGGTTTGACAATATACCATGTCAAAAGTCATTTACAGGTATAATTCTTTTCTCAACCTAATGAAGGACGATATTTATTTATGTACATGGGTTCAGAGTTGCCCCAGGAGTGAGGTTTTTGTTGAATGGTTCATTTATTATGTATGGCTTTTGTTGACCTTACTTTTCTGATCCATCCAGAAGTATCGACTTGCTAAATATCTCCCTGATTCTGCTTCTGATGGTAGGTTTATAACCTATTTCTTTTATTTCTTTTTATTTTTAATGTAGATGTAAACTAATGTTGTTTAAATTGTTGTCGCCGTTAAGTTTATTCTTCGTACTTAATTATAACTTGAGTTATTTTGTACAAAACCTTTCTTCTTGATATTGTTTGTTTATTCTATTTGTGAATGAAGGTAAAATGCCTGACAAAAAAGAAACTGGGGATATGCTTTCCAATTTGGATGGTTCATCGTGAGTGAAGCTGTAGCGTTTTTGGTTTGATTTTTGTTTTGAAAATATGCCTTTTCATATATATTCATCTATTGTAGTTTTGGAGTTGGGTATGCAAAGCATTCCCATCTAAATATGCAGTGCAGGTATTTAGTTAGATATTGGCTGTCAGCCTGGTACCTCAATTCTTGTTTGTTTTAAAGAGTTTAAGTAGGGGACAGGTTACATGTTATCACCACTTGTTACTATTACTTGTGTCAAGAATCAATATGGATATTTCAATTATTTCCTTTTTTGTCCCACAATGTATAAAAACTCAGTATTGTACATCTGAGGAAGGATTGTGTATGAAAATATCTTTTCATCTTTACATAGGATGATCAACATGAGTTGCATAGAGTTGAAGGTTTTTTCTTTTTTTTCCTGATTGCAGGGGTATGCAAATTACTGAAGCTCTTAAGTTGCAAATGGAGGTGCAGAAGCGCTTGCATGAACAATTGGAGGCATGTATTCTCAATCCAAATTTAATATTATTTTGGTTATTATGTTTATTGGGCTCTACTTGCTCTTCGGAGTTTCATGGTGTTGAGTGTCAGCTACATTCAGATAATAATTTTCTCCGTATTCATTATAAACCTGTAGCAATTTGCTAAATTTCTGTGGACATATTAGACACATGCTTTAAGTTTTAAGTGTTTCATTTGTTTTCTCAAATCACAAATTTCATACCTCTGATATACAATAGGTGCAGAGACAGCTACAGTTACGGATAGAGGCTCAAGGAAAGTATTTAAAGAAGATTATTGAAGAGCAGCGTCTTAGTGGAGTCCTTGGAGATGCACCTGGCTCAGGAGCTTCAATACCAGTGTTGGGTGAAAGTGGCCTGGAATCTGACAAGAAGACCGACCCTGCAACTCCGGCCCCAACTTCAGAATCCCCTTTGCAGGATAAGGTTGCCAAAGGAGGAGCTTCTGTTAAGAGCCACTCTGTTGACGAGTCTTTCTCATCTCATCATGAGCCTTCGACCCCAGATTCTGGTTGCCATGTGGGTTCCCCAGCAGGGAGTCCTAAGGGAGAGAGGTTGAAGAAGAAGCAACGGGTGAGCATGACTGCAGAATATGCTAAATCAGAGATTGTACTTCCCCATCAGATACTGGATTCGAGCTTAAATGCCTCCTACCAACAAACACAGTCAGTTTTCATGGGAGATCAATTTGATCCTTCATCTGGGATATCAATGAGAAATGACAATCAATCCGGGTAGGCTTCAGGAACGGAGCTGTAGTTTATGTGCTACATGGTAAATGTTATCAGTTTCATTTTGGCCATGTATTGCCAGATGAGATTACTTATTAGGTCAAAAAGGAAAACTTCTTTATGTCTGTTGCATGAGATAATTAGACGGAAGCAAATCGGTCCCTTTGTCCTAATATATCTAGCTTCCATATAGTGTACTGGAATTAATTAGAATAGAAATGAGAATTCACAGTGAACAGTGGTGGAAATTTGGCAGTGCCATGTCTATCAGTATCTGATACTGTGATTGTTGTGTATTCTTGGTTGAAGGCCTTAGGACTTTGCTGGCTTTAATTGGTTATTGTGAATTACCACTATTACTGTTGCTGGGTCAAATATTACATTTCTATGGTATAAGTTATTTGATATTCTTTTAAAATTTAAAGATTATTTTGACTCTATTGATTCAAATTTAGACATATTCTTATTATTGATGTAATATTATAATTTTAGATTAGATTTAAATTCTTATATAAAAGTTTAATAGAAAATTTTAAATAGAAGTTAAATGCACAGATCATATCGCTTAGTAAAGAAAATAATTTTATTATTTGATAAGTAAAATTATTAGATTTCTAAAATTATAAATTTCATATTTTAATATTAAAAATTAATTATAAAATAATTTGATGAATTAATTATGACGTGTTGAAACTATAAATTTAATATATTTTACGATAATCAATTGAAACTAAAAATGAATTATAAAATAATTTAATAAATTAAACATAATATTTTCTTGTAAAAGATGATATAATGTCACTGTCAGTACGATGTTGTTCAAACTTCCGAGGGATTTCTTGTAAAAGGATTACGGAATTAAAGTGTAAATTGCTTTCAAAAAACACAATGTTTTTTTTTTCGATTGAAAGAGGAACATAAATTACATTACGCTCGTAAATACGGGGACCTTGTATATTCCTTTTGAAAAGATTCTGACTAGCCAAAGGAGCAATTGATTTCATCCTACTAAATATATAAACTAAAAAATATATTTTCGTAAAATATTTTACCAACAAACACGCTAATTATAAGTTTTAATTATTAAATTAATAAAATTTTGATGATTATATGTTTTTCCTCCTACGATCAAATCTCTTTTTATTTTTATTTATCCATTTCATTTTAGGCGTTTAAAATTTGATTTCATCCGCAAGATACGGCACTGCCATCAAATCGAAGTCGTAAAAATAAAGCAAGTCCACCAATCGACCACAATTCGCAGAAACTAAAAACTCCCGACGCCATGTCCAGCTCCAATCCTAACAAGCTCATCTCCAAAGCCGACAAGCTGTAAGCCTCCTATCTTTCTCTCTACAAAGCTCTTACTTGTATGCCTATTCGGAGATTGTGTTGTAATTTAGCTTAAGGTCCTTAGATTTGAACTTTTCGATTTTCCTTTTAGTTTTTGATATGCGATCTCCTCACCTGTAGTGTTAAAGGATCAAATTGATTTGATGTAGATAAGGGAAAATTTGGAAAACTGAATTAATCAGCATCACTCAACTTGACTTGATCAATATTTCCTACTGTTTTGCTCTGTTTATATTTGTAGAACAAAGTTAAGTCTTACGAGGTGGAGTGCTGACTGGAAAAGTGCTACTCTTTTATACGAACAAGCTGGTATGCTATCTACTTATTATTCAACCTCCAAGATTTTTATCTAAAAATATTCAGTCCATATTTTAATGAAATTTGTACGAAACAATGTATTATGTAAATTGTTTCTGCCATTTTTGGAATGGGTCAGATCTGGTGGCAGACCTGGTACTCTCGGGTTCTGCAAGATGAAAATGAACTAAGAGGCGCCGGAGCTTGAGCTCCGTGACGCTCTCCAATGCTCAAGTCAGTCAAGGATCCATGGTTATGGAGATTGTAGAAAATATTAGCTTAGTAGAGAAGACGAAGAAGATAGAGGCTAGGGTATCCAAAAGAAAAAGATGACACACCCTTTTTAGGGTTTTAGTACCTTTCATTTGTGCTTGGCCTTGGACTTGTGTGTTACTGGGCCTTTTACTTGCTAATTAGTTGGGCAGGTCATGACATTTATGCTATGGTTATGATGGCATTTTCATTTTGCTCATGATGTATGTAGCAAATGGATTTCGAGTTTCAAGAGATTATGAGAAAGCAAAGTTGGCATTTGAGAAAGCTTCCAAAGGACAAGAGATGCTATCTTCGTATCCTTAATCACTTTCTTTCACTTTTTTATTATCCATTTTGTATGCTGTGCTTACTTCTTCATATCTAGTGTGTATATACTTACAGACTTCAACTTGTAGATCTTAAGTTTGAATCTTGATGTATCAAAAAAAAATAATAAATAAGTTTGAATCTTGAGACAGGGATGGGAAAATAGTGGGGTTCTGTTCTCTTTTGTATTGAAAGCCATACTGAATCTACATATGTACCAAAAAAGAAAAGGCAAATATATCTCCATTGTTGCATCCTTTATAAGCAAATCAGTCCCTGGGATGCTGCTAAACATATGGAGTCTGCTGCTGCTTTAGCGAAGGAACTACGTAACTGGACTGAGGTCATTGACTTTTATAGAAGGGCATCTGAGCAATATATGCAGTGTGACAGACCCCAGCCTGCTTCTGATTCACTTGCCAAGGCTGCCCGGTACAGACATTGTTTAAACTTTATGTTGTCAGAATTCCGATTTTACATCATTTCAACTATACTAATCTCCAGTTCAGATTTTTCAATTACGGCTAGTACTTTAGATTGAACTTAACAGAAGTTTTCCATCAAAGATGAACTTGCTCCATTAAGTTTTTTTTTTTTGCTTGATCTTATATGGTCGACAGAAGTCAATTTCTATGAATCATAAAGGAGAAAAAAAGTGAAATCAATTTCTTAAAGCTTTTCAATGCCATTATAGTTTCTTTTTAGTTCTGCATTATCAATCTGCAAATATGCTATTTTATTTGAATTGGCTGTCAAACATTATAATTTACATTATGCAAGAAAATATAATGAAAAACTCTAATATCTTGATATTTTAATGAAATTTGAAGAAGAGCCCAGATGTTGTGGATGTGGAATTTTCTGAATTTTCAAATCCAAAGATTCCGGTTTCACTCATTAATTTTTCCACTTCTAAGTTTGTATGACCTGGTCTTTATTGCTAGGATGCGGAGAGGAAATGGATATATGTGTTTATGGATTTATTATTAACTTAAAGAAGATCAATTCACTATATCAATATGCATTCAATTGAATATTCATGCAGGTTGTCCTGGTTTTTGTTTGTATTGTACTTGTATTTTTCTTAGTGCTTTTCTGCATAATATTTGTCAATATACTGGTGTAATCTATAATCAATTCAAGAAACCTTTAAAAGAAAAAAACAAAATTCTCTTTGTTTTGCATGCAATAATCTAGTTACTTACAACATCACCAACTGTTTCACAACTGCAATTTCCTTTTTAATCTCTTAGTACATGTTCTTGCAGTGCTTTGGAGGATGCTTTGCCTGATGATGCAGTTCAACTCTATACTGATGCTTGTGTTATTCTCGAAGATGATGGAAAGGAACAAATGGCCTTTGATCTGTATCGTGCTGCCGCTAGTATTTATGTAAAACTTGAGAAGTAAGGATTTTCTTATTTATCTGTTGAGATATAACATATAAATGCTCATTCTTAGGATTGCGAAATGAAAGTTATACACCCTTGTACATTATATGGTGTAATACATTCTTAAAATTGGAATACTTTTGCCTTTTCTTAAAATAAAAGGAAAGAAAAGATAAAACTGGGAAATAGTTTTTGTTTTACTAGCATATGATCTTTAATTCGTAGTTAAATAAAACCCTCATGTTGCTAAAGGATTTCAAACTCATTTAAGTGTCTTTTTCCTTATGTCTGGAACTATGGAGTTTGGGTTAGTAGACTAGAGATGTGAAATGTGATTCTTTTTTCAAGCCAATTTTTGTCTTTTTTTAATTGCACGTGATCTATTCATTGTTAAATAAAAACCTCATTTTGCTAAAGGATTTCAAATGCATTTATGTGTCTTTTTTCCTTTATGTCTGGAACTATGGAGTTTGGGTTGAGTAGAGTGGAGCATGCGAATTGTGATTCTTTTTTAAGCCAATTTTCATCTTTGTTTAATTGCACATTCAGTACTTTTTTCTTCTGTTTGTCAAGCAACATGTTAACTGCCGACAGCATCCACTTATCCATGACCGGATGTGATTAATGTCAAATGTGTTGGAATGCCAGTAAATTTAGAGAACCCGTTCTTAGGAAACTACATTATTTGCATATGTAAGCAAACCTTACATGAGGCATTATTTATGGTTTTTTTATATTCAGGTACACAGATGCTGCTACTTTCCTTTTGAGGTTGGGATTAGCAGCTGACAAATGCGATGCTAGAAATAGTCAGTGCAAGGTGTGACTTTATATTTTGTAGCCAAATTATTTATCTTATTACTATACATCCGTTTCATTTTCCATCCCATTCGCCTTGTTTTATATATTAGACGATATTATTTTCCTGAGAAATATGATGCTCCATTTTTTCTTTTTACTGATTTCTCTCTAAATCCATGTATGCTTTTACAAGTTGCAGTGCTGCTTTATGACTTAATTAGCTTGCAGTTTAGTTCCGATACACATTTTTTTGGTACTTATATGCAGAAAATTTTATGATTCCAACCCTATTATCTTTTCCTTAGTGTGGGTGATGGGAGATAATACTTTTTTTTCTTTTTTGCCGCAAGGATGAAAGTAGGATTTAGTCGAAGTGGCTAAAGTTATCCATGAATTTTTTTAGAACTAATACTGAAACCATTTAAAATACGACTTCTTTGTCAAATCAAATGCCTATATTTGGCTGGGTATGCAGATCAAGAAAATGCTTTCCAAATAAAATTTCCCAACAAGTTTTGGTTGATCCTGGTTCCTGGAAGATGTGACGTAATACCTATTTCCCGGTATTAACTGATAGTTTTTTGAACAAACTGGATTTTTAATAAGATTCTAAGTATCGTAATGCCTACATCCTGGGCAAGATTATTAGCTAATATAGCGGTTTCTACTTCCTTCAGTTAAGTGGTATGTAGTGCAATTTGCGCTGTCCTACTTAAATTTCCCCTTTCCTTATTAACTTTTGGGTTACCTTTTTATGCACCGTCTCAACAAGTTTACCTTTGTATATGTGGGATAAAAACTTAATCCTGAGGCATTATTGATCCATTTACCAAGTGATTTGATAAATATCACCTTGTGCAATCATCTGGTGGCTATTTTTTTTTTTTTGCTTGTTTGGCACTGACATTTTCTTATTTTCTTTATTTGTTGAAATGAAACTTTGTTGGTAACAATATGCTAACCGTATATATACTCATATAATTTCAGGCATATCTTAGTGCAATTATTGTGTATCTTTATGCTCATGACTTACAGCAAGCAGAAAAGTGCTACAATGACTGTTCACAGTAAGTGCAGTTCTCCTCCCTCAGCTACCTTTCGAACCAATATGTATTTGTAGTACTTGAGGATGTGGTTAGTGGCTCTCAACTAGTTGATCTTGTTAGCGCACAATCATTTCTTGATATATAGGTTATCATCATTATCATATGAGATATTGCAAGTTCAAGTGATTCTCTAGCAACTGTAAACAACTTTCCATAATATTTTCTTTCTTCAACGCCTACATAAAATTAAATTAAAGGCATTTTGGTCGTTTCCTATGTGATTTTTATCTCCAAAATGTGTCTCATCTATATGTTTATCAAATGCATCTAATCGATAGCATCTATTCCCTACCCAACAATCTTGCTGTATTTTGTAAATTGTTTTTCCTTCTTTTCTGTGTATTTGTGGTGGTGGTGGTGGGGGGGTTCAAATAGTTCTTTTCCCCTGAAGTGGGCAAAAAAAATGGAGCCCATTAGCAATATGCTTTACTCTGATGACTTTGGAAACTATTGTGTTTACTGTTACCAAATTATGTTGGCGCAGATTCTCTCTTGCCCCCTTTCCTTGGGTTTTGTTAAGCATTACAACAAAGTAAATCAATAGAACGATACTAGTTTAACTTACTGCTACCTACTCTAATCAGATATCAACTTGTTTTCGGATTGTTATTTGTGAAACTCAACAATTTTTTCTTCCCTTTTTTATGATCATATATTTCTACCCATTTCAGTGTTCCTTTTTTTAGTGGAGAATGCTGTCTCCCTTGCCACGTAAGGGAAAACCAGTTACATATTCCTTAAGAATAATTCCATAGCGGAAAGCATCTTGAAATTAACTATTCTGTCTATGATTTTTGTTTTATTTTTTTCTCATCTATCTTTATACCGAAAAATAATGACGTGTGTGTAGAGAAAAGTGATCTAAACTATTATTGTCTGGGATATTTTCAGAATCGATGCTTTCTTGAGCAGTGATCAGAACCGCTGTGCTAGTAAACTTCTTTCTGCTTATAGAGAAGGCGATGTAGAAGAAATTAAACTTGTTGCTCAATCGAGTACTATTTCCAATCTTGAAAATGTGGTACGTTTTGTTTTTGGAAATAAATGCTCTGCATGATAGATCTTACAATGCAACCATGGAAGTTTCTAATTGGCCAAAACTGTGCAGTTTTATGTGATACTTGGCTTAGAGTATCTTCTAGAGAACTAATACGGGCACTAGGGAATTAAAAATTGAATACACATGTCCATCCACAACTGGGCCAAAATAAATTAGTACATGCGTTCGGAACCTTTAAATAACCGAGATCATAAAGTTGACCACTGCATATCATTCTGGTCTATTTAATTGTCCACCGGCTAAGGGAGAAGGCATTAAATTGGTTATCGGAGGGGACTCTGAATTGAGCTCTGTTTTATTCATCAAATCACACCATAATCTTTGAAAATGTTGGTGGTGTTTGATTATATCGGTCTATGTTTCGATAGACAATGGTTCAGGACTAGCAATGCTATTCATTCAATTGCAGACAATTTGAGTGAAATAAAACTGTTTGCAGATCATAAAGCTTGCAAGGAAGTTGCCTACTGGTGACGTGGCTAAAATGCAGGGAGATGCTGATAAAGGTGGGGAAGAAGCCCTTGATGAAAATGACCTGACATGAGTTGAATTTCTGTCGTATGTTCATGTAAGTACATAGACATAAAAACATGTTTGATTTTAAGTTTGCTTGTCATAATAAAAAAAATAATCAAAGCTTTCTATTAATTGAAACTATTTTTGATTGATCAAGCTATTGATTAAGTTTGACATAACATCATTATGTACTATCAATTAAATCATTTTATTAATCGTAACTATTTTTAATTGATCAAGCTATTAATTAGGGTTGACATAATAATCGACATCCTTATAATGTTGGTACATGTCATCTATTTTTAAGGACTTAATTGACTATTTTTATGATAATAATTTAATTAATTGTTCTTTTTATGTTAAGGGCTTAATAGGACACAAGTTATAAAAGTCGTGCAAATAATTTTAAATAATTAATAATTTATAAATGTTTATGAGAAAATATTTGCAAACTTGATTGTTTTAGATCAACCACATTTATCAGGATTGCAATATATCATCTTAATCGTTAGTATTATTTTGACATTCTTATCATAAATATGGCCTTGTATCCCTTATTTATAGAACTCATAATCAATTTTAATTTATAGTGTAGAACAAACATAGAATATTTTTGAAATGATAGGATTCCAGTGGCCAAGGTGATGGCGTCGACTGTGATAATAATCAAGTGATAGTAGTTTTAAATATTAAAGATTTTTTGAATTATTTCAAATTAAGATTAGTTTGATAGAATGAGTATTTGGGGTTAAAACTATTATTATACCATGTCACGTCACTACTTCAATTAAGTATACGTCAAACCTAACAAGTGATCATAATAGAAGTGAAAGATAATGTTAAGTATGATTTTAAAAAGAAAAATAGTCGATGGTCAAAACAAAAGCATGAGAATAGGTGATTGATCAAATAGATAGTTTACCCAATATTTTTATGAGATTTTGAATTTAAGTGAGAACTTAAATACCAGAAAAATAAAGATGAAAATCTGGAGTGTTGTATGGAAATTGTGGATCCCGCAGACTGTTTCTTCATGTAGCTTTCGCTTAAAGGAAAATTTTCGAGTAACTAAGAGCGATGCAAGCGATGACTCGCTGATGATCCCTCCTACCCATCTGTGGCTTCACTGAGGAAAGTATCCTCCATATTCTTGGAGATTGCAATTCGGCGAGATCATTATGAACTTAGCTACTCCCATCACCCATGCTTTAAGTTGGTTGCTTTCCAATCTCTCTAAGACCGATCAAAAAGCTTCTTTCAATACTCGATGGTTTCTTATTTATGCTTCTTTCAATACTCGACGGGTGCTTCTAAGTCGGTCTCCAAGTTGCATGGGGATATGGTCCGGAGATCCTTCAAATCCAATATGATAATAAACAACCAGTACGCCTCCTTGATGATCACAATACGAACACCAGCTCTCTTTCACTCGTCCGTGCGATGCTAAATTTGCATGGACAATGGACATCCTTTGGGCCAAGTGTAGAAGGAAAAGAGAACAAATGGGCCTCAAATATCTCTTGAGACATGGAAAGAAAGCCCCTTTTGATGGAGAAGCAGAGAGAAGTTCTTAAAACCATATTATGGCAGTTATAGTGTGAATTTTGATGGTGATTGATGGAAGTTTGAATGGATCCCAAAAATATGATTTATATATATATTAAAGGGTCAGTTCTTTCTTGTCGAGGACAAACCAGTTTATGCATAGAAACATTTACTATGGAGATGGAAAGAGCACATGTTAATGGGAACATTAGTGAAAATCAATGTGCACAAATAATAAAATATGCAATATTTAATATGCTAAAACAATTATTCCACTTCAAATGCCACATAAATGAGACTTTCCGTCTCTATCAATTCATACACAAACATCACATTTTCCCCATTATACCTTCATCAGTGGACACAAATAAGTGGGTTGTTTGGAATAAAATGCAAATGGTTTTCCATTTTCAATTTGATGTACACAAATAATTTCTCACCAAATATCTCATGCCAACTTTCATCTTTTGCCGGTTGTTATGCCAACCACCACATTGCTCACCTACAAATGCCAAAATTTTATCACTTCACCATGTAGAATATCTTCAGAAAAATGAATTGCATGTACATATGCAGTTAAAACTATACTTACCAATTTCCCACTCTCGTCAACAGACATGGGGTTCTCAACAACAACTGTTTGGCTCTGACAAATACGATATTACATTCAGTAAACAGTTGATTACTCAAAACCATAATCATTTCCTCATAGTAAACCAAAACAAAATATAAATTTCAACAACTTACTGCTGAAGTAGATGGCTTAGATCCTGTGGCAGCTGTCTCTTTAGGTCTATTTACGGGAGGGGGCACCCTCACATTTCCCATCTGAAAATGAGAAATGGAGAGCGAATGTGTAAACCTCCCAATACAGTTTTCTATCTATAAACATACACATGCATAGTATCTCACAAAGGTGTCTAAAAAAATCTTTATTGGATGGGGAAATGCAGAGAATATGTATTTATCCTTCTGAAACATAGCAAAGACTAAGCCTTCTGACCGATTTATTCAACCAAGGGCAGTCAATGTTATTAAACCAATTTATCAAAAAGAGTTATTAAACCAATGATGTCTAATATATGGCAATGTACGAAAAACCACACCACAGCATGAAAGGATGCACAAATCTTGAATATATATTTAAAAGGTAAATCAATAAAATGCATGTCAAGAAGAAGTTTACCAACAATAATTGTTCTATCCATTCTTGAATCTGCTTAAGAGATGCAACACCTAAGTTAACCCAAAGCCCGTTTCATGAAAGGGACCTAATCCTATTTCCACTAAACTTAACCAAATAAATAGACACATTTGGAACAGACCAAATACATACTAAAGAATTTCAAGATTTTGAAAAGCCAAAACTCAGTTTCATATGACTTAATAATAGATCAGAAAACAAGAAATAAGATATGAAGAGAAAGAATGATACTGTCAAGCAAATTATGAACTAACCCTCTTTTAGCCTCATGTGAAATGAAAGTAAATCTTTAAACCTCTACGAAGTCTTAGATATATATTTATATGTTAATGACAGATGCGTTAATGTAAAGTTGTGTAAATTCAATCATACTTACACCAACATTAGTAACATATTGACAGACGGCACATTTGACTGATGGAGCTCCATGAGGATACATTAAGGTTGTATGGCAGTTCCCGCAATTGATGTGAGCAATCTGGTTAGATGCTATTTCATGGTCATGAGATCAAAGAAAGAGAAAAATAAAAGCTCAATTCACAAAATGACCATGAAGGTGAAAACAAAGAGAAGATGAAGAAGCAAAATATAAGATAAACAACCAATTGTGTTGCAAGGCACCCTGGAAAAGCAATGGTCTGATATGAAAGAGATAAAAAAACAGAAAATACTATATGGTTTGTACTCACTCCCAAATTAGATCAGAATAGCCATCGAACACATGGCAGACAAATTTAGAAGCATAGTGAGATCTGTAACTAAAGTAGCTCAGGAAACTACTAGAGGAGGATGGCGATGGCAATGACAATAGAAACAAAGAATATAAGGGTAACAAAAAAAAATGGAACAACATCAAATACATTGTAACACTTGAAAACCAAATATAGGACAAATAAGCAATAATCAGAAAATGGAACAACATTCACAAAGAGAAAAATGAACAAGATTCCAGAAAAAATTGAAGTAGCAAATATTCAACCCACAAGCACAATATTTTCTTAGAAGCACCAAAAATTCCAATCTTCTTTAACAGAAGCAATTCCAAACGTTACAACCACAAATTTAAATAACATTCACAAAATCATTAACTTGTACCTGGTGCAATATTAATGGTGTGACAGCAAGAGCATCTTACACTTGTTGCTCCACGTGTATACATTAGCAATGTTCGACAACCTCCACATATGAGTTGAGCCATTTCCATACCTGCATGATTATTTACAAACTTGGTTATCGAGCCATAAGAGTTTATTCAACTTATTTACAATCAAAATAAGAGGAATGTTATTGGCCACTCCATGTTAATTTTTCTTTCAGTTGAACTCTCATGTCTCTAGAACTTTGTAGATAGCAGCACGGCCATAATTAGCATTACCAGATAGTTTCAAAGTATCTATCAACAAAAGAAACATGAAAAAGGAAAAGGGGGGTTCCCATAGGAGAAGACATTCTTTGCCCGCTTTGCAGTCAGTTTGAAGAAACTGTCCAGCATCTTTTCATTTCCTGCTCTGTTTCGTGGGAACTATGGAACAAATTAATCAGCTTCTGGGATCTTTCCTTAGCTCTGCCTCGTGATCCACCCTCCCTCCTTAGCTCGTGGTCTGATTTGAGGGTTAATTCGTCTATATGGAAGTTTATTCCGGGGACTGTTTTTTGGTCAATATGGAAAGCAAGGAATGACATTGTTTTTTGATAGAGGAAAACTGGACAGAACCACCCTTTTCTTCATTGTTAGATTCAGGTTAGAGAAATGGTTTTTAGCCAAGTACCCTCACGTCCCTATTCAGGTGGATTTGTTGATTGGAGATCCTTCCCTGGCAGACAAAAATTTTGTTTTAAAGGTTCAGAGTAGGCCTTTGCTTTGTTGGAGTCCCCCTCCAGTCGATTTCTTTAAGATGAATATGAATGGGGCTGTTAGTTGTGACGGAATGGTAGGAGGTATAGGTGGTATTCTAAGAGATTGGAATCGCTCCTCTTTTGTCTTTTTCAGAAAATGTTGGTCCAAGCCCTCCCCTTTAGCAGAATTGAAAGCCATCAAAAAAGGCATCAAGATCTTTATCTCTTCAGAATGGGTTTCGGAGGGTAGGCTGATTGTTGAAAGCGATTGCAAGTCAGCAGTGGATTGGATTAAATCTCCTTCTTCGGCTACTATTTTCTTTTCAAATCTTGTAAAGGACATTGTGTCTATTGTTTCAGATAAGGAGTTTATTCTTAGGTTGATCCCTAGGGGTTGTAATTGTGAGGCTGATAAGTTAGCAAAAGAAGGGGATTGGGTGATTGTAAGGTTTTATTATTTAGCTGTTCTGTGTGTTTTTAGAGAACAGTTGTATTGGGTGTTTGTTTAAGTCTTATGTAACCTGTTTATTTTTAATATATTGAGGTACTCTTTTCCTCCTTCCGCTAGTCGGTTCTTTCCTTAAAGAAAAGGACTACTATGAGGGAGGTTTTTAATGAGGCCTCCTACTTCTATAAAAAAAACATGAAAAAGGAAAAAAAGTTCATTTACATACAATAGAGTACCAACCAGGTTGGCAGACTAACCTTGCAATTAATGTTTGTGCTTTGTTTGGAGTGCTCCTATAATTTGAACTCAGTAGTTATCTAGTTTATACAATCAAGTTCACATAAATAGGCAGGTATAAAAGCAAGTAACTCTACAGTAAAACAAACTAAGTATGATGAGCAGCATATACAACAATTAGCCAAAAATTAACTTTAAAATCTCTAATATGAAAAGCAGTAGGTTCACACAAACAAATTGCCATCAGTTTGATTTCACTGTTTTATATACATACATACATATACATAGTACTAAACATAGATAAGACCACTTACAACATAAAAGAGAAAAATACCAACTTTATGCACTAGATCTCTTGAGTTTCAATCAGAAACAATCATGTCTAATTGTCCATGATACCGGAAACAAGCAACTGCAGGGATAGCTCAGTTGGGAGAACGTCAAACTGAAGATTTGAAGCTTGCGTGTTCGATCCGCGCTCACCACAATTTAAGTGTTTGTGAGTTTTTCCCGCTGTTGTTTGATTTGTTTAGAGAGCGACTGCCCAGGGAGGTGTTGGATGAGGGTTCGGCTAAGTGGGAAACTGCTGTTGTTGGACAGTTTATTAATAATTCACCAAATTTCCATTTGCTTCAGAAAGTTGCTAATTTGTTGTGGGGAAAGGAGGGGTTTGTGGAGGTGAAGTATTTTGGTCCGAATCTCTACTTGATTGTTTTTCCCTCCCATAAGACTAAGAACTCGGTACTCTTAGCGGGTCCTTGGCATATTCAGCATAAAAGATTGTTGCTTAGGAAATGGCTGTCTGGGATTCAGTAGATGAAGTATCTGGATACAGCTCCGGTTTGGACAAAGTTGAGGCAGACTCCTTTGGAGCTGTATGCTCATAAGGGCCTTGGTTACCTGGCAAGTGCAGTTGGTAAGCCATTATATTCTGATCGTAGCACGGCTTTATGTTTGATTTTGCTAATGTTTGTGTTGAGGTTAATGTAGAGGATAAACTACCTTCTTGTATAGCGGTTGATTTAGGAGGGGATGTTTTGTGTTGAGGTTAGCTGGCTGCCTCCTAAGTGTATAGAGTGTAGGAAGTTTGGCCATGATGGGAAGCATTGTCCTAGGAGGGAGTCAGTTCAATGGTTTGTCCAAGGGCGTAGAACCAACCCAAGAGCTGGGGAATGTTGGCTGATATCCAGTAAATGCTTTGGAAGGGGATGCTGTAGACTTGGAGGCGGGGACAACGTGTAACTGGGGTGTTGGTGGGGGGATGTGCAATGCAACGGTAAGGGTAAGGAAGTTGTGGAGGGGGTGAGTTGGGATTGTTGTTCTTCTACTCTTGCTTTGGTTGAGGTGTGCGGTGGTCCCGGAATCAAATAGATTTGAGATTCTTCAATCGATTGAGGAAGCTGCTGTCAAGGATATGAGGGCTGCAGCAGCTGGTGTCTCCGAGTTGATGGCTCAGTTGAAGTCTAAATCGCTCCCTAAGGGAAGGAAGAAGGGGAGGGGGTAACCAAGGGGAAGAGCTAGTCTTGGTCTTGCTTTGCCATGTGTTTTATGGTCTGGAACGAGCGGGGAATGATCCCGCGAAATAGTGTATTGAAGAGGGCTAGTTTACTGAAGCTGGAGATTTTGTGTTTGTTGGAAACAAGAGTCAAACAGAATAATGCTCAGGGTATTTTAGATAAGGTGTTTTCGGAGTGGAAGGTATTTCATAATTACTCGTGTGCGGAAAATGAGCGTATTTGGTTTCTCTGGAAGGGAGCCTGGGATTGTCGACTTATTCAGGTAACAAAGCAAGTTGTGTCTTGTAGCATTAGCAAGAGAGAGTACTCTATTGTGTTTTCGACTGTTTATGGTTGTAATTTGGGCATGGACAGGAAAGTTTTATGGGAGGAGCTTAAGGATCTTCAGAGTAGTATTGAGGATTGTAGTTGGGTGGTTGTTGGGGACTTTAATGTGGTTTCTAATTCGAGTGAGAGTTCTGGTTTTGATGGTCGCCAGTCTAAGAGTCAAGACATGCAGGATTTTGTGGATTGTCAGCAAAGTCTTGAGCTAGTTGATCGTCCTTATTCTAGTAGCTTGTTTACATGGTGTAACACGAGGGAAGGGTGTTGTCTATAGGGGATCCTATAGGGCCATATAAAGCCAAGGCTGTGTGGGAAATGTTTAGGAGGGGTGGTGTGGGTTGGCACAGGGTGGTTTGGGGTGACCTAACTGTTCCTTGGCACAACTTTATTACTTGGTTGGTTATGTGTAATCGGTTACCTACTAAAAACTGGTTGAGGACGTGGGGGATGCAAGTGAGTTTTGCGTGAGTTTTATGTGATGCGGTACTGAAGGAAGACCGTGATCATCTATTCCTTTTCTATGTTTTTGTTAAAACTGTTTGGGGTTTGGTTTTGCGAACGAGGGGTTGGAATATGCAAGCGGGTGCTTGGCTTGATTTGGTGGAGTGGGTGCAAGTAAACGGCAGTGGTAAGTCCTTGCAACACTCGATCATTCAAATTGCTTGGAATGCTCTGGTTTATTATGTTTGGCAGGAATGTAACTACATGTTGCATGGGAAGAAAGAGAGGGAAGCTCAGGTAATTTTTTATTTGATTAGGAACACTGTTAGGGATAGGCTGAGGGGGGAAAGCTTGTGGGTTTGCTGTTTCTGTGTTTTTGCTTAAAGGCATGGGAGCTGGGTAAAAGGGTGGTTAATGTGAGTTAACTCTTGTAGCATATTTTGCTGTTATTTGATGAAATGAAGCATTTACTTATCCAAAAAAACAAGCAACTTGCCGCAACTTCAAAAAACTAGTGAATAGTTTTACATTTGCAAAAAATAAAAGAATTGAGAGACGAAGTGTACCAGGGGGGGTAATTGTATTGCATAATGCACAACGAACACTAGTTGCCCCTCTAGGATAAAGAAGAACGCTCCTACAGCCACTACAGACAAGTTGGCTCTGCATATCTGCAATCATTGAAGATGGCCATAATAAAGATGATTTTTCCAAAATGCAGGTTGCAATTGATAGAGTTGGTTTGGAGATTAAATAAGAAATAGATGGTAGTAAAATGTGAAGCATTAACCCAAGGAAATACACCTCTGTTAAGCAACATGACCTTCAGCAGTCAATATCCATAGCATTCCAAAATACTGAAATTACAAAAAGGGGGGGGAATCTAATAGTGATACAAATCTGACTGAAAGAAGGTGCAAATTCATTTAACAACTAGCATACACGGCAGCTTGATGAGAGTGCTATCTCTAAGTTCAATATTAGCTGTACTGAAATGTGAAATCATATACGAAAGCATTAACAATTAAAAACCACATGAATCCAAAACTTGAAATTCCAAAATTTGGGAAAGAATAATCATTAAAACAGAATATTACAACCAAATGCTAAGTCTCTTTTCAAGCACGTCTCCCTTTTAATCAGATATTTGGCAACATCTCAGCACAATTAAGACTTCTCTTTCTAAAATTCCTCTCTTTTTTCAACTAGATCCCCAGCTAATAAAAAGTTACAGCGAAATTGGGGATCGTCCAATATTATTTGAAATCAAATTTACAAAGAGAATATGAAGAGTTTCACGTAAAACCAATTTCAATTCTAAAAGCCTTAAAATTGACGAACAGAGATAAGATCAAATTAGAAAACCCCAAAGAATAATTTGAATTGAAAAATTACCCAATTTCCCCTCCTTCAACAAGAAACCAGTTCCAATTCTTTGATGAGATATCGAATTGAGTTCCTATCAAAGAGATTCAAGGGGGGGAAAGTTAATCGTGATTAAGAGGTATCTTTCTTTAAAAAATAAATAAATAAGGAAGATAAATTTACCTTGAAGAAGGCGGAGAAATTGAATGCAAGAAAGAAAATACCGCTGTTAAAATGGAAATTAGATGCTCTGATATTTTGTAAATACTGGTAGATCCGCGTAAATCCTGTAACTAGGAATCATCCGGTTTAACCCGAAACCCCATTTTCCCCCCCTGAAATATGCTGTTCTTGTGATTAAAGATGGGATTAATTGAATTATATTTGTTGTTTACTTTAGTTGGTTAAATTGTTTTTTAAGGTAGATACTCTACGTATTTATCATTTCAGATATTCAAAATTTTATTTTATTATATTTTTAAGATCATCTTGATAATTGTTGTTAAAATAATTTGTCTACCAATAGTTCTTTGATATGTTTGTTCAAGGTTTTTATTGATATTAATTCTTTAAAATAAAAATATTAAATTTTAAAAAATATATTTTCTTTTAATTTTTACTCTAAATCCTTAAATTCTTTTAGGTGACGTTTGGTTCGCTAGAATGTTTATGAGGTAATTTAAATTTGTGAAGGAATTGGAATCTGTCAGGAATTAGAATCCAATTTCATTTTTTGTTTGGTTCGCAGACATGTCAGATGAATTTGATTTCAAAATGACAGAATTGTCCTTCTTGATTTTTTGCTTTATTTTAGTTTGTTTTACAACTTACATGTAGTAATATATTATAAAAAATTAAAAAATATTAATTTTTCATTTTATTGATTGATTATTCATTTCAATAAATTATAAAAATCATGCTAATAAACATAATAAGTTAAAATCATCGCAATTAAAACATGTTAATAAGTTACCAAAAGATAGAGCAATATTTCGATACATTTCAATCGAAGTATGTTAATTAGTTACCAAAAAATATACCAAAAACTATTTTTATTCAATATAGGAATTAGAAACTCGATCCGATACGACACAAAATAATAAAATATTATTTTTATTCAATAAAAACATTGACTTAATTGAAAAAAATTATATATATAGGGGTATTATTGTAATTATTCCTAAATATATAATGTAAAATTATATATTTTTTTCGGGTCAGTCCGGTTTTTTTCACCCTAAACCCGAATCTGACCCGAATATCACACTTAAAAAACCTAACCCGACCCGAACAAAATAAAGTTTCACCCGTCCCGACCCGAATATATGAATTAGAAATCCGACCCGACCCGACCCGAAATAATAAAAAAATATTTTTATTCAATAAAAATAGTGATTTAATTGAAAAAATATATATATAGAGAGGGGTATTATTGTAATTATTCCTAAATATATAAGGTACAATTATATATATTTCGGGTCGGGTATTTTTCACCTTAAACCCGAACTCGACCCGACCAAAATAAAGTTTCACCTGACCCGACCCGAATATATGAATTAGAAACCCGATCCGAATCGAAATAATAAAAAATTATTTTTATTCAATATATGAATAAGTTACCAAAATATTGATGATGGTAGTATGGTCAAATTTCAATTCTATCCAACAAGGGAAAGTTAATTTCATCCATTATATGATAGAATTCAATTCCCTTGTTGGAGGGAATTCAATTCCCTTGTTGGAGGGAATTAAAATTTGACCATACTACCCTCATCAATATTTTGGTAACTTATTCATATATTGAATAAAAATATTTTTTTATTATTTCGGGTCGGGTCGGGTGAAACTTTATTTTGGTCAGGTCGGATCAGTTTTTTAAGTGTTATATTTGGGTCGGGTCGAATTCGGGTTTAGGGTGAAAAATACCCGACCCGAAAATATATATAATTTTACCTTATATATTTAGGAATAATTACAATAATACTCCTCTATATATAATTTTTTTCAATTAAGTCAATGGTTTTATTGAATAAGAATAATTTTTTATTATTTCGGGTCGGGTCGGATTTCTAATTCATATATTCGGGTCGGGTGAAACTTTATTTTGGTCGAGTCGGTCGGTTTTTTTTAAGTGTGATATTCGGATCGGGTACGGGTTTAGGGAGAAAAATACCTGACCCGACCCGAGCAAAAAAATATATAATTTTACCTTATATATTTAATAATAATTACAATAATACCCCTCTCTCTCTCTATATATATATATATATATATATATTTAATTAAGTCATTGTTTTTATTGAATAAAAATAATTTTTTTATTATTCTGGGTCGAGTTTCTAATTCATATATTCGGGTCGGGTGAAATTTTATTTTGGTCGGGTCGGGTCTCGGATGGAGGTTCCTTTGTTATCGGGTTGGGTCGGTAGACCAAAAACCCGACCCATGGTCATCCCTAATTAGGATAATTTTAACTTATGGTGTTTATTAGCATGATTTTTATAATTTATTAAAATGAATAATCAATCAATAAAATTAAAATTTAATGTTTTTTATATTTTTATAATATATTGCTAAATGTAATTTATAAAATAAATTAAAATTAAGCAAAAAAAAATAAAAAGGGCAATTCTGTCGTTTTATATTACTGAAATTAAATTCATCTGACATATCTGCGAACCAAACAGAATATGGAATTGGATTCCAATTCAATTTCCTGCCAACCAAACAGAATATGAAATTGGATTTCAATTCTTGTCAGATTCTAATTCCTTCACAGATTCTAATTCTCTCATAAACATTACAGCGAACCAAACTCTACCTTAGAGAATAGACAGTGAGCGAACGGTTAAAAGTTTAAACGATTTAATTTTAATTCGGACGACGATGTAGTATCACCAACGGCTATGAACAAACGATAATTGATAAAACGATTTTAAAAACACTAGACATCGCCGAACTAGGGAAATGGTGCATCCGTCTTTGGGACAGATGGTCGGCGAGCACTTGATTTCATCGTAGTCGTCAGTTCAATGCCTCTAAAAATCTAATACCGTGATGAACGTAGTAATAAAAAGCACCAGAGGATTTAATTAGTACATTTAACCCACACAAATGTGGGGGTGCGGTAGTGCTGTAAACGAGCTAAGTCGAGTTTAATTATTGTTGAGCTCGACTCGAACTCGAAAAGTTTAAAATTAGGCTCGACTCGCGAGCTGAAAATTATTAAGCTTAGCTCGAACTCGAAATATAATATTGAAACTTGACTCGAACTTGAAAAGGCTTGAACTTAAAAAAAAATTCAAGAGCTCGATTGAAGCTCGAGACTCTAGCTCGATTCAAGCTCAAACTCGAATTTGAACATACAAAAATCTTATATTACATTTAAAAATATATTTTTTGAATTTTTATAATTATCAATAATGTATTTTTAATATAGTTTTAATAATGTAATTTTAAAAAATCTAAAATTATAATATAACATTTTTTCGAGTAGCTCACGAGCTTTTCGAGTCGAGTATTAAGTAGCTCGTTAAGATTCGATTCGAATTCGAGCTCGAGTCGAGTTCATTCGATTTGAGTATTGATTGAGCTTTAACCGAGTCGACCTCGAGTAGCTCACAATCTGTCTCGTCTCATTTACAACCCTAAGTGGGGGCGCTTCAAACACCATGTAATTCAATTGCTATAACTTTCTTATATTTTATTTTTCTCAAATACTTCCCTCATATTAAAACATTCAATTTCGATGATCGTATAAGAAAACAATCGATCAATGAGAGTTCGATGATAGGAATGTGACTAATTGGTAATTAAATGATACATATGGAATTCAAGAATTTGAGCTTTAGAGATTTAGAAGATTTTATATTTTAAAAAAAAAATTAATGATTTTAGAATTTAAAAAAATAAATTTAAAGAAAATTATGAAATATGTTACGTGTCAAGCACTAATTGGATAATATATTTTTTAACGATCACACTTAAATGATTGCTTTGAAAATTTCGGATACTTTGACAAAAAAAATAGACATATAAACTAAATAAGAGATCTATTTTGATACCTTATTTTTAGCTAAACTAATATTTGTGTGTTGGGTAAATGATATTTTGGGCCCTTTTAACCAAATATCAGCCTTGTCAAAACTAATATCTAAAATAGCATATTTTCAATTTATTTATTATACTGACATTGTATCACGTAAGGTAATATCACGCTACATTAAAAAAATTTCAAATATATACTTATAATAAGAAACGTCTTTGCTTAAGTGACAAAATGACGATAAAAACTTATAAGGTAAGATCAAAATAATATAAAAGAAGAAATGAGAAAAAATATATATGAATATAAAAAAAAAATTAATCATGACACTTGTCGTATTTGCGTGAATACAAAGTAGACAATGGTGATACGCATAGGTATAAATCTTACCTTCAATCATTCAATGAGTATATGTTTAAAAATAAATATTTAAACATTTGAAAAATGCACATCTAAACAATGTGATATTTGAGAATCTCATGGTCAAACATACTAATTTTAAGTTGTCAATGACAAGTCTTGAATTTAATTAGACATGTATCAATATGACAGCAAAAACAATTTTGAATACTAAGATCCCAAGTATTTCAAAAAACAACAAGAGTTCAAGACCTTATTCTATTCGTAATATGTATTTATCAACTCAAAATCAATAACTTTGGCTATAGAATTCTCAAATCACACATTGTTTAGATATTGATTTTTAAGTATTTAAACATTTTGATCATGCACTTAAGACAATACTCTTACACACATGTTACCGTCGCAGTTTGTCTCGGCTTGTGCTCGTGTTTTTGACACTTAGTCACTTATTGCATGTATTTCTTATTTTTAGATAGAATTCATATTTTTAGTGCATTTTCCCCTTTTCTTCCATTTTGATCCACTTTTTGGATATCAATACTTCAAACGACCATCCCCAAACTTTCTTTTTTCTTTTCGTTTTGTATTTCTACCCTCTTATTGTTGTTTATTAATTATTATTTCTTTTAGTTGCTGACACGGTCTCTTGGTTTGCTTTTACAAATTATAAAAGTCTCTGGCTGCTAGCAGGGGTGATTTTTTTTTTTTAATAAATTGACCATAGTAAATCGTGACGGTTGATTTAGGGTTTTGAGATAATAATTGTTGAAAGTTGTTTATGAAGGGTTTTCTTCGTTCTGGTGATGAAGGTTTTGTAGGAACCCCTCTGTAGGGGAGGTGATCGATTTATAGAGCGGCTCCTTAGGATGATGTCCCTAAAAAGCTGAGTAATTGATTTAATAAACACCTTCTTGATCAAGGTACTTAGATCTTTCGGATAAAGATTTAAACTAACAATCATATAAAATATTATGAAATTGCATATAAATTTATTTAATATATATATATATTATATATATGAAAATAAACAAATGATTTACTTATTATATATTGCAATGACCGGGATCTCTTGGAATAATGTATACAGCTTAAGCTATAAATACATATACGTGTGTGATAGGCATGCATAGACTACATTGGTATTCGTAGAAGAGGCTTTTTCCTGGACCCTACAGGCTTGATTTTGACAAAATGGCACAAAACTTTGGCATAGCGACTCATAATTCCTTTCAGCTTCAATCCATCATCGTGTCGGTGTTTCTTAACCAGCTGAAGCTGTTTCTCTTCCAGAGATGTGCTCATCATCTCGTTTTCGTCCCCCTTGATGAGTTGCTTCAAGCTTTTACGATCACTGCCTTGATGATCACCTTTTCTTGGGGAGCTTTGATCGAAAATATGAGCAATGCCTTTCAGAGGACTGATATCCCACTTTGTTTCTTGGAGATTCAGTGGCTTCCTGGTTCTCTTGGACATGGTAATATCATAATGCAAATTGCAGTGGCTCCCCATTTTCTCCCTTGGCTATGTGGTTATGGCTACACTGGCGATTGCTTAATATATGAACAATTAAGGGGAGGGAGTAGGTTAAAGGTGAAAAGTCTGTTTTCTTCCAACTGAACTGCAGAGGTTGAAATTTTACCAACCAATTCCCCTTGTTTCAAGTATGTATGATGTTTCATGCTCTTTTTAAGCAAAAGGGAAGACATTTAAAAGTTAAGTTGCTTTATATTTGATGCACCATGCACTAGCGTTCCACTGTGGGATACTTATCTATCAAACTCGTGTTTTCAAAACTGTTTTTAGCAATCTTATTGTCAAGACGTGGCATTAATTATGCTTTAAAGTTAGTACATGTTTTAGCATTCTTAATTGAGAAATAAGCAACCAAACTTACAAGTCCAAGTATATGGGATACTGTACGAACTAAACGACTTCGATGATTAATAAATTATTATTATTTATTGAGGTTTCGGATTTAAGCACGACAGTTGAAAGAGTGTATGAAAACAAATACTCATGGTTTTATGATAATAGTAGTAATAACAAAAAAAAGTGTATTCTATAAAATATCGTTTTGATTTGGTAGGATTAGAGATTTTAGGGAAAAAATGAAATTAGGATTTTTAAGTTGGGTTAGGTTTTTTCGTAAGTATAGCCGGATCGGATTTGAGTTTAAAAAACTCGTCCTTCCGATGAGAAAATTATGAAAATACTTTCTTTAAAAATATATGTGAGAAAAATAAAATTTATATTTAAATTAAATCAAGCTTTCAATTGAATTTTTAGATTAAATTCAAATATATAAAAATATATTTAAATTTGAATCAGATCAAGATAAAATATTGTTATTATAATATTATATCAAGATTTAATTAATTAAAAAAACCAATGTTAGCAGCTCGTCGTTATCCCTATAAAAGATAGATGATCAGGGCCGTGGCTGGGAGGGGGCGCAAACTGCGCGACCGCACAGGGCCCCCCAAAAAATGGGCCCAAAAAAATATATATATAGTGGCGTTTTTACCAATAAACGCCACTATAGATAGACATATTGTGACGTTTTTTGAAAAAAACGTCATTATTATTGTGGTTTTTTTTGATAAAACGCCATTATAGATGGATTTATTGCGGCGTTTGTCAAGAAAACGCCACTATTATTGTTCCAAAATCGAATATATCTAAAAAATAGGGACCCTTTATACGAATTTGTACAGGGCCCCCGAAAACTCTGCCACGGCCCTGTAGATGATGTGTTTATTGAGAATTCATTTAGGTTATCTACGGTTAGTGATGACGATTAGTACGAATGAACATAAAAGAAATTAGGTAGATCTGTCTTTTAATTGATCTTAGGTTAAGTGTTAATATTTTTCTCGTGTTTGCATCGTTGAAAGTAATTAACGTGAAATGAGTGAAGTGGGTCGAAATCTGTCTTACAACACCTTCTCGTCGTTTTCCCCAATACTTAATTGTGGTGCTTGGTCATCAATTAACGACAATTTGTATATTATAAAACTGAAATGTACGGTTGAATTTGAATGTGAAATAAAATGAATTATTGATAATTTAGAGGTTTGGTAAAAGAATTAGAGAGGAAAAAAGTAAAAATCTAAATTTGATAAGCATGAAATAATTAAAAAAACACAGTCTGGATCAAGGGGGCGTATCAAAATGAATTATTGGTAATTTGATAGAATACATTAATTTTATTAAAAATAGAAAATATATAAAATTATAGTAAAGGTTTACGGCTACAACTGTAAATTAAATATATAAAAAAGATATTTTTTTAAATACGAAAAAAAATTAGTCACTTAAGATCATAAGGATCATACAAGTAAACTGTTAAAAAATCTAACCAAATAGACTCGAACAAAAGGTGATGTGTAAATTAATTTTTTAAATACTAAACATATAAAATTATTTTTTGATATATATTTTCTAAATTTCTAGAAAGACTTTGCCACCCTTGAATGGTGATGTGTAATGTGTTTAGAATCTGAATTTAAACGGATTTTAAGCTCCTAACTATATAAAATTTATTTTTAAGTGTTCTGAAATTTGTAAGTTTTATTTTTAAAAATAATGATTAAATTTAAATTATAATTAGATATATTTGGATAGAAACACTCTCTTACGATGTTTTTATAACTAACACGTTTTAATTTAAAATAATTTTATAAATATGATAGTTTTTTTTAATTAATCACTGGTATCCGATCAATTAATTGATTAATTCAGATCGGGTATTATAGAGGCGAGTGCGACCTTTCCAACCCAGTTTGCTCTATTCGCAAACTTCAGGGTTCAAATCCCAGATTTTATTTAAAAAATCTAGTGTCTCATCTCACTAGATCAACTTATGGTTGGATATACATATGATAGTTTTGAAAAAAAAAATAAAAATCTATATTGATATAAGAAAAGTCAGCCACTGACGTTTTCAATGGGAAAAAAAGTATGCAGCATTCAAATTGCATATAGTTTATACAAAAAGATGTTGACTTTTGTGTTGTATAAAGATGAGGAAATTAAGAAGGAAAGCATAATGAAATAGGAGAGCGTAAAATGAGCGTTGAAAAGATTTTGATATTTGGTGGCACCGGCTACCTGGGGAAATACATGGTGAAAGCAAGCGTTTCCTTGGGTCATCCTACCTTTGTTTACACCCGCTCTCTCCCTCCTAACTCTCCAGCTTCCAAGTCTCTCCTTATCAAGGAATTTGAATCCATGGGAGTCACCATCTTCTATGTATTTTTCTTCTTTTCTTTTGGATTGTACACAAATGATTATAGTTAACATTTATCATCAAACTGAACATAAAACTTCTGTTATACTGATTGGTTTTTGTTATAATACACGGGGGGATCTTGATGAGCATGAGAAGCTAGTATCAGTGCTTAAACAAGTCGAGGTTGTCATTTCCACAATAGCTGTCCCACAACATCTTGACCAACTCAAAATAATAAGTGCCATCAAAGACGCCGGCACAATTAAGGTTACTTCTCCTTAATTAAGTATTAAATTAAAGTTTTGAATATATACATATATTAGGACCATATTAATGGTGTTATGATCAAAAGTATGCTAAATTGTTATGAAAATTGTAGAGGTTTGTGCCATCAGAATATGGAAATGAAGTATACAGACCGTTAAGTGCACTTCCACCATTTGAAGCTGTACTTGCCAACAAAAGGAAGATTAGAAGGGCAGTTGAGGAAGCTGGTATCTCATTCACCTACTGTAACACCCCAAATCGATGTGGGTAGCCCGATCCGATTCGAGAAGTCACATTAGGGCCACCGGAGCGACCCACCGTAAAAATAGCGGAAATTTTAAAACTTTTTATCAGAACATGTAAACTTATAAAATCATTTATCACTATTTAAAAATAAAACAGATTTCCAAACTCGTATATAAATCAAAATACAATTACATGCCCCCTAATCACAAGTACCATACTCTGCAACCACGCCGGAAGAACTCCCTTACTGAAGTCGATAGATGCACTGGTACAATTGTTTTAACCTGAAAAGGTGAGTAATAGAGTGAGCTTTGGAAAGCTCAGTAATACAGAACTACCAGATGATGCTACATGACATGTAGATAAATGGAAAGCCATATAATTTCCTTAATGAATCATATGTATACCAGGTTGCAGAATAATTTGGGGTTCCCTTAGAAGTTCATCGAGTAGAAGCCATGAATCTCAGTTCATAAGAAACCTTTCAAAGTATGACATTTTCAGGAGATCGAATAGGATGTCTAGTGTGTTCCAACAGTATAATAAAATCATAATAGGTACAAATCATAGTCCAGTAAATCTCACAATTTCGTAAAAGAGTTTAACTTTTGAAAATCATAGTTTAAACCCTTTTCTGGTACACCATCAGTAGTTCCAAAAATTATTTTCCATATAGCTTACTTTATGCACATAGCAAAAAGAAAGCCGACTTAAGGATAGGCTATGAAGCTTGTATCCTTAAGCCCAAGTCAATAAGTCCATATAGCTTACCCTAAGCACACAGCAAAGGAAAGCCGACCTAATGAAACATCTTGGGGCCCTCAAGAGTCACATTAGGCCCATTTAGCTTGATCAGAGCTATTCCATCGTAATTCAATTCCAAAATTCAATTGCACCGTGACATAAATTCCATAAATCCAAAAACATGGTAATCATATACCATTTCAAAACAAAAATTAGATAGCAGCCATATTCCATAAATTGTCACATTAAATTGGTGCATCCATAAAACAATAACCAATGAATTCGGTGTACCACATATTAAAACCAATAAAACAGTTCAGTAATAAGTAGGGAACACACTAGAGAATCCCAGTATTTCCAGAGGCCATTGTAGTTATCATTTTGGATAACATGAAACTTATGAAATTTGATCGAATTCCTGGAACAAGGTCCTATTGAGGAGAATCGATTACTAACCGATCTAGCCAGACATTTAATGTTGATACATTAGAATCCCACTATATTTTCGTGTGCTTTAGGAAAACGTTCAGGAACCTTTATACATAATAATTCTAAATTCAGATTTACTGCGAGTGATTCCATTACCCAAACAATCCGGGGTATTCAGGAATATACTTTAAATTCATAGGATTTCAGCCCAATTGAACCAAATGAGATATTCAGAATCTTTTCCATCTGCGTTACTTGTTTTTTTTTCAAACATGACCGAAGTGATTTTAGATGAAATATAGAATCGAAGATTCAAGTCATTTACAATCTACGACTATCGATCATATTATCAAACAACTCGAGTTACACAACTCTCAAACTGATGCATGTCAACAAGTCAATTCATTATCCTTCCAGTGTATTCACTCTTTAATACCATAGTGCAGATCCATAGATCATCCCCATAATCATCACTGAATAAATCTTCCAACGGTCTTTATTTCATTTTCACGTTTCTACAATATCAGGAAATACTGACGTACTTGATCCATGGCTCATAACCCATAATGACAATTCATCATGTAAGTTCAACAGTGTTTCCAAACTCATCAAATCACCTATTAATCCTTACTCGTTGATGTTACTTAGTTCGTTTGGTAAGCAAGTCCATCCCGATTACTTTAAAGTTTTCCAGAATAATTCAGACGTTTCTGAATTTCAAATACACGTTGTACTACATTTCATTTCAATTTATTCATATAATAAAGTCATTCTGGTATTCGTGGTTGATTTGACTAACGACTACCCACTTATTAGTACTGTATGCGCTCTAGAGTTGAGCTGCGCCAAGTACTTCCAGAATTATCATCGATCCAAATTTGAGCAGATGAACAAACATTCAAGTGATACTTATATCATTCAGGTAATGATAGTACTAACGTTGGTTAATCACTTAAGTTGCGTTTCACAACTTTTACTGGTAGCACAACATCCATGTTTATTTGGATTTCTTAATTAATCCAAGACATTTACTTATTCTAGGTCATAAGGGCATTTTGGTCATTTTGGTGCTTAACATTTTTTTCTATTCATTTCAAAGCTTGAGTATATCCATTCATTCCTGAGCTTGGTGACATTCTTGAGTTATTTCCATTCCAGGGGTAATTTGGTCATTTTATAATTCTAGAATATTTCAATCATTTCCTTCCATCCGGTCTTATTATTTAATTCAATCTTATCATTTACTTCAGTCCTTTCGAACAATTCTGTTAGCAGAATACCTCCAATAAATTACTCTTCAAGTATTTACTCCTTATTCGAATATTTTCGGGTCAAGTGTCTTCTCAGATTTTACAAACGGAATATTATAAATTTTTCTATACAAAGACAGGATCTTAACAATTAAATTCGTACTTAATCGAGTTAAGTACAAATCCTCAAAGTACTCTCTCATTCAGGGTCAATTCAGACTATTTTATCTCTCAAGGGCATTTTCGTAATTTCTTAACCAAATAATTTCAATATTAGCACTTAACGAAAATAATTATAATTTAGAGATCCTATGATCAATTGCTTTCCCGAACATTCTTTGATTTTGAAATGATTCCTTCACAAACTCTCATAGGATTAAAACCGGTTATCCATAATTTCCAAATAAAACTAACATTTCTTATGCACATCAGTAGTTATATCGGATCAATATGTCTTTTCAGAGTTATTAACCCACTTCCAGGGGCAATTCTTATCATTTTCCAACATAAGGGTAATTTCGTAATTTTACCATATCGGAGTATTCTCATAATTTTTCATCTAAGTATCTTTAACATTTAACCCTTGATGATATAAAATATAAGTTACAAATCCAGAGCTGATTTCTTTATCACCAATCACAAACTTGTAATTTAATTCTAACAATTATTAATCTCTTATCTTAGTCATTCGATCCGTATTCAGTTACAGAATTTCTACCACATTCATATCGAGTGAATAAATTATTCAACTCCACAAAAGTGACCAACATTATCTTATTTATGCATTTACCAATATCAACATGTTCCATAAAGCATAAAGAGGTAGTAAAGTATTACCTCGATTTCCGTGCAATACCGATCGACCATAAAAATTCCATTCAAACACCCTCGATCTTTGATTCAACTTCCAATATTTTCCTCTCGATCCAGACCATCAAAATTACTAACTCGTATCCAAATAATTTTCCTCGTCATAAAGAAAACTTATTAGAATTGAAATAATAATTTGGAAACCCAATTAATATAATAGAATACTTGTGGGGTTACTATAATAATTAATCACTAAAATTAGGGACTGGACCGAATTAATTTGCACTATTGAGCCATAAATTAAATCTAATGGAAACTATGAGACAAGGTCAGTTCTTACCATTCTTGGATGACTAACTTGGTGATTTTCCCATTTGCACTTTAATACAACCCCCAAAATCACGTGCACTCCATTTCACGTTCATTTTAAATATTTTTTTTTCCTTTCTTCATGTTCTACGCTGCAAGTAAAGCAAGAAAGCTTGCCAGACGATCGTCGGTACACCGCATCAACCACCGACATCATTTCGTTCATGTCGAACTTCAATAAAATCACGACCTTGGTTCTGTTCGCGAGCTTCCCGATTGCAAAAACTCTGAATCCATATATGTGGAACATGAGAATGGTGCAAATATAGGTTTCCTCTGGAGTGCTAATGTTTGAAAATGCTTGCACTAAAGCCATGAGATTTCTGTGAGATGATAACATACCTTTACTGGCACCTGTTGTGCCAGACGAATACAATAGGATCGCCACGTCATCCTGGTAAACTCAATCCCTGACTCGGATCTTATCCATCATCGATAATTTCTTCATCATTTTGTTAACAATATTTAATAATTTAACTTGGCCGACGTCTTCAATCGTCACTGGCTCATTGTCAAAAAGTACGACGGGGATACCCGATCCAGCCAGTTTCGGGACGAGTTAGCCAGTGGTGAAGACAAGGACGGGCTTCGAATCGGCCATCTGTAACACGATTTCACGAGGTGTATTGAGGGTGTTGCCATGGAGATTGTTTCCTTTGTTTGAGCAGTTTCTTCACTTGCTGAAACTCCATTAACTAGAACCAAGAACTTGTGGGAAGATGCCGAGAACATTGAACAAACTGGCACCAAAAATACCAGTTCTGAACATTTGAAATAAAAGATTAGAGCTGTTGGAAATGACAAAGCAATACCTTTTATTTAATTGATTTCCAGCTTTTGGTGGATACAAAAGCTAGCTGGTTGAAAGTGAAAGTTGAAAGCAATGTATTCCAACCTTATCTGCAATACCATTATCCTTACTTAAAAAATTATATCTCTTATTGAGTGGCCCTCAATTTGTTTTATAACATAATAGTATGATAACACACTCATTTGCAAATCAACTTTATATCATTACACATATTTTAAATTGAAAGAAAACTAACCCCATTTTGGGGTGTGACAATTCACCCATCCTTAAAAGAATTTCGTCCTCGAAATTCATTCATGTCACATAATTGTAGAAATGAAACTTCCATCAGTTCTTTCATATCTTTCATGTAACTTTTATAGAAATACGGATCCTCCACTAATCCTTAACCAGTTGAGCATACATTCTTATCAGAACTTTACCTCATTTCAAATAAAAGAATCCGAACAAAAATTTCCTCGAGTAATCAATTCAGTCTTGGTCGTGTGAATAGGCTCAGAGAGCAGTAGCATATCTCAATTTCATTTCCGAAGTCTGGTCAGAATTTCTCAGATGAATAACTCTCACATTGTTCGTGAATTACTTTACATAATTCAAATAGACGTTACTGGTATTCCTTTATAAAACGATAGAGTCCCAACGGATGAAAACTTAGGTTTGCTCATTACAGATAGGGACTCAACCTTAGAGTTCCAGCTCAGAGAGGTACGATTGTAGTCTAGGGGCACGTACTGATCAGACATCTTTTTAAAATTCGACCGGCCGGTCTATCTTGAAAAATTTGACTCAACCATAGCTCTGATACCACTAAATGTAACACCCCAAACCGATGTGGGTAGCCCGATCCGATTCGAGAAGTCACATTAGGGCCACCGGAGCGACCCACCGTAAAAATAGCGGAAATTTTAAAACTTTTTATCAGAACATGTAAACTTATAAAATCATTTATCACTATTTAAAAATAAAACAGATTTCCAAACTCGTATATAAATCAAAATACAATTACATGCCCCCTAATCACAAGTACCATACTCTGCAACCACGCCGGAAGAACTCCCTTACTGAAGTCGATAGATGCACTGGTACAATTGTTTTAACCTGAAAAGGTGAGTAATAGAGTGAGCTTTGGAAAGCTCAGTAATACAGAACTACCAGATGATGCTACATGACATGTAGATAAATGGAAAGCCATATAATTTCCTTAATGAATCATATGTATACCAGGTTGCAGAATAATTTGGGGTTCCCTTAGAAGTTCATCGAGTAGAAGCCATGAATCTCAGTTCATAAGAAACCTTTCAAAGTATGACATTTTCAGGAGATCGAATAGGATGTCTAGTGTGTTCCAACAGTATAATAAAATCATAATAGGTACAAATCATAGTCCAGTAAATCTCACAATTTCGTAAAGAGTTTAACTTTTGAAAATCATAGTTTAAACCCTTTTCTGGTACACCATCAGTAGTTCCAAAAATTATTTTCCATATAGCTTACTTTATGCACATAGCAAAAAGAAAGCCGACTTAAGGATAGGCTATGAAGCTTGTATCCTTAAGCCCAAGTCAATAAGTCCATATAGCTTACCCTAAGCACACAGCAAAGGAAAGCCGACCTAATGAAACATCTTGGGGCCCTCAAGAGTCACATTAGGCCCATTTAGCTTGATCAGAGCTATTCCATCGTAATTCAATTCCAAAATTCAATTGCACCGTGACATAAATTCCATAAATCCAAAAACATGGTAATCATATACCATTTCAAAACAAAAATTAGATAGCAGCCATATTCCATAAATTGTCACATTAAATTGGTGCATCCATAAAACAATAACCAATGAATTCGGTGTACCACATATTAAAACCAATAAAACAGTTCAGTAATAAGTAGGGAACACACTAGAGAATCCCAGTATTTCCAGAGGCCATTGTAGTTATCATTTTGGATAACATGAAACTTATGAAATTTGATCGAATTCCTGGAACAAGGTCCTATTGAGGAGAATCGATTACTAACCGATCTAGCCAGACATTTAATGTTGATACATTAGAATCCCACTATATTTTCGTGTGCTTTAGGAAAACGTTCAGGAACCTTTATACATAATAATTCTAAATTCAGATTTACTGCGAGTGATTCCATTACCCAAACAATCCGGGGTATTCAGGAATATACTTTAAATTCATAGGATTTCAGCCCAATTGAACCAAATGAGATATTCAGAATCTTTTCCATATGCGTTACTTGTTTTTTTTTCCAAACATGACCGAAGTGATTTTAGATGAAATATAGAATCGAAGATTCAAGTCATTTACAATCTACGACTATCGATCATATTATCAAACAACTTGAGTTACACAACTCTCAAACTGATGCATGTCAACAAGTCAATTCATTATCCTTCCAGTGTATTCACTCTTTAATACCATAGTGCAGATCCATAGATCATCCCCATAATCATCACTGAATAAATCTTCCAACGGTCTTTATTTCATTTTCATGTTTCTACAATATCAGGAAATACTGATGTACTTGATCCATGGCTCATAACCCATAATGAAAATTCATCATGTAAGTTCAACAGTGTTTCCAAACTCATCAAATCACCTATTTAATCCTTACTCGTTGATGTTACTTAGTTCGTTTGGTAAGCAAGTCCATCCCGATTACTTTAAAGTTTTCCAGAATAATTCAGACGTTTCTGAATTTCAAATACACGTTGTACTACATTTCATTTCAATTTATTCATATAATAAAGTCATTCTGGTATTCGTGGTTGATTTGACTAACGACTACCCACTTATTAGTACTGTATGCGCTCTAGAGTTGAGCTGCGCCAAGTACTTCCAGAATTATCATCGATCCAAATTTGAGCAGATGAACAAACATTCAAGTGATACTTATATCATTCAGGTAATGATATAGTACTAACGTTGGTTAATCACTTAAGTTGCGTTTCACAACTTTTACTGGTAGCACAACATCCATGTTTATTTGGATTTCTTAATTAATCCAAGACATTTACTTATTCTAGGTCATAAGGGCATTTTGGTCATTTTGGTGCTTAACATTTTTTTCTATTCATTTCAAAGCTTGAGTATATCCATTCATTCCTGAGCTTGGTGACATTCTTGAGTTATTTCCATTCCAGGGGTAATTTGGTCATTTTATAATTCTAGAATATTTCAATCATTTCCTTCCATCCGGTCTTATTATTTAATTCAATCTTATCATTTACTTCAGTCCTTTCGAACAATTCTGTCAGCAGAATACCTCCAATAAATTACTCTTCAAGTATTTACTCCTTATTCGAATATTTTCGGGTCAAGTGTCTTCTCAGATTTTACAAACGGAATATTATAAATTTTTCTATACAAAGACAGGATCTTAACAATTAAATTCGTACTTAATCGAGTTAAGTACAAATCCTCAAAGTACTCTCTCATTCAGGGTCAATTCAGACTATTTTATCTCTCAAGGGCATTTTCGTAATTTCTTAACCAAATAATTTCAATATTAGCACTTAACGAAAATAATTATAATTTAGAGATCCTATGATCAATTGCTTTCCCGAACATTCTTTGATTTTGAAATGATTCCTTCACAAACTCTCATAGGATTAAAACCGGTTATCCATAATTTCCAAATAAAACTAACATTTCTTATGCACATCAGTAGTTATATCGGATCAATATGTCTTTTCAGAGTTATTAACCCACTTCCAGGGGCAATTCTTATCATTTTCCAACATAAGGGTAATTTCGTAATTTTACCATATCGGAGTATTCTCATAATTTTTCATCTAAGTATCTTTAACATTTAACCCTTGATGATATAAAATATAAGTTACAAATCCAGAGCTGATTTCTTTATCACCAATCACAAACTTGTAATTTAATTCTAACAATTATTAATCTCTTATCTTAGTCATTCGATCCGTATTCAGTTACAGAATTTCTACCACATTCATATCAAGTGAATAAATTATTCAACTCCACAAAAGTGACCAACATTATCTTATTTATGCATTTACCAATATCAACATGTTCCATAAAGCATAAAGAGGTAGTAAAGTATTACCTCGATTTCCGTGCAATACCGATCGACCATAAAAATTCCATTCAAACACCCTCGATCTTTGATTCAACTTCCAATATTTACCTCTCGATCCAGACCATCAAAATTACTAACTCGTATCCAAATAATTTTCCTCGTCATAAAGAAAACTTATTAGAATTGAAATAATAATTTGGAAACCCAATTAATATAATAGAATACTTGTGGGGTTACTATAATAATTAATCACTAAAATTAGGGACTGGACCGAATTAATTTGCACTATTGAGCCATAAATTAAATCTAATGGAAACTATGAGACAAGGTCAGTTCTTACCATTCTTGGATGACTAACTTGGTGATTTTCCCATTTGCACTTTAATACAACCCCCAAAATCACGTGCACTCCATTTCACGTTCATTTTAAATATTTTTTTCCTTTCTTCATGTTCTACGCTGCAAGTAAAGCAAGAAAGCTTGCCAGACGATCGTCGGTACACCGCATCAACCACCGACATCATTTCGTTCATGTCGAACTTCAATAAAATCACGACCTTGGTTCTGTTCGCGAGCTTCCGATTGCAAAAACTCTGAATCCATATATGTGGAACATGAGAATGGTGCAAATATAGGTTTCCTCTGGAGTGCTAATGTTTGAAAATGCTTGCACTAAAGCCATGAGATTTCTGTGAGATGATAACATACCTTTACTGGCACCTGTTGTGCCAGACGAATACAATAGGATCGCCACGTCATCCTGGTAAACTCAATCCCTGACTCGGATCTTATCCATCATCGATAATTTCTTCATCATTTTGTTAACAATATTTAATAATTTAACTTGGCCGACGTCTTCAATCGTCACTGGCTCATTGTCAAAAAGTACGACGGGGATACCCGATCCAGCCAGTTTCGGGACGAGTTAGCCAGTGGTGAAGACAAGGACGGGCTTCGAATCGGCCATCTGTAACACGATTTCACGAGGTGTATTGAGGGTGTTGCCATGGAGATTGTTTCCTTTGTTTGAGCAGTTTCTTCACTTGCTGAAACTCCATTAACTAGAACCAAGAACTTGTGGGAAGATGCCGAGAACATTGAACAAACTGGCACCAAAAATACCAGTTCCGAACATTTGAAATAAAAGATTAGAGCTGTTGGAAATGACAAAGCAATACCTTTTATTTAATTGATTTCCAGCTTTTGGTGGATACAAAAGCTAGCTGGTTGAAAGTGAAAGTTGAAAGCAATGTATTCCAACCTTATCTGCAATACCATTATCCTTACTTAAAAAATTATATCTCTTATTGAGTGGCCCTCAATTTGTTTCATAACATAATAGTATGATAACACACTCATTTGCAAATCAACTTTATATCATTACACATATTTTAAATTGAAAGAAAACTAACCCCATTTTGGGGTGTGACACCTACGCTGCTGGAAATACCTTTTCAGCTTACTTTGTTTGACTATATTGAATATTTCCCAAGTTGTGGTTTATGGAACTGGTGAAGCCAAGGGTAAGTTAGCAATAATCCATGTTAGTTGTTGCTTGCTTCGTTTATAATAGTAATACTAAATTTTAGTTTAACATGCCTGCAGTTGTTTTCAACTACGAGGAAGATGTTGCAGCCTATACCGTAAAAGCAGCGACAGATCCAAGGGTAGCCAACCGTGTAATAATCTACAGGCCGCCGGGAAATATTGCTTCTCAGTCTGAACCGATTTCGGCATGGGAGAAAAAGTCTGGCCGAACCTTGAAAAGAGTTCATGTTCCAGAGGAAGAACTTGTAAAGCTGTCTGAGAATGAGTCAGACGTTTCGTTTCATTTGTCTCGTCTCATCTTATATAGAGAAGGAATTAATTTTGTGTACGTATGCAGCCTTACCTTTCCCGGACAACATTCCAGTGGCAGTTTTACTCAGCTTTCACTGTAAAATTAGAGTAAATCACACCGAAATTGAGGAGATCTTCGACGATGCAAACTTAAATACAAATAAAGCTGTAAAAATAGTATTGTAGTAGACTAGTTGGTCATCTACTAAAATATGTTATAATTTATTACAGTTACTATAAATTACAACAATATATTATTAATTCTAATATTATTAAACTTATCGATTTTATAATATATTATGATAATTACTATAACATATTAAATGACACTTAAACGATAAAAAAATTGATATTTCATATAGTAATTTTGGAGAAAAAAAAATAGTCTAACATAACTTGCGGAACCTGTGTTTCGATAATCTAACACATTTATGTTTATTTTCTCTATAAGTTCTGGTTTGAAACTTGTGTCACAAATATATTTGTGATACTTTCTATTCATCTATTATAACATGTAAATATTTTTAGGGAAAACTATGTACTAATAACATGCCTTCCATGCATATTCAGAAATCCTAATACTTTTGGAATAATAAGTTTTTTTATTATTAAATCAAATAGGAACATATTTTGCTTTAATTTTGCATTATAGTTCTGTATCCATCTATTCCAATCTACTAATCATGTGGTGTACTGACCGATAAGAGAAACATTTTAGTCTTGATTGACATTAAATTATGAATTCAGTAACGAATAGTACCCAGTAACTAGCCTATTGCCCCATAATCAAGACAACATATGAGTTCAGATGGACTTAGGTGGAACGGGCGGAATAGTCGCCCCTAAAAATTTTAAATTTATATATATATATATTTATTAAAAATATATTTTCATCTTTTTAAAATTTTTATAAATTCTTTCATACTTAAAATTTTAGAAGTTCGTTTTTTCTAATATAAAATATTGCCTTCGTAGCTGTAAGAATTACTTGTCATTAAATCCCGACAATGGCAGATTCACATGTATCCCTAAAATTTCAATTGTACTCACCTCGTTCAAAAAATCCGGACTGATTATCCCGTATGGCTAAATTTGTTCCTTTTACCACTTCGACCTTCAGTAACCCAATATCTTGTACCATGACTTCCTGTTAACACTTTCACATCAAAGACGATTGAAGTTATTATAGACTTCTTGTACCAGTTTGTTGTTGCCCCTCCCCCTTTTTTCTCTCCTACGTTATATTTTCTTATCCTTTTTCTTCTCTTTTCTATCAGTAGATTGCGTAATCACACAGGAAATAAGAAACATCATCAAATAGGAATTGATAACTTGCAAAGTGGATCAATGAAATATGTATTTTGAATCGGTCTTTTAACTTCAGAAATGAATGTATCTAATCATTGACGTTTTCTCAGATGAAGTTAGATTAAAATTAAGAACAACAAACAAACTAGTAGGTAAGAGAAAAAAATTACAATCCCATGCAGCCAAAACCAACTGCGATGATTCATTAAACAAAGCCTGAAACTTCCAGCGGTAATCTAACTCCAAGCCAAGAAATATGGCTCTAGCTTTACTCGGTACTCACTTCTCTTTACGATCTTTAGATCTGGCAGGCTTTACAGGTATTATGTAGCCCAACATGATGAGTGCTACCGGAAGGATGGTTCCAATATAATACACGCTCCCATACGATGCAAGTGTCTCCTGCTTGCTTAATACCTGTATCACTCAAGAAGAAAAGCATGTTAAAAAGACACAAAGTATGAAAATGTTTTGATCATCCCGCACCGCCGGTGTCATGGCCAACTGATGAATGTGTATATCATCACCCAAAGATTATACAATTTCAAATAATTAAAGGTTTAACCTTAGCTAGCAGAGAGAAAAGAGAGGGTTACCATAAAGCCAACACAGGAATAGTTCAGAACCAAAAGCGTGTAAACAAAATTCATCAAGGCAAGTGCTTTCTTCACAAGACCCATATTTGAAGGTATAGCTTTTTCCCATTGGTAGAGAACTGCTCAGAAAGAAAATGGGAGAGGTGAACAAATAAATGTAATAGTACAATGATCTGAATTACAAAAAGGATGCACATATCAATACCTCTTGAACCAGCAATCATCAAAGCTGACTGAACAAAGAATATGATGTACCCGGGATACAGTCCCTATAACAAATGAGAGAAACGCAAGAACAAAAGAAGGTTCAGTGCCAGAAATATTTTGGATGAATTCTATTAATCATATTTTTATAGAATTTGCTACAAAATTAAAAAGACATACTGAGAACATCATAAAAAAATTCAGTAGTATAACAAAATGACTCACATGCCAAACAGCACTGACAGTCTGTGTAGCCAGCAACTGGAAAAAACCAGGCTTCTTTCTCTTCTTAACAAGTCTCTCATAAACATCTGCACCAACAGAGCATTATCTTAACTTTTCATTCAAGATATCTAATGACTTCCGCTTGTATTTGTTTCAATTCCCCCAAATATCCTAAAAGTGGCCCAGACTAACAAAACTAAAATAACTGTTGTCACTTTAAAAGACACAAGACCAAATGATATTGTAATCAAACATATAAACACTTATTAATTAACCAATTTATCTTTTACTTGCATGTTTTGACTCATTACACAAAATATCTTACATTTGAATAGCAGATGTTACATGTATTATATACAGCCGCAAAATATTTAAGCAAAACTAATCAACAAAGCACATAAATGAATAGTAGTTAGAAAGACTCGCAATGACGAAGCCAGGTGCTGACTTGTATGTTCCAAACAAGTGGTAACAGCACTGAACTCTTTGCTAACTCAAATCCTAGGATATCAACAACCTTTGCTTGATCCCACTTTGGTTTTGGCGGTGAAGATTCTGTCCATCCATTGAAACCCAGGCCAGATATAATAATAGCGGCCTCCGAAATTGACCAGATGAAATAATATTTCCACCACATTGTAAAGCCAGACATATACTGGTAACTCAGCTTCCTCCAGAATCCACATTCGTGGTACGCGGGATCGGTAAACCAAGACAACGGGTGATATGGTGCAAGGTTAAGATACATTGCCATGCAAAAAGCAGCTTGGACAAGCGCACATAGTGTCGCTACATATGGTGATGGTGATGGTCCTTTTTCTGAATGAGCCCAAATCTTGAAGAAAATTTAAAAAAAATGATAATCAAAGCTGCATTCTGATAACTGCATATTATAAAAGGCATGCAGAAGCACAAACAACATAACAAACTTACCCCATTCCCTTCAGCCCAGTCAAGGTAATCTGTTGAAAACATTTTGATGTTTCGATATAACAAATTAAGTTAAATGAATTTTAAGATTTTACAAAAGATTTTCTAAGTATATTCGATGTAATTATTTGAATATCAAAATATTACTCCAAGTCTTTCAAAGTTCATTTTAATCCTTACTAAAGTGTAAAATTGTGTTTTATACTTAAACTATTTTAAAATAATTTTACAAAGTATTTCGAGCCTTAAATCGAGCCAAAAATATTTTCTTTTCAAAGGGTTTCAAGAAAAATCAGATTGCCCAGGGGTACAGATTGCCCAGGGGTACAGATTCCCCCCAGGGGGTACCGATTCCCCCCTGTCTAACGGTCAAAAACATATTGCACTTAGGGAACCGATTCCCCGTGAGGGATACCGATTCCCCTCACGCTCCAAACTGTTTTATTAATTGTTTCTCATCTCCAAACGGCTCCAAAACATCCCCAACGGCTATATACGACTTCAAACACATTTCAAGCTATAAATACAAGCTAAGGACACTTGAAGAAGAAATAGAACAACTATCCAAGCAATCAAACACAAGAGAAAAGTTTTTCATTCTTATTTCATCTTTCTCTTGTATATATTTTGTTCTTGTGAGCTCAATCTTGTAAACACCTACCTTAGAGAGGTTTTCTTGTTTACATCTTTTATCCTTTTGTAAAGGGGAAAGGTTCTAGCTTAGCCCGTGTAAAAGCTAGAGAAAGGTTCTAGTTTAGCCCGAAAAAACTAGGGAGTTTGTAAGGTTACTCTTTATCCTCAAAAGAAAGAACAAATTAGTGAATTTGTTGAAAAATCCTTGGTGAGGAGCTAAGGTAGTGGACGTAGACTTTGGTTTAGAAAGTCAAACCACTATAAATCGCTATGCAGTTCTCTATCTTTCAATCTCCTTACTCCCTAAACACAAAACCGTTCCGACCCCTCTTTGCAAATCGTTCCGGTTGTCGAATCGAGCTTCCGAAAATCCTAACATAATCCTTCATCTTATAAACTGGACCAGCAAAGTGACTGCCACAGCACAGGCAGTACCCAAAATATTCAATCAATGAGGGTAGCCTAATCAACCTATGTTTTTTCTGAGTCTCACGTAAATCTTCCTCTTTTAACAACCCATCATTGTAATTCATTGCACATGAAATGACCTTAAGTGTCAAGACCATCAATGCACCTAAATATCAAAAGATAGTGCCACACAATGAACTAATATGTATAGAGTACCAGAAAAGTACTCCCTTGAGAACTCATGATAAAACCATAAGAAGCCAGAATAATAAATATAAATATATAAATTTACAATTTACAACCTAGTGAATTAAATGTCTAAGTAGAAATAGATTTGCTATTACTGTCCAATAAACAAAACCAACAAGCCATAACACCAATATATTTGGTGTCGGCTACATGAAGAAATTGTAGAAACATTGCATCAGGTACATGAATCCTCTTCTTCTAATTAGTCACCATCCACCCTTCAAAATCTAATAGATTTATATAATCTGTCATCACCTCCAACCAGTTCCATTCCGATCTCCCCTTTAACCCTTTTATCATGGATAATGTCTATACACTCCATCCCTCAAGCAGGGCATCCCTTGATCTGTATCCTATGCATCCAAATCAACGTAAACAGTTTTTTCTTACTTTATCCTTGGAGCTATCCCAACTTGGTATTAAAATCAACAAATTGCAATCAAAGCTCAAAGCAGTAAAATGAAGATTAACCTAATTTGCCCATTTCACTAAAGCATGGATGATTTACAATTTTATTGAAGTTTAAACATGGTAGTCGGATACTAAAGAACAACACCTCATGTCTAAAGGAGAAACTCAAAACATGCATACCAGTGGCATCAATGCCACCTTGCTTCCATGCATCCCCGCTCATGTAATATACATGGCTACAAACATATAAAAAAATGGAATGGTCAAGATTCTAAAAAAAAAGTACTACTTAGAGATGCTGAGTATAGTGCATGCATTAAAAAGAATTTCAAACGAACTTTAATCTAACATCAGCCAAGTGTTGCATAAGCAATCTTCTTCCAACAAATTTTCAGCATTGTCACCAAGAACCTTAGATGTTAGAAGGAATGAAAAGTGTACATGCATTTACTCAAGAAAAAAATAGAAATAATTCAAATTCTAGAATTACAAAACCTTGTAGCATAAAACAAAATACTTATCATTTTCAACGCCAAGAATAGAAACAGGAGAGAATACAAAACATTCTACTGATAGAACTTTTCCCAAAAAAATTCTCAAAAAAATGCAATAAAAAGACTTACCAGCCAATCAGATAACCAAAACCCAAGAAAAATGTGATAATCCCACACCTGGGCCGATAAAGAACCATTGCAGCATAACCGACAACATGGGCACCAAAAAATGCAGATTTGAAGAAAACCCGAATGACAGATAGGAAAGCAACGCTCCTGTAAAGGCCGAGTAAACGTGTTTAGCTACTCCGCACGGAACAAGTCGCCCTAGAAACTCACCGGTATAGTAGTCACGAAGCATAAAAGAAATCGAATCACTGGAACCGATATTTACATGTCAAGTTCCATCTTCGTTTGGGATTTGACCCAAACCGAGAAGCGGATTTTGATGTACTGATAGAACTGAGAAGCAAAATTGAAAGGAAATGATTGGATCGGAAATAGGAAATGTTTTTATGTCGATATTTGCTTGTATATATTTTGCATTGCACCTCCGGATATCCGAAACTGTGATTTTCCTTGGGTATATGATCAAATGCGGCCGTGGTCCCTTTCGTTACATTTGCTGAATATACTTGTATACTTTGAAGTCTAAGGTTGTTTGTTTACTTGATTAAGTGTTGAATGATTAAGAGGTTTTATATGAATTAATTCTGAATGTGACATGTTATTTGATAATGTCTCTGAATCATTCAGAATGTACTTATGTGCTGAATCATTTATTATACAAATTTGTCATTTTCTATAAATTTGGTATGTGTATTTTTTGATCCAATTTGAAAAATAAAAAGTCTTAAATGTTACACTTCAAACTCAAATTTGTTATTTTTATAAACACATGCATACTTTTTTAATCAACTCGGTACTCGTTTTATCTTGTGCTCATATCATCTGAAATATACCTATAAAAAATGTCTGAGATGTCTCTATTATAATCAAATCATAATAATACATGAAATTTAACAATGATTTATCTCATTAAGAACAAGATACTAGATTCACGAAAGCGTATCTGAATCCATTAACGAGCGTCAAAAAAGTGATTGTGATCGTCCAAGAAGATATATTTACTTTTGCCATAAAAATCTTTTGACGAGATAAGAGTAATACAATTAATCTATTTCTCGGGGATCACTACATCTTTATATAAATTGAATATTAAATCAATTTGTGAGTACTTATAATTTTGTCATTCATCAAATTATAAATAAAACTTATAGCATCTACACCCATCTCAGCCTTCCTTTTTCGTAAACCAACCCCGGTAAGTGACTCCCCGCATCTTGAAACAAAATTCTAAAAAATTTCGTCCCAAATCGTCCACCGAAAGGGTATCTACGCGCCATCATGCTCGTGTGGGAATGATTTTGCCAGTTCAAACAGTGAATTGATCTGATCCTAAATTGAATCGGTTTGACCCCTGACTCTAACCGCTGGTTGTTGTTTTTTTTCCGTTAACCCCTACCTTTATGTTTTTCGACGTCTTGGGTTCGTTTTGCTAAATTCTTACATGAAAGCCCTGTTTTGCATCATTTATCGCTTAAAGTCATAATTATGTTAAGTAAATTATGAGATTTTGGACTCACTTTTTGTTATTATGTTATGAAGGTGAGAAAGAGTCTTCGCATTGCTCTCCGATAGATCTCGATTGTTTTCGCTCAGCTCAATTCAATTCTGCTTGTTCATTTCAAGATGCACATCCCCAGTTCGTAGGGCGTAGTACTACTGATTGTGGGAAGCGTAAGACTTATCTGGTACTGATTAGTTGTTATAAGTGTATCCCCTTTGACTCGTATGATACCTTTAACAAATTTTATGCTATTGTATTGTATGATATTATCTGTAAGCATGTTTGTATCCTGATTATGACTATATGTGAATTGTCTGATTTATGATTGCGGTTGTATCATTTTAAATTAGTATATTGATGCATACTTGTTTCTACATGGGATTAAATCTCTGTCTTGTTTCTGCTTGGGATTCTCTTCGGAGGGCTATATCTTCATCTTGATATATGTTTTTAACTGAGATCCTCCTTAGAGGACATTATTCTCATTATGATTTATGTATTATGATTTGGATACTTCTTCGGAGGGTAACATCTTCATCCTGTTTACCCACAATGAAAGGTAATGTTGTGTGAAACTTCTGTTTCAATATTCTTGTAATGAACTATTAATTTATTGTTGTTTGTGTTTTGATTTACACATCATATCTTGTTTGAAGTATTTGATATGTGATATCAATTTCTGTTGCACACTATTAGTTTCTATCTTATCAGATCTTTTTGGCTTCTAGGATGACGATTGGTACTTGGATAATCATTTAATAGCACGTTTTCTTTTCAAATATTGTATGAATGTTTTCAGACTTTATTCTTGTTTTTTTTTTCATTAACCTTTTATATATTTATTTGGGATTTTGGGATATTATATTTTTACCTGTTTTAGATTTTATGTATTGTTAACTCTTATTTCTATTTATAAATTTATATCAATTTTATGATGATGCATTTTATAATTTGAAATTTTCATGATTTCTGATCATCTGAATTAGTATAGTCTTCGAGATTTGATCGTAATAGGTCAGGTCTAAGGGTTACATTAATCTTGGGAGAACAAATGAACATAAAATATCACCTTGAATCTGCCAAGATGAGAGGAATTCCGAATTCGAATATGATTTCGATGCTATTTTCTTATAACCAGTGGTCTGAACTCATCTTGAATATCATGTGTTATTTTGATCTAACAATGGCCACGCTCATCTGAAAGCTAAATGCAAAATTGAAGGCACGTATAGTTTACAGAGTAGTTGTCAATTGCATCTGCAGAATTCGCTGATTACTTCAATAGCAAGTTTGGAATTTAGCGATAAACTTCCAGTTAAAAAGCTTAGTGTTCTCTTCTCTCCGTCGTCTTCATTCTTGGAGAAAATGAGTGTTCATAGTACAGTTCAATGCGCCTCCAGAATTTTTTATTTTATTCTGGTGTTGCATTTTAAAAGTTCTGGATAGACCACTTATCCAGTTAATCAACCACATGGACACTTTACCGCATTCATGTAGAAATAAAAATTGTGGGTTATAGCATATTCTAAAAAGAGGATAATTTCAGTGAACCTGCAACTTTTATGGTGCTCATTTGAATTGATAATTGAATGATTCATGTCCTTCAAAAGGTGCTAGTCAAAGTTGATTTTGTAAATTCAGCAACATTGCGACTTTTATGTGTCCGTATGCAGGATGGCATACTAATTTCTCTATTAAAATGGACAAATAGATCTTCGTGAGGACAAACATTATCTGGCTGATCATCCTGGTTTGCTTCCTCTTAGCATTGCACAGGTGCGATTTCACTCACTGGTGGTAAATGTAATAGATTTATCAGCGATTTATTATCATAATCATCCCTGTCGTAACCGGTTTTCGCCCGGGCACGAAATTATTACTCGGCGGTAAAAGTGATGTGAGTAAATGATTTTGAAAATAATTTGGGAGTCGCCATCGGCCTTTTGGGTCAGGTAGGTCGAATACCTAAAAAATATCTTTTAAAAGAGTTTTTAAGAAAACATCAATTGAAAGATAAACTGATCTGCGTTTATAACCAAAAATTCATTCTTTTTATTAATAAAAAGGGATTTGTGGTCGGTTACGTTTAGGGAAGGATTAGCACCCCTACAACGCCCAAAATTGGTACTTTATTAATTATAAATTGTCTCTATTATTAGAAATAAAAAATTTAAAATATATTTTATAATCCTATTATTTCAAATTTATAATTTTAAGAAAATATATTAATATATATAAATAAGATATTTACTTATTTAGAAATATCAGAAAAGGGCTTCTAGGTGTCTTAAGACAGCTCTTTTCTTCGATATTAAAAAATAAATAAATATTAAAAAATAATTAAAATAAATTAATATATGATTTATAAAAATAGGATATTTATTTATTTAAGAATATCAGAAAAGGACTTCTAGGTGCTTTAAGACAGCTCTTTTTTTTCGATATTAAAAAATAAATACACATCAAAATATGAATATTTTTTTCTTAAAAGTAGTTTATAAAATTAAATTTATAAATAAGATTTTTATTTAATAAACAAATAGAATAAATAAAGAAATAATATAAAATAATCATGAAAATAATAATTTAAACATATATCAAAAGTAATAATAAAATAAAAATAATAATTATTAAAATGAAAGAAATTAAAAGTGATAGTATTAAAAACTATAGGATCATATTCATAAATATATGAGCTTAAAATGTAAAAATAATAAAATTTATGGTTATTATATAAATATTAATGATCAAATTATAAAATATAAATCATTAATGGACATAATTAATAATATTATGTAATATAGGTATGAATAGCGTGATTTAACCTAAATGTTAATACATGATTAAAATAAACACTAATTAAATTGTAAGGGACTAAATCAAGCATTTATCCTAAATGTATAAACATACGGGCTAGGACTAAAATGAAATAAAATAAAATTACGAGACTAAATTAAAACGTATAAGAATTGATTTCGGTGATCAAATTGCAAACTTACAAAACCCAGAAGTAGTGCGAAAACAGTTTACCCATTCCTTTAATTACACACAGATCCCTCATCAAAACGGCACCGTTTTGATGAAGTTATAAAAGGTTCAAAAACCGGCTCTAAAGAGCCAAACCTTTCATTTCATTTTTTTCTCTCTCCAGACGAGAGAAAATATTTTCTCTCTGTCTTCTTTCTAAAATTTCTGGCCGACCACCGTTTCCGGCGCCGATCGCCGCCACCGGCCACCGTGGGTGGTGGCCGGAACTTACAATCTTACACCCCAAATGTAGATCTAGCAGTCCTAAAATTCGAACTAAGGTTATTTTAACCTAAAACCCCATAATACGTTGTAAATCCAGGATTTTCACCTTAGGTGTTTTGGTTCTCCAGTGACGGGTGGAGGCTCCGGCGACTGGTAAGTCTTTTGGCTTCTTCTCTTTTATTGGTTGGTTGATTTTACTTGCTTTCGGTTGTTGTTTGATGTGGTTGATATCGTTGCTGTTGTTGTGTCTTGTTCTCTGTTATTATTGTCGATGGTCTTTCTGTTCGTCTCCTCTCTGTGTATCTCTTCTCTCGTCTCTGTATCTTGGTTGCTTCCTTCTGGTCCTTTTGTGTTTGCAGGGAACCAGTGGCTTTTATAGCCACCATGAGGTTCGTCTCGGACCGGTCACAAAGGGGTGACCTTTGGTGAGTCACCGGACTATGGTGGTGACTCACCATAGGGCTTCGACATGGGGCATTGATGAGGCACTTCTGGAGTCTTCAACGGGGCATGGCTGAAGCTGGAACATTGGTGTGGCGGTGGAGTCTTCTGGAAGAGACAGCTGGTGAGGTGTGGACGGTTGTCGTTGTTGGAGAGCTGCTGAAACGTGGAGGGGGCAGCTGGCTTCTGGAGCTGCTGGAATGTGCAACGTGGAGGGGCTGCTGGAATGAAGAGGTAAAAATGGTGATTACAGCTGCCCCTCTTTGCTCGTTGCTGTGGAACAGGAATGGAGCAAAGACATAAAGCACCATTTTTAGCTTGAAATATTTAAACTTCTGAGCTATAAGTTCTTTCATTATGAACTTTTTCACTGGGGATGATAATTATCTCCTTCTGTGATGTAATCATGCAAAGGCTGAACAAGTTCTTCTCGGATGAACTTCTTCTTCCTCTTCAGATAAGTTCTTTTCATCATGAACTTTCTTTGAAAAGTTGATGTTGATCTATCACTTTCCGTATAGAGTCATGCAAAAGGTTGAACAAGTTCTTCTCATTATGAACTTCTTCTTCCTCTTCAAATGAGTTCTTCTCATTATGACCTTCTACCTGCAATGTTGATCCATCGAGTGATGAATTGAAGCAAAAGGTTGAACAAATTCTTCTCATTATGAACTTCTTCTTCCTTCTTCAGATGAGTTCTTCTCATTATGAACTCAAACTGGAAAAGCTGATCCATCAAGTGATGGATTTGAGCAAAAGGTTGAACAAATTCTTCTCATTATGAATTTCTTCTTCCTCTTCAGATGAGTTCTTCTCATTATGAACTTTCTACCTGGTAATGTTGATCCATCGAGTGATGGATTTGAGCAAAAGGTTGAACAAATTCTTCTTATTATGAACTTCTTCTTCCTTCTTCAGATGAGTTCTTCTCATTATGAACTTTTACCTGGCAATGCTGATCCATCGAGTGATGAATTTGACTTTTTCCTAAAATCTTTGAAATTCCTGTCAAAATTCAACATGGATGAGAATGAATGAAAATGCACCTATTTTTGCAAATGCTTAAATATGATGCATGAATATTGATGCAATCTTCATTTGACTTCAAAGTGGTGAACTTTGTTTTCCTCCACTTCATCATTTATTGCCAGGTTCACCTCTGGATATCATGTAGCAACTTGCTATCAAGCTTGCATTTCTGAAGAACCATATGATCAACTTGTATCTTTATGTCTTCTTTGCTTCATGAAAGTCTCAGAAGAATTGTTTCATTTGTGGAACTCTTGTCGTAGTCAGAACTATGACCTTGATGCCCTATTTTGTCTTGGATAAAACCAACTTTCTTTGCTTGGAGTTGTGCAGAAATCTGATAAAGCTTTCATCTTTGAAAAGAGAATATGACATCTTTAAAAAGGAATCTATCATCTTGAAGAGAGAATCTATCATCTTTGAAGAATGTAGATGTAGATATGTTTGACTCAGCAGGGATTAATTAGGAGAGTAGAGTCTGTTCTGATTTGACTCTTGAAACATATCACAAGGAGGATTTATCTTAATTCCTTCATGTCTCCATATATAATCAGATCTCGAATAAGGCAACTTGGATCATATCATGTCGAGATGTTTAATAACAACCTGTAGTTCAACCTTAGTTGGCACTACTAGTTTCTTGTTTAAAATTTCAGCACTCCTTCTGTGGAAAGAAATCTTCATCATATCTCATTTATAACCTTGGGGTTGAAGAAACATGCTTTATCTTGGATCAATAAGGAAAACCATATGAAAACAACTGGTTCAACACCATAATCACTGGTTCGTAAAATATTTGACAACACATTCATCATCTCATGTGGCTTCTGCTTGGATTGCTGGTCAAGAAAATTCTTTGCACAGTGTTTAAAACTTTTGTATGATGTCACAAGACCATTTGAGAACAAACTCCATGGGGATTCAAGTGTGATGTTGGTATGACCAAAAAGTTGGTAATTTCTCAAGATATGCTAGGTTGAATTGAATAGGAGACACTACTGATCTTGATATCATTTTGGGCAAAGACAAATGTGTACTGATCACGTTTCTTCTATAATGATCTTTGTAGGAAGTAGAAACATCAACTGTAGGATCTATGTACAGAAAGAGGTTCACGAAATTCTTGCTGCTGGGGATGAGACGCTCATGATAAAACCCAAAATGGAAAATCAGTTTATCTTGGCTGGTAATGATGACCCCAGTAATAAAAGGAAAGGGTAATATAATTAAGTCGAGCTTCTCTCTTCAATGTCATCAATTAAGCAAAAACTGATGTGAAAAACAGCTTCATAATCCCAGCAGTATGGTTGAAACAACTGCCAGAAATCTCAAAGAAATATTTTCAATTATCACTGATACAAAGAATGCAAAATTCAAAGCTGAGACCTTGAGGAACTGAACCCTGGATCGAGTAGTCTGCCTGGGGATCATTTATTCATGCAACCGTAATGTAGCTTAACAAAGAACATACTATCATGTGCATATGGTTAAGAAGATTAGGTATTTGAAAACATACTTGCTGAGTAAACATTTGTTCAACAACATGATCATAATGTAACTGCCTGATGAACGAAGCAATTATGTATAGTCAGCTCGACTGTCACTATTTCACCATTTTCATTCTTTACACCTTTCTGTCTCATTGGAAATATTTGTTCAAGTCAATGATCTTTACACAGGATGTTGGGGCCTTCAGCATGCCCCAACATTGGCTAATACAAGTGTTCAAAATGCATCAACAGTTCTGATCTGATTGAAATGGGTTTTCAGCATGCCCCAGCATTTTGCTGATAAATATTCAGAATATTTCAACATTTCTGATTCTGATTGAAAAGGGTTTTCAGCATGCCCCAACATTTGCTTCTTGTTAATCTGAGCCTTCAAAATGCCCCCCATGGATCTGTCTGAAGGAACCTTTAAAATGCCCCAATATTCTGCTTCTGGTTAACTCTCAATGTCTGTTTGACTTGAATATCATGATCCCCACGAGGTCTAATTTTGACAATACACTGTGTACTTGGGCTTTATTCATGCCCCAAATCTGTTTATCTTGAATACTCTCTTCTGGTGTTACTGAACAGCAATGTTGTCAAGTAACTGGAGAAATTCTCTTTATGTTGTCATAAACTTAAGAAGTATTCAATCATTCATTCCAGGTTGACACAGTGGTTATCATCTTTCAGTGAAGGTCATCTCCGCACCCATGCAACATGTTGATCCTGATAACAACTCATCTGATTATGAAGCGATCTTTCAGGATGATTTCACAGATATTGATAGTTCTTCTGATATCGAGGAATCATGAATTCTGATTACGAACTATTAAACCCATATTCCCAATTTTCCTTAGGGGGAATCGGTTCCCCCCTATGGGGGTATCGGTTCCCCATGACATACTGGAAATTCTTGTTCGTTTGAAGGGGTATCGGTTCCCCTTGAATGGGTACCGATTCCCCTTGCCCAGAAATCATATTTTAAGCTCGAAAATCCTTCATTTTCAGCTCAACACATCATACTTCATTCCCTTTAATATTCCTAACTTTCATACACACTACTTAACTCATTTCTACTCCATATCCCTTCTTTAAACTCAATCTATCTATCCATATAGATTCAAAAATCAACCAAATTTCCAATGTGTTCTAATTCCAATTCTAACACTTCCTCCCTCTTAATTTAATCCTTGACAAGTCAAATTCAACTTCACAATCTATTAACTCCTTCCATATCAAAAATTCACTTAAAAACTCATTTTCTTAATTTCTCATAACTTGTTAATCTTTGAGGTTAAGCCCCCTAAAGCTTTCCTTAAATCTTTCTTAATATCCCAAGAATCAAAACAAGCTTTAAAACGAAAGAATTAACCAACTAAAGACTCACTTACCTTATACCAAGCTTCACGGTGGAGAGGAGGAGAAGAAGACTGAAGAATGCTCTGGACTCTTCTTCATACGTGCTTATTACCCTTAAAAAAATTATAAAAATCTTTCTGGTCAAATGACCATAATACCCTTAATTTCCTTTATAATTACCAATAACCTTCAATATATATTCAAATAATCATTGAATTCTTTCATTCTTCTACTTTAGTCACCAAATTCTGAAACTTTACAATTTGGTCACTAACCCGGTATTGCGGATGTTACATTATGACAATGACTTTCGAGTGTCCAGAAGTATGTTCTTGATGAGTGCTGAAAATGGAATATGGTATGGGTTGGAAGGAATAAAATTGTTCCACTTGAACCTGATGAGGTGGAAATGCTTCTAGGTTTCCCTAAAAACCATACACAAGGAGGAAGATCTGCTAGAGACATGTTTCCCGTGGTATCAATGTCCTGTCTCTTTTCTCTGGAATCAGTGATGCAGAGGCCGTCTTTTACTATCTTGGGCATATCTTTGAAAATAGATGTGCAAGAACTGAATGATGATTGATTGGAGCAATTGATGAGTAGATTTGGCGGATTCAACCTTGTTGTCGATGGCATCCCATGTAACAACCTTACTGGAAGAAATAAACATCATCAGGATGAACTAGAAGATTTTCGTTGGTGCATTTCCTTGCAATGACTGCCACATTGACTGTCTCTTCTGCTGCTCCAAAATACACACTGTCATATCCCACTATTCCCTAACCATGGAAAGATTTAATTGATGGTAAACTGGTTATCTAAACTTTTGGAATCCTGTACGGCATACAAATGTAAATTTGTTCCAACGTCTTATTATGTGCCATAAGTCCTTAAATTCAAATTCAGCAATCTTCTGAAGGACATAATGAATATCATCTTGACAAAAAAAGTGATCGGCATAGAAGAAGCAATAATGATGTATCAAGACTTGAGCCAACATCACGGTATAACCAGAGTGCAGGTAGTGACTTGTTCATGGCTCTATGATGTAATCTTCTAGAGAACATGAATTGATGGTTGGGGAAAATAATCTTTCTGGTGATTCTTATCGCCCTCAGCATGATAAACGATAATGTTTTTTTTGATGAACTACTAATATGTCTTAGGAGAGTATCACAAGTTCAATTCTCCAAACTTTCTGGCTTCTTGGACCACTTGCCTTCAAAAATGTGAAGTGCTTCATTATTCTGGCCTCGTTCATTCTTTTTCTACAACAGAGGTAGAATAAGCATAGTTGCTTCAAGGATCTTCCTCATTTGAGGCTGTCTTGTTTGAAAATGTTTTTTCTCATTTCTTTAATGAAGAATGAAGAATTTTGTAAAGTATTACCCCTTTCAGGTTCACAATATAATCAAATCATAAACAATGAGTTTAATGAATATCAAATAAATCAACTATACTTTTAATCATTCAAAAATCATAGTCCTATGGCAAGTGTCAAAATTATTGACTGATTTGAGGTGTAGGTTGATTTTGGTAAAGTAGGTTCTTTCAAGTTGGTTCAGTATGTTCTTTAGGCTTTCACTAACTTGAGAAATGGTTGTTATGCTCATCTTGTAGAGATGCTTCTCGTTTCCAGAATCTCAGAAACGTCTTTGGATGTGCGATGCTTTTTTAAGAGCTTAAAATTGTCTCTTATGTCGTTGTTGCACCATTCAATATTCGAGCCGCCTTTTCAGGTTTTCAACTCGAATCTTCCTTTGGTTTCAAAGATATTTTTTTTAAAATTTATATCTTGAACCCTCCTTTATCATTTTCATATCATGCATTAAAGATTTTAAAAACCAATTTTTGCAAATAAAAATCAATCTTGAGAGGCGGAATGAATTCTGAAGATATTCTCTTTTACTTAGAAATCCATGTACGATTAAATGGACTTTTCATGTACGTAACGTAGGCCATGGCTTATGGTTATGAAAAAAGGGATAAAAGACCCAAATAAGTGTTTAAGGGTCATCAAACCAGGATCAATTCATTCTGATGCCATCAATCTTGTTTTTTTGACTTGGATCTGCCTTGCTGGGGAATTTTCCATCAACTGGATCCCTCTAGACTGCCAAATTTTGGATTCATTTCCATTTTCTCATATCTCCAACATTTCTTGCTCTTCTTGTTTGTACTTGATCAACCTTGTACTTGAGGCTCAATAAGTCACCCATCTTGATTCAATTTTCCTTTTTTTTTTTTTTTCTTCTTTCTTTGCTGGATGAGTATAATACTTCAATTGCTTTGAGCACCTCCTTTTCCTTTTGCATTTTGGAGATTTTCCATTATTCTTGATTGGATTGATCTTCAAGCACTCTGTATTTGACATACTTTGTAGTTCAAAACTTTCATGACTTCATGGAAACTTGTCTTCGTAATAAAATTGTATTGACAATCTTTATTCTTGTGAGCCAATATCCTTTACCTTGCCCCCCAATGTAGAGGTGATCCTTGGTTAGGTTGAATTATAAGAAAATTATTCAGGCTCAAATGGGGACAACAAAGGATATATATATATATATATATATATATATATATATATATATATATTATTAAAGGATAAATGAAACAATGCCGTTCATCATCTCATACACAGAAACCTTTGTAAAAAGAGTATCCACAGGGGATGATATTCAAGATTAACTTTATTTACATGAAAAAATGTAATTAATGCATGATATATTTATTTCAATCAATCACTTTCCCCTTCTTCTTTGAGTATGCCCTAATCACTCGAAATTATCATCAATGAGTTGGTCCATGATGCCTCATCTCGTCTCTTCTTGCAGTAAAATTCACGAATAGTTGAAAGTTTGGTTCTTTTGAGGTCTTTTGGTTTGGATGGTTTTGTATTTGGAAGGATAAACGTGTGACTTTTAAAGTCATGTATATGGTAGAAGGTAGTATCATGAATCGATCAACTCTACCCGAAAAAATAAACATCTAGAGTTGGTGTCTCAAAAACAGGTAGAGACACTTCTTCAGAGTCTCAGATAAATGTAGTGTCAGGATTTGGTTTTGGTAAAGGTCAAGTAATTGGCATTGGATGGGATATGGAAGATATAATTTACCACTTGCCAATAGATCTATAACTCTTGAAAATTAAAAGAATATTTAATCTACTTGATACTCAATAATCTCAAGATTAAAATTTGACTCCTTGCTCATAACCATAAAGAAACACATTTATTTATTGCACAAAAGGCGGAGAAAGGAACAAAAAACATATTCAAACAAGATGCTTTCTCAGTGGTATATAACACTTCCACTTGTTTATTTATCATGATTACTCCTTAAAGGTCAATGCCCTTGATTCAATTAAATTTTGAACCTTGCGTTTTAATGCCCCACAATTCTCAGTAGTATGCCCCGTACTTCCCTTGTGGTAGGTACATATTGTATTAACTTCATACCCTTCAGGAAATGGGGTTTTTTTTGGTTTAGACTGAACTGGAGTCACAAGATTCCGTTGAACTAGTAATGGGAGCAATTCTTCATATGTCATTGGAATTTCATCAATATGAGCTTTCTCTCGGGTCATTCTATAAGATTTGATCCCATGATTAGTTGAATAAGATCTCACTGTATTGATCTCAGATTTTCTCTCAATGTCAGTACTATCGAAGCCTCTTATCTTGTCATTCTTGATAGCTATTTCAATCATTTCTCCATACATGATGATATCAGAGAAATTATTAGTGGCAGCCCCTATCAGGTGATTAATATAGGGAGATTTCAATGTACTGATGAATAAAGTAGTGAACTCTTTTTCAGTCAATGGTGGATGTACTTGAGAAGCAACGTCTTTCCATCATTGTGAATATTGTCGAAAGCTTTCATTGCACTTCATTCATGCTTTGCAACATTGTTCGACCAGGGGACATATCAGTCATGTGCTTGTATTGACCAAAAAAGCTTGACCTAAATCCCTCCAAGAACGTATTTGAGTACGTTTTAGCTGATTATACCATCTGGATGCAGACCCAGATAAACTGTCTTGGAAACAGTGGATCAACAATTTTTCATTCTCTACATAGCCAGTCATACGACGACAATACATAGTGATATGATATGAAGGGCATGTGGTCCCATTATACTTCTCAAAATCTGGAACCTTGAACTTTGGTGGAATAACCAGGCCAGGGGCCAAACTTAGTTCTTTGGCATCAAACCATAAAATGACTCAACTGTCTCTATAGATTTTATTACCTCTTTTATATTTTCCAGTAGTTGAGTGAATTTTTCCTTCTCAACTGATTTGTTTAGGTCAAGGACCTCATTACTAATACAAAATTCATCAGGCTTTAACTCAGAAGTAGTAGGACAATCAGTGGGGAACGATGCTCCAGCTTGATATGGGAGTTCTTAACAGCGAAGTAAATCGGTGATTGAATTTCCTGGGGTATAGAGGTGAACTCAGGAATATGAACAGGTGTAACATCCAAAGAATTTCTGGGGTTTTCAACAAGACTCTTTCCAGCGGTCTGATGCTTCTCAATCATTTCTTTCATTGTTCAGTAGATCGATATGAGAATTTGTGATATTAGCTTCAATTTGTGCCAACTTGCTCCTTAATTCCTCTTGTATTTCTTTCTGCTCTATCTCAAATTTGGCTACCCTATCCTCATTTTCTTTAGACATTTTTCTTGTGTCGTGCTGAGCGTTCTTGCTTCAAGGAAAAACCAAGATCACTTCGTTTGAAATCCTTATTTTAATGAATGGATGTTTTAATATATTGACATAAAAAATGCAAAGATGCCAAATGTAAATATGCAAAGGTAAAATGTAAATGTAAATACAAACGTAAAAATGTACAAATGCAAAATACAAATGCATGTATGAAAAGGTTACTCAAGAGTGATCATCTTAGAACAGATTTCATTGAACGCAAAAGTTTCGGTACATCAAACAAAACTTTACATATAGGGATATATTTCATTCCTAACTTCTCCAAATCCAAATTAGTCTATCAGCTTAAGGGATATATTGCTTGTCTGGACTGCAACTTCTTCCATGACATTCTCTTTCATCTTCTGTGTCACTTCTCGGAGTTGCTCATTTTCCCTTGTAAGAGAACTTTTCTGTCCAAGAAGTTCTTGAACAAGATCTTCATATAAGTTGCAGTTCTTTTTCAACTTGGTGACCCTTGTTATCCACTCTTCTGGGGTACTTCCTAGGCCAACATTTTGAAAGGTTTGACTGATCTTCTGAAAATCTTCATGCATGGTTTTCATTTCTGTGCTCAATTTCTTGTTTTGGTCATTCAAGTCCTTCAAATAACATGCTCGAGTTTCATAAAAACCTCCTCCACTCTGAATGCCCTGACTGATGCTTACCATAGACTGCTTTTGGTATCAATCTGGTAGGATCTTTGTGTAATACTTTTGGTATTAATATAACCGGTTTTCTATGTGCATTGTTCTCTTCCATCCTCGGAGTTTCTTCAAGATGTCTTTCCTTGGCCGCATCATATTTTGTTTGATCATAAAACTTTTTGTCCATTTACGATTTCTTTCCAATTTGATGAACAGTCTTTCCAGTAAACACCTTTTGATTATGGCATGATCATGCAATGCAAACAAAGAAATTCAAAACAAGTTAGAGCACAATAAAATGAGAAAGGAAAATAAATTGGTTAGTACCAATTAATAGAAATAAAAATTATCTATCATGTATAAATCTTAACCTCATGCTTTCTAGTTCCATGCTTTGTTTGGAAAATTTAACCTAACCGCATGATTTCTAGTTCGCATGCATTTATTCAGGAAAAAGAAATAAATTAAAAGCTAGAGTTTATTTCTCCTTTGTGTATACCTACTGACAAAATTTCGGCATGGTTTCAGATCGGGAGAGTTTCTAGGGTTTATTATATGCAGGTTTTCAGTTCTAGGAGTAAAGGTACTCGAACTGTCCTTGTTGATGCCCCCTTGGGCTGTCAAACCCTCAATCCTAGTCCATTACAGACTTAAGTGGATCGAGTTCAATTCGAGGGGACACATTTCTCTATGACTGACACGGAGAAAAATTCTCACGAAGACATAGAGCATATGAACCCCGAAAGTTACTTGCTAGGTCTGACACGGAGAATAAATTCTCACGAAGACGTCGCTTTCACTCCCACTTAAAAGGGACAAACTCAATTATAGAGCTTTATGTTATGCAATGCAAGTGTTGTGTGTGAGGAGAAATATTCAAACCTCTAACAAATAAATAATAAAATTTAATATTTGAAAATAAAGCATTAAATAACATATAAATATTATGAAAATAATAAGTATATATAAAAATTTTGAAAAGAAAGAATTAAAAATTAAATATATGAATTTTTAATTTTCTAATTGATAGAGGCAATTAATAATTGGTTTTAAAGTTTGACCAATCCCCAACGGAGTCGCCAAGCTGTCGTAACCGGTTTTCGCCGGGCACGAAATTATTACTCGGCGGTAAAAGTGATGTGAGTAAATGATTTGAAAATAATTTGGGAGTCGCCATCGGCCTTTGGGTCAGGTAGGTCGAATACCTAAAAATATCTTTTAAAAGAGTTTTTAAGAAAACATCAATTGAAAGATAAACTGATCTGCGTTTATAACCAAAAATTCATTCTTTTTATTAATAAAAGGGATTCATGGTCGGTTACGTTTAGGGAAGGATTACACCCCTACAACGCTCAAAATTGGTACTTTATTAATTATAAATTGTCTCTATATTAGAAATAAAAATTTAAAATATTTTATAATCCTATTATTTCAAATTTATAATTTTAAGAAATATATTAATATATATAAATAAGAGATTTACTTATTTAGAAATATCAGAAAAGGGCTTCTAGGTGTCTTAAGACAGCTCTTTTCTTCGATATTAAAAAATAAATAAATATTAAAAAATAATTAAAATAAATTAATATATGATTTATAAAAATAGGATATTTATTTATTTAAGAATATCAGAAAAGGACTTCTAGGTGCTTTAAGACAGCTCTTTTTTTCGATATTAAAAAATAAATACACATCAAAATATGAATATTTTTTTCTTAAAAGTAGTTTATAAAATTAAATTTATAAATAAGATTTTTTATTTAATAAACAAATAGAATAAATAAAGAAATAATATAAAATAATCATGAAAATAATAATTTAAACATATATCAAAAGTAATAATAAAATAAAAATAAAAAGAATTAAAATGAAAGAATTAAAAGTGATAGTATTAAAAACTATAGGATCATATTCATAAATATATGAGCTTAAATGTAAAAATAATAAAATTTATGGTTATTATAAATATTAATGATCAAATTATAAAATATAAACCATTAATGGACATAATTAATAATATTATGTAATATAGGTATGAATAGCGTGATTTAACCTAAATGTTAATACAGGATTAAAATAAACACTAATTAAATTGTAAGGGACTAAATCAAGCATTTATCCTAAATGTATAAACATACGGGCTAGGACTAAAATGAAATAAAATAAAATTACGAGACTAAATTAAAACGTATAAGAATTGATTTCGGTGATCAAATTGCAAACTTACAGAACCCAGAAGTACTGCGAAAACAGTTTACCCATTCCTTTAATTACACACAGATTCCTCATCAAAACGACACCGTTTTGATGAAGTTAAAAAGGTTCAAAAACCGGCTCTAAAGAGCCAAACCTTTCATTTCATTTTTTTTCTCTCTCCAGACGAGAGAAAATATTTTCTCTCTGTCTTCTTTCTAAAATTTCTGGCCGATCACCGTTTCCGGCGCCGATCGCCGCCACGACCACCGTGGGTGGTGGCCGAACTTACAATCTTACACCCCAATGTAGATCTAGTCCTAAAACTCGATCTAAGGTTATTTTAACCTAAAACCCCATAATACGTTGTAAATCCAGGATTTTCACCTTCGGCGTTTTGGTTCTCCAGTGACGAGTGGAGGCTCCGGCGACTGGTAAGTCTTTTGGCTTCTTCTCTTTTATTGGTTGGTTGATTTTACTTGCTTTCGGTTGTTTGCTGTGGTTGATATCGTTGCTGTGTTGTGTCTTGTTCTCTGTTATTATTGTCGATGGTCTCTCTGTTCGTCTCCTCTCTGTGTATCTTTCTCGTCTCTGTATCTTGGTTGCTTCCTTCTGGTCCTTTTGTGTTTGCAGGGAACCAGTGGCTTTTATAGCCACCATGAGGTTCGTCTCGGACCGGTACAAAGGGTGACCTTTGGTGAGTCACCGGACTATGGTGGTGACTCACCATAGGGCTTCGACATGGGGCATTGACGAGGCACTTCTGGAGTCTTCAACGGGGCGTGGCTGAAGCTGGAACATTGGTGTGGCGGTGGAGTCTTCTGGAAGAGACAGCTGGTGAGGTGTTGGACGGTTGTCGTTGTTGGAGAGCTGCTGAAACGTGGAGGGGGCAGCTGGCTTCTGGAGCTGCTGGAATGTGCAACGTGGAGGGGCTGCTGGAATGAAGAGGTAAAAATGGTGATTACACATCCTATCAAAACAGGGTGAGGAACTCCGCAAACAGATTGGTGCTGCTTATTACATTGAGTGCAGCTCAAAAACACAGCAGGTATGACAAAAACTGGCACCTACTCCTATTAATGTCATTGGTAGACTTCGGTCTCTCGAGGACATCTCAGAGGAGCTCTTGGTGACGTAGTTAATAGAAATGAACTCTTTGAACTTGATAACTAGTAAACCTTTATCTACTGAAATGCATAATGCCATTTAATTAATAATGAAGATCCTATTTCAGCTGATATGCTGTTTGCCTTACGAGGTTATATCAAAAACACAAGACATCCTTTATTTATATATCTCTCTCAGTTATGATTTCCTCACATTTGCAGAATGTGAAAGCGTTTTCGATGCTGCAATCAAGGTTGTCATCAAGCCACCGCAGAAGCAGGAGGAGAAGAAGAAAAAGCCAAGTCGAGGATGTCTGATGTCGGTGTTTCTTTTCTTAAATTTCTGGGTGCTTGTATATTACCATCTGATTGTCCAACATGTGAATTTTCTAGCATGTCATTCTGTTTTTTGAGAAATTTTGAAAGCCACTGTGCCTAAGGGAATTGTTGAGGTGCAAATTATAGATAAAGTAATGATTTTTAGTGCGTTTGAAACTTACAGCACTTGAGTTGATATGGCACATTAGATGTCTATGTTATCAACATTCGGCACATCCGAGTTGTTCAACGCTTAATATTGCACTTTTGTTTGACATATTTGTTGCACAAAATTTATATTTCTTTAATCCATGGCCTATAAGTTCCCAGGCATGATCGTTTCTTATTCAATTTGCAACATCTTCTGCGGAAGTAACTTTGGGTCTCCCAAGTGGAACAGATTGCTTTCCTTCAAACCAAAAGCTTATGCTCTCCTGCTACGCTCTTCGCCTAGAGATTCTTTTTAGCCAACAGGATCAAGCGGATTACTCAGCATACTTCCCCTCAAAGTCGCACTGTGGTTGTTTACATTTCTAATCTTACGGCTTGCTATAGTAAACAGGATGCTAATTTACTAAATTGATTACTTCAGTGGATTAATGGTTCCTTGTTCTGTGCATGAAAAAGATGGTTCGACTTTTGAGCCTTTTTTTTTGGAGTAGAAATGCTCTGTTTCATGTTTTTTTTAGTCATTTTGTAATGCATAATTTCTTACAATTATGGAGTCCTTTTCAGTTCATCGTGAGAGCTTTCGCCATTTTTGGACTGCATCATCCTTCATCCAGGCCCCTAGTTGATCAAAGCTTAAGCAATCTGTATTTCTTTTTTGCCCTTTTTGGGTAGAAAATCACACTATATAAAGATTTGAGTTCTCATCGGAAAGAGTGTCTAGATGAGCGAAAATGTACAAGGACGAAAGGAGTAAAAAATGATAGAAAAGAAACCCCAACAAAATGGTTCGAAAATGGAAAAAGGAAATATAAATTCATCTATAAGATCATGTTTCTTTTCTATTTTTCAATTTTCTAGTCTATCAATTTCAATTTCAGTTTTTTCAACCAAGGAATGATATATTTTTCCCATTTTCCAATCAGTTTGATAGAAAAAAAAAATATTTCTTCTACATTTCTCATATTTTCAATTTTATATTACCAAGCAAAAAACCCATGTGTTATCTTCTATTATCCTGGTCAGAGTTGGGATAGCATTTCTCTTCTGCATGTCCATGGGGTTTTGTAAAATCCATACATAAAGAGGTAGGTAGGAACTTATCGAACGAACAACACATTGGAATAGCCTGGTCGTCAAATAAAACAAGCCATGCATAGGAAAGAAAATTTAAAGCTAACGACATGATGTCGAGTAGATAATCAGAATTTCTACTGCACATCTTAACGTTCAACACCACCTCTCTTTTTGTGCGCAATTCTGAGCATTAATATACATACCATGCATGTATATACTAAACAAATGGAAGCACAAATTCCGGCCTCCAATATACACAAATCTTGACAATTAGAGTAGCTTTTTTCTCTCTGAATTCAATTGATTCAAATTCCAGTTTTAGCTTTAAAGGGGTTACAAACAAACATACGCTCAAGCACTTATTCCTAACACAATCAAAGATGTAAACCTAAATGAACTGATCTGAATAGAACAGAACAGAACATTGCCATTATCTTTAATGAATAAAAAGAAATGTAGGCAAATGGAAATTTTAAGTAAATAAACCAATGGCTGATCAAAAGCCCCAGAAAATCTGTTCAACATACCTACTTAAATCAACAGCAAAATACTCGCATTGCAAAAGAACAGATGACATATACTTGCCCGCACTAGTGTTTTGCTATTGTCAAATTCCGCTGCACTCTCAATAACATTGATAGCAAACAATCTTGACACCAATTAAAACAGTAGCTTATCAACTACAATTAGAGTTTATCAATTAAATAAACGATTTGAATACATCATCAACCACAGCAACTAACTCATGCCACATCAAAGAAGGCTTCAGTATCAAAATTCGGTGACCAGTTTAATTGGAAAATAAAAAATAAAAGGGGAGGGGGAATAAAAATGTCGAGAAAGATATGCACTAGAAACCAGTATGGGCACCAATTTTTAATGTCTGGGCAACATAAGGGCATTATTTCCAGCAGTTATGATATCTACAAGAGGAAAATGATCTTTATCCAGAACAGTTTCAAGGAACAAAGCTTTGAATACCTCGAACAAATTCTTTTACAGAACAGATGATACAGCGAAAAGGTGGAGGTTGCAGACTATGAACAATATCAAATGGCTCACATACCACCCATCCTCCAGATAACACAGGTTAGAAGACATCTGGGGGTTAGCCAATGACAGTCCTTGAAGAACTGAAAAGAATAAACGTCAAATTGGTCAATGAAGAAATCCATAATATAATATCATTTCCTCCCTGTGCACCATCAGAGTGGGTACGGAAATAGCAAAATGGGGGAAGAAACAATGCCAAGCGAAAAGGAGCTCAGAAGGAACATAAATGACTCACAAGCTTTATCCCTCAGGTGATATTCAATGATTCCTACTGCCATGAAGATTGCTTGTATCCATCCCATCCTCCCTCAGGTTCCTTCCTTTTCAAAACCCCACCTGATACCTGATACATTCTTGCTTGCTGCTCTGCTAGGGCCTGTGAACTGGCAACAGACAGATGCCTGGATGCAAAAGGTGCTGTCTCATCTCTTCTTTCAATGTCTGGGCCTCTGGGCCCAGAATTTAAGTCTAGACCTTGCCTTCCCCACTTCTTTCCACCCTCAGCACCACTATTATAGCTGCCTTCAGTAAGGCTAACAACATAGGGCGGCCTTGTGTAATGGGACGGAACTGCACCAGCAGATCCCAACAATTGCGAATGGACTGGGCGGAAACAAAAGCTCCCACCAGAAGATGAATCAGCATATGTTGTTGAACTGCCAGAAAAGGTTGAAGGAAGAGGAAAAGTTGTTCCAAAGGGAAACACAGGATACTGGAAAGGAGTAGATGGGAAGGGCCCTGCTGGTGCAGATGACAACACAGGTCCCCTGTAAATATCAGAATCATAAGGGGTGGCACCAGTAGGGGGGGCCAACACCCTTTGTGGTCCACCAGTTGCAACAATTGGAAAAGGTTGTTCCCTATCAGACAAAATTGACGGAATAGTAACAGCTGAGTATGTATTCCCTGCAGGAAACCATGATGAGAAATTTGCCATCTCGGTATTGCTTATCTGCAGGCCGGGAACTGGTGCTTGAGATAGCACGTTGCTGTTCCTACTATGATGGCTAAATAGTGATGGCTCAGCATTCACCTCATCCACAGTAGGTCCATTGTTCAAATCAAAGTCCCTGCGGAAACTTGCCTCGCCATTAAGAATACGAACTGCTGACTTTACATGATGCATTGGGGCATCTATTTTACGACCATTGCCACTAGAGTGACCCAAATCGGCAGGCTCGTCAACTCTGTTCAAATCAAGATCAAGCCAACCAGAGGAGTGATAAGGTGCAGAACCCACCAATTCACATTTCAAATCACGGTTGTTTGAAAGGTCTGGTGCAGAGTCTGTACCAGGAAGATCCTCAAGGACTTTCTCATCAGATACATTCAAATCAATATCCAAGGGGGGACGACTCTGTTTGCCAATAGTAGCATCAGGAATGGAAGTGTTACTTGTACCCAGAGGCATATCTAGACTTTTTCTGGGTTCAGCTGGCCGAAATGCACTCGTAGCTGCAGATCCCTTCCAACCAAGTGCCCCTTTAGTCCTTAGAAGGTCATTTGGGGGAACAAAGGGCACTTAGCAGCAGCAGCAACAGTAATTGAAGCAGGAAGGCTGCTTGAAACAGAAGAAACAGGGAAAGCCAACGAGCTAATTAATTCGACAGGAGCTGAGCATCCAACCACTTTCAATTTATTTGGTTCCATAGATTTCCCCTCCTCTGCATTAAAATCTTTATTCAAGTCAAATTCTACTTTTGCATCTGTATCTGCAACACCTATACGAGGAGTTTCAGTAGTAACTGATGTGTCTTCCGCTTCATCTGTTTCTACACCAGTCACCTTAGATCCCCTTGGCCTCTTAGGTTGCTCTGTTTCCGGAGATGCCTTACAAGGAGATGGTCCACCAGGTGGTTCGTGACACTCACTACATTCCTTCTTGTCCTGCATGTGCTCACCTTTCTGGGCAGTGACAACTGAAACCAACACATATTCAATTTCATTACCAGTTTAACGAGGAAAAAAATTAAAAATGCAAAATGTATGTTTAAAAAAAAATAAACAAATGCATAGGTGCCTATTTATATGTAAATTTAAGCCTCTAAAATGAAAAGTACTAAGACAAATAAACAAAGAAGAATTACCTTCCGACTCAGGTTTTTTACTGGCATGACTCAATGCATCAATCTCAACATCCATCTCGGGCTTGGCTTCATCAACATTTTCCAAAGTGATATCTTTAGTAGGACAAGGAGGCAATGTTTCTTTGTATGTCTCTTTGACCGACAACTTCTGATGAGCCTGTGAACCTCTCTCCAAACCTTTGGTTGCAATTTTCTTGTTATCAACACCAACTTCAATTGAAGGTACAGATGAAGATCCTTCAACCACTTTCTCCACTTCTACAACTGGATCAATGACCTCTTCATTCACCACAGAAGCACTCCCTTTTGTTTAGCATCCACACTGCAATCATCATCCACTCCGACAGACTTTTTCTCCATATGCTCTTTGGAATCTCTAATATCAGTAGTTTTCTCCATACTGTGTGCAGAGGGCATACTGACTAAAGCCACCATTATAACTTCCTTTAATTTACCATTTTCAAGGCATTGGTCCGCAATCTGTGGCAAAGCAATACTTGATGAAGTTAAATGCTCTTTCAGTTCTCCAAAACTTTCCAGAGCAGAACCAGTCTTGCTGTCAGCATTTTTTGCCCAAGAATTACCAGCAGCAACACCCTGCTTTTGATATTGATCATCTGCACCCTCAGCAGGCTGATTTTGATTTTGAACAATCTCATCCCCTGAATGAGGTTTTAATTTTGTATTATTTCCCGTGGAAGAATGCTCAATAAGAGGGGTATTTCTTAGCGGAGAATCAATAGTCAAAGCAAAATTTGACTTAGAGAAGTCCCCAGTGGCCACACTAGCAAGCAAATTCATTCCAGAATCATCTCCAACTGGTATGCACTCGCTTGCTTTGGAGTACTTGACACTATCAATTAAAGCATTTATGGAGCTAAAAGAAGCCTCTTGCACTTTCCCTGATTTAAGATCATTTCCAGATGAAGAGGAAGCAGTTTTTGTGACATCAGCTGCTTTCCTAGAATCTTCTCCATTCCTACAGTCCTCTTCAGCAGGAAAAGCTGCAGGTGAACCATTTCCCTCGTCAGACCCAGTCAGCACATCTTTGAAGTCATTGCTCTGCCAAGATTCAGTATTCACATCGCTGATAACATTTGCTCGATAACTGTCACTTTTCTCTTTCATATTATGATCTAATTGCTCATGTTTCTCTGAAAGCACAGGAGAAGAAGCTCGACTATTCATGACTGAATGATCTTCAAGAGATCCTCCACTGGCACTTTGTGCAGGACTTCTACCTCTATTTAGGATCTTAAGAGTAAACCTATGACTATTACTCTCAACCATAGGTGGCTCCAACGCCTTTTCACATGTTAAACCTGACTGTGATATTTTTTCTGAAGCAGGATTTCTGTGCAAATGAGAATTTTTGCTTGATCCAGCTTCCCTTTGAACCCCTGGTGTCCCTAGGAAACCATTAATGGATTTCCGGTGACGCGAAGAACTACCTGAGATCTTAGCCACTGTTCCTGAACCAGCTGGAGAACTTCTTGCATCCTCCTTTCCAGAAACCCCCCCAGTCTTCCCATGATCACTAGAACAAGACTGACTATTATTGTGGGACTGACTTGAACTGCTGCTTTTCTCATCCCTTGTGATTGCATGAGGGTCAGTGGTGCCACCAACAGTAGCATTTCGTGCCTCCGCATCTTTTAAGTTTGTACTGGCAGAAGCAGGAGATGTTGCTGCCTTCATAGGTCCTGGTGATGCAGAAGCAGGCTTAGTTGTGGTCTCCCCTTGAGCAATCTTAACTGAACAAGTTTTGGAGGCAGAAAGTTGGATTACTGAAGTCTTCATGGCAACCTCAGATGGTCCACAGTGCTTGCTTCCACCATGAGAAACCTCAGAAAGACGAGCTCTAGCGGACCAGGGAACAGCCTGATTTGAACCAGACTTAGCATCCATCTCAGCCTCAACTCGTTTTTTCCATGTATCAACTAAACTCCTTGCTTTCTTCTGTATTTCTATATTCTTATGACTTCGTAAATGATTCACAGATTTGCCAATGTTACACATTTGCAGAGCTGTAAGATTTACAGGGAGCTTATCAAGAGCTCGGAGTAAGGTTAAAAGAAATCATCGACTGATTTCTCATCCTTGGATCCGCTACCATCACCAATCTTCCCTTTTTGGACCTCCTGAAGCCATTCATCAAAAACAGGTAACCCTTGAAGCTGAACAAAATGACTAAGGCAGTCAAACTTATCTGTAGCTGCTATCACACAAGCAAGCATTGACCGGCTGACCAAATCTATTTTCTTCTCATTTCTCTCACATAACATGAGCTGAACCAACTTCTCAACTCCCAAGAAATCTTCTAGTCCCCCCTTTTCAGTAATTTTTCCAATCTCAGATTTTAAATTAACTTCTGGTCTACTATGACCAGAATCCCCATCATCCATTTTACTAGTGTGTTCCCTTTTGACGGGCTCAAAGCCTTGATCACCTTGCTCCCTCTTTTTCCCTTACCATGAGAGGGAAATGAGGAAGCACTATTTTTTTATACTATCTGAAACAGGTTTTAACTGTAATGTTGATGAAGGACCATTTATCGGCTTTGGAGAACGGCCACCCTGCTGCACTGTTGTGTGCATCTCTAAATGCGTCTTATACAATAGTTGATCTACTTCTTGTCGTTCCTAATAATAATAAATAAATAAAAATGAAAATATCGACTAAAGAATTTGACAGTAACCTTGATCAGTTGGCCACCATAAACACTTGTTTGTAATGCCATAAACTCGCCGACACACAAATGAGCAAATCCTTGTTTACAAGGATGGAGTAACGAGGCAGCGGGAATCTCATCCTCGTGAAAGGAATAAAAGTTTTCGTTTGGCACAGCTTCCAAGAGGATGCCTTTGCCAAGCTTTACTTCAGCAGGTCGATAAAGCCAATTCACGCACAAATTTAATTTGTTTTCTTTATCAGAAGTTAGACAACGAATTATTCCAATGAAGGGTGGAGAATCTCGGGGTGGTTTGAAGAGAGCACAGTCACCAACACTGATCCTGCGTCCATCCTATCAGAAGCAAAACAGGCAATGTCTGTAAAGTACTGAATTATCCATGTTTGCAAATTTTATCAGTGAGAAACAAAAGGAATTTAAAATGAAAAAGAAATGCAAGTCATTCCACCACTCAGATATGTTGTGATTCCAATAACATAGCTTTATTAGATAAGAACGACTTCTGAGATTCATATGTATGGAAAAAGATGCATATAACACCCATAGAGCATTAACGGTCAACTTCTAAACAAATTCGTTTCTTAGCAGTAAATTTACAATCAGATGGTGCAAAGCTTCAACAGATTTTAAACCATAATTTCAGTACCATTACATAAAATTGATCAATTAATAAAATAGATTAGATCTATGAGGTACATGTATTAATCAAATCAAATAAAAGAATTTTGTTCTGTTCTGATGAGCCAATTACCTTGAAACAATTCATTGCATTGATATTTATCAAATCCAATATCGATAAGCCCTTTTACCCTCTACACGTTAAGTAAATTAGAATTATCATTCCTGAGAGCTACTAGCCACTATGAGTCTACTGCATATACTTATATATATAAATAGTATATAAATAGATCTTATCCGGCTACTAATTCAATCAGTAATTGAATCGAACACCCTTTTAACTCAGTGGTAGAGTAAAGCCATGGTAAGGCGTAAGTCATCGGTTCATATCCGATAAGGGACCTTTGACTATAAGCAGAAAGGAGTTACAGCAATTCATGTATGCTCCAAGCTTACCATACTTGTATTTAGAACCATAAAGGAAAATTTGACTATTCTCATATTGGGTGTTCAATATTATATCATACTCACCTCAGTGATTTCTGGGTTATTTTAAGATGCTCCTTAACTGGTTCCATTGACAAAATGCTAATACATTTCTATAGACCAATTTTTCGTCCTATCATATGCTAGAAATAAGATATGACTCTTAATTACATACATTTCCTCATGATTTTACCAAGAAAACACCAGGCATAACAAAAATCATATATCTTCTCACTCGTATGCATGTAGGTTAACACCATGAGTATGAAACAGGACTTGCATATTTCAAGTTAAGAATCACATATTGCATTTATTGCATCCAAAACCATAAATAGAAGCATGACATAAAATGCTTATAGTATGCTTCAAGATAAAGATTTTGAAGTATTTATTGTTACTTGTAGTATTTAAGAAAGTAAAACTCATTGCATAGGTTGATCCACCACATTAACACTAAACACTTTCTTCTTTGCATACTAATAATTTCCCAATTCTCCATCACTGATAAATGACAAACTATTTCCTAATGGACAAAATTACTTCATGATCAAAGATGTTTAAAATATGGGCAACATTTCACATATTTTGAATAATAACCTCGTAATTATTTCTCTGCCTCCAAATGATGAACCAGAACTAGTTCCTTACTGACAAGTTCAAGATTCAAGCTGTTCTAACTTCAGAATTTTTCCCTATGTTATGAAGAACAGTAACGCTGGTGATTACTTCTCCTTATCACTCCGGCAAACTCCCATAATTCAGCACATATACATTGATCTATGGCGTATTTAATATATCTATCATCTCCCAAACACTTCTTCTGTCCGGAAATTCCTTCAGATTGGATAAAGAAGAAACACCCCATTGCATGCTAAGCAACTACTCCTGAAGTCCACGATTATAAATTTCAGCCAAATCAATGGAAGCACCATATCATCTGTAGAATAGTTTGTAGTGTATGGAAAGATAACTAAACCATTCTGGTATTACACGCAAAGATTTTTTTTAAATGTAAATTGGCCCAAGGAAACATACTCTTCTCAATCATTATTCAAATTATAATGTAGTGCACCGCTTCCCACAACTGGAACACTTTGTGGACGAAGAAAAATTAAACCAAAAGTTCTTACGCTTTCACCTCAGCCAATCAATCCACTCAAAGATGAAAAGTTAAATGCCTTCCTACTAATCAATGGTCCAGCTAATCCAAAGCAAAGGCAACAAAATCCAAGAAAATCAGGAGTAAATCGACACTTTCCACCATCTGTTAAACCGCCATCTAAAAATTCCCAAAAGGGCAAAAGTGAACCACTTACTTCATTTCCTCCAAATCAATTAAACAAAGCATCTCTTATCAGATCACCCGACGGAACAAAACAACAAGCAAACAAAGAGAAAAACCTAGAAAATAAAGAAACCATGATAGAATCAAATGAAATTAATCAAAGCTTAAGAAAATGTTTTAAAAATGTATACCTTTGAAAAGAAATCAACGGTAGATGAAGAAGAAGAAGAAGAGAGAAGCACCACCATCACCACTCAGAACAGCCGTTGCAAGTGTAGGGATTGTCCACATGTGCCGTACCTTTTTCCTCTCCTCACCTCCTCCCTGTCCATGCATAGCCGTGCATTTTCCCCTTCAAGTGCCATCAACCCCCCTCCTTACTTCTATCTTCAATTTCCTCCCCTTTCTTTCACCAATTCCGAACCCTAGATCCGCCCAAAAACCTACCTTTCACCGTGTCCTAAAAATCCCTCTAAATCAAACCCTAATTTTTCTGCATATCAAATCCAAAACCCTAATTCCCTTCGATCACGATTCTCCTGTTGACCTTATCTAATTCAATCTCAGATCCATCCACCACGTTCGATTTCGTAAGCCACCTTTCCATCTATAGAAGAATAAAAAAGATGACTAAAAATTAAAGAGATGAAATTGAAAGAAAAAATGATCGATTTTTAGAGGGGATAGATTAAAAAAAGGGACAGAGACAGGCAGACAGAGACAGGCAGATTGAGAGAGAGAGAGGGAGGGAGCAAAAGGAATGTGTACTTGGATACATGGTAGGACAGAGCGGGACAATGGAGGCGGGCAGTTCGGGCAAGAACTTAACACGGGGCAAGGTAGAGTCACAGTGCTGTGAGAGAAATGAAATGATACAATTTAAGACTATGAAAATTCGTAATTGAAAATGCCAAAAAAAAATTAATATTTTCCGTTGAATGAACTTAAAATATTAATATTTTAAATTTTTTTTGTTGAAATAAAAAATGTAATATTTTTTTTGTTACTAACCAAAAATATTAATTACATTTTAGGTTACACAAATGTTAAAAAATTAACATTTTATATTACGATTAATTGAAAATGTTAAGATTTTTTTAATATTTTTGGGTGTGCATTTTTTTAGTCTTAAATTAGTTTGTCGTTTTTTAAACATTCCTAATAAAATGGCCTATATAAGATTCTGAATATGAAAATTGCAAGCATTTTAATATCACTTCAATAGATTTTAAATTTGAGGCCTTATAAATATAGATAATAAGATTATCTATCAAAATCATGTAAGCAACAAAAATCGACCCAAATTAATAATAACAAATTTTAGAAGAACTAGATGGACAATCAAAAAGATTTTAGAAGTGTGTGCAAACCCTTTGACTTTTTCTCGTGTTTTTGTAAAGATTTTTAACAAAAGATAATATTAAAGTTTGAATTATTATCTCATGCACGGATTAGTGGTGAAAATTATTTTATAAATGAGATTTTAATATTAATATATATTTTATTTAAGAATTAATTTTATAAATTTTAAATTTTAAAATATAGTATTTAAATTTATCATTTAAATTTAAAGAACATTATTTGAATTATTTAAATATTAAATGATATTCAAATAGATGTATCTATAAAATATTTTTAAAAGAATTATGTTAATATTAGAAAGATTGATCTTCAAAATAATAAATAAATTATTTAAGGAGAATTTTGTCTATTTGTAGGATAAACAAATAAAGAAAGTAAGATTCAAATAAAAATAAATTATTTTATGGACAATATAATCTAAAATATTAGGAATTATTTATTACCAATAAAATAAATACGAATAATATTATTATCAATTTTTACAAATGTATCATTATAGTAAGAAAATATTTGCAAATGAAACATGAGAAGTTGAAAAAGAATATTACCCAACAAAGAACAATCCCTTCACATAAGAGCACCATTAGTATGTTAATTTGGCTTCTAAAGCAACCCATGTGGGTATGGAGGGTGACGTTTAGATGAATTTACGAAAGGATATGCAGGTTTTCACTTGATGGAGAGTAAGGTTGTCTCCTGGATTGTTCCAACCCACAAATATATTACCCAAAAAAAAAACAAGGAAGTGATGTAAATGGGTTATGTTATGTTTCTAACAAACAAACAAAACTGATTTTTTGGGGTAAAATTGGTAGCAAAGGTAGTGGTTCTTTGCAGTGTCGAGCAATACCGGGAGGAGAGTTGAATGGCATTTTTAATGGGAACAATAGAGGTGATTCGTCTCTTTCTAAATAAAGTAACAGCTCAGTTTCTGAATCAATTTAATTGGTCTGTTGTAAATTTCCCTTTCTTGTCCTTTTTCATAGCAGTTTGTGAACAATTCATAGCTTCGGTACAGCTTTTATAGCAGGATGTTTGATGATGTACAGGATCTGATTAGATAAGTTTGTTGTTGTTGCGCCCCCCTGTCCTACGTAATATTGAGTTTTCTTCACCTTTTTCTTCTCTTTTCTATCAGTAGATTGTGTAATTACACAGGAAATCAGAATCATCATCAAGTAGGAATTTGATAACATGCATGGTGGATCAGTGAAATATGTATTTTAAATCGATCATGTTTGATCTTTAAAGATTGAGGCACAACTGCTTTGTGTTTAAGTGTAGCATTGGGCCAAGGAATGAGACACGAGTGCATTAAAGATTGAACAGAGTTTGATTTCGGCAATAAGAGAGAAACTCACCAGATAACTGTCAGCATAATTCTTTCGTATCCAACTATCCACAAACTAGCGAGGCCGGCTACTTTGCTGCCGGATCTAGCTCTAGTGCCTGATCATAGTACCGGTTGGCAGGGGAGGAACATAGGCTGGACTAGAGGGGGTCATGGCTCCTCCAAAATTTTAAAAATTTAAATTTTGACCCTTAAATTTTTAAAAAATTTCAATTTGACTCCTTCAAAATTTTTAGAAATTCAAATTAAATTTTATTTTTTAAAATGTTCTGAATTAAATCCTCTCACATAGTTTTTAAAAATTCTCATTAAGCCTCTAAAATTTTCAAAAATTATAGTTAGACCCAATTTTTTAGAAAAAAATTTAAACAAAACCCTTCAAAAAATTAAAAATCTTAATTTAAACCTCTAATTTTTAAAGATTTTAAGTTACCCCAAACTCTATCACCAAATTTCGCCCCTGCCGCTTGTCAAGATGGAGGTCAAATAGAAGTCCTCGGCCATGCTCATGCATGTATCCCAAGTTGAACATGGCTTGAGCGTTTGATTGGGATTTTGCAATTATGTTCGCTTCAGATGCACGCTCATAATTCCTCACAGTTCCCTGAGAGAAAAAAATAATAGTTACAGAAAACCTCAGCCGTGTAATAAGAAAGCAACATACTCAAAAAAAAGATTATGCCAAAACTAGACAAAGCCTTCTTCTATTGAGACTAAAGATACATACTCGGCCATAGTAATATGCATCCCCAATAAGTAATGCAGCATGTTCGATACCCTGCTCGGAAGCTTGCCATCACAAAGACTGAGCACAAGAGGAATGCTTTGCCCACGTCGCCTTTTAGGTATGATTCAAGTGCCCACCTAGAGAGGGAACTCCATTGTCCACGTTCGGCAACTAGTTTGAATAAAGCAGTAGCCTGGGAAAGGGGAAAAACTTTAATTATGTACACTGATTTATCTCTCTAGACATCAGTATCATTCATAATTACAAAGTGATTCACGTTACGATTCACAGAATAAACATAAGTACAGGCGAGTTAAAATTATTGCAACTTATTTTCTACAAAAATTATAATTTCAGATTTTTTTCTACAGTGGTCAGAGATCTGTTTTCTTTTTCCCTTTAGGACTGAGAAAAGAGGAGCATGGGTAGAAATGAAAGAAGAAGTCCGAATATTTCATTAAGTGGTTTAGAAGATATCAAGATCTAATCCTATGTGTAGGGATGCAAGCAAATACAAGTCAACAACAGCCAATTAGCTGATGGAACGAAAAAATTAACGTCACCTATTACAGGATAAAGGTACCATTATTCAGCTTAAGCGATTAAATAATTGTCTGCTATGTATGACATTTCTTGGCATGACATGTAACTACATGTTAGGCAGCAAAAACAAAGTTCTAAGAGAATGGAACTGTAAGTATAAAACATAATATTTACCATAGGAAGATCTTTTCAAGCCCAGCACTAGTATGAAACATCTTAGCCAACTAATAAAACACCTTTGGTTGACCTGCATTAGCTGCCTCGATAAAACATTTACAAGTAATCTTCACATCCTTCTTCACTTCAATCCCTTTAAGGTACATTACTCCCAAGTTATAGTACCCACCAGCATCATCATTATCAGCAGCCTTCTCAAAGTACCCTTTCGCCTGCACAAAGGAAAGAATCGGTTTCTCAAACAACTCTGCCCTTAAAAATACAAAGCACAACCATACAACATCCAGATAGAGTTTTTCCTTCTTTTTTTGGGGGGAGGGTTCTTAAAGGTTTTTTTTTTTAAGAAGGAAAAAGATAAATCCATTAAATTGCCAGTAACCTCGATCTTACTAAAAGAATAGACCACACCTAGCAGCAGCCATGGAAATGACAAATTGGTCTTACATTCAAAATCATGTATATCCAATCCTTGAATAACTAACTATCCTCAATCTTAGTTACAACAACTTAAAAACCTGAAGCATGCAACTTTCAACCAACAGATAATGATCCCTCCAGATTACTAATAGATGAAAGAGCAACATAAAATAGAAAGAATCGAGTAAAAAGATAAAATGAAAAACTTCAAAACATTCAATAAAGTGAAAAACTAAAAACCAGAGCCACCATAGAGCTAAACAGCTTTGAGTAGAAAGATAATTCTATTGAACTAAAACTTTCAAAAATGTGAAGACTGGTGCTGAAACATAGGTCAGGAACCTGTAATCTGAAAGCAATGCCTATATCAAAGCACCAGAACAAGTAAAAAGACAAAGCGAGGTGATATAGCAACATACGAGATAACAAGACAAATGGAAAAATTAGTGGAAGTCAAGAGAAAATGAACATACATTGGTGTAGTTCTTCTCCACACCGTGCCCTTTAACATATAAATAACCCATCCCATTGATCAGATGCAAGTGGAAGCCACTCAAGAGCCTTGGTGTAATTCCATTCCACTCCAGCTCCTCTAGCATAAATCTCACGAAGAAGTTCAAGAGACCTTTGTCCACAGCTTTCGAAAACCACATCAAAGCCTTAACATGATCATGGCACAACCCTCTCAACCCAAAATAGTAGAAAAGACCCATTTTGTACATAGCACCACCATTCCCATTCTGTGCTTGATATTCCAGTATCTGAAAATCTTCAGTCTTCCCCTCGACTTCTTTAAGCTTCCTCGTTCTCCTCTGCCCCAGTGTGTGTCCTAATGGGTTCCGTTACCTGTGAATCTTTAGATATCAACTGTTAACCGCTATTTCTGCCAATTCAGCATATAGATTAACAGATTTTTCATGCATCGGAAAATAAAAAAAATAAAATCAAATGTTTATTATTATTATTTTACTATTTTATTTCTCAGATTACATTTTGTCTAACAAGCGAAATAAGCTACGATTGGTAATATTCTTTTTCCATCGTACAAAAAATATTAATATTTTTTTGTATTAATTTTTTTGCAAACCAAAAGCATTAAATTCTATATAAGACAAAGCATTAAAATAAATAAAATTGTGTAAACAAAGTTTATACCGTTTATGTATTAGATAAATTTTATTTTCTAAACTAATAAACAAGTAATTATTATTTTTTTTAAATAAAGGTTTTCTTTTTTATGATTTCATATTTATTATTAATGTCTTTGATAATAATACTTATTGAACTAGTAAATTCATAGAATTTTACATTGACTAAACCAAGCAACCGAAAAATTCACGTGCAACTTATGAATTAATTACAAAATTCTTCAAGTTTTTTTAGATAAACCTGTCGCACACCTTATTTTGGTGGATAATTCTCTTAGTAAAAATTTTATGTACATACAAAATCTTAAACTCAAATCATAATTAAACGATATCAAACTATTTACTATTCGACCCACCGCCCTAAATTCCAACCCCAACTATATTTAGGTCCAGCATTCAATCCTTGAGGAAGTGTAAAGTTGAAATCATTTATCTTGGTGCCTTCGATACAAAGCAAAGTTTCATTCATATGTCTTTCGCTTTCAGATTTTTATCTTTATAAACCCCTCCATCCCACCCACTCTCCTACGCAAACTAAGACACCCAATGAATGTTCAAACCAGCAAAATGCTGCACTTCAAGCACTTGTTCACATCCGTTCTTCTTTTCGTCTTGATTTTTGCATCCTCGTCAACCACCGGGGTTGTTGGTTCAGTTACTCAACGCGATCACGGTGAAAAATCACATCGGATGAATCATGGAAGCTTTCGAGGCCCTAGGAAACACCTTCTCAACCCAGCTGTTGAGCATCCACTTCAGCTTCCCAAGTTGACCGTATAGTTACTTTCTCTTATGTATTATAACTTTGATCACTATAAGTGAGTGTTTATCTGCTTATGTTTGTATGTCTCCGTTACTATAATTATGATAGAATTTAATTCAAAGAGGGTTCTTTCTATTCATCAATCTGTTCAGGTTTTTTCATTGCCGCTTTGAATAAATTGGGAAAGTTCTCATTTATATCTTGATGTAGATATAAGAAATTATAGTGGATATGCCTTTACATGGCAGTTGAAGACTATTGAAACCAGGCCAGGTTGCTTTAGTTTCTATCTGTAAATTGCTACATATTTCCCTCTTTTCTATATATTTCGTTTTCGAATTTCACTTGATGGCATTACCTCAGCATCATTACTCCTCCCCTTGGTGCATCAAACTCGTTCATCTTCAACATCAACTTGAATCTACAGCAAAAGATGCACAAGTTCTTTCCACAATTTAACATAAACATGGTTTATGTGAAACATTAAAGAATTCATAGGGATCCTTCCCCCCAGCTGTAATGAATAAATTCTCTTGATGTAAAAACCATCACTAACCATTAGTAGACCCTTGGGGCAGGATATATACGAAGCATCCCCCAGCTATTGGAAGCTTTAGTGCAAAAGGAAGGAAGCTACAAGTAGCTCCTAGTCTTAATTTTGTCCCAATTAATTTTTAAAAAATACTCATAAATCTTTCTTAAAAAATAATTAATATTATTATAAAAAAATTATTTTTATGAAATAAAATAATAAAAATGTCTTTATTTAAAAATTAAACACTGTCATTTAATTTATATACAAATATTTTACCACTACAATCATTGAATAAACTTTTCTAAATATTCTTTTTATGTTTCCTTCCGCCAATATCATTAATGTAACAAAATCTATTACAATTATTTATTCTCGACAACAAGAAAAGCAATAATCTATTACATATGCTTTGATAAACTGAGAAAAAAACTCAAAAATATGAAAGATTCAGTACTCATAATGATACATTTTGATTTCAGGTTCACAAAATTTAAGGAAAATATCAAAATCATCTTCGAAATGAATTCTGATTTTTATTCATCCTACATTTTTTATAATATAAAATATAAATATTATGTATATAGAGTAGTAAATGTAACTTTAAACCAATATATAGAAAATATTTTTGTAAAAAAACTCTAAGAACCAATAAAAACAATCAAGTCGAAGTGATCGTAAAAAATTAGAACACTGCTGTATTTTTTTTTCTATACTATTTTGCAATATATAGTAGATCCATTGAAAATCTTGAGATTGGGTTTTTCAAGTTTACTGAAGCAAATGATTCAAAAACCCATTATTTTACTTTGCTTTCAAAATGAGAAGTGGAAAGAATATGCAATAAAATAATACCCTCTCTAATCTCTCTATCTCTCTAAATCTGTTCTTTATTTATTATTTAAAATTTATTATTGATAAAAATATATACTTTTTATAAAATTTAATTATTTAAAATAATTATGATTAAAGTTCAATTTTTTTACTTTTAAAAAATTAATAAAAGATAAATTTAATGAGACGGAGATAGTAATAAAAGAGAGAGCAGCAGAATTAATCCATGATGCATGAGGTAAAAGTGGGTCAAAATTTATTACGTAAGAGAGCAGTTTTCCCTTGTTGCCAACACAATGGATCATGGCAGTGTAACACTAAGTAGTAATGCTATAAGAATAGAAACAATATTGTTATCTCCTTTGGGAAGTGTTGGCTCCCTCGTGTTATATGATGCTGTATTTGAGTAATTTTTTGGATACACCATGCTCTCAGTCTATCAACTAACACATTGCAGATGTTTCCATTTCAAAAATTCCATGGTTCACCACTCGCCTCAAACCATGTTTTGCTGCTTTCCCCTGCCGTTTCTCACTTCTTATCCCTTTATACAAGGCGGGTTCTTTGCCTGCTGCAAAATGTAAGACAAATGGAAGATAAGCCAAATTACACAATTATATGTAAATGTGAAAAGAAAATTAGCACCAACAATATCGAAAAAGATGGCTACTACCTAAATATGCTTGTAGTGGTAAAAAATGGGACCCCTTGAGCCATATGTTTAACATTACTTGTCAATTACGGAAGGGATATCAGCCTTGCCCAAGTAAACCAACTGCATCTCCTCTTTCCAGATCTATATAAGCATAACATGTTATGGAGTTAAGGAAAATATGTTTTCACATACATCTCTATTCAAGTTATTCTGCCTAGCAAATTACAGTTAAGCCCCTACCGTGTCACGAAATTCCAGCCGGATATGAGGTACATTTGTCTTGTGTATATCATTTCCATCAGGACCTCTCTTGTAATACTCCTTTCCGATCCAGTGCGACTGAAAAACAAATTTATACAACTAATTTTAGTTCACGTCAATCATTTCAAAGCAAGGTCTATCGAAGTGGAAACCTGGAACAATTCCCTAATCAAAGCCAAATACTAGCAAAAATATACGAAATAATTAAAGAGAAGGTAGTGACACTATATCACTGCCCTTCCCAACCATCAGATTCTCTTCCATACAATAAAAGAGCATTTTACCTTCAAAGCATGAGAAAAACCTGACTGGTAGACTGAATTACGGGCAATCTCACATAGATCACATGAACTCAGCTTCCACACCTGCAAGTCAATGGTTTTTAATTTCATTTAACCATAGATAAAAGTATATTGTGTAGATGATTGCGTAGAGATAGAGATTACAGAAGCAGCTATGCTATACTCTTCCACCAAAGGTTCCTTTGTTAAGTGTATTTGAAGTGGATCATCCGTAGAAAGGGAAATGTTTAGACCCCGTAAGAAAAACATTGGAAAAGGGTTCCGATGGTAGTCTAAAAATAAGGAATTGTTGCTCAGAGGAGACATAGCCAATCCAATCTGGTGACCAATATGTCATGAAAACAAATTAGAAATCTGTGATTATTGATTTACTACATTATTTTTTTAAGTTTCCTTTTGCTCTTACCTGTGCCAAATAATAAAGATACTGTAGCACAGGAGATTTTTTCAAATTGATTCCATGTGCAATATTATCAGCAGTTAGAAATGTTGCCGCAAGGTGGTCAATATCACCAGCCTGAAAACACAATAAATATGAGAAGTACATAAAAATGAAACTTTCATGATAAGTTAACATATAACTTCCATTACGTACCTCCCCAGAATGTGGACGGAATTTGATGGTTGGCATGCCCTTGGACTCACGAAGCTGTACAAATCATGCCACAAAAGTAAGCGCATTTATAAACCAAAGCAAAGTGGTTGCACCTAGAGCTGATTTAAAGGAGAAAGCAGGTACTAAAAACAAAAGTTCATTTATTTTATTTATTCGAGATTGATAATTTGAAAATATTTCAAATCTAGTGGAGATGAACCAGTATCAACTTATATAATGCCTACCTTGTTTAAGGTGTAGAGGTTTGCATAGCAATAATATGCATAGTAGGAGAATGCAGGATTAAATACATTAGTCCATTGATCTGGTGTTGGCATGTGTTTTGTGGGGCGTCTTTCAGGCTTGCTTTCGTCATCTACCAAATCCAACCCTACAACCTAAATTGCAAACAAGAAGAATATGTCACCTCACACCACAAACTAAGAACGAAATCCAAACAAAACCGTTGTAAACCCCCACCCCACTCCCAAATAGGAGTGAATCTAACCTGTTTCAAGAAAACATGTAATTGAGGATGTGAATCTGGATCCACAGTAGCCTCAAATAGGGGAATAAAGATGTTGTCAAGGAGGGTCTGGAAGGATGTAACGATCCCCATCTCCTTGTACACATTGTAAAGTCGAGGAATCTGAAGCAAAAATAGCAAATGTCACATAATCAAGGAATAAGTACTTTCTAGCCAACATTCAGCAATTTTCTTTTGTCCAACCAGCAGCATCATATTCTATGAAGGTTACAATTCCCATATATAACTGACCTTTTTACATAAGATTCACAAGGTATATCACAAAAGAAGCTAGTAACCATGTATTGAGACATCAAAGAGATTATTAGCACCTGAATTAACCAAACAACGTTCTCACTGTACAATTCATTGTTAACAATCCAACTAGCCAGTTGATCCCACTCACTTTGCTTCCTTCCGTATATTGATATCCTGTATTCAGCCATCTGCAACAAAAAATTGAACATCATCAAAACAAAAAAAATCCAGGGAGCATTTTTTTGGTTCATTGAATACCAATAACTCCTCAAAGAATGAAATAAAACATATTAAGAAAACTTATAAAAGAATAACCGTCCTTATAATGGTATTACTCAAGTGCTCTGAACTTCTATAACCAAGTATGAAAAGGCAAAGCAGAACTTATCTCAGGGGAAAAAATGTATTTGTCAACTGGAATTATGGTATACCTGGTATTTGCTTGCAGCAAGATCAGAAAACACCTGCTTTGTCAGCTCACCAAGGAATCGACCTGCAAAGTTGCGCAGTAATTTCACAATAAAAATCACCAGGAAGAAAACATTCTTTCAGATCAATAATCAATTAGAAACACAAACATGGAGTCAAGATTATAACAAAGAATCGCAGAAGCACCTTATAGTGTATAATGCACAGATATGACGAAAAGACACTGATGATTTATTCAAATAAATAATGGCAGGACTGATTCAGAACCACATCTGAATTTTAGTACATGGGAACACAATTTCCAAGGCAAGCAATTCCATAGAGAACTTGACATGGTACTGTTATGTCCTTGACTTCTTCACCCGGCAGTAATTGCTCAACTGAATCAGTTGAGCAAGGTCCTACCGTATATAAGAGAGGCTGCTTTTGGGTATGAAATAGGTAGATGATCTTAACTATTAATTTCATAACAGAAGCAAGAGAGGTAGATGAAAGGTATGCCAGTTTCATTCTAGCTTTTGCTTATCGGGGGTATTGGCAGAATTGGATTCGAATCCCATAGGTGGATCAGAGTCTCATAATTTCTAACTCCTCTGTCTACCCCTACCTGTAGGTATCCTGAGTTTCGGTGCAAGAGTGCACAAGTAGCATAACATGGCCAGGGCTGTCCATGCTACAACAAACTCTAGTTGTTTCATCGATCACTTATGATATTTTGAAATAGATAATTCCTGGAGTTATAAATAAAATCAAGGAAATAAACAAGATATACCTTGGATAAGATTATCCTGCTTGAGGAAAATTTCCCTGAGCCTACTTTGACCACAAGGATTATACTTGAGGTTAAATTTATCAAAACGATGGAAGGTACTCTTGTCTGCATGAACATCAAGCAGATCCACATTTAAATCATACCTGCTCAAACAAAAGTAAAATATATATATATATATAATTAGTTGCATATTCTCTTCCTTTTTTGAGCATTAAAATGGGTGAAAGAAGGTCATTACCCAGTTAAATCCAAGCTCTCAAAAACTTCTTTCAGGGTTAAATACGTCCCATCTCGAAATATTACAACCTGAACAAAAGAGAACAAAGTAAACACTATTTTTGGCCAAAAAAATGCTTCTTCACATGCACCACTTTCATAAATCTTTTCCACAATTTCAGGCTATTCCTGATTTATGTAGTTATAGTTGGTTGATCACACGATTAACTTGCATTTGATTTTCATATAAGAGAGAGAATAAAAAAGGGTCACATTTTTCAAGAAGAGTGGCACAACACACAAGCACATTTACATAACACCAAAGGAGCCCTTGGTAAGTATAGAGGCTAACTTATAGTGTAAATGCATTAACTTGAAAAGAACTCAGTTTTAAAAAGACATTTAGCAATTAAGGATCCCAATCAAAACCCGCCAGAGGAAATCAACAAGGATGAAAGTTACCTCATCTGGTTCCTTCCTCAACTTGGACTTTATAAACCTCAAAAGGTGTTTCTGGTTCATGCACGCTGAGTGATGAACATGAGTATCAACTTTCCTAACATTATAGAAGTCCCTATGAGGAGCACTTTTCTGAGCAAGAAATTCTCTATCCGAATTAAGCATCAAATGAAGATTGAATTTCTGAATGAAATCAAAATGAAAAAGAATTTTAATGATCAAAATGGGAAATTACAAAATTAGCATGCACTTCATAAGCAGGGAGAAACATTTACTTGTTCTAGAAGATTTAGTCGGTGATGACATAAAGTTCTAATATTCCCAGCCGCTATAACTCTAAGTATGTGATGCAAATCGGTGAAAAAGGCTGTCGCATCAGCTACAGGAAAGAGCTCTTCTTTTGCTGAAATAAGACAGATGAAAAATGCTTAAGGGAGTAGCTCAGATCATACAAGTAAGAAATTTCATATCGGGTATCTTGATACTTACAGTCTTTATTTGCGTAAACATGTATCACTCCATCTTGCATCTCAAAATAATGCTGCAAAAAACGATATGCATCTTTACAACCCTAAGGAAGAATGAGGTCAAATGCAAGTAACTTGTGGTGCAGAATTAGGGATTGCAAGTATAAACTTACTTCAGATTTTCCCTCAGAAGCATAAAAAAAGGGTGCTGGATTAGGTCTTGGTGTACTTGGGTCTGATATAATTTCTTTCTCCCAAGGAGCAACAGCCTCCTTGAATACATATCTTTTACGCATTTCAAGGCATTCTTGCAGAACTACATAGACCTCAACTTCATCCGGTGACGGTACCTCTGGTTTAAGTAAAAGATGAAAAAAAATATTTAAAAGAAATCAGCAAATTGTGCTTATAGAATCTAATGTCAGAACCTTAAAATAGGAACTTGCAACCTTTTTAAAACAAGGGAATGGCATATATACCATCTTAGACTATTATCAAGCACACTAAAGAACCTTTTTAGTAGCTTGTATCTTAATTCTTATAAAAGAAAGATAATCACGTTTGATTAAATTGTACAGGAATGGATTTTAGGAATACTTTGAATATAAGAAATTTTCTTCAAATAAATCGATAAAGATAGAAGGTGTTGAAAACTTTGAATGCACACACAATTTAAGTATTAGGACACATAAAATGGTAAAAGTTGTATATGAAGAAAAGTTAAAAATTATATCACCTAAAAACATAATGTTGCACACATTAGAGAGTCAATACCAGAAGGGGAAATTCTAAGTCGTTGAAAAGTCTCGTGCTCTGGCTCTTTTCTTAGGATATCAGCTACAATAGGATCAGGCTGAACACCATGGAGGTCACCTGATACACTATGAGATCGAATCATGCTTGAAGGAGCTATCTGAATTGTCTCTCCATTGGTATTAATGTGGTCTGACACATTTGGGCCCTGCATGAGAATTTTCCATTACTCAAGAGTTTGATCAAGTTTCCAACAAACCATAAAAGCATAGCAGAAGCAAGCACAACAAAAAAAGGAAACAAATATATATATACTCACAGCATTTCCATTAGTATGCAGATAGGTAATGTCAATCTTAGAATTGTCAGTCATATTATCTTCATCCTCTGAACCTTCCATGCTCTCAAGGGCACTTGCACTGACAGCAGGGGACTTGGGAGAAGTAGGTTGGATAACACTTCCAGGCCTCTTAGGTGTAGTTGCATGGCCACCAGACTTCCCTGAAGCCAAAACAATTATTGCATCTAATCAAAAAACACGATGACACAGGGAAACATAAAAAAAGGTTTGAAAGAAAAAAGAACCCAAGACAATCATTTTCTTTTCAGCATCTTTCTCCTGAGAGGAAGTCGGTTAAAATTGCCAGGAGAGGCAACCAACAATCTCAAATAAAAAAAATTAAAAGAACTCGATAGTTTTTATACCATTTTCTACAAAAGATAACGGCCTTCAAATATCTTGATTGCAGTTTTGTCAGGTTCCAGCAGGTCAGAAAATTTTGGAGTAAGATTCTCTAGAGAACAAGGCTAACCTTCCTCGTAACTAGTTCCGTACAAAAAAGCACCACTAAAGCTAGCCTTTTCAAGTTGTTATCTTTTCTTTTCATTTTAAACTGTAACCTGATTGCCCATTTTCTCTTCACTTAAGCTAACAAAAACAGCAACTTGTTTTCCAATTGATATCATAATAAGTTCCGTCTCTTTTCATAAAACAATAATTAAAGAGAAATATATAAAGAAAACACGTCTCCAATAATTTAATTCTGTAATGCGCAAAATTTTATTTAACAAAGTAACAAGATATTTACTTCCATACATATTATTCAATAAATTATCAAATCTCCATTTCAAATCCCACGTTTACCTTCCGGAAGCATATGGGGTTTCGGAAACCCGGGGGGAATCCCGTCAGCATGGATAGTGCCGTTGCGTTTCTCTTCTCCGTCAATCCCGCCGGATATCATCGAAACATCAGGCAAAGACGATGAACCAAGGCAGTAATATCCGCCCCCCTTCTGGCGCGAGTTGCGGTGGCCCCGCCGTTTCTTGGAGTGCAGCGGCGACTCACCCTCCGAGGCATCCTCCGTCTCCCTCTCAACCGTCTTTGCAAACTCCAGAAACTGGTTTAGGGTTTTCCTGTGCATATAATACGCCGACACGGCCACCAGAGAAGCTCCAACCAGAGCCGCCATCGCAAGATGGACTGTGTACGTTTCCATTTAGAACTCTCTATAAATCTTTCTCTCACACACGCTCGTTTTTTCTGTTTGTTCAAACTTTCTAAATCCACGGCCAAAGAGAGGAAAGAAAACAGAGGGAAATATGAAATAAGAAACCGAAAAGCCCTAGTGAAACTCCCAACACTCAGGTGCATGAGGAGAACGGAGAGAGAAGCTTTGGTTTATGGGGGACAGATGTTAGGCTTATTCCACTATTTATAGGGCAAAACTAGGAAAAGAAGAAAAGAGATACCCACGATAAAAGTAAAGGGTTAAATAATTGATTGGTACAATAACTATAATCCATTTCTGAATGTTAATACATTTTCTTAATTTCGTTTACATGGTTCTGTTAGTAGATTTGTTTAGTTCCATGATAGAATTATAACTCCAAAAAATTACTCATAAACGTTTTTAAAAGAATGATATTTGTATAAACATAATAATAAAGTCAAGATTTGATATGATGAGATGCTTGGAGGATACTCGGGATAGTGCAATGGGTGTAAGAGAAGATCGATACGTGGGAGAGGAATTTTGGCCTAATGGGAATAACACGTAGTTTAAATAAAATTATGAAAATAGCACCAAAAGATTATTAATTTCAAAAATAATATTCTTTTATTATGTAGGACAAAGACATGCTTAACCGGTAACGTCTTTATATTATGTGACAAAATATGTTAGAGTTTTGGTTTTTGATCGGTTGTTGAAGGAAGACACGGATTACTATTCACGCTCTCATTTAAATTTCTATCTAATATTTTCTATATTATTTTAATTATATTATAATAATTTAATTAATTTATATTAATTTTATTGAATAGATTGGTATTTAAGTGTTATTTTTATTTTTATTTTGTATTTGAATGAATTCATTTATTTCGTAACCTTTTTTTTGTAAGTGAAAGTTTAGATTTGAATTTGACCTTACAAGTTTAAATTTCTGAATCTCAACCACTATACCAACGCTTATTGGCATCTATTTCATAACTTTAATTCATTTAAATAATTTTTGTGTACATAATTCATATTTAAATCATTAATATTTTAAACAATTAGTTGCAAAATAATTGATAACTAAATTAATTTGTATCTATAAGTATCTACAAATTTATTTGGTAAATACCTGAAAGTACTATGTTATATAATATAGAAATATATTTTTTAAATTAAAATAGTTGAGATCGATATTTACAAAGAAAGTGAAAAAAATAAATCATCTCACTCACGGATGACCTCTACATGAATGGTTCTACAATACGTTCGTCGTCGATTATGCATCAGATGTCTTCATATCAGATGGTGTTCAACATGATCATCATTATCATCGTCGTCGATAATTTGGAAGATTGATTCATTGACGTGTCTGAATTGTAGGATGATGGATGATTATCTGTGAAGAATAATGATTGTGAAAGTAACCGGTCAACAATCTTATCGTCTAATGAAATCGGCAAAAATTCAAAAGATTGCATCGATGAATAGGAGATTAGTAACCGGAATGGATACGGTGAAGGAGCAATCCCAGTCAATATAGACCCACATGCAACATATGTCGGGTCTGATAATATAGGTGTACCAAACTCTTGGATTACACTCGACGAGGTTAAAACATCATGCATCAATGGGGCCAATGACAACAATTATGTAGACTAGGGGGTTCGGATGGTTCTGACGAGGATGAGTCGGAAGGGTTCTCTCTCCTCGAATTCCTTCTTCCTGATTAATTTAGGGTTGATGATTTGCATCGGTAGACATTTTTTCCTTTATTGATCTCTTGGGATCGGTTCGGTTTGGACAATAGATACTCCTTGCTATAACTCATAAATCATGACATATAATCTTCGAAAGCTGACATATTAGCTCTCTGAATTAGTTGTCGATCAAGTATAAAGGCATCTCATGATTCGCACATCACTAATCATTACGCGTATTTTTTTAGCCCAATTTGTGTTTGATTTACCTTAACTGTCGATTTCGCATATTTTGTCGAAGTTCATAATTCGTCTGCGTACTCAATAATCGTGTAAAAAGGACACAGTCACATACCATACGTACGATGTAGTAAAAAAATGGTGGGATACATGTCATACATTCTTGATTACAGTATGATATCTACTCAAACTACCAAAAAATAGATTTTCTTAGTATTCATAAATTAATAAAAGAATTTGTATTTATTATGATATTGATATGAAATTTATAAACATGTTCCTTTGTTTATGCTTTTTGCTCCATTGTTATTCGAATAAATTTAAATTCATTCAGAATATACTTATATCTCATATTAGTGAACTATATGTTGAAGAGAATAATTTTTTTGCATCGACACAAATGAAATTAAATTATTTAAGGACGAGAGAAAATAAAATTGAAATATTATTACGTGGAAGAAAAAAATGTTTGATACTACGCACATGATTGTAGAAGTATCGGGCACCTCTCAATAGTATTTTTGGTTGGATTGGTCTATTATACATTTCTCTAAAAAGAAATACTAAGACAATAGATCTCTAACTCTATGTGTCAGTTTCTTTGAAATCTTCTAAAGTGTTGCAACCATATTAGATGCACTTGATTCCGAGACTTATCACTTTTAGGATCTCGGTGAATTTTAAAATATGTGCTTGAGTGAATATATTTGTCTTCTTTTCTGAGTAGACATCCTCTAGTGTATAAAAAATTTGGTTTAACCATATCAAATGAGTTCGACCACCATTGTACTCTTCACGGGCCTTCTCAAACAAATTTTGACACATATCATGCCATTTTCCAGCACTCATATTTGTCAAAATATGACCATCAGTCGCGAGACCTAAATGTAGTGCAACATCTTTAAAATTGATTGTGCACTCCTCAAACAAAAAATGAGAGGTGTGCATCTCCAATCTCCATTTCTCTATGAGTGCCATTAATTAAATTATTGTTGAGTCTAGGTTGAAACCACTAATCAAATGGATATGTATAAAAAGCAATTTGGTCTAAGTATTCAATAACATCATCGAGGGAGGTCTTCTGTAACATCCCAAATCAGGGTCAGTGACTAAATTGCAAATTTTGTAAACTAGGTGCTCGATTTCGAAATAAGTTAAAAGTTCATGGATTTAATTGAAGAAAGTTGATGTTGGATTTAATGATTAAGTTTGGAAATATTAAGGGTACTATGGTAATTTTTCAGGGAAGATTTTTATTTCCCTTTATAAAGGGTAATAAGCACGTAGGAAGAAAAGTCCAGAGCATTCTTCAGTCTTCTTCTTCCTCCTCTCAACCGTGAAGCCTGGTACAAGGTAAGTGGTCTTTAGTTGGTTAATTATTTCGTTTTAAAGCTTGTTTTGATTCTTGGGATATTAAGAAAGATTAAGGAAAGCTTTAGGTGGCTTAAACCTCAAAGATTAACAAGTTATGAGAAATTAAGAAAAATGAGTTTTTAAGTGAATTTTTGATATGGAAAGAGATAATAGATTATGAAGTTGAATTTGACTTGTCAAGGGTTAAATTAAGAAGTATGAAGTGTTAGAATTGGAATTAGAACACATTGAAAATTTGGTATGATTTTTGAATCTCATATGAAAGATAGGATTTTGAGGTTTAAGATGAAATAAATGAATATAGATTGGTTTAAGTATGTGTACTAGAGTTAAGAATGAAAAGGGGATGATATATGAAGTGTTTAAGTGGAAATGAAGTAATTTTCGGGTTGAAAATATGATTTCTGGGCAAGGGGAATCGGTACCCATTCAAGGGGAACCGATACCCCTTCAAACGACAAAATTTCCAGAATGTCATGAGGGAATCGATACCCCTCAGTAGGGAACCGATTCCCCCTAAAGGAAAATGGGAATATTGGTTTAATAAGTTCGTTTAAGTTGCTAATGTCTAATTAAAAGGTGTAGGTATCTAATGATTACCTCGAAATGTACATTTATGTAGATTCTACGCATAAAGAAATTCCGGAACGTTTGGCAAGTAAGATCGATCAAGGGAAAGATAAGAGATTGGAATTGACTAGTGAGGCCATGTGAGTGCATATTCAATAGTATACGATGTGCGATGGGAATAAGACTTGCGATGAGTCTATTTCCTAAAGTGTTACACATGAATTCATGATTAAAGGCATGAGTGGAATATGCATGTATGTATGCTTGATTATATGGATTGATCTGTTCTTTTATGTGTTAGATGATAAAGTATAAGTAATTACATAAGAAAGATTATGAATTATATGAGATATAAACTATGTGATCATAGTAAAATATAATTATTACTATATGATAAGTGAAATAAGCTGGATAATATTGATCTATAGGATGAAGTGAGAATAGTACACTAACTAGGAGATTTGAACATAAATGATAAGATGAACATATAAGATAAGCTAGATGGGAAAGATTTATATGTTTAAATAAAACTATAACACATGGGTTGTATGATAGAAAATTATGAAGTTATATGAGAAGATTATAGGAGTTATATGAAATTGAATTAAGTAAACAGATTAGATCATATATAGAGAAATAATAGAAGTGAGATATGTTTATAAGTCTGCCCTAGATGAATATGAATACGAAACATAAGAGTGCTATATGATTTATATTAGGATAATCTTGAGGATATATATATATATATAGATAGATATGAAATGAAATGAAATGAGTTATATGAATACACAATTATGTGATGAAATGGTGGATTACCTGAACATGTGAATATATATATATATATGTCTAAGAGAATGCATAAGATTAAGATATAAGCAATGTGACTATAAGTGTATGTGCTCTAAGTGATATGACTTATAGATATTTCTATTATAATGTTACATGATATGTTATGTATGTTAAAGGAATTATGTGATGGTATAAGAATTGATATGAAATATATATGTGAAAACAAGTATATGTTATGAGACAAAACCTATGATTATAAGCTACGTGAAAGTGTTCCTATCTGTTATATGAAGTATATGATCATATGTGAACAAGATATGATGAGTATGTGTACATGAATAAATGTGGTTGGGTGAGAAATGATAGAAATTATATGAAAATATATATAGGTGAATTAGCTTTATAATTAGGTAACTATAGGAAATCATAACTATGAATTATGTGATGTGAAAGTAATCTATGTGATTATATGTTATATGAATACAAGAACATGAGATATGTGACATGTGAATTATATGGAAATGATCTACGTGTAAGTGAACTACGTGACTATGTGATAATATGAAAAGAAGCTATGTGATAAGTGATATGTGAAAGTGAATTACAAGTTATGTGAATATTTGAAATGAAATAAATGATAACGCCCATGTTATGTGTCATGAGAGCTAGGGGTATAGTTGGTATGCCAAGAGTCGAGGGTCTACGCGGTTCTTCGAGACATATGTATATTCTTTGGAACATGTGTGAAGTCTAGAAAGACACATACTTGATCCCTAGCATATGTATATGATTCTTAAAGAATTCTATGTGGTCCTTATGGACATTATTATATGGCACTACGGTGCAATTCTACGCGGTTCTTCGGGACATATGTATATTCTTTGGAACATGTGTGAAGTCTGGAAAGACACATACTTGATCCCTAGCATATGCATATGATTCTTAAAGAATTCTACGTGGTCCTTATGGACATCATTATATGGCACTACGGTGCAATTCTACGGGGCACTTCAGTGCATTTATACGAGCTGTGGTGACAGCATAGTGCACAACCTCTATAGACTCACATATCGATAGTTCTCACATATGTACATGGGCTAATCCAGAGATATGAACAAATATAAGTTAGTGGTATGATAAATGCTATAGAAATGATATGATGTGTGTATAGTGTTTGATTGAAAAAGTATGTGATTATATGATAAACTGTTAATGATGAATTATGTGTATGTATGTATTTACTGCAATTAATCTGATATGATTTTATACGATATGAAAAATGCATGGAATTGCTATAACATGATAGAACAGAACATGCATGTATCAATATATGTTTTAAAGTGCATTATAAGTTGTTATGCCTCACTAAGTCTTCGATTTAGCATGTGATTGTTTCACACGTAGGTTTCGAGAAGAGTAAGGAGTGATGCGGAGCAAGACAGGTCAGCTTTCCTTACCAAAAGATCAGATCAGAAATATTTGACAAAGTATGTAATTGGGTTATGTATAAAGTGTTGGCATGTAATAAGTCATTAAGTACGAGCACTCTGATAAAGTCTTTATTTTGATTTAAATAAAGTTTTAAATTTCCCGGGATTTTTCTTAAGAGTCAAGGTTTGAAAAGTCAATGTGACACTTCGAACTCGTATCCGGGTCGGATACGGGTTGGGGGTGTTACATTTAATGGTATCTGAGCTAAGGTTTAGCCGATTCTCGGCATAAACCAAAGTCCAAAGTGTCATAAAAGGTGTACATGCCAACATAGATTGAAAAATTTCTGATCTGATAGTGTAAGGAATACGTTGTCTTGCTAATAAAATAAGAATAGTTTAATACAGTAGAAATACGATCGTGATAATTTCGAAGTAAGTGAAAGGTGATATTCCTGATTGTGATAGTTATTCACTTGCCCTGGCCAGGCAGGATGAAGAGCGGACACCTCAGGAAATGCCTAGTAAGATCAAAAGTTGATTTCAGAAAGCTGAAATCATATCTGATTAATGATAGAAAATTTTCATCGTTTGGAATCGGAAAAACGATGTAGAGTAGTTTTGCTATTATGTGAATAAGATAGAAGATGGTGAACGGGTGTCACCATAAGAATGTTAAAAAGATCTAATGACGTGATGATTACGTATAGAAGAACTCAATGATAAGTGCATCAGTGACAAGCGTATAAGATGTATAAGTCAGAGCTTATGAGTTTGAAATGAAGTGATAATATTGCGCATAAACAAGAGTATGTTTATGATAAGGGTTTGTAGTTAAGATGGAAAGAGTTAGCATTGGCTAACTAGAGTATGTGATAAAAATGTACTAGAATTATAAGATTATAAGATATTGTCAGGATATGATAACTAGATCTGCAATGGATCTGGATACAGTTGCATAATTGGATCATAGTAATGTGGTATAGTAAAGGAAAAGGAAGTAAGAATTTGTATATTTAAATAAAGCTGAGGATTGATAAGAAGAGTTTGAGAATATGTATATCGATGATCAGATTATAAGACACAGGAAGTCAGAATGTTGAGTTTGAGCAAAAGAAATTTCAGGATATATGAGAATAGAGGTGAAATTGATAAGTTGAGTAAGTGAATTTTTAAGATAATTTCGATTTGAAAGGATGTATGTGTTTGGTTGATTAGGGTTTGTACCCTAGATTGAACATATATTATTGACTAGCTGTCAGAGTAAAAGTGATAGAGTTATAAGATTGAAGGAAAAGATAAAGTTGAGTTAATTGATTATGATGTGAATTTGAATATGGTTGTATATTCTGAGCAGATAGCTATGATGTAGAAACTGAGATAAGTATTTGCATGGAACCTTCAGAAAGAAAAATACAAGTATAAGAATGAAGTTATGTATAAGAAATGGGTTATTAAAGTAATGAGGATGCAATGAAGATTGGTACATAAAGATGAGTATAAGTAATAAGACAAGAGTATGTGAACATGAAAGGAAATATATGATTTATGTATAAGGAATAAGGAATAAAGAAATGAAAGGGATTGATTTAAAGGATCAGATACGATAAATATGGAAGTACAGAGGACAATTTTGATATAGAAATAAGACAAGTGTGCAAGGTGATGTGAAAATATTGTTTGACTCCTTAAAGTATATGTTTAATCACATTGAAGAAGATTTAAAGTTGTGTTTTGGTCAAATGATGACGAAATACAAGTTTGGTATGGTTATAAGGTAATTAAAGATTGATAAAGAATTTGATTGATTAAGGATTTTGAGTGATAAGAACTGATGCTATTGGTTATATGATAAGTAACATGATAAGGATGTATAAAGGAAAAAGGTAGTTGAAGAACTAAGAGAAAGAAAGATTAAGTAAAGGAAACAACATGAGAACATTAACAGACATGTTTTATCAATGTGTGTAGTGGAAATTCGAGGACGAATTTTCTTTAAAGGAGGGGAGATTTGTAACATCCCAAATCAGGGTCAGTGACTAAATTGCAAATTTTGTAAACTAGGTGCTCGATTTCGAAATAAGTTAAAAGTTCATGGATTTAATTGAAGAAAGTTGATGTTGGATTTAATGATTAAGTTTGGAAATATTAAGGGTACTATGGTAATTTTTCAGGGAAGATTTTTATTTCCCTTTATAAAGGGTAATAAGCACGTAGGAAGAAAAGTCCAGAGCATTCTTCAGTCTTCTTCTTCCTCCTCTCAACCGTGAAGCCTGGTACAAGGTAAGTGGGTCTTTAGTTGGTTAATTCTTTCGTTTTAAAACTTGTTTTGATTCTTGGGATATTAAGAAAGATTAAGGAAAGCTTTAGGTGGCTTAAACCTCAAAGATTAACAAGTTATGAGAAATTAAGAAAAATGAGTTTTTAAGTGAATTTTTGATATGGAAGGAGATAATAGATTATGAAGTTGAATTTGACTTGTCAAGGGTTAAATTAAGAAGTATGAAGTGTTAGAATTGGAATTAGAACACATTGAAAATTTGGTATGATTTTTGAATCTCATATGGAAGATAGGATTTGAGGTTTAAGATGAAATAAATGAATATAGATTGGTTTAAGTATGTGTACTAGAGTTAAGAATGAAAAGGGGATGATATATGAAGTGTTTAAGTGGAAATGAAGTAATTTTCGGGTTGAAAATATGATTTCTGGGCAAGGGGAATCGGTACCCATTCAAGGGGAACTGATACCCCTTCAAACGACAAAATTTCCAGAATGTCATGAGGGAATCGATACCCCTCAGTAGGGAACCGATTCCCCCTAAAGGAAAATGGGAATATTGGTTTAATAAGTTCGTTTAAGTTGCTAATATCTAATTAAAAGGTGTAGGTATCTAATGATTACCTCGAAATGTACATTTATGTAGATTCTACGCATAAAGAAATTCCGGAACGTTTGGCAAGTAAGATCGATCAAGGGAAAGATAAGAGATTGGAATTGACTAGTGAGGCCAGGTGAGTGCATATTCAATAGTATACGATGTGCGATGGGAATAAGACTTGCGATGAGTCTATTTCCTAAAGTGTTACACATGAATTCATGATTAAAGGCATGAGTGGAATATGCATGTATGTATGCTTGATTATATGGATTGATCTGTTCTTTTATGTGTTAGATGATAAAGTATAAGTAATTACATAAGAAAGGTTATGAATTATATGAGATATAAACTATGTGATCATAATAAAATATAATTATTACTATATGATAAGTGAAATAAGCTGGATAATATTGATCTATAGGATGAAGTGAGAATAGTACACTAACTAGGAGATTTGAACATAAATGATAAGATGAACATATAAGATAAGCTAGATGGGAAAGATTTATATGTTTAAATAAAACTATAACACATAGGTTGTATGATAGAAAATTATGAAGTTATATGAGAAGATTATAGGAGTTATATGAAATTGAATTAAGTAAACAGATTAGATCATATATAGAGAAATAATAGAAGTGAGATATGTTTATAAGTCTGCCCTAGATGAATATGAATACGAAACATAAGAGTGCTATATGATTTATATTAGGATAATCTTGAGGATATATATATATATATATATATATATGAAATGAAATGAAATGAGTTATATGAATACACAATTATGTGATGAAATGGTGGATTACCTGAACATGTGAATATATATATATATGTCTAAGAGAAGGCATAAGATTAAGATATAAGCAATGTGACTATAAGTGTATGTGCTCTAAGTGATATGACTTATAGATATTTCTATTATAATGTTACATGATATGTTATGTATGTTAAAGGAATTATGTGATGGTATAAGAATTGATATGAAATATATGTGAAAACAAGTATATGTTATGAGACAAAACCTATGATTATAAGCTACGTGAAAGTGTTCCTATCTGTTATATGAAGTATATGATCATATGTGAACAAGATATGATGAGTATGTGTACATGAATAAATGTGGTTGGGTGAGAAATGATAGAAATTATATGAAAACATGTATAGGTGAATTAGCTTTATAATTAGGTAACTATAGGAAATCATAACTATGAATTATGTGATGTGAAAGTAATCTATGTGATTATATGTTATATGAATACAAGAACATGAGATATGTGACATGTGAATTATATGGAAATGATCTACGTGTAAGTGAACTACGTGACTATGTGATAATATGAAAAGAAGCTATGTGATAAGTGATATGTGAAAGTGAATTACAAGTTATGTGAATATTTGAAATGAAATAAATGATAACGCCCATGTTATGTGTCATGAGAGCTAGGGGTATAGTTGGCATGCCAAGAGTCGAGGGTCTACGCGGTTCTTCGAGACATATGTATATTCTTTGGAACATGTGTGAAGTCTAGAAAGACACATACTTGATCCCTAGCATATGTATATGATTCTTAAAGAATTCTATGTGGTCCTTATGGACATTATTATATGGCACTACGGTGCAATTCTACGCGGTTCTTCGGGACATATGTATATTCTTTGGAACATGTGTGAAGTCTGGAAAGACACATACTTGATCCCTAGCATATGTATATGATTCTTAAAGAATTCTACGTGGTCCTTATGGACATCATTATATGGCACTGCGGTGCAATTCTACGGGGCACTTCGGTGCATTTATACGAGCTGTGGTGACAGCATAGTGCACAACCTCTATAGACTCACATATCGATAGTTCTCACATATGTACATGGGCTAATCCAGAGATATGAACAAATATAAGTTAGTGGTATGATAAATGCTATAGAAATGATATGATGTTGTGTGTGTATAGTGTTTGATTGAAAAAGTATGTGATTATATGATAAACTGTTAATGATGAATTATGTGTATGTATGTATTTACTGCAATTAATCTGATATGATTTTATACGATATGAAAAATGCATGGAATTGCTATAACATGATAGAACAGAACATGCATGTATCAATATATGTTTTAAAGTGCATTATAAGTTGTTATGCCTCACTAAGTCTTCGACTTAGCATGTGATTGTTTCACACGTAGGTTTCGAGAAGAGTAAGGAGTGATGCGGAGCAAGACAGGTCAGTTTTCCTTACCAAAAGATCAGATCAGAAATATTTGACAAAGTATGTAATTGGGTTATGTATAAAGTGTTGGCATGTAATAAGTCATTAAGTACGAGCACTCTGATAAAGTCTTTATTTTGATTTAAATAAAGTTTTAAATTTCCCGGGATTTTTCTTAAGAGTCAAGGTTTGAAAAGTCAATGTGACACTTCGGACTCGTATCCGGGTCGGATACGGGTTGGGGGTGTTACATCTTCTCACATGATGAATAAATGAATCGATGATATGAATATTTTCCTATGAAATTTAAATGATTATATAAACTAGCCATTAAAAATATATTAAAAAATATAGTAATTGACAAAAACTGACAATAAAATTAATTTGTTTACAAATTGTGATAAATATGTTGAAATGTGTGTTGCATTTAATCGTTCATCTTCGTTTTTGTACTGTCAAATAATAATTAAAATAAATAATACGGTACACTATGCATTCATTACCTAAACTATCAGTTTGATCCGTTTTAGTACATAAACTTTTAATTATTTTCAAAATCATACCTAAAGTTTACTTTTTTGTTTCATTTTAGTACCCGTCGTTAAGTTTTGAAAAAAAATGAACGGATACTAAAATGAAACAAAAAGTAAATTTTAGGTATGATTTTGAAAAAAATTAAAAATTTAGGTACTAAAATAAATCAAAACTAATAATTTAAGTACTAAATTTGTAATTTCCCCTAAATAATATATTAATTTGACTAATATAATGAATAAATTAAAAATAATTAAATAATTCTAAAAAAGTAATAATTAAAAACTTATGGTTTTTGATGCATTAAGATCTATATTAAATAGCAAGTGTAGAGCATACACTAAAAGATTAATCAGAGTAAAATATTTATTTTTAGAATAAAAATATATTAATATTATAATAACTAAAACAAACAATATATTAACTATACGAATGTGATAAAATAAATGGAACATTATAAAATAATTGTACCAAAAAATAATTAAAAATTCATAATTTTATGCACCAATATCTATATTAAATGTCAAGTACATACCCCATATCAAAAAATTATTAGAACTAAAATAATAATAATTAAAATTAAAAATACGAAAAAAATAAAAAAAATATACCAATAAGAAAATAGTGCTATGGTACACCTTGCCATGTAGGGTAAAGAGGTTATCACCTTGAATGGCCTTTGATAAGATATGACCAACTAAATGCGATTTTATCTTATGTGATCGAAAAGTGTGTCATTTTTAAGTCAATGTTGTTTAGTATTATTTTCGTAATTTTATTTAAAATGAGTATTATTCTTATTAATTAATTAAAATTTTAATAAAAATAAGAAAAATTAAATTTAAAAAATAACTCAAAACTAATTTTATTATTATATTTTTTAATAGAATTTTATTATTATAATTTTTAGTCAGAAATTTTATTATTATACTTAAATAAATAACGATTTAAAATATATTAAACATCAATGTCAAGTATCGACTTATCGTAACGAGAACTAATAAACACATTAAAAACGATAAATTATATATTTATATATATATATATATATATAATTGAGAGGAAACAAATATATGATATTGAATAAATGTGTATAATTTATATGCTATCCAGATATTTAACACAGAAAAAAGAACAGCAACAATTGCCAATGGCCAATAAGGGCAGAATCACATTATCTGTTTTTCTTGATCTTTTCGTACCCAACGTTTGTGGGGCAGTTATTTTTTTAGGGTAAACTATGTATTTAGTCATCTAACTATTATTTTAATTCCGTTTTAATCACCAAACTATTTTAAAAAATCATTCATAAAGTTACATTTTGGTCACCTACCATTAAACAATAAATGATGATGCTAATGTGTCACCATAAGTTAAAGATATTTCACTATTAAAAAAATAAAAATATCACATCAGTAGTTCTGTTTAATTTTTAATAGCATGTGACCAAAACGGAAGCAAAACGTAACGCTAGGTATGATTTTGAAAAAATAATAATTAAGTGACCAAAACGGAATCGAAGTGATAGTTGGGTGACTAAATACTTAGTTTACCCTTATTGTTAAAGTATTAATCCATGTTGATGGCCACAAATTATTATTATCGTCAATCTAATCCGAAACCAACTTTAATTTATTTTAATAAAATAACAAGTTTAACGTTTTTAATTTAATTCTTACTTAAAATGCATTGCTAATAAAAAGAGTTAATAATTGAAAAACAAAAATTATATGTTTGATTCAATAACAGTGATGGTGGTGGTAAAATAAATTATGATGATAAAATAATTATAATTATTATGGTGTGTTTATATGAAAATTTTTAGTAAAAATGGTTGTTTTGTTTGAATAAATAATTATTTTTAAAATATTTAGATTATTACATTTTTTAATTTAAAAAATAATTATAAAAATCAATAACACTAAAAGCAAATAATATAAAAATATATAATATGGATCTTTTTTGTTGTTGATAAAAATATCAAGTTACACAGTTCGTAAAATTTTACTCTTTCTGCAACTCAGGCAATAGCTCCTGGCATCTGGGTGAAGAAATGCAGCCCTGGTGTAAGTTCCCATGCGTGCTTAATCAAGCAGTTGCACATTACAGTCTCTGGGTTATATGTTCCAACTTTACCGTCCAATCCTTGTCCAGAAGGTTGTCAATGTGTGGCAGCAGAGTGAGGTGTCTCCCTTCCCTCGAGTCAGCTTGTATGATGTCTACAGCTTCTCTGCAGTCCCATTTTAGCATCACTTTCCTTATTCTGATCGCCCAAGCATGTCGGAGTCCTTTAGCCCTACAACTCAACTTCAACGGTGGAGCATATTCCTATCCTCTTCGCAAAGCCTAGCTTCCGATCAACCCAAGATCCCTATAACTCTTTAAAAAAATTCGCTTAATACATTTTTTAGTGCCTATTATACCTAAAAATATGATTTGGTGCATAAATAATTTTTTTTATATATAAAAATATGTGTTTAACGTTTTTTACATTATAATTTTAAGTGTCTATCATTATATTTTTTTATTTTTTTAATAATAAAAAAATATTTAAAATCAACCCCGCGTCGTCCCTCCACCTTCGACGGTGAAGGGTCACCACTGGACGAATTTTGTTCGGAGTAGGATGAGGAACTTAATGGTGGTAACCATGTAACGTACGGACGATTGTAGCCGTCGAAATCGCCAAAAAACAACAACGAAAAACCTAGAAATCCGACGACACTTCGCGGTGTTTTTCATTACGATTGACAGTTTCACGGTGGGTGGGGGATAGGTTTTGTCCAAGACAGCAAGGCGGTTTTGATGATGTCAACAGTGACGACCACATACCAACGATAACCGATCGGCAATGAAAGATATAAATTTTGAGATTTTTTTTGGGGGGGTTTCAATAAAAATTATAATATTATTTTTTAAATAAAATAAATTTTGAAATTTTATATACGTGACACATATCAATAACGGTAAAATTTAATGATTGTTGCGGTCTATATACCTAAAAGTATAACGATAAAAATGTTAGTCACCTATTTTTAGTGAAAAAATTTTTATACACTAAATCGTATTTTAAGGTATATTTTAGGCACTAAAATGTGTATTAAGTCTTTAATTTTTTTGTAGAGTACACTAAATATCATTGAAATATACTGAAATTACTATTTAATTAATAAACTTTCAAAATTTATAAAATAATCTTAAAATATATCAAATAGTCACTAAAATATTATAATAATTGTAACATTTTAATAAATACTAATTTTCTTTTTATATTAATTTGATAAAATTTAACGATTATTTTATAATAATTTGATAGATTTAATAATTGTTTTATAATAATTTTAATAATTTTAATTACTATTTTATAATTTAGAAAATTCAATGGTCAAAACAATTAATTGAGGATGGTTTAGTGATATTTTGTAATTTTTGTCTTTTAAACTAAAACTTTCGGATCTCCGCCACATCACTGCCAGAGGGTCGTACCTGTCAACTAAAACAGCATTTCCGGCACACACGACTTCACTTTCGATTTCTTTGTAGTCTTGAAACTAGGGCACCCTCATTTCTATACAGCTCCCGATTCAAGTAAACGACGTTACGCAGCTTTTCTGGTTTGCTAATTTTAATTGCTTGTTTAATCTCTTTGCGAAATTGTTTACTCGGGTTTTTTTTCCTTTCTTAGTGAATTAGATATTTTGATGGATTGTTTCTCTTTTTTATTTTACCTTTAGGGCACTTTAATGTTGAACAATGTTCCTGAAGAAATTGTCTTGAACTGTGATGCTGTTCCGGTTGACATAGAAAACGAGAGAAATGATGTTAATGTCGGGGAGCCTGCCTCTGGGGCGGCCACCACTTGTTTAACCCAAACTTTAACTGAAGGAGTGGTTGATGGAAGGGTTAGGGAATTTGGGAAGGATATTGTGTTGACTGATGGGGTTGATGAGTTTGGGAAAGAAAGCAAAATTGAGAGTGTGAAAAGTAAAGGATGATTTGGAAGCTGATATTGGGTCTTGTGGTGAAGAGTTCGATGACAGAGGTAGTGCTGGGTTGTGTTCGGCTGGGATTTCTTTGTTGGAGGTTCATGGAGGATTGAGCGGCAAGAAATTAGTGGAAGCTGAGCAAATGGCTGTCGGGTCTTCTGGGGGGGTAACCAAAGACCTTAATGTTAACGCCTCTCCTTGCGAGGACTCATTGATAGAGGGGACTAGTGTCCGCTCGAACTCAGTTTCTGATAAGATTTTTCAATCTGGTGATGGGAAGCCTCTTTCTTCAGCTGATCAAAACTCTTTGCCTTGTGATGACCAGAAAATGAGTTCAAAGGAAGGATCTTCCGATGGATTAGAAAGTTTTGATGTGGAAATTGGAACACCCGATGATACCAAAAAAAATCAAACTACCGTGATCCAAGGTGAAAGGGATTTGCAGAATGCAGAAAACTTGAATCAATCTACAAGCTCCTCTGAGGATGGATCATCTGATGTCAATGTAAAATCTGAATTTTGCGTCTCTGATTTAGTCTCGGGTAAAGTACAGAGTCATCCATGGTGGCCGGGTCAGATATTTGATAGTTCAGCTGCTACAGTGAAGGCAAAGAAGTATTTGAAAAAGGAAAGTTATTTGATTGCATACTATGGTGATCAGACATTTGCTTGAAATGAGGCATCTTGGATCAAGCCCTTTAGGTCGCATTTTTCACATATGGAAAAGCAGAACAATATGAAAGAGTTTCACCATGCTGTGGATTGCGCTTTGGATGAGGTTTCTAGACGGGTAGAGTTTGGTCTGGTCTGTTCATGCATTTCCAAGGAAGCTTATTCCCAGATTAAAACTGAGAATTGTTAATGCTGGGATCCGGGAGGAATCTAGCAGTCGAGATGGTGGGGATAGGTTTTCAAGTGCTTCTTCCGTTGACCCCTTGGAACTTTTTGAAAATATGAAAACATTGGCTCTTTCACCTTCTTATACCGACATTGATAGACTGCAATTCACAATATCACAGGCACAATTGTTAGCATTCCATCGCTGGAAGGGTTACTCTAAGCTACCCGAGTTTCAAAATCTTTGTGGATTGTTGGAGACTGATGCTGAAATCTTTCTGTCCGAGGAAGTGAAGGAATATAGCAAGCTGATTGAAAATGTTCCTAGTGTCAAAGTTGACAAAAGGGTGTACTCTGAAGAAGAGAAGCCAGAGAACCACGATGGCTCTTCTTGTAAACAAAAGAAAAACCATGCAGTTTCTGGGGAAAAAGAAGAAGAGAAAAGTTGTCAGAGTTTATAGCCGAAAGGCGCTTGAGTTTGCAAAATGTTAAAAGGAAATTGAATAAAAAAGGCGATGATATGTTAATGCCTTCATCCCCTGTTAAAAAGCTAAAGGCTGTTGACCCTGTGCGTGATGACATGGCAGTGAAACAGAACAAGAGTAATGTTCCAGCAGCGTCTGTTGATGAGCCTCCACAGTCTAAGCAAACTTTCAGAGTTGGAGCTAGCATTCTTAGGGTTGCAATTCAACTGAATTGTTAAATCTTTTCGTCGCCATTACTAAAGCATTCGGTTGGGAAATCTCCAAAGGCTGCAGTTGATAATAAAAGTAGAGGAAAATCTTCTTCTGCTAAATTAAGAGGAAAGAAGGTTTCTCAAACAGGTATTTCCTCTCCTGATGATATGCTCTAACAGCTTCGCTTGGCTGCCACAGATCCCTTGAAAGGGTACAATTTCTTATCCTCCATAGTTTTTTTCTTTACTGAGTTGAGGAATTCACTTGCTATGGATCTTAACAACTCTGAAATGTCTGAACAATCTTTGGAACAAGGAACTGATGCCATAATGGAGGAGAAATCAACCAAATTCACCTCAATCAAAGACTCGTCTTCTTCTGAAAGGATAATCCAACGCCTTCCTGAAGAGCTGTTAACAGTTGACAAGAAGGACCAAACCACAGAGAAGGGTCTTTTGGTTGTTGAATCACAGTTAGGTGCTAAAGCATCTGCCAATGTGAATTCTGAACATAAACATGCGGCCGTAGATGAAAATCTTGGAATGGAAGCTGAGAAGCAGATAGCAGAGGATCAATCTCCAACTTCTCTGATTCTGAAATTTTCAGACATAGATTCATCTCCATCAGTGGAAGAACTGAATAAGGTATTTAGCCTCTATGGTCCTTTGGTTACACAAGGGACTGAAGTGTTCAAAAAGAGCATCCAGGCCAAGGTAGTTTTTAAAAGACGAACAGATGCAGGAACAGCTTTCAGCAGTTTTGGAAAATACAGCATATTCAGACCATCACTCGATAGTTACCGCCTCAAGCGATTGGCTTCTGCACCAACTAAAGCTTTGCAAGGTGGTCGTAAGAAGAGGAAAGTGTTGGATGAAACATGTGGAGATTAAAACGCTACTTTTGATGCCCAGAGGTTAGGTTAGGTATTCACAGAGATATGTTTGAACTTGTAAATGCTTTTGTTTTATGAGGTTATTATACATGCAGGTTGTATTAGGTGAAAATGAAGGGGGTCAAACAGTGGGCATAGCTATCAAATTCCTAGTGAAAGTGGGTTAATTTATATGACTGACTGTGCACTTTCCTCATTTTTATTTGCAGATTCAAGTTTCGATAGTTATACATTCTTCTTTTCAGATTTGGAACGAGATTAGTCAGCTCAACCCACCATGAAATAACTTCAGCTGTATAAAGCCCAATCCTTTGTGAAATTAATCAAACTTTTTACACTCTTTAATCAAATTATTGTCTCTTGAAACTTCAAGAGCTTTTGAAAATACGAAACAAAAACATGGCGAATTTCGGTATATAATTTTGAGGGGGTCAACTGCTAAATCTATATATAATTTTGGCACATAGAAGAAGTATAAACCCCAAAAAAACGTATAAAAGAAAGAGAAATCTTTAACTTATAATTTCTTGGAAAAATAAAAATATCATAAGAAAATTAAAACGTATTGTCACCATAACACTGTTATCGGGAATAAGTTTGAACATTGCTTAGAATTGGTCGATGCATTGCTGAAGATTATTCTTTAGAGGGGTGTTTTGGAAGAGGTGGAGAATCTGTTTGACGAGAAATCGTGTTAAGGTGGAGATTGTTAGAGTTGTGATCTAATTTCTTTTTGGATCAGGCCATGAATTTATTGTAGTTCGGATCAATTTAAATCCGTTTGTTACTATAATTCTTCTTCCGTTCCGTCTTTATGTTTATCAAAATAAATAAATTCAATTAGAATAAAGTTTCTTCCTATACAAGTTTCCTTTTGTTTTATATCCATATAAGTAGGAAGTAGGGAATAGAGTTTTTTATACGAGAGTGTAAACAGTTGTAAAAAAACCTCGTTTTTAGTGAAATTTTCTTCTACTCTACCAATAGTTTTTATCTTTTGAATTTTTCACATAAATCTTAATGTTCTTTGTTTTTCTTTTAGATCGTGATTGTTTAATTGTCATTAATTGTTTCAATAATTACAACAAAAACTTTAAAGAATATCAGAACAAATTCAATACGGTCATTAGAAATTCAAAATATTCATCATTTAACTTTGTTACAGGTTACATTGGAGGGTGAGAGTGTAAGTAATGAGAAATATGAAGGATTTTATTAAAATTTTATTATTTGCAATTTTTTAAAAATATAATTTTAAAAATAAATTATAAATTTTCATATGTTTTTTTAAAAATATTATGATTTATAAAAAATAAATTACTTTTAAAATATTAAAAAAAGTATTAAAATAAAATTTTAATTATAATTGATGGACCAAATAAAATTAAAAGCTAAAGATGTTACTATCAACTATTGGATTGATTTAATATCAAATTAGGTTAATCTTTTAATAAAATGGAGTCTTCTTGTCATCGAATTAGTTTGAAATGGAGTTGAAGTGGACAATGAGGAACCGAATATAGTTAGTAGGGATTTAATTGATAAAATATTAAAATGTTAAAGGTTGATTTTTAAAAATTAGGATCATATTAAAATAAAATGTAAAAATTAAAGGTTAAATCTAATATTTTATATATTTTATCGACATCATTTATAATTAATTTTTAAATAAAAATGATCAATTTTTTTAAGTTACGTGATTATTTTATAATTTTTTATAAAAATTAAAAAAGATATTGCGTACATAATTTTAGGGGTAAGCAAAACTTGATTCGAAAAATTGATTTTTTTTATTTCGAGTCAGCCCAAATTATCGATTTAATTTTCGAGTTCGAGTTGAGTTGAAATTTGTAAATTTTGAGTTACTTGAAAAATAAAAAAATTGGCTGACTATTTTGATAGTTTTGCGATTTAGTTTTTAATTTCCTTATTCTTTCAATTCTTCTTTCATTTTAAGTTCATTTTTCACCAAATTTAAACCAAATGCTTCTAAACCATAGTAGAATACCTATGTAATTTCAATTCCTCTTTTTTAATAATAATTTTTAATTTTTCAATTTAGTCCCTCAACTTTTCATGATTTTCTTATTTCTTCAATTCATTTTTCATTTTAAGTTCATTTTTATCAAATTTGAACTACATGCTCCTATTGACTATAGTTTTTTTTCAAATTTTTTCTTCCCATCAATTTTTTGACTCTTTTATACTCTTATCAATATTTTACCCTCGAAATATATTCTTGCAATAAACTATTGTAAATATATTTTATAATTTTAGATTGTATTTAATATATTAAATAACATTATAATATGAAAATAATATAATATTATGGTCAGAGAAAATCGAAAAATTAAAATCAATCCTTATAATAATACTATAAATAATTATAATAAAATTTGTATAAAAACTCGAATAACTCGACTCGACTTAAAAAATTGCAAGTTAAGTTCGAGTCACAAAATATGACTCGTCAACTCAAATAACTCAAAAATTTTTTACTCGACTTGACTCGATCGAATGCTCACCTTTACACATCTCATCCTACGTTTGTCCATCTAATTCAACAACGTAAACACAAAAATATAATTTGTTATTACTTGAACCCAGATCACAAATTAAAAACGAACATCTTGATTCAATTTTCAGCTATTTAGATCTCAACCAAGATCTAAATAGTGGTCTGATCCGTAATAGTGTTCATTATATATCAATAGCGGTGACATCCGAAATTGTTATTATATGATCGTGATACGTATAATCACTGTAAAAATATATATTATGTCTGTAATCGCGATAAACCTAAAATAATCAAAAACGTGATCGTACTCACAATCACAATTTAAATATCTTATCCCAATGTTTACGCAGAAGAAAAAAATATAAGAATTTTATCTTAATGCACAAAATAAAAGGATCTGGACCCTCCAGCAAATCAAAATGTCATTATCCGTTGGATGATATCTGAGTGGGTGTAACGAACGAGTAACCGAATCGTAATCCCAAAAATAGGCAAGAAAACAAAACGGAAAATCCAATGTCTAAATCACCTGATCACCCCCACTATAACGGTCCCTTTTTTCGCCTCGGAATTATTTTTTCTTTTCATTTCCTTTTATTTAATTTCTTCTTCAAATTCAAACACATTTCACTTCTCTTTTTGTTTTTCTCAATTCAATTCAACTATTTTACATAACAAACACATTTAGCTTCATTCCCCCTCCCCCGATTTGGTGTTATTTTGGGTCCTAAATGGATGATTTCGGGATGCCAAGCGATTTCGATTTCAAGGGGCTGAGCCTCATCGACGTCTCTTCCGAAGATGACTGCCTCATCGGTTTTCCTTTCTTCGATTCTATAAGCCCTCATTCTTCAGGTTTCTCATTATTTTATGATTCCATTCACATTTCATCGGAAAAGTACACTGTTCGTTGTTCTAATAATCATGTTTTAGAATTACAGTGATCGCAGGTTTCTTCCTTCAATTTACGAATAATTAGCTCCAGAAAATCATTGATGTTAAGCTCATTTTCATGTTCCGTTGGCTTCTCTAACTGTTCTTTTATACCAATTGTTTCCAATAATGCTTCAAATTAAACAATTTGATCATTTTTATTTTTATTTTCTGAAAGCAATTTCTCATTGGAATTTGCTGTTTTTTCGCAAATTTCTCATTAACATACATAATACGGGGACTATTTTTCGAATTTCAACTAACAAAAGATGATAATCCTCGTTTGTTTTTGCATGTTAAATATGAAAATCCCGTTTTGTTGTTGCAAAACCTTTTTTGTCCTGTCTCTTAACAAATTGGATTTTGTGTGCTGTTCAGGGAAGGGAACTGAAAACAAAACTACTAGGTTTAGTTTGGATCCCGGCAATGTAGAAATCTCATCAGGCTTTCTTGAAGAAGCTGGAGAGTTAGAGGAACCACCAGGTTCTTTGGAACATGACAAGAGAAAAAATAGAAAAAATAATTTACGCAAAAATTTTACATGGGATAACGCTTTCTTTGCTAGTGCAGGTACAATGCTATCAATTTTATATACACTTAGCAAGTTATGGTTTCAAATTATTTGTTTTGATATGTTTTTGCATGATGTTTTTAGATTTTTTTTCTATGTATTTTCTATTGAAAATCCATTTTCGTTCTCCTAGAATTTTATAAATCCATCATTTTCTAAAATTTTAGAGGCTCTCCCCGTACCATAAAATTTTCGTTCCTGTTTTTAGGTTTTCTCGAGTCAGAGGACTGGTCTAGCATGGTAGGAGGCAATGAGAATGGTGAAATACATATATTGCCTGGGATTCAAGAGGACGTAAACGGATATTTTGAATCATTAATGACTTTGGAATTGTTGGATGGTGAAACTCTGACATTGGAAGATCCCGGAGCTGATTTGTTTGAGGATATAAGAGCTTCAATCCAGGAATTTAGCAAAACTCCCAACACTGCAAATTCTAGTGTCAGAAAGGTATTAACACTCAAAATAAGTAAATCGACAAATGTCTGCCACTAGAAATTCATTACTGGTAACTTTGTTGTGTTTGTCTGCTGACATATTTTCTCGAGTTATTTCTGTTGAAGCACAAAGCGGCCCCAAAAAAGCTAAACATTGGTCTGCAAGAAGCTGGGAAAACATCAAAGCAGGTTTCTGTCTGACCGCAAAAATTAACTTTTCTAGTTGAGATAGAAATAATTTTATTGAACAGAATGTTCTAAATTCTAAGAGGTTAGGCTGGATTGTGTTGTTAGATTCACTGCAAAATCTTATTTGTTTTTTCCTCTAACTGGCCTGTATAGTCTGTTACTAGAAGTGGAGAACCAACTTCATCTCTTCATAACCTGCCAAAGGGACTAATAAGCCGGGTAGGTTCCATTCCCACTATACCAACCAGGTCCAGAAGGCTTTCCTTGGGTGATAAGATTGTTAAAATGGGAAAGGATGCAAGAAGTGTGACTGGTAATTCAAACAACTAAATGTTTAGATCAGCTTGGTCGAAGTAGGAGTTCTTGCCATGTTTTCTGTTTCATTAACACTGTTTATTTTAATTGTTAGGTAGAGGGACCACTTTGTCAAAGACTCCTGCTTTGGGCAGTTCAAGATTTATTGTGCCTAGGTCACTATCTTCCAAATCTTCTTGCTCGTCCCCAGCCTCCAGCGCAACGGAGCTGATAAATTATTGTACCTTGCTTGAAAGTTGTGCCAGTATTTTATCGGAGAGAATTGAAAAGCCTTCATTGAATTCGATTAAACAAAAAAATGACCCCAGAAAAGTTCACCCTTCCTCTGGCTACAGTATCAGCAAGCCCTACAAAAATGTACCGAAAGGTAAAAATCAAGCAGGCAGCTCGAAGCTCTCTTCCAGTATATCTCCTGCTAACTCTACCACTGTAGAGTCCTCAGAGTCCGTAGCATCAATCTCTGCTGCTAATCAAAGGTCTAACAGCGTAAAAGCTAGCATGGTACTGGCTTCCACAAGGGACTCGCTACAAATTGTGATGCCTACCAAGATCTGGATTCTAAGAACCATCCTATAGGCCAGTGTTCAGTGGAAGCTGGTGTTGAGGTTACTGGTGTGCTTGATGGAAGTGTAAAAAAAGTTTCAGCAGAAACTAGTGGTCCCCTGCATTCTGCTTCGATGAAACTCTCAGGCCTTCGATTGTCATCACCAAAAACTGGCTTTGATGGGGTTAATCCTTATTTTCATATAATTGCTGTCTTTAACCTTTTTTAAGAATAAGCAAACAGAGATTTCCATATGAGAACCTTCAGCAGGAAAGAAGATAGAACCTGTCTAAGTCTATTCTATAATGAAAATCTAAATGAAAAAAGTAATTGCCTCCTTTTATTCTGTTTAGCTCAAATTTGCTTTGATGACGAATGCAGGTAAGATCATCAGGTCGCAGTACAAATATGAATATGTTGTCTTATTCCGGTGTACCTGGTGGCTCTCCTAAAAGTGGAGCAAAATGCACCAGTCCTACTGGAAGCTCAAATAGTGCAAAGATAGGAAAGCTTCAACGTGTTCGAACCTTTACTGCTATCCAGAGCCCCGACTTTGATGTTAAGCAAACTTCCTCCCTTGTAAGATCTATACCTTCCTTGTCTAATCAAAAGCCTTCAAATGCTGCAACAAAGGTATTGAGTGCTCCAAGAAACAACCCCAAAAGCAGCACTGTCACATTTCCAACACTTCAGAATAAATCATCTCCTAGAGCTTTTAGAGAAAGTGACTTAGAGGACCAGGGCGTGGGTGGTCGCATAAAGGATACCAAGATTGTTCCTCTTGATGGAGTACTTCAAACTGCTGATAATTTAACTTCCATGACCATGGAAAAAGCTGCTGAAAAAGGGTCAGACAGTGGACCATACTGTAAGACTCGTACTCTTTCCCTTCATAACACCAACCAGGAAGAGGCTCCTGTCAAAAACAGTGGCATTATGGAAGTGGATATAAATTCAGACACTCATAAAGAATGCATTTCTGATTATCATTTTGCTCATGGCCAAAAGGAGCTTATGAATAGTTTGTCAAACCCCACTGCGTGCTGCCCAGTGTCATCTGAAATTACTTATGGCTTGAGGAAACCTTTCTCGGTCAAGGATTCGTTTTACAATATTGATGCACCACTTGAAGGTTTATCAGGAACAGCACCGGTGGTAGACAAGACAACCGTATTACAGATCCCGGAGAGCGCTGTGCCTGAGAACAGCTAAGTGGAAAAATCTTGTGCAGGTTTTTCAAGGTACCTTGGTATGGATCTCTCCCAATTTTTCTTGTTGGGAAGTTTGTAGACAAAAAGTGTTGTAGATTCTATGTTACACCCTTGTAGGCTCATCAGAATTTTATACTCTTATCCATCAATGAGGGTTCCGGACTCGAATTACACCATGCTGGAATCCGAGTTTCTAAGTTTGAGTAGGTAGTGTCTTGCGGAATGCGTCTCATAGTTTTTTTTTTTCTCTTTCTTTATTCTTTTATTAAGTTTGGCTCATGAATTATAGATTGGTGCCCAAATCCTGAAAATGCACTACAAGCAAATTTGTATTTTATAGTACATTTTATGCCAAGTTTGCATAACATGATTTTATGTATATATATATATATATATAAAGTTTAAATATTTGTAATTTAATAACTTAACTTTAAAGATCGATTTTTTCCGTCACACCCCTGTTATCTCCCTAACAAAATATTTTGGTGACATGTTATTTTTTTTATTAATTTCTGAGTTGCCACGTATACTCTTACTAATATTTTAGTAATATTATTATTTGAATGTTTTCTCATTAAATTAGACATTTCATTGGCCACCCTCTCTCGACAGTAACCTCTATCAATGTTTCTCCGCCAATAACACCAAAATAAATCTCTCAAACTCAAAACCAACATCCCTAAATCAATAACAACTCAATTGAACCTCACCATCACCGGATATCATTTCACTCTTCTCACTCTCTCGATCACCTCTAATTGACCATGATTGAACCCCTCACATGTCTGAGAACCATTTCAATCCTTCGCTGTCAAACCAAACACAACCCCCAACATTATCTTACCACCGTTAACCGTTATAAAACTCAATATCCATGAACTAATACATGTTGACTAAACTAAGACCCCACAAATCATGAATCAAATATAATATCATAGTCATTAACGACAATGAAAGAAAAAAGAATATTCTATTTTATTCACCGGTTAATCAATATTTTGTGATAAAAGGGTGAAATTTTCATAGTCAAAGAAAAAAAAGGAAAAATAAAAAAAAAAGAGTACCACCGATCATGTTTTGGATTCATAGAGCTCCGACAAATTACACAACAAATCGAGTGGCGAAAAGATTAGCAACAATGAAAAGACTACTATATATTAATTTGACGTTGAAATAATAGTGTAGGAAAATTGTAACCCCCAGACCGATGGGGGTAGCCCGATCCGATCCGGGAAGTCACATTAGGGCCACCGGAGCGACCCACTATAAAAATAGCGGAAAATTAAAAACTTTTTATCAGAACATGTAAACTTATAAAAATCAGTTTTCACTATTTAAAAATAAAACAGATTTCCAAACTCGTATATAAATCAAAATACAATTACATGCCCCCTAATCACATGTACCATACTCTGCAACAACGCCGAACGAACTCCCTTACTGAAGTCAATAGATGCACTGGTACAATTCTTTTAACCTGAAAAGGTGAGTAATAGAGTGAGCTTTGGAAAGCTCAGTAATACAGAACTACCAGAAGATGCTGATGAACATGCAGATACAGATAAACGTATTTTTCCTTATTGATTCCGATATTCACAGATTTCTTTGGCTGAGCTGAGGTTCATTGATATCGCAGGTAGTGACAGATAATATTCATTTCAGATAGAAATATTTCGGATGTCTAGGTTCAGGAGATCAGAACAGGTTTTCTAGTGTGTTCCCAAAAACTATGTAACTTTTCAGATCTTTTTAAAACACATATATATATACCCCCATCCGTCACGAACAAAATGTATAGGTTCCCCAGAACCATACAACCCCGTCACGAACAGTAAGGCCCTGAGCACAAAGCCGAGGAGCCTCCAAGTAATCTTCCTCCAACATTACCCCCCCAGTAAAACATGTTCCGTCCATAAACGGATATATCAAAAATCAAAACATAATTCAAGTCAAGTATCATATCAGAATCCATATCATGTATCAGATTAGAATCCATGTCAATATCAGATCAGAATCCAGGTCAAGTATCATAACAGAATTCAAATTTGAAATCAGATAAAATATTCATGTAATTAGGGAACACACCAGAGTTTACAGGTATTATTTAGAGGTACTGTATCAGGCAGAGAAACACAATTCTTCAGTATGTCGATAGAATGTTGGAATTTAGAATCACTATTGGAAGAGTTCATTAACTGACAGAATCATCAGTTATTCAGAATGTGAATTATCAAGATATTATTTTATTCGAACAGTTTTCAGAAGCTGTACGTAATTAGAAGGGTATTCAGAATCCTTTACATCCATGTCAATTGATTGGATAATCGAACAACTTGAGAACGAAGATTCAGAACCTCAACAATCTATGTTGACTGATCAGTTCATTTTCCTTCTAGGGTATTTACTCTTTAATACACAAATTCTTGTCCGCAGACCATTTTCGGAATCATCGCTGAATAAATCTTCCAATGTTTTTATTTCATTTCCACGCTTCCACAATATCATAAAATGATGACGTACTTGATTAATTTGTCATAACCCATTGTAATTGTACACTACGTAAACTCATCAGAATTTCCAGACTTATCCAAATCACTTATTAAATCCTCAGTCATTGAGGTTACCTAGTTCATTTAGCAGTCATGTCCATTCCATTACTTCAGGATTTTCCAGAGTAATTCAAACGTTCCTGAATTTCAGATACATGTTGTACTTCCATTCCATTCAATTTGGTCTTCGTGGTTGATTTTGTCGAACAAACATCCAATTCTTAGTACTGAATACGATCTAGAGCTGAGCTGAATACTTCCAAAATTTATCATCGAGCCAAACTTGAGAAGACGAACACATGTTCTAGTAATATCTATGTCATTCAGGTATTGACATAGCTTTAGGGTTGATCTATTCACTTAAATTGTTTTCCATTACCTTTAAAGGTAGTTCAATACCTATGCTTACTTGGATTCCTTAATTAATCCAAGACATTTACTTAATTTAGGCCATAAGGGTATTTTGGTAATTTTGATGTTCAGTTTTATTCCATTCATTTCAGAACTCGAGGATATTCAATAATTCCTAAGCTTGGTGATATTCTTGGGTCATTTCCATTACAGGGGTATTTTGGTCATTTTACAGATCTACGGTATTTCAATCTTTCCTTCCATCCGATCTTATTATTTAATTCAATCTTATCATTTACTTCAGTCCTTTCGAACAATTCTGACAACAGAATACCCCCGATAAATTACTCTTCCAGTATTTACTCATTATTCGAATATTTTCAGGTCAAGTGCCTTCTCAGATTTTACAAACGGAATATCAGGAATTTTCCTGCACTAAGTCAGGATCTTAACAATTAAATCCGCACTTAATCGAGTTAAGTACGAATCCTCTAAGTATTTTCTCATTCAGAGTCAACTAAGACTATTCTACCTCTTAAGGGTATTTCCGTAATTTCTTAACAAGATAATTTCGATATTAGCTCTTAACGAAATAATATAATTTCCAAATAAAACCAACATTTCTTATGCACATCAATATTTTTATCAGATCAATATGTCTATAAAATCCTCTTATCTAACTTTCATATTCAAATCTTGTCTTTTATAACACAAGGGTATTTCGTAATTTTACCCTACCGGACTATTCTCATAATTTCTCATCCAAATACCTTTAACATTTAACCTTTGATGAAATAAATTGTAATTTACAAATCCATGTCTGATTTCTTTATCACTATTCACAAACTTGTAATTTAATTCTAACAATCTTTCAATCTCTTATATTAGACATTCGATCTGTATTCAGTTACAGAATTTCTACCACATTCATATCGAGTGAATAAATTATTCAAACTCCACAAAAGTGACCAACATTATCTTATTCATGCATTTACCAATATCAACATGTTCCATAAAGCATAAAGAGGTAGTAAAGTATTACCTCGATTTCCGTGCAATACTGATCGACCATAAAAATTCCATTCGAACACCTTTGATCTTTAATTCAACTTCCAATATTTCCTCGGATCCATATAAACAGAAATTATATCAGAAAAGGAGCTTAATTACGATAAACGGATCGAATCGGGTGATAAATCAGTGAAAGACGGCTTACCGGGTTCGAATTTGGCGAAACAGACTTCGGATTCGGATTCAGGACGTCGAAAGCATAAAATATGACTTTTCGGAAATTTGGAATTTTCGGTCAAAATCAAAGTCAACGGGTTTGACCGGAAATTTCGAGGCCTTCGGGTTCGAATTTCGAAAAACGGACAGCGGAATCAGATTTGGAACGTCGAAAAATGTCAGGATAGGTATACTCGGTCGAAGTCAAAGGTCGTTTAATGCCCGATCAAAGCCGGTCAAAGTTTTGGTCAACAGTGGTCAACGTCGGTCAACAGTCAACGGTCAACGGGTCGGGTCGGGTCAATGGGTTGGGTAAACGGGTCGGGTCGGGTCAACGGGTCGGGTCGGGTTGTGACCGGTCAAACCGGTCAATTATTGACGAAAACCGGTCAAAACCGGTCATTTAGACTATCCCCACTCGCAGTGGCGGCGCGTGGGGTGCGTGGGCACTGTTCCGGCAGCGTTAAATTCACAGAAAAATTTCTAAAAATTATTTTGAGCGATTTCGAGATACTTACAAAGCTCGGTTCACAATTTTGAACGGCGGAGAGCTCGATTTCAACGAATCGGAAACTTTGACCGCTTCACCTCCTCACGCGTCGCCGTGGACGGAGACCAAGGATGACACCGGCAAACTCGAAACGATGCAACGAACACGATGGTGCGGGAGGTGTCGTAAACGGATGATCCGATCGTCGTGAATCGATGAAAAACCAACTAAAACCGAGTTATTACCGACGATACTTCCGACTGAAATTCACGACGAACGGTGATGATTCACGACGAAAGGTTTGAGGGGTTTTGTTCCTCGGTTGACAACGAACACGATGGTGGTTTTGGCTCGTCGTTTGGAGGTCGGACGACGAGTAGATCGGAGTTCGAAGTAGGGAGAACGGGAGAGGAAAACTGGAAAATTTTCCAGAAACATACGGGAGTCTGGGGTTTATAACATCTCATAATTAAAAATGGCTAAACCAAGAGTTTAGCCACTGAACTTCCTGCACTTCTTAAAACGGTATGCCATCTTTGAAATCTTACAATTTAATCCCCAAATTTCTTCCAAATACCAATTAAATTCACCATTTTATAATTTCTTAAATTTAGCCCCTAAATTGGGGTGTTACAAAAATGATCAGAAACAAAGAAAACCAAAGAGTTTCATCCTAGATCCGTCAAAATTTTTTTAATGAAAATGACGTCAGATTCTTGTTCGAGATATAAAAGAGTATGTAAGGGAAAAAAAGGTTTTAACAATTACCATCAATGACTAACCCGAAAAATGACGTAATGATCGACGGTGCCAATCGATCAGATTTTTAAATATATATATATATATATGAAAATGATTTATTTTTAAAATTTAAAATTATATTTTTTTGAAATTTTTTCCTTCATCAAAAATTTTTTATAACCAAATATTTATTAATCGTGGTTGTATTTGTAAAACTAAAATTTATAATTTTTGAGATCTAAAAAATTGAATTTTCAAATATTGTAATTCTTTTTTATCAAACGATGTGATTTAAGCGCTTGACTTTTGTTTAAGAAGTTAAACCCAATTTTAAAAAATACATTCAAAAAAATTATAGTATCAATTTAATAAGAAAAATATATCCAAACTTAAATAAAAGTAATCGAAACAATCTTTAACTTTTAATAATGTATCAAGTAATTTATATAGTACAAATTCAATATTTATAATATGACACGTACTAAAAATAATATTTAATTTATTTATATCCATTTTGTTTTCAATTCAATGAACATAATAAAAATTATTTTAAATGAAATTAATAGTAAAATACATTTTTATTTACAATTAAAGAGTCAAATGAGATAATTTATTTTTATTTAGCATGTCACGTCACATCTTTAATGATAGATAATGACGTTGTGTATATTTATAACAAAATCTAAAGTTTAATATCTATTATATAATTTTTGAAAGTTTGGCATCTAAAAAGTTCATTTTTGATATAATTCAATGGTGAATATCAATATTTGACATAAATTTTAAATTTTTTCACATAATTGGACTCAAATTTGGGTCTTAAAGTTCTCAGACCTCAATCTTATTGTTAAGTCAATGTCTTATTAATAATTTGATATATTTTAATAAACTGATTAATTATTTTTTAAATTATTATATTATTTCCAACATTTGATTGCTTTAAATTGATAATTTTTAATAAAAATATTAATTTCATTTGCAGTATTTGCTACCAATAATATCTAACAAAGACAATCTATAATTTTAGTGTGTATGCATAAATTTCGAAGATGATATCTAATACAATTGTGATTTTTGGGAAAGATTTGTTTACTAATTTAAGCACGTAATGGGTTTCTTAAATATCAGGGGCAGTTTGATTTTCTTCTCATCATGCCAATCTCTTCAATATCTCCGTTTTCTCTTTCTCTGCAACTCAAAGCATATGGATAAAGAGCAAGAAGCGATGCAATTCGTTGGGTGCTTTGGCATCTTCGATGAATCCTACAAAGTCATCATTGCATGGAGAAAAATCTTCGGCAAGATCACTTTATCTTTAATCCTTCCTTTTTCATTCATCTACCTTGTTCACATGGAAGTATTGGATCTCTTCTTCAGGAAAATCATGTACAACGAAATAGAACTCTACCGTACTCAATGGGGCACTCCCAAATATGAGAAATTAGCCGACCTTATCTCCGATGAGTGGGCTTACTTTTGGCTTTTCAAAGCTGCCTACTTCACTCTCTATTTCATCCTTTCGCTTCTTTCGACTGCTGCCGTCGTTTACACCGTCGCATGCATATATACAGATCGGGAACTCACCTTCAGCAAAGTCATCGGCGTCGTTCCCAAGGTCTGGAAGCGGCTGATGGTTACTTTCTTATGCATTTTAGTCGCCATATTTTTCTACCACCTTTTAACATGGGCCGTTTTGTTTGTTTTCGTCGTTTTAATCGGAGGAAGCGATTCGGGTTTGCCGGTGTCGATTATTTTAGCCGTTTTGTACTTACTGGGGCTTTTGTATTTGACCGTAATCTGGCACTTGGCTAGCGTCGTCTCCGTTTTAGAAGAGGCCTACGGTTTCAACGCGATGGTGAAGGGCAAAAACCTAATAAAGGGAATATATTGGTGGCGGTTTTCATTTTTCTGATACTGGGAATCGCCGCCTCCGCCCTCCAGTGTGCATTTCAGACGCTGGTGTTGCAGGGAAGTGACTCCGGCATGAGTACTAGGGTTGTTATGCGATGATTTGTTTGTTTGCATTCCATGTTGACTCTCTTTGATTAGTTATCCAGCCAGTGATTTACTTTGTCTGCAAATCTTACCACCATGAAACATCGATAGATCTGCCTTGTCGAACCACCTGGACGTTTACCTAGGAGTATGTTCCTTTAAAGGCCAAGGATGTCCAGTTAGAGCAATATCACGTTTGATAAATGGTTGAGTGCTTATAAATTGTAAAAGTTTGTCTTCAAATTTATAGCTGTAATTTTGACATGTGGTGTATTTTCACCTAATCCACATTGGTGATTATAATATGAAATCAATTTTAATTCATTCCATAACTCAAAAAATAATAACACCATCGTTACCATCATCAAATCTGCCTCCATTAACTTTTCCGAACTAAAATACCTTATCTTAAATACTAAATCAATTGACAACAAATACACCCTATAACACAGTTGCTTGAACTCGTAACCTTTAGAGATAACAACATTCTCTTTTAACACGGGGTCTACTTCATGGATTCTCAAATCAAAATATTTACAGAATTGAGAATATTTTTGGAAAATGATCAATCTAATATTTTAAAGGAAAGAAGCTGAATGTGTCAGCAGTTGCCGTAATAATGGCCATGAGTAGAAGTGTGCGTTGTTGCAGCATGGAATGTGATTATTTATATGTAATGAATCCTGTAGGGTAAAATGAATGATCTCAAGGAGAATTTTGTTGGTTGAAGGAAGTGATTGAGACATGGTGGTTGGATAAATCCTTGTGTCTAGTTACAGGTTCTCTTGTAGATATGCCTAACAATTAAAACAATAGCAGTTAAATCGTTGGGTAATCTCCTATTCTGGAACTGTTATAGCAATATAGCTTGGAACATATGTAATGTGGTAACACAAAACAAAGACTTTTTCCTTTTGGCCCTATGGCCGGCTTTTGCTTTTGTTTTTGGGCGGTTGTAGCCATCTGTCTTCCTGTTCTTTTTTATTTCTTCTTATGTCCGTATTGAGCATCTCCATAACACACAACTCTGTTTCTAATTCGTTCATTTGGTGGTTTAAGGCATTTAGATTATGATATCATCGGAGATAACCGAAGAGCAAGATGAAGAGAATCCTTATTCCATCAACTCGGAAGCTCAAAAACAAAGGATCAGATGGATAATCCAGCATCAGAAATCCCTGTATCGGTCTTCATCAGAATCGTCTTCGAGTTCCTCGGTTTCTTCTTCTCGACGAAGCAGCAGTTTACTAGAATTGATGAAAAGTGGAAGCACATCTTGAAGAGATTATCGAAATGGAACACACCAGTTTATTAACTCATTTCCAGGATTACAGTGGCTCACCAGTTCTAAAATCTATACCATTATGGGGAAGTGATACAGATGGTGAAGTAGAAGATCCATGGACATCAATTAAGCGGATTGGATCGTTAAATAACTTCGAAACCGGTAGCCTAACCGGTTTCGATTCGGATGATAGTTTTAAGGAGAAAGAATCTAGTAGATTCAACAATAGGAAAATAAGAAATAGTAAACAGAGATTGACCAGGAAAAAGTCATACAGGAAGCTGCCAGGATTTAGATTGAGACTGAGATTCAAAAGACTTAGGATTATGATTTGTGGTAGATTGTTCTAATTTCACTCCATTCACATTTGCAGTCAAAAAGCAATGATTTACAGATAAATTACATTTACAGTATATGTTTCGAATAAGCTGTATAGTTTCAAGAAGTGTATGCCTGTTTACATAGAACACAGTGCTCTGATATTATCTTCCCATAACACTTGCCTCTTCAATCATTAATTTGCTACTTTGCTTGTTCCATAGATGAACTCCATAACTCTTCTCATTTAGCTGATGCAGCTTAGCTTCGATCCATTTCGAATCAGTCTGGTTCTTCGGCATCTTAAACAGTTTCCCTATCTTAATCCAATCAACAGGATAAAAGGCCATAGGTGGCAAGATAGTGAAATTGTAACCCGGTCTGCCTTCAACTCTGTGAACTACCCTGGAAACCATATAGGGTCCATTATGTCCCCATTGTTACCATCAAATGTTAAAGCAAATTCCTCAATGAACTTGAAGAGTAGAGGATGGTTCATATCGAATACCAGCACAGCGTTGTTCAATCTCGTCCAGTTCTTCGACGTCGAATCGACGCTTTGAGCTCCTATAGTGTTCTTCAACGCTTTGAAACTCTTCACCACTATGAAATCGGTATCCAAGTAAACGCCTCCGTACTTGTACAAGACCGCAAGTCTCATTAAATTGGATAGATTCTGAGCCAGTGGGATCACACCGGATCCTTTTACCACTCTGGATGTTATCGAACCAAGCTTCGGCCGTGTGTTCTTGAGCAAAAACGGCAAGTCCGGTGTCACAGCCCGAACTTTGAAGCCTCGATCGAGTAGTGGTTTAAGGACCAAGTAACCCTGGGGAGAGTCCATGGTTCTCGATAGAATCATCAAGCAACCATTGGGATGGGATTTGAAAACACTTCCCACGGCTAAGATTTCTCTTCTACCAAAAGACTCTACACTTGAAATCCATGTCATGAAGAATTGCAGCTCGCAGTCGCGGTTAAAGAACTCCAGGACTCGACCGTGGAACTTCTCCGTCAACTCGTCTGACCAGAAAAATATCGGATTCCGGAGTTTTCTCCGGATTCTCCCTGAATTTGATCTTCACTATTAGCTTCAACAATCATATTCCTTTGTGGGAATAGTCAACGATATAGGAAGAACACCCGAATTCATTCTTCTCATAAACTTCTTATTCTGCATCAATTCGGAATCTTCTTTTCAGTGAAAGCATCCGATTGCAGCGACACGTTAGAGACCATACTGTACGCAACCTGAAGAACGAGAAGGGAGAACAAGATATAGAGATTATAGGCGATTTGACCCGGCTAACTAGCCGTACCAAAGATTTCATGATAAACTATTCTATAATTGGCATGGTGTTGAACTGCTGAAGCTTGAAGGGTTGAGTTTTGAGAAGCAAAACGAATTTAGAGCTGAAGAAATGAAGCTTTCGTGGCGGTCAGAGCAAAGAATGGTTTTAAAGTAATAAAACAGGGTCAGAAACACGTCCAAGGCCTTCTATCCAGTAACATATAAATATGAAAAACTACGAGTTTCCTTGGTTGGTGGGCTGGCTTTTGTTTTCCCTTTTGTCAAAATTTTATCATTAGCTATTATACTATATAAAAGTTATGAATTCAATCCATACATTTTAATTTGATTCACTTTACTTTTTATATATTTAAAATTTTAAATTTTGATTTTAACTCGAATAACATCGTAATTACATGACTAAATTAAAAAGAATTAAGATGATCAAACTGAAGAATAAAGTTTAAATGAATCAAATTGTATTCTTTATCATGCTTAATAAACCATCTTATAAATAAATCAAATTTTAAACAGAAAATATCAAGAAATTTTATTAAACATCACTGCTCACACAAAACAAGCATTTAAGAGGGTCAAGGTCGATTTAATCTTCTCCATCTTGTCAAATAATAATAAAGAATATTAAATGAGAAATATTAAAATACTACATCAACATCGCTTTTAATTTGTTAATGATGGGAAACTAAAAAATAAAAAATATAATGTTAAGTGTGATTTGAAAATAATAATAATAAATGACGAAAACAAAAATAAAACAATAGATGATGACTAAATAGATAATTATCTTTTTTAAGTATATGTGGAATTCATAATTTTGAACCATGAGTAGAAGGGGACTCTGAGCAAGTGTCTCTCCTACCCATACTCAACTACGGGTATGTCTATTGAATGACTTCAGTTGCGTCTGTAAAGTGAATACTTTGTCAATGAATAATAAAGATTTTAAATAGATTTTATATATTAATCACTTCTATTATTAAATAAAATAAAATTTAAATCTATAACTTGTGAAAAATGAAATGGTGAACATAATTCAGTTTAAAATTTCATGGTTATATTTTAATAGTGATTGAAATTTTAAATTTTAAAAAGGATAAGATTAAATCTGTAACTCTTTTATAGTATAGGAATATAGAAGAATTGACCTCTTGTTTTCTTTAAAATGATTTATTATTGGTCTACGGCTGTCGTGGTTATCCACCCGGGTTTGATTGAATATATTTTTCTAGTCATAATTGGCGAGTGTTTGAGCAGCCGCCGCCGCTGGGTTGATTCTTGGAACTTTCTGCATCAGTTAGGATGAATTGTTGTTATTTTTTAGATTTCGAGTTTGAGTATAGTAAATATTAAAGTATAAACATTAAATATCAATGGATTTAGAATAATTTTAAATAAATATTATCTTATTACCCGAAAACAGGTCAATTGCCACCATCGTTTTTCTTAAAAATCTTAAATTAATGTATATTTTTTATATTTTCATCGATAATATATTTTAATTTTTTTTTTTTAATTTTTATAAATAAATCCTTTTAAAAAATTTTGTGAATTCGTTTTTTTAACATTAAATCTTATATTCGTCATAACTGGTACATAGATGTTTGTTTTCATGTCCCTTTTAAAGCAAAATGGAAAATAAACGCTACAAGTGGATGAGGTTTTAAAGGAAGGAATGAGGCTATGGCTATAATCCTACGAAAAAGCCAATTATCATGTCATCACAAACTTTTAGTTTTAACCACATTTTGGGACCAAACAATTTGATTCCATCAAATATCCACAATCCAAAAACATAAATAAATGTTTCAAATAACTTTTTATAATATAAAGTTTTAATTATTAATTTTATTTTCTTTTGACGATATTAAATTCATTTGAAAAAAAATTGTGATAAACCATAATTGATTAAACTCAATAATGTTCTCCCTAAAAGCCTTAGGTTCGAGTAGTTGTGTTGTAAGTTGTATGTTATCAATAATTAAAAAAATTATAAACATAGGAAAACTCTCTTTCCCTCTTTTCTAACTTCCTCTCATCTACATTATTCATCTTTCTACTCTTGCCTTTTTTTAATAAATCACTTGCTAACGACTGTCTTTACACCTGTAACGACTCTCCACCCGAATAAGAAGGGGTGAACTACTAACTACTAATGCAATCTATTTATTCCCATAAAAAATATTGCAGTGAGTGTGAAGTATCCTATCAAAAAAAACTCAGTCACGATGAATCCCTTAAATCAGTCATTTATTGAACCTATCTAATCTGAAGAGTTGCATCAAAACACCAACGACCTAGCAAATGATAAATCCTTCTGACTTTTCGTAACACCTTTGATTACACTTGTAAGCATTTTGTCCAACCAAAATATCAGTAAAAATTTAATTTGATGAGCAAAACTCACAGACACAACCTCTAATCACTGGCATTGAGGAGGCCCACCAACAAGGACAGGTATTGCTTTCAATACTCAAATAGATGAAGCACTCCTCCTTAGTAACCTAAGATGCATAGAGGGAACGTCTTGACAACAGAAGCACGACACGCGAAGGGAGGAGGGTTTTGATACAATACTGTTTCTTCCCATACGATATTTTTTTACCATATATCAGATCAATTTTTAATTTATATGAATTGTTTTAATTAATAAACCATGTTGATCGATAATTAACTAATAATTTAAATTTTTAAAAAAATATTTTAGTCTAAAATAAACGTACAAATATTTTAAAATGTAAAAAATAAAATTATTATTTATATAATAGATAACGGTTATTATGATATTGTATCAAATATATATGATTTAATTGATTCTTTTGAGGTGAATAAAATTCGATTTGACTTGAAAATTTATTTTTTTAACTTTGAGTTATTTGAACCTAGTTATTCGATTCAACTTGAATTATCGAGTTGGTTTAAGTTCAACTCATGTTGAGATTTGAAATTTTTGAGTCACTCGGAAAACTAAAAAAATTGGTAGAGTATTTTTACAGTTTTGCGATTAATTTAGTCCCTAATTTCCTTATTCATTCAATTCATCATTCATTTTAAGTCCACTTTTTTATCAAATTTGTTCCACAATGTCCTAAACCATCGTAGAATACATACATACTTCCAATTTCACTTTTCAATAATTTTTTATATTTTTCAATTTAGTCCCTAGATTTAACATGATTTCCTTATTTATTCGATTCATCACTCATTTTAAGTCTGTTTTGACTAAATTTGAACCACATGCTCTCATACCACTATAGAATACGTATATAACTTTAATTCAGTTTTTACTAAAAATGTACTTTTTTTTATTTATCCTTAATTTTTTATTTTACTCAATTTAATCTTTTAACTTTAATTGTTTTCATATTCTTTCCCCATCAATTTATTGACTAGTTTATGGTTTCATCAATACTTTAGCCTTAAACATTATTCAAAATATATTATAAATATATTTTATAATTTTAAATTGTATTTAATTATTAAGTAACATTATAATGTAAAGAATATAGATATTTTATATGGTTAGAAAAGTCCTAAAATTTGAAGCAATCCGTACTTTTAATGTTATAAATAATTATACTTAAATTTGTATAAAAATTTAAACAATTCAACTCGATTCGACTTAAATTTTATAAATTCAACTCAATTTAAAAAAAATAAATTAATTTTGAGTTATAAAACTTGAATACTTCAAAATTTTTCTCACCCTATTCTCCCAAAAGTACATTTAAAGATTGAATGGATTGGGGACAGTGTTAAAAGCCGAAAGCTTTATCGGCTGAACCCTGAAACAAACAACTTTCCAAAAATGGAGCTGCTCCTGTAAGCTTTCATCATTAGTTGGAGATCCAAAATAGCTGTCGCTTTTTTCTATATGTATGGGGTAAGGGGAGGTAAGATAGTAGGCTACCCCCAACACCAGGTTGAGAGCAGCTTTCGTAAGAGACATCTGAATTATGAAATATCCTCCGTGGGACTCGATCCCACGACCTAAAGGTTAAAAACCTTGTACTCTACCAACTGAGCTGTATGATCATTTCTAGTTGGAGATCCAAAGTTACTAGTAAAACTATATAATAATGACGAGACATACTTATGTCACCGCCCATTTTCCAATCCAACGGTCTCGGATCAAAACACAGAGGCTTGAGATTCTGACAAAAAACTCGCTTTCAACTCTACTCTAACCTGATTAAGTGTCTAAACGCCACGTGGAAGATGATGCTATTAGTGTAGTACTATTTGCGGCACTGATTTCTATGAACCGCAACTACAGAATGCTTCTTGTGCAGAGATACATAGAGGGAGAGATACTGTTGGGAAAGATGAAAACTTTACCAAGTTCTTGTTCCAAGGCCACCATTGACAAGCATAAAGATGTAGGGTTTTCTTGTTCCTTCAAGGATCTTTCTTTTAATAGAGCTGAATTATGCTTATACCCTGCAAAAGATGTTAGAATCCGGTTCTTGCATTTGCTCTCTCTGCAACACAGCCGTCTTCAGCCTATTCTTTCATCTTCTTCTCCGTCACCAGACTCACCGGCATGTACCCTTTATCCCTGTTTTGTTTTTCCTCCTATCATTTATTGAAACTCATACAGCTTTTTTTATGTTTTTCTTTGTCTGGTTCTTGATTGGTTTTGCTTTCTGGAGACTGTAATTCTTGCTGTTGATTCTAAGCTCAGTTTCAAATGGAAATTTTCCTTTATGCAGGTGGGCTTGGAGAATATTGAAACTCAACCTGAACAAGAAAGTAAGATCTTTTTAGCCCTTTTAACTATTTCTTTCTCCCCCCCCCCTGAAATTCTGAGTCTCATCCCAAATCCTCTGGTGCACAGTTCCATCAAAGACTGTTAATGTAAAGTTCCAGTTGCATAAAGAGTGCTCCTTTGGAGAGCATTTTTTCATAGTAGGGGATCATCCTATGTTAGGGTTATGGGATCCTGAAAGTGCTCTACCACTGACTTGGTCAGAAGGACATGTTTGGACAGCAGAGCTGGTAGGGACGAACTTTATGCAGAATGTGAATTGTTTTTTCTTCTGAAACTTGCAAAGGCTATGTATTGATGAGATTTGTAATTTTGAACTTGCTCAGTACATGCCAGTTGGAGTATCTATCCAAAATTCCTTCTCAAAACATGCACCGGTAACCTTTTATGGCAACCGGACCCTGATCGGGTTTTCGAATCCCGTGAAACCGATAATACTATTATCGTTTGTGAGGACTGGGAAAAAGCTGAAAATCAGAAAGTCTTAGAGGAAGAGCCAATAGTTAACGAAGATGGACCTCTTCTTGATTCTGAGATGGCAATTGTTGTAGAAAACTTGACACCTCCAGAGGAAGAACTAATCCCCGAGGCAAATCCCAGCTCACCTGGAAAGGAGCAATTACAAGCATTGTCCAAGGAATCAGTCACCGGCGATGGTAATAGTTCACTAGAGAAGCCCTTGGCTATCGTTGCAGAGAATATTAGTTACCCAACAGAATACTTTATAGCAAATGCAGATAATGGAGTGCTTGGTTCGAATAAACCTAACTACCCCTATGATGAGGCTTTGGATGTTTCGAATATGAATGCTTTGGTAGCAGAAGACCTTGGAGATAATGAAAGAGTAGAAACTGCCGATGCCAAGGGAAATTTAGTAGTAGCATATGAAGGTAAACCTATCCTAGCGCCTGGCTTGAGTCCAGTAGAAACAATGTCAGCTGAGGAATCAATAGTGAGTGAAGATGTGAAGAATTGTACAACCGTGCATCAATTGGAGTTGATGAAGCTTTAAATCACAGATTGTTGAGGTAATCCCTGATGAGTGTATTGCTCTGCCTTCTCTTTTTTTCCTTGACATCTTTTCTATTCCTGTTAAGAACTTTCATGTTACTTCAATATCAGTATCTGGTTACATCTTTTCTATTGTATCTTAATGCCCAACGTGACAATATTCAGCTAGAAGAAAAGCAAGAACCCGAAGATACACCACAGGAAGAAGAAACAACTGCAGTAATCGAGGATGACGGGGAACAGATCAACCAACATATTCAGGAGCCCCTAGTAGCCGAAGAAGAGGAGCAGCTCAACCAACATATTCAGGATCCCCTAGTAGCTGAAGAAGAACAACCCGATCCGGAGTCTTTTCGAAGCAACGTGTTGCAAAGTGAAGTCCAATGGGGTCGAAACGCGTTGCAGAAGCTTCTCAATGGTTTAAGATTTCGATAGCTCATTTACTCTAAATTAGATCTTATAGTCTTTTAAGGATGAATGCTCATTGCCATGCTTCAATTCTGTTAAATGAGAGGATTAGGCTACTGGTACTGCATTAGTGCTGTTAGTATGTACATACAAATATTGCTTCCTTTTATTCTGTTAGGTTCTTGTGTATTCCACCATGTGAAACAACCAGAATTTTGTACTATTCGTTTATGGTGTGTGCTGTATTAAAAATAGTAAGGGTTAATTCAAGTAGCAATCAATTGATATCGTTTAAGCAAGTTGCGACACGGGTCGGTCCAAATTATTCAGGGTTTTTCCTCCAAATTATTCAGGGTTTGGCCAGGAGGGCAACCAAAAGAAAATAATAGCAGTAGCTAACAAGACTTGCATAGATATTTCACAAGCAATCAATCTTTGGAAGATTGGTATCATTCTAGTATCATTTGCAGAGGTTCTCTAACAGAAATTTTCCACATTAAGAGGCCAAAAATCACACGAGGTGAAGCGAATGTACAATTAAAACATTTGGTCATATGGCAATCTGCCAAATTGAAGTGCTAAGCAATCAAGCATTTTCGGCATCACTGCCACTAACCAGAGCTTCATGGCTCACCATGTAGTTGCTTCCATCAGGACCCAACACCTTAAACCTGCTCCACAGTTCAAAAAAGGAAAAATACATTTGAGAAGATGTAGCTATTGTTATATGCAACCAGAAGAGGCAGTGAAGATGGGACCTCTCAAGAATGAATTTTCCCTCCTTGTACTTCTGAGTCTTTTCATGTGCAGACTCCTAGAATCAATCACTCACAATTCACAATAGCAAAACGGAAAGATGCTCTACTGAATTAACTCGTGGAACTATGCCTCGAAAGAAATCAAACCAGCAAAAACTCCAAAAATTGCAAAACTATTTCTTACGTATTTCCATCCCACAATTGAGCCACACCCCACACAGAATATATCAACGACGGTGTTCATTCCAGTCATCATCATACGGTCTTCTTTCTCTCCTACTGAGATATCCACACTGTTATGGATTAAGAAAGAAAATAAGTAAATTGAAGCATTCATATCTGCATTTCTGCAGGATACATATAAGTAATGAGGCATGCCCCAAGACTCCTAATTCCATCATAAACATTTCGCATTTACGTATTCCATGGTTTTTCTTGCAACAATTAGCACACTTCACTTATAGTCTAGAGGTTAGACAAACAATAAGCAGAATGAAGGGCCGTGACAGAAAAGGAATGACCAATGTATTGATTCTTGGCTGTCTCTCTGTCTGTACATTGTCTAGAATACCACGTACCAACTGATTGGTTCAAATTGTTTACCTTTTAGGGGACGGTTGGTTCACAGAACATAACATTAACACTGATAATAAAATTCTTGGAATGTAGTATTACTTGACATGAATGTTACATGAACTTATTAGTTTGTTTGAAGTAACGTAAGATTACTGTGTTTGGTTAAGGAGCATAAGATCACCTGAATGCATATTTTACCAAATTATCATTATGATATATTTTCAATTAAATTGAAAATTGCTTCAATTCTTTCACTTCCTATTACCCGAATCGTCGAGGAATTGCAATTATAGCCAGTCCTGTGTTCTCTTTAGTACAAGATTACATCTTTCATGTTATTTTTTAACAATAAATTTTCAAAAAAAAGTAGTTTTTCTATTATTTTTATTTTATATATTTTTCTTCTATAAAGTTTTTGCACAAATAATCTTCATATGATATTAATTATAACGTATATTAAATTTAGAGTTTGAACAAAACCAAAGAAATCCAAGATAGCTTGTAAATTTACCCCATCAATCATATTCATCAAAAAATGGAATCAAGGTTGAATAAGTGAATATGTTATATGAAAGAGGATGATCTGTAATGAAAAAATAACATTATTTAAGTGATATTTTAGTCCAACAGAGTTGGAATTGTGCAATACCTAAGAAATTGGTGTCATTCCTGAAGAATAAAACACTACTGTTGGTAATGAGATATTACCACCTTGTGAGAATCTTTTTTTGAAAAAAATATTATTCGATAATAATCTTTTCCGTGAACCAGAAATTGCCTTGGTGTGTATTTAGTAGAAAATAAGATGATCTTATTCATTTTCCTTTTTTGTGAAAATAAACACAATTCCTTATAAATACATACCTTCAGTACAGATTGCAACAAACAGAGAATTATATATAATAATTAGCTTAACAAAAACATGAACAAACATAACTGCTTATAAGAGAAGAATATTTATAGACAGCACTCTGCAGAGAAAAAAATGGCTTTATCGAGCATGCAACAAAGAAACACTTACACCTTATCAAAGAGATAAGCCTTTCCATGCCTGCAACGGAAAGACTGAAACACAGGTAAAGGATGAGGTTAGTATGTGCCTGTATTGCTGAAAGATACCTGATATAATGCAGGGAACAATGAGAACGCATGGTTTAGATGAAGAGAAAAGACAGAAAATCCATCTAGATTCAAGTAAGGAAAGATCTATTGATGAAAACTTGGTACAAATCAGATATTTCTATCTACATTTAAGGATGAGGTAATTCTAAATGTATCCAAAATTTAACGTGATAGCCTGATCTACAACCTGCTATTCTACTGCTTCCTTTTGTCTGGATATTCAACTAATACCCACAATTGCAAAACAAAAAGGAATCACATTGAATGTTATGGTGCAACATGTTCATCCCCAGGAAAAAACTTAGAAATCCAAAAATCAAAACTGAAGATGAATCAGTCTATTAGAGTTAAATCCCTATTATTATTTTGATGATATTTGGTTCGTCTATCACAAGATTTATCAATTTCCCATAACCCAAACAAAACTTCAGAAAAGGAACCCAGGATCAAATGTAACCCACAAAACAACAATGTAGAAAATGAAGGCGTGAAACATGGAAAGAAACATGGGGAAAGATCAAAAGATCTCATTAGCAATTTAAAAGAGAGAACCTTAGAAATGATGTCATCGAGGAGAGCCAGATGGGTATGGCAGTGCTTGCAGCTATAAACGTTTCATTCAAGAGTAATCATGAACACCCTTCCCATTCTTTCTTTAATCAAACTATCAATCTTTCCACTGAACCTTCGGAAAGAAATCAAATAAATTAATTAAAAAAACAAGATAAATGTGAGGAAACAACAACAGGATCAAGAAAGAAATCAATCAAGGAACAGTAATGGCGGTCGTGCATTACATACATATTACATAGAGGATTAAATCGAAAATAATTATGTAAGAATACCACTTTTTTATATAGGTTAAAACTTATGGTCACTGATATTTGGATTAGTATTCGTTTTACCATTGATATTTGAAAAGTCACAAACCGATCACTAAAATTATTGTTTATTACAAAATTATTACTTGATGTTAACAATCATTATTATAGTAATGAAATGTTGACGTCGTTAAACCAACTGACTTAGTATTTTTAACCAATCGTTTGTTGAGTTTAATCGACCGTTTGACTACTTCTTTTACAACATCCTCTTTATTTTAATATTATCTCTATTTTTATTATTAATTACACTTTAACCTAAGCTGAGAATGATGCTATTGGGATAAAAAGCTACAGTTATACACTAAAATCAAACACAAAAATTGGAGCTAATTCATCAAAGAGGCTAGAAATTGCATATCAACATAAGCCCAAGAAAAAGCTTCAAAGCTTTCTCCAATGACCAATTCTAGACTCCATTTAAAGACCAACAAAACCCTGTGTATGATTCTGAACCAAAGCTTTCTCCAATGACCAATTCTAGACTCCATTTAAAGACCAACAAAACCCTGTGTATGATTCTGAACCAAAAAGGATAGATATCAGCTAAAATGAAAACACTCGAGTAGACACTATTTGTGCATTGCGTATCCATATGCAGGCCACATGTTCGTTGTTTTGTCTGAAAGGAAAAAATATATTATGTATATCAGCTAAAATGAAACACTCTCGAGAGACACTATTTGTGCATGCGTATCCATATGCAGGCCACATGTTCGTTGTTTTGTCTGAAAGGAAAAAAAATATATTATGTATCACCCAGCACGGTCTGACATTCTCAATTCTCTAACCCCCGTGTCCGAAATCCATATCCCACCCATCTATGCCATTTATCTATTACATTTTTCATAATATAAAGAAAAAAGGCGAGTAGACACTCTCTGTGCATTGCGTATCCATATGCATGCCACATGTTCGTTGTTTTGTCTGAAAGGAGAAAAAATGTATTATGGATCACCCAACACGGTCTGACATTCTCAATTCTCTCACCCCCGTGTCCGAAATCCATATCCCACCCATCTATGCCATTTATCTAATCCTATTACCTTTTTCATATAATATAAAGAAAAAAGGCGAGTAGACACTCCCTGTGCATTGCGTATCCATATGCATGTCACATGTTCGTTGTTTTGTCTGAAAGGAAAAAAAATGTATTATGGATCACCCAACACGGTCTGACATTCTCAATTCTCTCACCCCCGTGTCCGAAATTCATATCCCACCCATCTATGCCATTTATCTAATCCTATTACCTTTTTCATATAATATAAAGAAAAAAGGCGAGTAGACACTCTCTGTGCATTGCGTATCCATATGCATGCCACATGTTCGTTGTTTTGTCTGAAAGGAAAAAATGTTATGGATCACCCAACACGGTCTGACATTCTCAATTCTCTAACCCCCGTGTCCGAAATCCATATCCCACCCATCTATGCCATTTATCTAATCCTATTACATTTTTCATATAATATAAAGAAAAAAGGCGAGTAGACACTCTCTGTGCATTGCGTATCCATATGCATGCCCCATGTTCGTTGTTTTGTCTGAAAGGAGGAGAAAAAATATTATGATCACCCAACACGGTCTGACATTCTCAATTCTCTCACCCCGGTCCGAAATCCATATCCCACCCATCTATGCCATTTATCTAATCCTTTACCTTTTTCATAATATAAAGAAAAAAGGCGAGTAGACACTCCCTGTGCATTGCGTATCCATATGCATGTCACATGTTCGTTGTTTTGTCTGAAAGGAAAAAAAATGTATTATGGATCACCCAACACGGTCTGACATTCTCAATTCTCTCACCCCCGTGTCCGAAATTCATATCCCACCCATCTATGCCATTTATCTAATCCTATTACCTTTTTCATATAATATAAAGAAAAAAGGCGAGTAGACACTCTCTGTGCATTGCGTATCCATATGCATGCCACATGTTCGTTGTTTTGTCTGAAAGGAAAAAAATGTATTATGGATCACCCAACACGGTCTGACATTCTCAATTCTCTCACCCCCGTGTCCGAAATCCATATCCCACCCATCTATGCCATTTATCTAATCCTATTACCTTTTTCATATAATATAAAGAAAAAAGGCGAAACAAAAAGGAAGCCAATAGAATATAGATGATCTAGAACCAAAAAATAATAATAATGTTGGCGAAAGAATCGGGTGGTTCGACTTTGGATCTTCTCGAGGAAGTGTTTCAAGTATTATCCTCTGATCCTTTCGATCAACTCGATGTAGCCCGTAATAACCTCCATTGCTCTCTCCACGTGCGTTTCTTCAAACGAAGCCGAGTCTTCTTCTCTTAAACATCAGCTCGCCGAGAAAGATCAACACATCGTCGATTTGTGTTCGTAGATCGATGCCCTCAAGTCTTCTTTGCCCTCGAGATTTTTCTTTGATTGGACAATTTTTTAACTTAATTTTGTAAATAAAATCACTAGCATATTATCCCATTTGAGAATGATGTTTGAGTAGCCATGATCAGCAGCAATATCCCATTTTAGAATGATGTTTCAGTAGCTTTGCTTAGCAGCAAATCACTAACGGTTTAGAAGAAGAGTCAAACAGCTGGTCAAATATGCTGACTCAACTAGTTTAACGTGTCATGTCAACATTCCGTTACTGTAGTAACGCTTCGTTGACGGCTATTAACGTCGAAGATCATTTTATAACAAAATATAATGTTAATGATCGATTTGTGACTTTTTAAACATTAGTGATAAAAATGAACATTTACCTAAACATTAGTGACCATTGGAGTAGTTTACCCTTTTATATACAAAAAAAGTAATTTTTTTTTATTTTGATTTAAGTTTATAAAGTTTTTTTATCAAAATAAATACTTAAAATTATTATATATTTTATTTAAGTATTAAAATTTTTTAGTTAATATAATGTGTCGATTTAAGATTAAAAAATGGTATATTTCAAGTGTTTATTTTGATATAAAATACTTTAGGTATCAAGATTAAAAAAAATGAGATACTTTAAGAATTTTTTTTGAACAATCCCTATATAGGGAAAGAAGGATATTAATTGAGACTTTTAACCACCTAATTTAAAAATTGTCTACTTTTAAGTTTTAACTACCTATTTTTGAAATATGACTTACATATGTATATGTAAATGTATAATATATTTTTTTTTATCACATTTTCAATTACAAACCGGTCACAAAATGCGTTAATCTCACAAGAATTTGATTATATAATGCATATGGTTTCGTTACCTAAATATGAGGTATTAATGTCAGGCTGAACAAAATATTTTGAACGTTTTTTAGTATCAGTATTGCACATATGATATCGATACTCCTTAGAAGGATTTAAGATCATAGTTCCTAAATAGGTATTAGGACTATTATCAATAATGTATTTATATAATATCATTATCATATTGTCATATCCATGTTAAATTGAATTTTGAAGTGCCAATTCGATTAAATCTTAATCGTGTTCTATGTTGAGACCTTTCCAATTCAATCTCTTTCGTTTAGGGACCTTTACCATGCACAAATTTTGAAGTAACTCAAGCTGACATTTCAGATTTTAATTTTTTAGATGTCTTTTACGAGTTTTCATTTAACCTTCATTTTATTATTAGTTTTTCTCTCCTTTTGCTTCTCACTTCTTTTATACCTAAAACACTTTTTCGGGATTTTCACCTTAGATATATTAAAGTGTCTTTTCTCAAAGCGTTCTTTCGGATTTTCAACTCGGTTCCTCCTTTTTTTTAACCATTCAAGTGAAATATTTCTTGGCGGCATTTAAATTTATTAGATTAGATAAATTAGATACATCTATCTTGTTCATATCAATGCTCATCCAAAAAAAAAAACTTTCTTCACGACGTAAGATTCTTCTTAATTTGACATTCATTTTCCTTGAAAATCTTTATAGATAAGTAATATCTTTTTCAACACTATATATCTCATGAAATTTTCTTGAACAAACTTTCTTTTCGTGTGCTTGCATCATTCGTTTTTGGTACATCTCACCATGAAAAATGACTTTCAACTTATTTTCTTCAATTAGATCTAATTTGTCATATCGATCCCGCATCCATTCTTCCTCATCCATCTTTACTTTTAATAAACCTGAAGTGATATCTCTACTTCAGTAGATAGTTTAGCTTCCATTTTGTATACTAAAGAAAAATGGTGTTACTCAAGTTAAAGTCCGTGTTAAAACTCGACAGGAAAACAAAACAAAATGTAGCTTATCATGCCACCTTTAATTTATTTAATTTGTTGCTAATATTATAACTTTGTTGGTCGTGGTTTAGAATTAAACCTTAAGCCATATTCCATCACATGTAATTTGATTATGGTTTAAATTGAAATTTAAGCAAGAATTTTCTATTATTCTTGTTTTGATACTCTTTCTCGCATTCACTTATTTCGGTTAAGTTAGGATGAAGTGATATAACTGAGAAATTATTTTATGAATCTTGTTTACCATTTTAACCATGATCCTCATCCAATTAAATGAGTACATGTCAAATTTATTTTCCACATCATATTTCCTTATAAATTAAAATTTTCAAATCATTATCTTTTTATTTATTCTATCTTCTCCTTCTCCAATCTTAAAGCATCAAATCTCAATATTTTGCTATGCACTTCCTTTGATTCACTATTATAATCGAGTTTTAAAAGTAATATAAAATTTTAAATTCAAGTTTATAGTTTTTTTCCTTGTTTTCTATTAAAGTTAATGACCTTTTTGTTAGTTAAGAAAAAAATTGAAAAATGTAAAAAGATACGATAAAAACAGAAAATTCAAAAGGAAATTAAGAATCTATATTGATTTTAAATCTCGATTACAATGGTGAATTAAATAAAAAGCAAATCAAAAATAAATATGAAGATTTGATGTTTCAAAATTGGGGAAGAAGAGGATGAGATAGGAAAGAAGATAATGATTTGGAAATTTTAATTCGGAAATATGATGTTGAGAATAAATGTGATGTGTACTCATTTAATTGGATAGAGACCATGGATGAGGTGGTGAATAAGGTTCATCAAATAATTTCTCGATATAGCTAATTTCATACTCCTTCCGTCTTATAATTTGTGTCTTATATTGGCTATGCATATAATTTTAGGAGATATATTTGATTAACATAAAAGACAAATTTATCCTCAATAAGTGATTGATAGATTTATTTTAATATGTGTAAAAAAGTATGACATACAAGGGTTAAAAAATATAAGTGTTGTCGTTTGTTAACTTTTTTAATATAATATTTTTAATGATACAATTTTAAAAATCAAAAGATACATATTTTATGGGACGAAGAGGGTAACATTTTTTACTGCATGAGGTTTAGAGATTTGTTTTTGTCTTTTGAGATCATGATTTTGAGCATTACATAAATAAAAGTATAAGCGTTCATTATCAAAAGATTAAAAGCATTTAAACTTAGTAAAATTCTATAACGCTAGCCGGCGTAGATGAGCACTGTTAACGACGAACACTATTAAATTAATTTATAAAACTTTAAATTATAAAGTACTAAACTTACTAATATAAATTAGTTAAAAATCTAAATGTAAGTTAATTAAAATATAATATTTATAAAACATTAGTTTTTATGATCTTATTTTAATTATCATTAGATTAAATGTTAATTTAGAAAATTTATAAACCCTAATTTATTTTTATAGCTCTAAAGTCACTATCGTCGCCACCGTCGTTGCTGTCACCGTTCTATCGTCATTGTTATCGCCATCGTCGTTGTTATCGCCAATACCGTCGTCACCATTAGTATCATCTTGCGCAGTCGATTTAGTCTTTGTCGTTCGCCGGTGGTGAAAGATGATATCGATGGGAAGGGAACTTCAAAACTATAAAAATGAGTTAGAGTTTATAAATTTCTCAAATTAATATGTGATCTAATTATAATTACAATAAAATTATAAAATCTAATATTTTATAATTATTGTATTTTAATTAAATTACTTTTAGATTTTTAATTAATTTATAATCATACATTTAATATTTTATAGTTTAACATATTATAAATTAATTGAATGATGTTCATCATTTTCATATGTGATTGTTGAACGTGCTATCATTGTACTTAACCTTAAAATCCCCTACTTATAAAAAAGATATAGCGTTGTTTGCTGAAATTGTGGAAATGTTACAATTTTTTACAACATAGAAGCACTACATTCAGCAAAATCTAGGAAAGCAAAGGGATGGATGTGTTACTAAGAAGTGAAGGTGTCGATAATGGTAGTGTGAAGAGGGTCACTCAAGTGAGTAGCCCAGTTGTTGAGAGGACCTTTGCCGGTGACAGCGGCTTGGACAGCGAAACCAAGGAAAGCAACCATGGCAAGGCGAGCATGCTTGATCTCAGCCAATTGAAGAGTGGCCTTCTTCTCCGGGTCTGCGGCCAAGCCAAGTGGGTCAAAGAAGCTTCCTCCTGGGTACAGCCTCTTCTCAGGGTCCAGCTCTGCGTTCCTTTGGAACTCGATGTATCCTATCACCAACACTTCAATCCAAATCAATGTTGTCATCGAGAATGGAAGGGGTTGTCCCAGGTAAGATGATCCCTCAACCAGCTCAACCTGAAATAATCAGCACATTTTTAAGCTCAAATCTCAAACTCATCTTAATTATTGCGAATAAGTTTTTTAAGTGAACGAACTTTGCCGGCGTCTTGCCAAGTGACTCCGGTAAGCCACTCGACGGTGAGGGCACCAAGAGTAGCCAGCATGGCCCACCTGCCATGGATCAGCTCACACTCGCGGAACCTCTGGAGTCCGAAAACCTCGCTGTAGGGCTGGAACGGTGTTGCCTTTACGTCGGCGATCTCTGTTCTTGTCCCGATGATCTCACCGGCCGAGTTCTTAGCCAGGTTCTGGTCCAAAGAATCCCAAATCGTTGTAAGTACTCGCGGGTTTTCCCAACCCGAATGGGTCGAATCCGTAGTCACCGACCAAGGTTCCGTCAAGCCAATCGGGTGCTACGGCTCCCGGGTACCACAGAGGGCGATCGAGGTTGGCGCCTTTGACTTTGTGACTTCTTGGCAGCCTTTTTGCCTCCGAAACCGAATCTGGAAACGACTCTCCCCAAGCCTGAGTATACATCGGGGAGGCGGGTGCCTATGAAGGAGGATGTAGCGGCGGCAGAGGCGGCCATTGGTAGACTCGAAGGAAGGTGAAGTTAAAGTGAATGTGTGGGAGGTTAAGTTCTGATAATAAAGGGGAGTGGGTAATGAAAAGGCTTGGAGATTTTATCCGTGAGGGAAGATGTAGAACGTCGGATGAAGATGGCGTATCTATCTGACGGATGAAAAAGTAGATGCCTTATCTCCGCCTTATCTGTTTGTGGGGTCCGCAGATTTGATCGCTTTGCTGTTTCGCCATGACATGTGGAACTGTCGCTTATATGGCTAATATATCCTAGCAACCTTTTCTGTTATTTTATCTCATAAGACTATTATTTTGTGGTTTATGTTGCTACACAAAATCTATCGCTTCCTATCCCATGAAGATATTATACCCTTTTGCCGAGGACTAATGCTTAGGGATTTCACTCTTCGAAATTAATTTAATTGAATTAGCTCGGTTCAACAGTCGGCTATCGAATTAGAAGATTGACAGTAAAACAATTATCTACCTGGAGCATACTAGTGAAACACAACTTATTTCAAGAATTTATGAATGAAGACTTGACTACTAGGCTTGACCGTAATACTCGAAAACAAGCTTACTATCCAATCGAATCAGAAGATTGAGGCCTTCCATTTGGAGCGATTCATTGGTTCTTATGGACATAACGAAATGCTTTGATTTTTTAATGCAAATTTTGTAACTGATGAGAGCATATTACAACAAAGCAAAAGACTACAACAGGAAGGCGCACACGCTTTTACAGTGCAAGATGCATGGAAGAATGGACGGATTGTCGTGAACAAGTCACAGCATTGGAAGCCTCCAACAGAAGAATGGACCGAGTTAAATACGGATGGCGCGCGAAAACATACAACGGGGTTGACCACTTAAGGCGGATCTTTACTTGATCATCACGGAGATTGGATAGGTGGGTTCATAAAAGCTATCAGCAGATGCTCGACATTGGACGTAGAGTTATGGAGAATATTTGAAGACTTACATATGGCCTGGGACTTGGGAGCGCGAAGAATATTTGTGGAAACCGATAGTAGAGAAACACTTGCTGTTGTTCGAGAACCAGAATTAAAGGGTGCATCGTCAATGTTGCTGCATAAAAGGGATATTGTAAAACGAGATTGGCGTGTACAAGTCTTCTATATTCCCCGTGAATGCAATCAAGTAGCGGATACAATGGCTAAGCTTGCAAAATATCAACCATTTGGGATATAGCAATTGAAATATTGTCATTAAGTTAGTGCTTGAAAATAATAACGGTGCCAATAGATATCATTAAAATATGATTTTATGATATCTCAATTAGTAAGTTAACGTCCAACTCAGAAAGTCGTCAATTTTTTAACGAAAAATAACGAGTTTGGAATATATGAATAGTCTATTGACTATTTTGTAACTTTTAATAGTCGATAGACTCAACAAAACACCACCCTAAATCGAGAGACCATTTTATAACTTTATGATACGGGACTTAACAAAGCAGTGCACTATAGTCGATGGCTATTTGTGTACTTTACCCAAAAAAAATACATCCTACAAATGATTAATGTATAAAAATCTTATTGGCCTAATAAAGCCGCCTAAATCTATAGGCCAACGAAGCCCAGAAGTGTTCAAGCTAAATGACTTAGCTTAATGGACCACATAAGCCCGTATCAAATAAAATCTGGCAAGGAAAAACCAAGCCGACGACTGCCTTCTTAGCTTTCTTGGTCTTCGTTTTCACCGAGATTTCTCTCTTTTTACAGTACATTGTTCGGCTTGAACCTAGAAAGGGGGAAAAGGAAGAATGGACATTGCGCTCTTTTCCCCGTCTTCACTTTTTGCCGAAGACGAAGATATTTCTATCGGTATTCCTTTTTCTTGTTATATTTCCTGCTATTTTCATTTTACTTTGATGGCTTTACATAAAAATAACTCTTCACCCCTTCTTTTTCCCCTTTCAGATGAGAAAGCTTCAGATGTCCAACAGAGCTTTGTGGAGAGGAGACACCAGTTTCCTGGCATGGTAAGTTTCTTCTTTTCTTTTAAAATATATTTCTCATCCGTTTCATAGTTTTGCTTTAGCCAATGGACTTTCAGTTGTAAAATGTTCTTCCAATAATACTTTGCATTCTTTTCGTCTATCTGGAGATGCCCAATCTTAGAGAAAAAACCATCCCTTTTGCTTTCAGATGAGCGATCATTGTGAAATGGGTGAGAGTCTTTTAATAGATACTACCTTGGATTTGTACCCCAAATTTATCAAAAAAAAGTAGATAGGCACACTTCATGATTAAGTTTCAACTTTTTTTGGGGAAAATTGGATAAAAACTGTTTTTTTTTTCAAAAATAGGATTTTCTCATTGATCTCATTAAATATGAAATTATATGAGTGCTGACGGATAGTAAGCCCTAATGAGATGGTTATTTTGTAGAGGTAGCTCATAGTATGATGTTTGATAAGTGTTGTAGGAAAAGTATAACTATGAACTTGATAAGAAGTAAATTTGGTGATTATTTGACCGAGCTTCATAGAGCTTAACTGTAATTGTTTCTTGAGTCTCCTCGTGTCACATTGGGATTTATTCAATTTTACTACTTCCGTAGCAGACTCCTGATACCTTATCAGAAACTATAGCTCTTAGCATTAGTGCAAACCATTTTTTCTGTGGCAATGTAGTGAAAACTTATATTTGAGTACTTGTTTTTTAGAATTCGCCCAAGTTCACTTATTTATTTTTTCCTTTATATCATTATATGCATTTTTGGCTTGTGTGCAGGAGTTGCTTATTCGAGAATTTTCCTTTCACCAGTTGAATGCTAACTTACTCTGGCCAGGTACGTTTGCTTTTGCAGAATGGCTAGTTCAACATCAATCATGGATAGAAGGTCGTCGTTGCCTTGAACTTGGAAGGTAATACCTTCAGCTGCCAGAGAGAAAAAAATAATACAATTGTATGAGAGTGCTCGAAAAATAACAATTCCTCGAAAAATAATTTTGAGTATACATCGAATCAATGATGGGGAAGGTTGATTACAAGTGCAGTTTCCAGGATGTTTCCACTATACATGTTTTTGATCATGAAAACACAAAACTCCTAGGAGATATAATATAGCTTTTGGATTATTCGAAGAATTAATCTGATTAATTCAAGTTTAGAGAAATGTTGTCTCAGATGATCAAGTTAGTTTAGATTTAGATTTAGGTTTCAGAAGATAAGATTTAATCACTTTCTAAAAATATATATGTAAACAAACAATTAATGAGGTGGTGATTGAAAACTTATAATACTATATTAGATGATAACCTTGAACCACCTGTTATTATCTTTTGTCCTACCTTTATGGTACATCTTTTTCTATTTTGTTGACACCCTCATTTTATTGTTTATTCTTTGTTTTAGTCCATCTATATAGTCCGTACTCGTTTATTTAATTATCGGTGTTGTATACTCAAGAGTCTGTTTATCATTAGTGTTAGTTTAATATTGAGCCGAGCTGATTTTCAGTTGTTAATTCTGTCTATAAGTTGCTGTTCTGATGCGTGTTTTCTGAATAGTTTCCACATTAAGCCGCAGCTTTATCTGCAAATTCACTCAACTTTAGAATTGCAAGCACAAGTTGCTTTCTTTTGAACTTTTCTAGTTATGTACATTATATATTTTCTTTGCATTGCTTCAAGAGAGCCCAAATCTCTTTTTTAATTTGTTCTGTTTCTTGAATAAGAATCAATCAACTTAATTCTTCATTTGAATTTTTTATGATATTTTTCCTGATCTTGAATCTTTCATCATTGTCAGTGGCACTGGTGCTTTGGCTATTTTTCTCCAAAAGTCGTTTAATCTTGACATAACATCATCAGATTATGATGATCAGGAAATTGAAGAGAACATAGCTCTTAATTGTCAGACAAATGGAATTACACCTGTTCTTCCTCACATAAGGCGTCAGTTCCCTTTAGCCATTGTGATTATCAATTCTTAGTAACCTAACGTTCATAAATTTAAAGTGCTAAGGAGAAATAATATGAAGCACTAATTTCATGGACTATTGTTTAAGTTAAAGTGTCAATGTTTTTCAGATTCATGGGGAGACACCTTTCCAACTGCAGAACCTGACTGGGACCTCATCATAGCAAGTGATATCCTATTGTGTGAGCTTCTTATTTGGCTTCTTCAATTTTTACTTTTTATGCTTGAAGAAAAGCATATGCATAAATAAATTTGTGATTTCATTTTTTTAATTAATATTGTTGTACAGTAATATGTACATGCATTATAAAATTGTAAATTTTTTGTTAGAATTTTGAGCAACTATGATTTTTTAATGATGTAAACAGTTATGAAAGCTGAAGCTTCAAGATGCTATTTTTTTTGATAAATCTGGAATGAATATAAGGTAATATATGTTCAAAGACTTTCAATTCTTTGACAATGAACTCTCATACTCCATACAAGGTGCTTGAGCCCGTGACCTCAAGGGATAACAACAAATCCCTTAACCATCTAGGTTGCTTGGTTCGTGTTGAAGATACTATTATTATTTTTGGTTAAAGGGGATGATTTTTCACAAGATGTTAGCACTAAGATCAAACTTTGGAGTGGATTAGAGTAATTTGTTGTTTTAGATTTAAATTTGCTTCCTTCCGAGTGTTACTGAATGCTCTGATGCGCAGTGGAGTGAGATCTAAGGAATCATAAACTTTAGATTCAAAGTTCATACTATCTTTTGTGATTAAATCTCCATCATTTTTAGAAACAAAGAATGCCTAACATGTTAGATCCATTTTCCACCCTCTTGCAGATGTCAAACAGTACCCTAACTTGATAAAGTCTCTCTCGTTTCTCCTAAAGTCTTACAAGCCAAAAGATGACAAAACTATTCCTGTGGGAAATGATCAGAGTAGTGGTAATGTGCTAATGAAACAAATATGTATATGTGTATATATATATATAAATATAGGAAAAGAGTTGAGGACCTTATAAAAGAAAAAAATCCGTCATTAGTCATTATTTGCTTATCGATCTCTTCATCCTGGTGCCAGGAATGTGCATGGGGTTGCCTGCACCAGCATTTCTAATGAGCTGGAGACGCAGAATTGGTAAGGAAGATGAATCACTCTTCTTCACTGGTTGTGAGAATGCCGGTCTTCAAGTGGAGCATATCGGATCCCGTGTGTATTGCATCAAAACCAAGAAAGTAGTCACAACCACGGAGTGTGTTGATGATTGAAGCAGGTATGCAATTTAAGAATGGTTGTTTCTTGGTTTCGTTCTAAACCAGGTCCAAGATCTTGTTAATTAAAGTTGCAGATAGATGAGAATTCGTTCATTTAAAAAGGATTTTTTTTAATGCAAGATGTTGATGATTCTCTTGTGACAACACCTTCTGTCATAGTGGTGCTATTGTGGATTTATTGTTTTCAGGTCTGAGAATTTTATTAATTGTATAATTATTTTTTTATAGAAACAGTTAATTTTATTAAAAATAAAAAATATTCAAATTATAATGAAGGTTTACAACTACAATTGTAAACTAAACATATATTTAAAAATATTTTTCTAAATACAAGAAAACTAGCCATTTAGGATTACACAAGGATTATACAAGGAAAATGCTAAAAAATCTAACTAAATAAACTCGAACAAAAGGTAGATTCAAATAGATATGATCGTTTCAACAAATAAATCATAAATGGGGATAGAGTTATTAAAAGACTATCGATAAATTATAAATCAAAATCGAGTTACGTGAAAATACTATTCATAAAGGTAAATTACACATAATTTGATGGTTTAAAGTATGAGAAATCAACATGATAATAAATAAACGTTATCTTAATCAGTTGTGGTTATATCAAATATAATTTTAAAAAAGAAGGATACACGAAAAAAAATAAAAAAATAGAAAAAGACGTAGCATAAAGGCAGGACAAAAGATAATAATAGGTGGCTCAAGGTTATCATCTAATGTAGTATTATAAGTTTTCAATCACCACCTCATTAATTGTTTGTTTGCATAAATATTTTTAGAAAGTGATTAAATCTCGTCTTCCGAAACCTTCTACATGTGGTTTCAGACAGGTTTGTTAAATGATTCAACAGCGTCTCTGAGCATTTCTGAAGATGTAACTATTTTCCATCCCATATCTAAATCTAAACTAACTTGATCATCTGAGACACATTTCTCTAAACTTGAATTAATCAGATTAATTCTTCGAATAATCCAAAAGCTATATTATATCATCATCATCTAGGAGTTGTGTGTTGTCATGATCAAAAACATGTATAGTGGAAACATCCTGGAAACTGCGCTTGTAATCAACCTTCCCCATCATTGATTCCATGTATACTCGATTATTTTTCGAGGAATTGTTGTTATTTCTTAAGATCTCGAGTTCGAACACTATGAATATTAAAAGTATGAACGTTTAATATTAAAAAGTTATTTTTAAACAAATATTATCTTATATTTACTCTAACTAAATTTCAGCGACTTATTATCAAGAAATAACTAGTTTCGGTGCACAAATAATTCTGTTTTTTTTTTCCAATAGAGAAGAAAAAAAAGAAATTAAACAAATTCACTACATTGATATCATGAAAAGTAGGAAAATCTTGGACATGAGCCTTGATTTCTTAAACCTTGGACATGGACCTTGATTTCTTAGTAGCATTATTATGGACCCATGGATAAATCGAAGGGTTGATCGGGATGGTCGTCCTTAAAAATTTTAAGTTATCATATATTTTATATTTTTTTATATTTTATATTGATAATATGTTTCCATCCTTCTAAAATTTTGGAAGTTTGTTCTCTTGACATAAAATTATGTGTCAATCTCTGTACGAAACAGCGGAGACCTCTATTATTTGCATGAAACAATGCTACAATTTGAATGTGATGGAGAGGAAACTTCCGGGAAGTTGTACCTGGCTATTAGCACATGCTTGTGGGGGCAATATCTTTGGGAATATTAATGAAGACAATAAGATTTCAGTGATGATTTTCTGCCCCTATTGGCTTCATACCTCTTGCCTATAACCAACGGGTATTTGCACCAAAATCAACTTGATAATGAAATTTTCATCATCATCTCCTACAAAAATAGTTTCATGAAACATGCCATTGCTCTTCGAATCCCTTCAACAAGCAAAACCAATTAGTTTTAACTTGAATTTTAGATTTTGATTCAATCTAATTTGATTATATAAAAAACTAATTTGAACTGAAGCAATCATACCCAAAAATAAGAACTAATTGCACCACATGTCCCCCAAACTATAACCTTCATTTCAAATTGGTCTTTAAACTTTTAAATATTTTAATTTCATCCTCAAACTATGACTCTCATTTTAAATTAGTCCTTAAACTTTTGAATATCCCAATTCATCCCCAAATTCATGCAAATATAACTAGTTTCAACCATAATTTAACCTATATTTGGTTTTTAAAACATATAATAATATAACTTGGCCTAACAATTTTATTAAACATGGATGTGATTAGTATATATATATAATTTGGGATGAAATTGGAATGTTTGAAAAGTTTGGGATCAATTTGAAAATGAATACCATAGTTTGGGGATGGAATTGAAATGTTCAAAAGTTTAAGGACTAATTTAGAATGATAGTCATAGTCTAAGATTAAAATTAAAATATTTAAAAGTTTAGAGACCAATTTAAAATGAGGGTGAATTAACTCCCCAAAATAGTAATACAAACTTAAACAATCAGACCTAAATCTTTATGCAAATATAGGGTTTTGAGTCGTTTTGTCAAATTCGTACCTTACACTTAAATCTCCTCCATAATTAACTGCTCCATAACTGAAGTTAGCTCCACTTATCCTCAAAAAATTATTAATAGGATGAATATAAAAATGTGTCCAAACTATACACTCTTTCCTATTTAGGTGTCTAAATTATTTTTTGGTCAATTCAGGTCCCTTACATTTTCAACATTACATTTTTAGGTGTCTGGATCGTGATTGTCGTTAAATTATGTCGTTAGATGACACGTGCCGAGGCAATTAAAAATGTAATGTTAGAAACGTTATGCATCTAAATTGACCAAAAAAATTAGTCACCTAAATGAAAAAAAGTAATGTTTAAACAATTATCTTGATATTAATTAATAATAAAAATTCCATGCAAAATGAAAAAGATAATATTAATGCATTATACCTACCAACGCCCACCAACTTTATGAAAAATAAAATAAAATAACAAATAATGGTAATGAATTATACATGAACAGATGTTGTTTTTTTCCTTTGCTTTTCGAAAAATAATTGTGGAAGCAACCCTACCCGACGGAGAGCATTTTGAGGAGTAAAACATTGCATTTCAAAACCTTTTAGTGTTAGAATTGAAGAAGATTATTCTTTTATTTTTATAGCTGGAGGAAAGGATTTTCGGTTGATTTTTTTCTTTAACGTGGAAACTTCTTTCCACCTTCCATACTTGACATTTAGTTGAAATATAAAGTTGATAATATATATATATATATATACACGAACGAAATTAGTTTAAGTGGTAAGCAATTTGATATCGCTTAAGCAAGTCTCGAGTTCGAGTCTTTGTGTATGTGGAAAATCCCCGCTGAAAGACTCACCCTTTAGATCCAAGTGTGCGACACAGACTAGTCCAGATTAATCAGAGCGAAGCCCTGGAAACTGAAAGGGCGAAAAAAACATACATGACTACAAGACACAAAAAATATTAATTAAAACACGATATAAAAATATCTTCAGTTATGAATTTATAAAGTAATTTTAATGATGAAGGGTGATACGTTTGAAGTAATTTGGATTTAAACAATATTTTCTATAAAATTGTATCAGACTAAAATATTGAACATATATTACTATAAGACCACATTAAAATAGTAAAAGGAAAACCAATTTTATCAAAAGGAACGTATATAATAATTTGAAATTAATTAATTCTTAATAAACCCAAAAATGATTTTTTTTGGTGATTTTTAAAGAGGTTTTTGTTACAGATTTATAGGTTAGTTTATATTATATTTAATGTAATATATCGTGTTTTCTAATTTAGTAATATTAGATTTACATATGTACCGCTCTGTACTGATTAATAAAATACAAATCTTGACTTGGAAAAAGATTACATTGATCAAATCATACCTTATATGAGAAAATATTTAAAAAAAAATAAATTACATGAAACAACCACACCTTAGATATAAAAGAACTGAAAGGACACATTGTATGAGAACTGAGCACCAGGCTAAATGATTCATATAAAATTCTCTTACCTCTCCATTAATAATTGTAAGTATATGTCGTATAACTAATTAAAAAAGGCATAAAGATAAGTTTGGCCATTAACATTTATAAGTTTTGTCATATTAGCTTCATATTTTTTTCTTCTTTTTATGTTAAACTGGACTGTCACTCTTTAAAAAGAATCGAATTGTTAGTTTTTTTTAATTGAAATATTAACATAAAAGTTAATTTTTTTAATGTTATTGATATGGCATCTCTATAACAGTCTATATATACTTTATACACTAATTGATTATATATATATATATATATTTATTATTTTATTAAATAAAAATATTCCATGTAATACCAAAATAATAATAAATAATATATAGTGACCAAAATAGAAGCAATTTGAAAGTTCAGTGAGTAAAGTAGAAAAAATTGAAAGTACAATGAGTGAACTATGAGAGAGAGTAAAGTTCAATGAGTAAATTTGTAATTTACCTTTTTTTATACCTTAAAAAAATAACCTAACACTTGGGATGTGTTTTGTTTAACATAACGTAATATTACCTATCGGAATAAGATTCTCAAAATATAACATTATCTGACAAATTATTGAGAATATTGCATTACATTGATTTATATGATAGGGATGTAAGATTATAGTACTTAGTTGAGATATTATAAAATTACTTAGAAGTAAATTTATCAATTTGTTTTTGTGATATATTTTCTTTATAACAACATAAACTTATAATATTAAAATAGAAATATTTATATAAAATTCATAGAAATATTTTTGTTATACAATCTAAATTTCAAATATATATATATATATATATATTAACATATTATAATATAAAAATATACCCCTAACGTTTGATTAAATAGCAAATTTAACACCTCCCGTTTTATTTTGTGACAAAAAGTCCTCTCTATGGATGTAAACTATTAGATAGGAAAAAATTAACGCTCTAAAATATGACATTTTCACTATGAAATGAAACATTAATGGTAAAAAATGCTAAAAAAAGTTAACACTCTAAAATATGGGTCTTTTACAATTAAAACTTTCTTCGATCAGACTTTCACCTCCTAAACTGCAACCCAAGATATTATCTCAAGAATCGAAGACTAGAGATGGATTCATCAACACGATCCCAATCGAAAAAAGATTAACGAGACACCATTGTTTCAAGCAAACTTGTCTGCTTCAATGGCCACCTTACAACTTTATGTTATCTTAAAGGTGGTAGCCGATAGAGTAGAGATGATAAAAACATCAAAAAACAACGAGATAAGTGGATCATTATTCTCCTTAACTTCATCAACATGGTGTCGATTCTCATTACAACAACCGTGACTGGTGTTGTTGCTGCAACCGACAACGGTGGCAGCACTTTATCACCTTCCACAATTTCACTATAATTAAATTTGGTAATAAAAATTTTGATTGCGTTGTTGTGGTACCTTTGCTGGTTTTAAAAAACCATGAACACAAAGCATAGAACCTAAAGTATGGTAAGTCAATTCATTTTTTTCTTACTATTTCACCCCAAATAATAACTTGAAACATTATTACAGATTTTAAATTCTTACGAGCTAATCTTGCTTGCAAATAAGTCGCTAATAAGTAATTGTTTCATTTAACAAACTATTCAAACGTTTCTACATGATAATGGTAATATTAAATTTTTTTAGGTAACCATGAAAGGCTGCTTGAATATGAGTTGATGCTTGTTCAAAAATATATCTATGAATAGCTATTATTTAACGAGTCTAACTCACAAACATGTTACTTAGAAAATGAAATGAATAGCTTAGACCGGTGTAAGTTTTTCCCTTTTGTTGAATTTCCCTCTTTATTTAACTCTTCTCCGGGTAAGCTTCATTCTCCTTAACTTTTTTCTTTTGTTGAATTTTGTCTGACTTCATTTTAATATAATTACATTGTTTTTTTTGTTTATGATAACAAAATCTTTGATATGTTTCAATCCATTAATTAGAATTATTTATCTATATAAGTTAAAGTGATTTACGCTATGTTTGGTGAATAATTAATTCATCTATTGGCTTTAAGTTGAGCGGATTATTAATGGGGTGTTCTAACACTGAAGTAAGTCAATGTTGATAGTTTAGTAAATGAAATGACTAACTTATACCGGTGTAAGTCAGTATTGTCAGTTAAATATGTTAAAACCGAATAATACTCACCCTTACTAATGTATTTGGTGTGATCTGAATCCATGTAGTTGTGGGGTGCTAGAGATGAATTCATCAATACGATCCCAATCGGAAAAAAGGTTAATGAGACACCATTGTTTCAGGCAAACTCATCTAAAGTATTCTTAAAGGTGGTAGTCGGCACATTATAGATGATAAAAAAGTCAAAGAACAATGAAATAACTAGAACGCCCTTCTCTTTAATTCCATTAACATTGTGTCGATTCTCACTACAACAACCATGGTCGGTGTTGTTGTTGCAAGTGGCGACGGTGGCGGCTCTAGGTTTCTCATTTGGGTTTGAAATTGGCATCCACTGTTATGCTCGTATCGGCCACTGAGATGTTGATGAACAAGATTCAACCCAACTATACACTTTCAAAAAACATTACCATCATTGTATGTGATAAAAATGCCATAATCACCAAAATTAGAATAATTTGATCAATGATTAATGAAGACACTAAAAGAGCTTTGATGAAATGTTTCAATACTTCGAAGAACAATTATGATATCCACAAGTGAAAGGAAAAAAAGTTGGTGAGCAAAATAAAACTTTAGGAATAGTTGAATGACTAAATATAAAATTTATCTTTGATATTTTTAACGAAGATAATGATTTAGGATAAACGAAGCAACGATTTATATTTTAGACACTAAAACATCCTGAAAAGTAAATTAAATAATAACATGATAAAAATATCATACTTTAAGGGATAATGATATATTTAAATAAAAAAAAGAAAAAAAGCGGTGTGTCGTTTACTAAGCTAAGGCGGAGGCGAAAATTAATTCAAAACCATTATCCATGAAGTAATTTTTTTTAAAGTTCTACCGTATGACAACCTTAATATATAACTAAGTAAAAACGTTATCGAAAATATTATTATTTTTTAACATTTCCGGTAAAAAATTACTTAAAACATTATTATTTTTATCGAAAATGTTATTATTAGGCGCTTTATCGGGTTTTATAATATATTTAATAAAGAGTTATCTAAAATATTATTTTTTTTTATAAAAATAATAATATTTTAGATAATTTTTTTTACCATAAATATTAAAAAAAATAATATTTTTAATAACATATTTCTTTAATGATATATTAAGCTCCCCACGTTAAAGATTTTTTTCCCTCACGAAATTTCGAGGAATGCTAGTCAGTACGGAATATGCACGATCATCTTCTTCCATAAACATAAATATGACTGCATAATTAAATGTCTCATTCATGTGAAAAGAATATACAACAATATTGGAACATGTAAAAGCTTTACATAGCTCGAAAGATCAACTCAAACTTGACGTTAACATATACCTACTACTAGGGTAGGTACAACTTGTTTACAGTCAAAGCCACACAATATATTTTCTGCTTCTGGAGAATCTATATCTTTTTTTTTTGTATGGCTCTTAAAAATCTTTTACGTGGCTCCTATTTTCCCTTCTTTTTGAAGTAAAGGTTACGACTTTGACTAGTCGTTAAACGATGACTCATCATCCCTATATATTTATTTTCCACTATTATAAGAAGATATTTTGTTAAAAATTATAAAATAATTATATAATTACTTATATATTATAAATTCATTTTTTTATTAAAAATATGAACAATTGTTTGATCTGAATATTAATATCTTGACTGAAATATAATAAAATCTCATTTCAGAACTATTTGAGTTGTATTTTATGGATCAATTATCAGTTTATATTATATTATAAAATCAATGCTTACAATATTATACTGTCGAGCTAGTGTTTAAAAGCAATGGTGGTACTAGTAAACATCATTAAAATATAATTTTATCATCTCTCAGTCAGCAGGTTAAAATCGAGTTCAGATAATCGTCAATTTTATAACGAAAAGGGATGAGTTTGAAACATATGACTAGTCGAGTGATAATTTTATAATTTTTAATAGTTGAAGGACTTAACAAAGCATCATTTTATAGTTGGGACCATTTGTACTTTACCCTTGTTTTTACTACATTATATTAAATATAAACTCAAACTATAATTAATATTTTAATTTAATTTTATTATAATTCTAGTGATGGATGATTACTTGATAAATGAATTTCTTTAATAAATAAATATTTATTTTTAGTAAAAAGTTGATGGAATTAGTAACCAAATATTTTGACTATGTGAATATGGGGTAAGTCTTAACATTTGGAATAATGAAGGAAAATTAGTGTAGTCTCTGTAATTTTTGAGTTTATCTTACAAAGATAATTTTTTAAGTATATTGGAAGAATAATTGGGATACATAAAATATAATATATTTATACATTTTATGTCTATAGTAAATTATTATTTTCATATAAATATAGATAAACTGAAATACATTAAATTTCATTTTTTATGAATATCTTATTTTATAACATTTATTTATGTATATATTTCTAATACACGAGTTTAAAAAAATTTGGATTTACTTTCATTAGTGCATCAAGGGAAGTGCAATTTTGTTTGCATATGATAAGAACAGGTTAATATCATAACATCACCTACTACTACTAATTATTACCACGTCCATACAAAATCATACAACACAATACATACATATATATATATATACTCCAATTATGCAGTTGAAACATTCCTTTTTCATAATTATCTTTAAGAAACTTCCTGGAAGCTACATGGAGTGTCGTGTATTTATAACAGTGACAATCTGACACTTGAACTCGTCCAAATAGAATTCAAGTCTTTAATTGCTTTTTGTCACGGTCCTCCATTTCATTTTTGTCGTCGGGTATCCGAGTGTGGCAAGATGGCTTCCCTTCAAGAACCATGGCTATTGGAGAACGGCAACCTGAAGGGTTGTAGCAAGGAGATTCGCCATGGAAGAACTGCACATAACATGTCGTCTTCCTCCTTGAGGAAAAAGTCTGATTTGACCCTTGTTTCCAAGGTTCGATATGTTATGCTTCGTCAGTTCCTCACCAATCTTCAAGAGGTCATTTTGGGGACTAAACTCTCGATTCTTTTCCTTGCCATTCCATTGGCCATTCTTGCTGAGTGCCATGGCTTTGGAAGAGTGAGTTTCTTTCTTCCTCTTTTCTTTTTTTCCATCGTTTTATGAAAGGTTGGTGAAGATTAATTGGGGATTAACTCATCCACTTGAAAACAGTGTTTATATCTGTTTTCTGACATTTATGAATTTTCCTGTAAAATAATCAACAGCCCTGGATTTTTGCATTGAGTTTACTTGGACTTACACCATTGGCTGAACGAGTCAGCTTCCTCACCGAGTAAGCTATATTCATATTAATATCTGCTTCATCCATCCTTAATCTCTAGAATTCATTTTGACTAACCATAGTTCCTTTTTGTGTACTTGCAGGCAAATTGCTTTTTACACTGGTCCAACAGGTAAATTATCAATAATAAAATGTACACACACATATATATTTTTCTCCATGACTGGCTAATCATTATTTAAATTTTGCAGTGGGAGGGCTGTTGAATGCAACCTGTGGCAATGCTACCGAGCTGATCATAGCAATATTTGCACTAAGCCAACATAAAATAGATGTGGTCAAGTATTCCCTGTTGGGTTCTGTCCTATCCAACCTGCTCTTGGTTCTTGGGACCTGTCTCTTCTGTGGCGGTATTGCCAACCTCAGAAGGGAACAAAAATATGATAGAGTATGTGTTAAATTTCAACAGGCAGTATCTTACCTAACATATCTTCAAAATTTTGTTTAATGTGGCTAATTTGGGTGTTAAACACTGTTGAATTTCGACAGAGACAAGCCGATGTGAACTCTCTCCTTCTTTTGCTTGCATTATTGTGCCATTCGTTGCCGTTGTTGTTCCGAATGAGTGGGGCATCGGCCGCTCTCACAGCCGACCCTACACTGCAATTGTCAAGGGCGAGCAGCATTGTGATGTTGATTGCATACATTTCTTACCTGGTGTTCCAACTATTCACACATCGGCAATTGTTTGAAGCCCAACAGGAATTGGAAGAGGACGGATTATCAGAGGAAGAGCCAGTGATCGGATTTTGGAGTGGATTTTTATGGCTAGTTGGAATGACAGCTGTCATTTCTCTCCTCTCTGAATATGTTGTGGAAACAATTGAGGTAACCCTTTTGGTTGATTATGAATTTATGATCATTTATTAAAGTCAGCTTATTGGAAATTAATCCACTAAATTCCAGGATGCCTCGGATTCATGGGGGATTTCTGTTAGTTTCATCAGCATTATTCTGCTACCAATTGTTGGAAATGCAGCAGAACATGCAGGAGCTATCATTTTTGCCTTCAAAAACAAGCTGGTTAGTAAATATACATCTCTGTGAACATCTGCAACTGTTTTATCAATAAAGCAAATATGGTGACACATTTTAAACATTGCAGGATATTTCTTTAGGTGTTGCATTAGGGTCTGCAACGCAGATTTCCATGTTTGTGGTACGAAACTATAATAACTGAACCCTTCATTGTCGTTTAGTAATAAATTTTGGACACTAGTGGTTTTAAAAACTCGACATTTCAATGTTGTTGACTGATCAGGTCCCACTTTGCATTATCGTGGCTTGGATTATGGGTATTGAGATGGATCTTAACTTCAATCTCCTTGAAACCGGCTCACTCGCGCTATCCATCATCGCTGTTGCCTTCACTTTACAGGTAAATAACAACAATATCATCTCTCATTTCAACCATGCCTATAACATTTGAGTTTAGTCTAACAACTTGTATTATAAAATTTGTAGGATGGGACTTCACACTACATGAAAGGACTGGTTCTTCTACTGCTCTACATTGTTATCGGGGCTTGTTTTTTCGTGTCGAAAACACCCCTCAGCAAGGGTATCGACACAGTCGTTGGAGCTTGATGATGTTGTGAACCATGATCAGCCGGAGATTTGATGCATTTGTTATTCTTTTCATATATGGGGGCTGCCTGAAAGCTGAGAAATTCGCAGATTACTACTCCGCATGTAGTTGTTATGTTGTTGAGATGGATGGTATGTTATATTAGGTATTTTGGTTAAAGATGGGGCATACCGTAGAAGCTTAATGAAGACAGGCTACAATTACTACACAGCAGCACATTGTTCTGGTCTGTCTGTGTGTTGATTTCTTTGTTTTTCTAAATTATGGGCGTATGTATGTATTAGAAGTGGCGAATGAAGTTTTCTCATGGGGTTTGTTTTTGTTTCTCTTGTAATTCATGCAGTTATCAAAATAAAATGAAAATCCTTGTTGTTTCTCATTTGGCTTATGATTAAAATTCTCCACTCGTATTCGTATACACACATATATAGTGATTTAAGAGGGCCAACGGTTGATGATTTAGGGACAGTAACAAACGCAAAATTTTACGTTAGAAGGTCGAATTTATAAAATTTTAGATGGGATAAAAACATATTATCAATAGAAAATATAAACAAAGAAAAACTAAAATATATGAGAATTTGAAAATTTTATGACAAAAATCGTCCCATCCGCTCTTTCAATCCATGAGCCTGAAGTAAATATTTGTAGCTAATTCCCTGCAGGTAATTATGGGTAATGGGTCTGCTGCAAATGCATTTGTAGACCATATGGTTTTATGGTGAAGATGATGGTATTCATTAGGGGGACTATGAGCCTGCCCACAAAATACATCATTGATTTCATTATTGTAGTCTTGCTCCTCTTTGTGCGTGGTGCTCTCTTTGTATCTGTGTAAATATTATGTTTTGTCTTTCTTTTACAGTGTGATTATCCAACTTTTGTTAGCTAGATGTCTAACATTATCGTTAGGGGTGTAAATGAACCGAGTTTGAACAAACAATGTTATGTTCGTATTCGTTTGTTTATTTTTTAAGGTGTTTGTATTCGTGTTCCTTTAAACTTTTAATATTTTTGTTGTTTATTTATTTTTCACAAAACATATTCTTTTATTTTTTTATGAAACTATACTGGAGTATGGTTACAACGGTGTATTAATCACTTTCTTATTATTTTCATGAAATTATCTACAAATTTTTAAATTTATTGTCCAGAAAAATATTCTGTACAGACTTCACAAATTCGTTCTTAAACTTTATTAATACCATCGAAACATATTTGCACTCAAAGCAACTAATATACAAGCATTCAACACTCAAAGCATCACATTTAAAATATGCAAAAAAACACATCAAAGTATGAAATATGTTACCTTGGAGTCTTAAAACACAAGGACACTTTTTAACTTAGTCTTCCACAAGCTTTTCCTTTCCTTTATCACTTTGGAGGTCTCTCCACTCTCCTTTATCACCTGAATCTTAGGGGAAATAAATGGTGAGAAAAATCACCTCTCAACCCTTCGTCTCTCTCACGGCAATCAAGGGAAGAATCTTTATTCATTGTTTTCCTTTTTTGTTTCTGTTCACAATTGTAATTTCTGATTATTTTTTTTCAAACCGTAGGTTTTTTTGTACTTGTCCCCAGATGGGAAAAAACGATTACTTAACCCCTAAAGCAATCGCAAATCGAATCAAAGCCAAGGTCTTCAGAAGCTGCGATGATACTGTCAAATGTGCCAAAAGCAATGCCGAGACGAAAACGGATTCAAATGCCACTGCATGAGTGGATCTCACCAATGCCACTGCTGTTTACAATGAGTTTATTAATGACCGGCATCACGTCCATATGAACTCGACCCAGTGGGGTACATTAAGGAGGAACGGGAAATGCAAGATCGAAGAGACGCCCAAATGTTGGTTTATTACCCATACTGATAGAGATTCAGATACTCTCTTCAAGGAGAGAATGAAGAACAAAAGAATTAAGTTGGATATGGAAGAGAAGCTTGAGAGGGAAATTCATAAACAAATTGAGAAAGCTGAGCGCTTAAAAACTCCTCGGGAAGCCAAGGAGAATGAGAAAAAGGGTGTACTCAAAGAGTGAAATTTAGATAGAGGAATGAAAATACGGTTTTCTTTAGGAAGAGCAAGTGCTGCAAAAGCGGAAAAAGGTGGGAGTTGTAGGCATCTTTGTCCCCTGGGTTGAATTCCAAAGATGATAGACATGTTTCTTCACCAGTTTTACTTGGTGGGTTGCTGTAATATGGGATATTAGTTTTGTTTAGGTTTAACTTCCTTGGTGATCTTAAAATAAGTCTTTTAATGTAGATGGAAAAGTTTCCTTTAGACCTTTTAATAACTCTTTTTCACAGCTTCAGCTTTGATCAATCAATTTTTCATATTCAATTTATGGTTTTTCTAAGGGTTGGTGCATCAAGATCCGGTGATAGTTCACAGTCTTTCTGTTCTCTTCTTGTCGGATATTATATTATCTTTGCTTCCTTTTGTTTTGGGTTTTTCTCATTTTACTCTTTTCTTTCTCAATCTAAAAATCGAAACTTTCCTGTTAAAACTGTTGTTTTTCCTCTTGATAGTTTCGTTTTTTGCTTTTAAATCTCGACGAGGAGTTCAAAACAGCAATACCCACAGCCTTAGATCTAAAAAAAAAAAATCAAACAAACTCTTTGTTTGATTTCAAACTTTGTTGGGGGTTCTGCTCACCATTTTTAAAGCTTTTTGGTGAAGCACCAAGCGGTATATGGTTACCTCATAAATTTCTGATCTTGATTCCTTCGTTTCATCTGTTTGGCTCACTGGATTTTTCAGAAAATTTGTAAAAAGCTTACAATCTTTCCTCTCTCTCCTCCTTATTAGTTTTGCACTGTTCTTCAATTCCGTGTTTGGATCCGTTTTCACTTTCTCTCTTCCTTTGAATTTCCGTGTTTGATCTCTCTTCGTTGAATTCACCAAGCAGATTTCATACCTTTGTGAAAATTAGGGTTTCGATCTGTTTTTGGTTTTCAATTTTGATTCAGATTTACGCTCTAATCTGAATTTCATTGTCTGATGAGTTGCTATATAAGTTCAATCTTCATCACGTTTGCTTGATCTATATCAGATTTGGGGTTAAATCCAAGCTTGCGTGTTTTAGTGTGTTTGGTTTAGTACAGAAGTCAGATAAATTTCCTTTATCCGAACTTTCTCCCGATATTCGTTGGAGTTGTTTGTGCCTTTTGCTTTTTGCAAGTGAACGTTACCGACAACCAAATTAAAGTTCCACAGCATAACCTTCGTCGGAAAATAATCTCGTCGAAAAATAACAACTACTTTCTACTTGTTGGTCAAGTACATATAGTGGTCGACCAGATATTTAAACGTGCTATGCTAGTGTTTTACGCAATTTACCTATAATTATTAATAAACTTACTTATTATCATTATTAACCAAATTACTAGCAATAAACTTAGTATTCAATTCAATTTTTTCAAAAAAAAAGTTTTGAAATTGACAGTAAATATTAGAACGTATTTTATAAATTAACAATCAATATTTTTCTTTTTTCTCCCATTTTAACACTAGGCTTTTATCAATTAAATATATTCATAAATATTAACCCCGCATAATAATAAAAAACAATATTATTTTATTTTCATAGTTACTCATAGCTTCGGCTATAGATGATTACTTGAGGTCATGTCATTCTTTTAGATCCCATAGGGCGTATAGGGGGGGGCTCGATAGAGTGGTGTAAAGGAGACTAGACTTAGAGTTTGTACGTTGAATGTATGCACATTAAATACTAGGTTGCTGGAGCTGACCGACGTACTAAGTAATAGGAAAATAGATTTTGCATGTATTCAAGAGACTAGGTGGAAAGGGGCTCGCGCCAGATAGTGTAACAGGTACAAGTTGTGGTATTCAGGCGTAGATAACGCTAGAAATGGGGTGGGTATCTTGGTATCCTCTATGCTCAAGGAAAATGTAGTTGAAGTTTGTAGATACCGTGATAGGATCATGATGATTAAGATTATTATAGAAGCGGAAGTGGTGAATATCCTTTCAGTGTACGCCCCACACGTTGGCCTAGGGAAGGGGGAAAAACGTTGCTTTTGGGATTCGTTAGATGATGTACTTAGGAGCATTCTGGAGGACCAAAGAGTTTTCATAGGGGGAGACTTCAATGGCCATATAGGTAGTGAAATCGACGGGTATGACGGTGTTCATGGGAGTTTCAGTTTTGGTAGTAGGAACGAAGAGGGGCATACGTTGCTTGAATTTGCTACTACACATGATATGGTGGTCACTAACTATTTCTTTAGCAAGAGAGATGTGAACTTGATTACGTTCTATAGCGGGGTTCGAAATAGGGATCGATGAGCTTGCATTGACTGTAAGGTGTTCCCTGAAGAGGCATGTGCATCACAACACAAATTGCTGGTTTTGGTGTTCCGCGTACGCAACGAGGGGAGTACTCATAGGAGGGCTAAACTAGGTAAACCTAGGATCCTTTGGAAGAACTTACGTGGAGCGACAACTGATGACTTTAGGAGTAAGGTTTGTCTCATACAGGTTTTGGAACTACAAACTCAAATAATACAGATATATTATGGAAGAATATGGCAAATTCCATCAGAGAGGTGGGCAAAAACATGATTGGATTGTCGACAGGGAAGGTCAAGGAACATAAATAATAGTGGTGGTGGAACGACGAAGTCCAAACTAAGGTGAAGACAAAGCAAACTTGCTTCAAGGAGTTGCTACAAAATGCAATGATGACGAAGAAATATCGAGAGCTAAACAAATATACAATGAGGCAAAGCGGGAAGCCAAGAAAACAGTGGCTAAAGCAAAAGATAAGGCATATGAGGAAATGTACAAGATATTAGACACCAAGGAAGGGCAAAACGACATATTTAGGCTTGCAAAATCCAGGGAGAATAGGAAAAAGGATCTAGGTAACATTAGGTTTATTAATGACCACAATGGTGTTCTTTTAGTGAAAGATCATGATATTAAGAGGGCTTGGGGTAGTTACTTCTTTGGCTTATTTAATAACGGTGCCTCTCCTTGTAGAGATAGTAATGTTGATGGGTCAGCCGACCATCATATTACGGCCAATGACTGCCCTACAAGTAGGATTGGGATTGAGGAAGTCAAAATAACCCTTAGAAAGATGGGGAGGGACAAAGTTGTCGGTCCATATCAAATTCCTATCACTGTGTGGTTGACCTTAGGAGAAGAGGGAGTTAAGTGGTTGACCAACGTCTTTAATATTATTTTAGAGACTGCCATGACGCTAGAGGAGTGGAGAGAGTCGACGGTGATACCAATCTATAAGAATAAAGGAGATCCCCAACGTTGTGGTAACTACAGAGGTATTAAACTACTCAGTCATACCATGGAGCTTTGGGAAAGGGTGATAGAGGCTATGTTGAGACGGGTTACTAGGATTTCGGAAAACCAATTTGGCTTTATGCCAGACAGGTCTACTACTACGGAGGCGATTCATCTACTTCGACGGCTTATGGAGAAATATAGGGAAAAAAGAGAGATCTTCACATGACATTCATTGACCTTGAGAAGACGTATAATATCGTACCCCGCGATACGATCTGAAAGACCTTGGAAACGAGACGGATCCAAACTACTTATATCCGGGTGATTCGTGATATGTACTGTAGATCTACTACATACGTCAAGACTACAGTTGGCGACACCGAGGCATTCCCGGTGGAAATCAGACTCCACCAGGGGTAAGCTCTTAGCCCTTATATCTTCGCCTTGATTATGGACGACATCTATTGTGCGACACCAGACGGTGTTCCATGGTGTATGCTTTTCGTTGACGACATTGTCCTAGTTGCTGAAACAAAAAATGAGCTGAATAGTAGACTGGCTACCTAGAAGACTGCTTTGGAAGAAAAAGGTCTAAGAATCAATATTGAATAGACAGAGTATTTATGTTCAAACTTCAGTGGGAACCAAAATGATGAAGATGTAGAAGTTTGCATTGAAGGACACGTTCTCCCCTCAAAGGATTGTTTCAAGTACTTAGGGTCTATGATACATAAAGATGGGGGTGTAGATGATGACGTTACACACGTATAAAGGCGGGATGGCTAAAGTGAAGGGCTGCCACTGGAGTTTTGTGTGACAAGAAGGTGCCTCTAAAACTTAAGGGAAAATTTTATAAAATGACAATAAGACCAGCGCTGTTGTATGGATCAGAATGTTGGACAATCAAGAAGGATCACGTAAGAAGGATGCAGGTCGCAGAAATGAGAATGCTTCGATGGATATGTGGTAGGACTTTGTGGGACATGACACCAAACTCTGCAATTAGGATGTCCTTGGGGGTGATGCATGTATCCAAAAAATTGAGGGAGGGAAGACTACTGTGGTTTGGGCATGTCCTTAGGCGACAACCATCGGATGCGGTCAGGAGGGTAGAGTCGATTACAACCGACGGTGCCAGAAGGAGATGACGACCAAGGAGGAAGTGAGTAGACTGCTTGAGATCTGATTTGAAGGATTTAGCCCTTACCGAAGACATGACCTATGACAGGAAAGTATGGAGACTTAAGACTAGGGTAGCCGAGTAATGTGGGCCACAACCATAGGGTGTAGTATCTCTGTCTTCTTTTTTAATGCTTTTGTAGTAATTTCCATGACTTCTACTTTTTATTCGTTTATGTCATTGGAATTTATGAAGGCTTAGAACTAGGGTAGCGGAGTAGTGTTGCCTTAGTTTAGGATTTAACCCATTTGACTTTATACCTTCTCGTAGCTTGCTATCGCTGACTACTGTGTATCATTCTCTTCATGTTTCTTCTTTTTAAAATTAGACGGGACTTACGTTTTCTGTCTATATGCAGAGATTTTTACGCATGGATTTATTTGCAGGAATTACTTCCCATTACAGATGCGCATATGAAGACTGCATATGAAGTCTGTTCAACTATGTATTTATTTATTTATGCATGCATTGTATTTTTATCTTTATTTTTAATTTTCTGACTGTCGGAGGTCTTCCACGGAAGCTGCTCTCTACCTGACGTTGGGGGCAGCCTACTATCCTACCTCTCCCTTACCCCATTGCATAGGAATAGGGTTTTTGTTGTTGTTCCTTGGTGATCTTAGGAGTCGAGGATATTTGATTTGTGAAATGAAAGACCATCAATTTCCAATTCTTGTGTCTGCATTATATGAAAAAAAAATTCCACCTCCAACGTAATATGGATGCTTACATGATTTTTGAGAATTATTGTTGTAATTGTTGGTTAGGTTGTTCCTTGTTTGTGGGAGTATTTCGGCATGTTAGCATGGTTGGTCTTTGATTACTAGAGTCTTAGCTTCTATTGCCTTGATGCTTTTGTTGTGTTGTGTGAGATGCTTTCTTATTTCTCTATTGTAAGTTAGTTAACTGGGATGATAGTGGAAAATGGTTCTTACATGAGGCATGAGTTAAGATTTTGATCGGGTGGATGTATGTTGAAAGTAGTAGTGGTAGTTTAAAATCGATGAGATAGACTTCTTAATAGTGGATGTGCAAGTCTCGTTGATTATTTTTAAAATAAAGAACACCCTTTAATAAATTTTTAAAAATAAAATTAATCAATGTTCAATAAAAATGATCATACTTTGATTTTAGATAGAATTTAATCTTTAAAATCAATGTTCAATAAAAAAGATCATACTTTGATTTTAGATAGAATTTGATCTTTAAAAATGTATCTTTGAAAAACTTTTAGGTGTTCGATCAACTTATCCCAAAAATCGATGGATTCCAAATTAAATTAATCAAAAATCATTTTAAAAAAAGTCGTAATTAGAAAATTGTTTTAAAAATAAGTCGCAATTAAATTTTCTTTTAAAGAAGAACCATTAAGGAAAAAATGTTAGGACAAGGAGAGAGCAAAAATTACTTTAGGTGTTATATTTTGTATTTTTATTTTATTATAAAGGCTTAATTAACCAAACACGCCTTTGTGCAATTATTTGAAAGATGTAAATAACCAATTACGTCTTCGTATAAAGCAGGAACAGACACAATATCTTACGAAAATGACTTATCTTCCTATAGTTTAGTTGATATTATGATTTAATGGCAGTCCACATTGGCTACTGTTTAGAATTTCACAGCAAATTTGATTCTCCATATGCGATTTGACAATCTTTGGTTATGGTATTAGAAAATTGCAGACTTAAGAGCAGACGACACTAATATTATGCATTTGCAGATCGTTCTCTATTTGTAATTTTCTTTACAGTTTTTCAGACAGGAGTTGGACATTCAAGTATTTTCACTTACATACAATTCAATTACTGGTTTCATTATTACTTTGACAAGTCTCCAAGTCTAATTTGTGTCTTCCAGTTGCTTTTACAGAGCAAAAAACAGCCACCAGGAAAGTTGTGGCAAGGCCTCCAAGGATCACACCGCCCCGACTATAGATTTTTCTGAGGAATGATGAGGCTTTTGTAGGTGAATGGCATCTCCTTCAACCGTCACGTTTTTGCCTTTGTTTGGTTCATTAATGTCATCTGCAGAGTGTGGTGCTTGGAATGGGCTTGAAACTGGTGCATTGCCAATATTCTTCGCTAATAGGTGATTTCCAAGTTTCCTTATTTTTGGATGGTGTTGGAGATCAGCTGAACCAGATGTTTGAGCATTTTCACTAGCCATGGCCAAAAAAGCATTCACCAAGACCAAGTAAAGAAGAAGAAACCGAGCCATTTTCGAATCGAATTCGATGATGGGTTTGGGTAGAGTGTATCTATATATAGATGCAGAAGAAAGTGGTGTACAAGCTGTTGGTTTTTGGAAAAAGTCCCACATTGGTTGTGTATAAGGAGGAGGGGAAATTCTTTTGTTATAAATAAAGCCCTCCTCCTCCTTAGTTAATCATCCCACAAATATAAGCATTCTTCTATTTTAAAGGCTATTTGTATTCTTTCTCTCTTTGTAATATTTCCTCTATTAGTGAAATATTTTGGTGTTCTCTTTTATGTCTATTTAATAGCTATTGTCGGTATAGTTGTTAATTATGTCCTATTAAAATTACTTGTCTTGTAGTTCTGTCTAAGGAAACTGGGTTTTAAGAGGGACCATTGTGACCCCTCCTCTTTCCTGGGAATCTACCTTGGGGTGATTTTTAGTACAATTGTTTTCACACTAGTCACCTAGATAATAGTTTGGAAGGTGAATCTGTTATTGGTGGAAATTAACCCGAATTACATAACAATTGATATCAGAGCTCTTGGTTTATTTTAGTATGCTCTGTGGTTGCGGCTTAGGCTGATCTTCCACATCAGAAAAATTTCCTTGGGATAATTGACATTCCGCATTGGCAGCTATTAAATAGAATTTGTAGCAGAAATGGCGACGCTTCTTCATCTTCAATTTTGGCAATTAAATAGAATTTGTAGCAGAAATGGCAGACGCTTCTTCATCTTCAATTTTGGCAAGAAATACTGTGACAAATGTTAGATTGCAGTGAAGATTTTGATGGCACGGTCATTTCGGCATGTGGCAAAGCGAGGTTCTAGATGCCCTATTTCAGCAGGGTCTAGACATTGCTATTGAAGGAGAGAAACCAGATGATGTTGAGGAGAAAGAATGGAAGAGGATCAATAGAATGACATGTGGTACTATTCGATCGTGTCTTTCTAGAGAGCAGAAGTATGCATTTTCTAAGGAAACTTCTGCAAGTAAATTGTGGAAGGCACTGGAGGAGAAATTTTTGAAGAAAAGCGGTCAGAACAAACTCTACATGAAAAAGATATTGTTCCGCTTCAACTATGTACCAGGTACCACTATGAATGATCACATTACTAGCTTTAATCAGCTGGTGACTGATCTGATGAATATGGACGTGACTTTGAAGACGAAGATCTGGCTCTGATGTTGATGGGATCACTTCCTGATAAGTTTGAGTATCTTGAAACTACTCTACTTCATGGGAAGGTTGATGTGTACCACTATGAATGATCACATTACTAGCTTTAATCAGCTGGTGACTGATCTGATGAATATGGACGTGACTTTGAAGACGAGATCTGGCTCTGATGTGATGGGATCACTTCCTGATAAGTTTGAGTATCTTGAAACTACTTACTTCATGGGAAGGTTGATGTGTCTCTCAGTGAAGTAACTGCTGCCTGTATAGTTATGAATTGAGAAAGAAAGACAAACAAGAAAACAAAGTGTCGAAGCAGAAGCTTGTTGTTAGAGGCCGTTCCAAGAGTCAGAATAAAGGAAGCAGAGGGAGATCGAAGTCAAAGTCCAGATTGAGCAAAGATGAATGTGCCTTTGTCGAGAAAAGGGCACTGGAAGAAAGAATGTCTCAGGCTAAAGAATAAAGGCAAACCTGAAAGGGGGAAGGCTGTCTCAGAATCAAATGTGGTCGTATGATGATGGAGATTCAATTTCGCATTCGCTGATACGCCATCAACCAGTTGTTCCAGTTCATGGCTGTTAGATTCAGCTGTAGCCACCATATGACCCCCAATAGAGAATGGTTCTTTGATTTTAAAGAACTAAAAGGTGGAATTGTCTACACAGCAAATAATTCCCTCTTGACACTTGGATTGGTTCAATTCGCTTGAGGAATCAGGATGGTTCAATCAGAACCTTAACAGGTGTCCATTATAAGATTTAATGAGAATCTCATCTCTATGGGAACCTTAGAGTCAAAAGGTTTAGAAGTGAGGGCAAAAGATGTGATTATGAGGATTATCTCTGGTGCACTGGTGATAATGAAGGGATCCGAAAAAGAAACAATGTGTATTACTTTCTGGGTAGTATAATGTTGGGACAGCAGCAGTGGCAGCTTCTACTGATGAACAGGAGTCAAAGCAACCAGGTTATGGCATATGCGCTTGGGGCATGTTGGTGAAAAATCCTTGAAATTACTGATAGATCAAGGATTATTGAAGGGTGCTCGGCTTGTAAATTAGCTTTTTGTGAGCATTGCATCAAAGGGAAGAAGACGAGGTGAAATTTGGAACAGCAATCCATGATACTAAAGGTATTTGGATTAGTTCATTCAGATGGGGGTCTTCCAAGACACTTCATTGGGAGGAACAATTATGTCACCTTTGTTGATGATTTTTCCCGGAGAGTTTGGGTGTATCCAATGAAGACAAGGATGAGGTGCTAGGATTTTTCTTAAATGGAAAAAGATGATGGAGACTCAAACAGGCAAAAAAAATCAAACGTCTCCGTACAAACAATGGTGGAGAGTACAAAAATGATCCATTTCTGAAAGTCTGTGAAGAGGAAGGTATTGTTAGGCACTTCACTGTCAGAGGTACACCACAACAGAATGGGGTAGCAGAGCGTATGAACCGGACATTAGTGGAGAAGGTCCGGTGTATGTTGTCTAATGCTGGGTTAGGCAAAGAATTTTGGGCTGAGGCTTTGGTCTATGCTTGTCACCTTGTCAACCGCTTACCATCGACTGCTATTGGTGGTAAAACACCATTAGAGAAATGGTTTGGAGTACCTGCTACAGATTATGATTCCTTACATGTGTTTGGTTCCACTGCATACTACCATGTTAAGGAGTCAAAGCTGGATCCAAGAGCAAAGAAGGCGATCTTTATGGGGATCACCTCTGGTGTGAAAGGCTATCGTCTTTGGTGTCCAGAAACAAAGAAAATAATCTTCAGCAGGGATGTTACCTTTGATGAATCTACCATGTTGAGAAATGTGACTTCAGAAAAATTGGAGCAGACAGAAGGAACTCCCAAACAGGTGGAGTTTGAAGGAAGCAAATTTGTCCCAACCAGTAAAGAAACTGATGTTGACTCTCCTATGGTAGAAGAAGAGTCAGATGAAGAGTCAGATGAAGAAGAGGTTCAGACCCAAGAACCTCCACAGCAACATGAATCAATTGCACTCAGAAAGGGAAAGAGGATCATTAGACAACCTGCTCGTTATGCTGATATGGTCTCTTTTGCATCACCAATTGCAATTGATGACGTTCCTGCCACTTTTAATGAAGCAGTTCAAAGTTCAGAACATAAAAAGTGGAGGATCGCCATGAATGAAGAAATGCAATCCCTTCAAAAGAATCAGACGTGGAAACTAGCTAGTCTTCCGAAGGGAAAGAAGGCAATTGGGTGCAAGTGGGTATATACAAATAAAGATGGATTTCCTGACAAGAATAACATCCGCTACAAAGCAAGATTGGTGGTTAAAGGCTACGCTCAAACGGAGGGAGTTGATTATAATGAAGTATTTTCTCCAGTTGTAAAACATTCCTCCATCAGAATTTTGTTGGCTTGGTAGCACAGTTGGATTTGGAACTAGTTCAGATGGATGTAAAAACTGCATTTTTACATGGAGACTTGGATGAGGAAATCTACATGACTCAGCCAGATGGATTCAAAGTTTCTGAAAAAGAAGAGATGGTGTGCAAATTAGAAAAATCGTTGTACAGATTGAAGCAATCTCCAAGGCAGTGGTACAAGCGATTTGACAAGTTTATGATAGGGCAGAAGTATACAAGAAGCAAATATGATCATTGTGTGTATTTATGCGAGCTAGAAGACGGATCCTATATATATCTTCTTCTTTATGTTGATGATATGCTGATAGCTTCCAGGAGTCAGACAGAAATTGCGAAACTAAAGACTCAATTGAACAGGGAGTTTGAGATGAAGGATCTTGGTGAAGCGAAGAAGATTCTAGGCATGGAGATATCAAGGGATAAGAAATTGGGGAGGCTTTGTTTGTCTCAGAAAGAATATCTGAGGAAGGTACTAAAACGTTTTGGCATAAATGAGATGTCAAAACCAGTTAGTACACCTCTTGCTCCTCATTTCAAGCTCGGTGCATCCATGTCACCTAAGGATGATGCAGAACGGGAATATATGTCAAAGATTCCGTATGCAAGTGCTGTTGGTAGCTTGATGTATGCAATGGTGTGTACGAGACCCGATATTTCACAGGCAATTGGGGTTGTGAGCAGGTATATGCATGATCCTGGAAAGGAGCATTGGCAAGCTGTGAAATGGATTCTGCGGTATATTCTGAACACCGTAGATGTTGGTTTGGTCTTTCAGCAGGACAAACAAGATGGTCAGTATGTAGTTGGGTATTGTGATTCAGACTATGCAGGTGATTTGGACAAGCGTCGATCAACTACTGGTATGTGTTTACATTTGCAAAGGCACCAGTCAGTTGGAAGTCCACCTTACAGTCAACAGTGACTTTGTCTACTACAGAGCAGAGTATATGGCAGTTACAGAGGTTGTGAAGGAGGCAATTTGGCTTCAAGGGTTGCTTGGTGAATTGGGAATGTAACAAAAGCACATCAAAGTGTACTGTGACAGTCAGAGTGCTATTCATTTAGCAAAGAACCAGGTTTACCATGCAAGGACGAAGCACATCGATGTTCGATATCACTTTGTACGAGAGATTCTAGAAGAAGGTGGAGTCATAATCCAGAAGATTCGGACCACTGAGAATCCTGCTGATATGTTGACAAAAGTGGTAACTGCGGTCAAGTTTAAACATTGTTTAGACTTGGTCAATATTGTTACAAATTAAAAGATTGTTTTTTAGAGATGTGTGTGGAATTTGCCAAGGTGGAGATTTGTTGGTTTTTGGTAAAAGTCCCACATTGGTTGTGTATAAGGAGGAGGGGAAATTCTTTTGTTATAAATAAAGCCCTCCTCCTCCTTAGTTAATCATCCCACAAATATAAGTCTTCTTCTATTTTAAAGGTTATTTGTATTCTTTCTCTCTTTGTAATATTTCCTCTATTAGTGAAATATTTTGGTGTTCTCTTTTATGTCTATTTAATAGCTATTGTCGGGTATAGTTGTTAATTATTGTCCTATTAAAATTACTTGTCTTGGTAGTTCTGTCTAAGGAAAGTGGGTTTTAAGAGGGACCATTGTGACCCCTCCTCTTTCCTGGGAATCTACCATGGGGTGATTTTTAATACAATCGTTTTCACACTAGTCACCTAGATAATAGTTTGGAAGGTGAATCTGTTATTGGTGGAAATTAACCCGAATTACACAACACAAGCATCCTTTCTAAACATCGAATTTGATGGAAGTTTCCCACTGTTGGATTCCAATCATAATTTATTCCAATTTCTTAATCTGTTTTAATGAAGTTGTCTGTCGAGTGGGGGATACACGTCCATGCATTAGAATATTAGAAATACAACTAAGAATTTGATCAAGGGAGCAAGATCTTTGATATGTTTATGTGAAAAGTTTGTTAACCTCTATGATTACATTAATCATACAGACAATTAGGGTGCATGATTACGATTAAGTGTAAATTAATATCCTTGGATAAAGAGAGATACTTTGTCTGATGATGTTCTTCAAATGCTGGCACAACATTATATTCTAACTCAATTCAGGCAATATCCTGAAGGTGCCTTTCATTACATAGGAAGCATTGAGAAGCAAATCTATGTCTGGAAACAATAGGGGTAGATTTCCAACACAATCTTAAATTTACATGTGTTAAGCGTTACCACAAGAAGTTTTGCCTAGGGCAGGCTTAACACAAATCAACCAAACCAGAATACAATAATAAGGAAGTTGCGACAAATATATGATCATTAATTTCACCCTTGGAACTTGTAGCCTAAAGTAGCGGTGGGATGCTCCAAGAACTTGAGACATTAGGTGTTTGAAAGGAAACAGCTGTGGTTGAAACCATCTTGGAGACAGACAAAATATTCAGAGCAGAGTTATAATTGAGTATCAGGAAGGGTCCGTCAGTTTGCTGTCTGGTATGAGCATTAGGTTGCTGAACCGATATTTGGTGGAGACCCTTTGTCAGTTAATGCGGCAAGAACAGGGGTGTTTGCACATGCAGGATGCAAATCCCAGTCCCTCGCTAATAAGAAACAACTAATTAATCTAAAAAAGTAGAAGACCTTAAAAAAATGTTCAACCCTGCACCGGCCAGGAATCAAACCCGGACCTGTACCGAGGCAGGGTACTAACCACTAGACCACTGGTGCTTGCGTTTAAGCAACAAATATGTGACACAGAGATGTACTAGTCCTTTAGACAGCTATTTCGATGATGTATTTTTAGTTATTAGATTATGGAGAGATGGGATGGAGCAGCTTCAGATTTATTGCAGGTCACTTTCTCTTCATATCATAGGCTACCACTTGCTAGTTTACGTGGTATGATAAAAAATTTAGAAATTCTGATTCTGCACTCTATCAAAAACTTTGTTGATTTATATCATAACGGTGCTATTATGGGCTGGGAAGGTCGTTCGGATGAGCATGTGATATTACCTCTTAAGGTCACTTAGGTGTTTGTGATATATTTTCGTCACAAGACATCACGCCTAAGTGATTAAGATAACTGTGATAATTTGTGTACTTTGAAAGTTGTGTTTTTTAGGTTCACTCTAAGTGGAGAGTGATTGCAACATGTTCTATGAGATAAAAAACAATAGAAAGAAAAGAGTTCTCTTCTGTTACCATGTCACTTTCCCACAATAACACTCAACTCATTACACAACTAATCTGAACAAACACAAGCGCATGCAGATGCTAAATCCGAAAGGTGAAGGCCCATGGATCATCTAATCGGCACCAAATAAGTTTTGCAAAAAGGTTTGATTCTAAAATATAACTCAACTGTTAGGACTTAAGAAGCAGGGATAAATCTATGGATAATCGCTCTCTGGAAAGTTAAATCTATCATATATTTTAGATTTTTTTCTTCGTATTATTTTATTAAAAATTTAATTTCATCTTTAAAATTTTATAAATTTATCTCATCTTAAAATTTTAGAAGTTCACCTATTCACCTTTCGTAACGTGTCCACACTTTATTCCTCAATTTGATAAATTCCGACTTCCATTTTGCTAGAGCTGACCAAGGTTAGGCTAATTGTATGACAGAGCTATTCCACGGAGATTAAAAAAAAAGATACATACAAATTTATGTGGATTGTTCGTACTTTAGGTAAGTCGAGGTTAGACTAGGTAAGTGTACATTTTGAAATTTAAATTATTTTTAATAATTATTTATTATATTGATTATGTATTTATGTTTACTTTAAATTTTTATTTATGTTCGCCAATATAAAAATTATATAATTAATATATATATATATATATACCTTGAAAAATTATGGATAAAGTATATAAATGGTTCCTTAATTATAGAATATTATTTTGTTGAGTCTCTTTAATATTAAAAGTTATAAAATTATCCCCTGACTATAAAGTGTTGCTTTGTTAAGTCCTTCGACTATTAAAAGTTACAAAATAGTCACATGACTATTCATATGTTACAAAATCATTATTTTTCGTTAAAAAATTGGCGACCATTTGAGTTGGGCGTTAATATGCTCACCAGGATATGATAAAATATGATCTCAGAATCGTTTGAATTATATTTTGTGGATCAAGTCTCTGTTTACATAATGTCGTTGAGCTAGTGCTTGAAAACAACTACATTGCCAGTAGACATCATTAAAATATGTTTTTCATAGCTTAGTCAGTAAGTTAACGTTCAACTCAGATGACCGTCAATTTTTAACAGAAAATGATGAGTTTGGAATATATGAATAGTCAAGTGACAATATTTAACTTTTAATAATCGAGAGACTCACCAAAGTAGCGCCCTATCGTTAAGAGATTGTTTTATAACTTTTATTAGTTGGAGATTCAACAAAACAACATCTTATAGTGAGAGATCATTTATGTACTTTATCCAAAAAAAAATATATATGATCGGTGGTCGGACCCTAAAGCACCAATAGTTTGTGACTTTTAAACGTCAGTTTCACACTCTCAACAATCACTCAAGTCAACCCTTTGGCTCTCCTTGACCAGTTTAGTGCCACCGTCATGATTCGGTGACTTCCATAGTGGTATTTATCAGATTGCTGTAGTCTATAGCAGATTGTAATAATTATTTGATCACTATGTTAATGCCCCTAATTGAAAATGCACAGGTGGGATTATAATCATGATTTCCCACTTTCAGGGTTAAGTGTGGTCAAAATCTTGTAGAGTTCCTTACTACTAATGGCTGCATTGAGGTACCGTTCAATGAACGATAACGAAAGGTTCAATGAATACTTCAAACTTCTTATTGCAATTGATGGCCGCTTTTCAATTACGATCGACTCTTGTACTCGCTCCCTACTATTTTATTGTTATTATTATTATTATTATTTATTAATAGAAGATAAATCAATAAACTGGATTGATTCAAATGATAATCAATTTAATATCGTTAAAGTCTTGAGTTTAAAATCTTTTGTATGCAACAGACAAATTCGCGTAGGAGACTCACCCACGCTAAAATCAGGTGTACAACATAACTCGATTCAAATTAGTTAACCCAAAACCCTGAAGAATCGAGAGGGCAACCAAAAGAATGAAATAAAAGATAAATTAAAAAATTAAGTTATTTTAGTCTTTTCTTTTATAAAAATGACTTTATTAGAAGACTAGACCTTAAAATATACTTTGATTCCTTGATCCATTTTCAGAATTCTTTATTTGTGCGAAGTAGTATTTAAACTATCATTGTTTATATTTCATCCTAAAAAATATAGGACTTGATAAGAATACGTTATGCATCACATTTCTATCAGACGATATTTAGGTTTTTGAGTAAAGAAAATTATTTGGTTCACAAAGTTTGTAAAATTTTGATTCTACATAAATGCATATTTAAATGTCATTTAATAACGTTGGATAACCTTAAATTCAAATATTTAAACTTTTAAACTCTAAGTCTAAATTTAAGATCATGAAACCTATAACTATAAATCCTAAATACGATGAATGACAACAATAAGATCCCGCCCGTAATATATATATATATATATATATATATATATATATATATATATATATATATATATATATATATATATATATATATATATATATATTTGGTCAGTGTATGAGATAATGATTATTGGATAAATCGGAAATAAATTGATAGCTTAAGTACCACTTTTGGCCAAAAGAAACTTTAAGGATCAACCTTGTAACTGGGTACAGTTCAAGGGCTAATATTCTAATAAAAGCATAAAAATATACTTTTTAAGGATTACCTTAGCTTTAATGATTTTTTTTCGTTAAGAAAAAGAATTTTATTTAATAATAAAAATAATACTAAAGATACCAACATAAAGGGGAAACAATAGAATTGCTTGGTTAATTTATTTAACTTATGTTCGAAAATGTAAAAATTCAAAAATAGAAGTTGGGAGAGGAGTTTTAAGAGTCGAATTTCTCTCTTTAGTTTCTCGTAATTATTACGAAGTAATTAGGGTAGTAAATGAGACGAGATAGACCGTGAGCTATTGAGATTGATTCGGTTAATGCACATTCAATTTTCAAATTGAATGGACTCGACTTGAATTCTTAACAAGTTGAAACGAGCTACTTGATACCCGACTCGAAAAGTTCATGAGCAATTCGAAAAAGTAATATATTAAATTTTTAGATTTTTTATATTAAATTATCAGTACTATTAACATTTATATATTGTTATTTAAAAAAATACAATATGAGGTTTTCATGCACTTAAAGTTCAAGTTCGAGCTCGAGCTCGAGTTTGATATTCAATCAAGCTAAGTCTTAGAATATTTCAAGATCAAGTCGAGCTTCAATCTTTGATTTCGAGACGAGCTCGACAATTTAAAACTTTTGAGTTTTCTAGTCGAGTCGAGCTTAATTTTACACTTTTGAGACGGGCTCAATAATACTCGAGCTCACTTGATTCGTTTACAGCCCTATAAGCAATGTAGATCTCGAAGGAATTCTGAAGAACATGTATCATTTAGAAAATGTCGCTTTTATTTGAAAGAAAAGGAAAGACTAAAGTAATATATCAGCCTCGAAACCGCAAATAAAAGGGTCATGAACGTTTCTACGAAGAATACGATAAAGATTAATCGGAATCGAAAATTTAAAAGACAAAATCTAAAAGATCATTGGATTAATACTATTGTACAATATTCACAAATGAAATGAAATGGCATCCTTTGATATTGCATGAACGGTGTTTGTTGTGATTAAAGGCAATTCCCATATCTTATTTGATATTCCATTTTAGTGATCATGATGATTTAATAGGAAACAACAGCTAGAAAATTTAGAAAATTACGATAGCCAATCTTCGTTTCTTTGGAGGAATGAGTTAATGGCATCACATGTCCTCAAAGTATGACCCTCCTTACAAATTGGTTCCTAAACTTTTAAATATTTCAATTTCATCCTTAAACTATGATTCTCATTCTAATTTAGTCCTCAAACTTTTAAACATTTCAATTACATCCTCAAACTATGACCTTCATTCTAAATTGTTCCCCAAACTTTTTTATCATTCCAATTTCATCCCAAACTATGCATATATACTAATCATATCCCTTGATAATAAAATCGTTAGGACAAGTTATATTATTATATGTTTGAAAAAAAAAATTTAGGTTAAACTATGGTCAAAGGCGGAACTAGGATGAAATTATGGAAGGGGCCAAGTTGCTTATCTTTGAAACTAACAAGGTTCTAAAAGGTAATTAAACCACAAAAAATAGAGGATTGGGGCTTGATTTCACTAATTTTAAAAATGAAATGTCCTAAAAGGTAATTAAACTAGAAAAGTTAGGGGCAAGACTTAATTTCATTTAACATTAAAACTGATAATGCCTTAAAAATAATTAAACCATAAAATTTTAGGAGGGGTCAAGACTTAATTTTAATGGTTTCAAAACTTTCAAGGGTTTAAAATACAATTAAACCATAAAAGTTGAGTTGGCCCATGTACCCCTTCCGCCTCCATGTGGTTCCGCCACTGACTCGTTGAAATTAATTACATATTTGGATAAATTTGGGGATGAAATTAGAATATTCAAAAGTTTAGGGACTGATTTAGAAAGAGGATTATAGTTTAGGAACGAAATTAGAATTTTTAAAAATTTAAAGACTAATTTAGAATGAGAGTCGCGGCTTAGGAGTAAAATTGAAATATTCAAAAATTTAAGAACCAATTTAAAATAAAAATTATAATTTGAGGATGATGCAATTAACTTGGAGGAAATCTGCCAAACAAATCTTTTTGAAAGAATCATAAGATATAGATTCTTCCATTAACCTACTCCACTTGTAAAAATTAAATCACATATATAATGTCGCATGTTTATGGCATGCTATTAATAATCAGCTACAGGTGTAATTGTAAAAAAATCTAATACAAAATTATTTCTTAAAGGATCAACATAAATTTTATGTTTGAGGTATAAACTTACAAATTTATATTAAAAAAATTAAAGTGTGTGAAATTAAAAAAAATACAGACGATCTAAAATTATATTATTATTAAAAATATCTAAATAATATCTAAATAATATGAGAATTTAAAATTTTCAAGATACGACAACGTTCCAACATTCGTCAACTCATCCATTCCATGTATTCCCTACCAACACCCACACAACCCACAAGCACAATGAGAAATGGTGGTATACATTTTTAGTGAAAATAAAATTAGAATGATACACAATTAAGAGAGATTAAAAAACAAAAATATGGAATAAAAAACATTATATATAATTTATATGTATATGTAGTAGGGAGAATATAAAAAAATTTAAAAAATAATATTTTCTTTTTATTCATTTTTTGGTATAGTTAAAAAAACGAGATGGAGAAATATTAAACTTTCAAAAATACATAATTTTGGATTGATTCACATTTATCAGTTTTCTCTCTAAATTGAAGTATGTTTAATTTTACATGTAACGATGAAAATGATCATCCCTCTCATTTCCCCCCACCAAGTGCATTCAAAATTTATTTTCTTTCCATTCGTTCCATCCTTTCATTTTCCACTTAATCAAACAAAGACAAAGACCTTGTTTAGCAAAGGAAAAAATAGAATGATGAAAAAGGTGATAATTGAGATTGACAACGTTGAAGCATTTCGGTTATTAACTCGGCTACCACAAGGAGCATTAACGCCGACTATTTATAATTGTCTTTCCTCCCACCTCTCTCTTTACTTTTTCACTGAAGGTACAATTCCTCTTTTATTTTTATTTTTGTTAATGGCTATCGCTTCTTGTTTTAAGGTAGCTTTCTTGGATATTATGAAGCACGGGAGTTACCGACACAAATTATTAAATGGATTACTAAACTTGTATTACTTCTATAGATTATTAAATGGAGTAATATCCCAACTATATGTAATGTAATGTAATAAATAAACAAATAAAATGTATGATTGATTGCATGTAACTCCCTCATACCAATGCATGTGACCCTACTGATCCAGGGTGTTAGATTAGGGCCACTGGAACGACCCACCATAAAAATATCAAAAAAATTAAACTTTTTGTTAAAAAGCTTAAAATCATAAAACAATTTATAAATACAAAAGTAAAATTTATCAATATTCAGAAATAAAACAGATATCTGATATAAAAACAAAATACAAGCTACATGCCCCTTAATCACATGCACCGTACTCCGCAAGCAACGCCGGTGAAACTCCCCCACTGACGTCGATAGTTGTACTGGTTCAATTCTCTTAACCTAAAAAGGTGAGTAACAGAGTGAGCTATGGAAAGCTCAGTAATACAAAACTACCAAATGATGCTGAAGAACATGTAGATAACAGATAAGCATATATTTCCTTATTAGTTCAGACATTTACAAACTTTTAGGCTGAGCTGAGGTCCCACTGATATCGATCATAATAGGTTGTCTAGTGTATTCCCACAAAACTAGTGAAAATGTACAGACCATTTTTAAAACAGTAGCAGTTTAAAATGTATCTTTAAAAACCATAGTAAAACCCTCCAACCGAATGACATATGCAGTTCCCCATAACTGCATAACCTAAGGGAGCACTTGGGGCCATACCCAAGAAATATCTCGAGGTCGCGGAGCCTACCCAAGGGTCGTCTTAGGTCCATAAGGAATTACCAGTCAGTGCTGAACCTATAAAAGGAATTACTAGCAGAGACTAAACCTGCCAGAGATAGGAATTACCAGTCGGTGTAGAACCTATACAAGGAATTACCAGCATTGACTGAACTTGCCAGAGTCTTCATATAGATCCCAGAGTACCCCAAATAAAACATTTTCAGTCAGTAAACAGAGATATCAGAAATCAGAGCAGAGATCAGAACAAAAATAAGAGAAAACATCCATATGATCAGGAAACACACTAGAAGTTCCAGATATTATTCGGAGATACTGAATAATCTTATCGGGAAGAGAAACACGGATCTTCAGTATACCGATAGAATGCCGAAAATTAAAATCACTATTGAAAGAGTTCATTAGCTGACGGGATCATCAATTATTCAGAATGTGATTTAACAGACTCATATAGTATTGGAACATTTTTCAGAGGCACTAAATAATCAGAAAGGTATTCAGAATTCTTTGCATCTCAATTACTTATGTTTTCAGATATGACCAGAGTGATTCCATTATTCAGGAAAATCAAAAGCATTTTAGGTATTAGATTCTTGGAGGATTCAAGTGATTTGAGCTGATAAGGGAAAAATGAAGATTCAGGGCATTTACGATTTGTGTCGACCTATCAGAATATTGAGTCAACCCTAATTGTACAAGTCCCATCAATGATACCTGTCAACCGGTCAAATCGTTGCACTTCCAGAGTATTCACTTTTTAATTTAAACATTTTCTTGTCAAAATGATCATCTTAGAATGATAGCGAAAATGATCCTAGGGACGATACATCATGTAAGTTCGTCAGCGATTACAAGCTTATCAAGTCACTCACTTAACCCTAGATCATCGAGGGTACTTCGGTCATATAATATAGTTATTTTGGTATTCTATGTTGATTTGTTCATTTCAGAGTTAAGGGTATTAGTTATTTTAGGGCTTAGACATGCTTCGAATCATATTATACTTCAGGGGCATTCCAAATAAATCAGAAGTTTAATAGGTGATTCCAAGATTCCAATAGATCATGATATAAGTTCTCAGGTCGTCCCCATTACCATAGTCATCCATATTGTTTTTTACTCTTTAAGGGTACTATCGTTATTTCATTCAATTCTGTCAGTGGCATTACTTCGGTTAACTTAGGCTTGAAAGTATTCCAGTTCATTTAAAGTTCAGAGTACTTTGCTCATTTGCTCACTTGACGTTAATTTCACCACTAGGGGAAGTCTTGGTCCTTTTTCAGTACAAGGGCATTTTTGTAATTTTATCACATGATGTTAGTTTTGGTAATTTCATTCCAAATATTTCCAACATTTAACCTTAAACGAGATTAATAAGAATTTACGTGTTATGAGATTTATTGATTTACTGATTAAACCATTGAACTGAAGTTTATTCTCGATCAGTCTACCCATTTATTTGTTATAGTCGTCTGAGTACAATGTTCCATCTTTATTCCAAATTTAATTTGAGTCCAATGATAATTAACTACATCTCATGGATCAATTATATATATTCATGCATGTACCAATTATTAATGGGTTCCGAAAAGCATACACAAGGTAATAGAGTATTACCTTAATTTTTGTGACATATCGATCAACCCTTTAAACTCCATTTGATCACTCTCGAACTTGAATTCAACGTCCAATAATTCCTCGAATACAAAGCAACCAAATTTACGTCAGAAACTGAACTTAATTTAGAAACCATATTGAATCCGAAGGTAAATCTCCGAAAAAACGGCTTACCATATGCAAATTTGGAAAAACGGACTTCAAATTCGAACTTAGGACGTCGAAAAACATAAAATAGGGCTTTTCAGAAATTTTGACTTTTTCGGACAAAGTCAACAGTCAGACCAGTCAAAGTCAACGGGTCGAGTCAAAGAGGTTCAGGTCGGGCAGACAGATCGGTTCAGTTCAAACCGGGTTGATCGTTTAGGCCAGTCCAAACCGACTGGACCGATTCTAGAAGGATCCAGAGCTGGGGACAAGCCCCACACGCGTGCGACGGCGCGTGCGGCGACAACAGGGGTCGGTGAGGTTGGCCAATTACTCCACTAACATCTACACACCATTCAAACCAAAATCAAACCAAAACATCAACCAAAATCTAAATAAAATTAACCAAACTATAAACCCGAAACTTACCCACGGTCGCCGGCGAGAACGACGACAGTGCGGTGACCCACGGGTCAGGTTTTACGCGAACAGACTGATGAACCCATTGTGACGACGGTGAGGCGAGGCGATCACCGGATCAGCCAAAATCGAAGCTAAATCGTGCGGCGGCGGGAGATGGTTTCGACGATGATTCACGGTGGAAGAGAACATTTCACGGCGAGATACAATGGGGGTTTTGGTCGTCAGTCAACGATGAGTCGAACGGGGGTAGCAGTGGGCCGAATGGTGACCGGATGGCGTGGCTTGGGGAGGCCGACGAGGTTCGATCGAGGGAAAAAGTTTTAGGGATTTATTTTTGAGATTTGGGGAGAAATTGGGAATTTCGCTAGGGGAGGGGTATATTTTTCAATGCTCCATAAAAATGGTATAATTCGAGTTTAAGTCCCTGAATTTTCCACAGATTTCAAACAGAGCTGAAACTTTTAAAGTTTTACAATTTAATCCTCAATTTTTCCCTTATTACTACTTTAATTCGATACTTTAAAATTAGTTAATATTTAGCCTCTAAATTGGTTGTGACATTGCATGCCAAAAGTTCAACATGGTAACATCCCCACCACCACCCTTTGCTTTCAATGAAACAAATTCAAGAAAAGGAAAACCCCACCTACGAATGTCCTCGAGCTTGCTACTTTTGGTCTTGTGAAAATACATATTTGTTTGACGGATTTTTTTTGAATTCCACATGTTTGATATTATTTTCCGAAGAAATTTTATTTCTTGATAATTCAAATAATATTATTGATCTATAAAAAAATATCAAGGATGGGTTGAAGGAGGAATGCATGAGAGCAGTTGATTTCTTTAAAAATTTCAAATTATAATATATTTTAGATATTTTATTTATATTTTATATTAATAATTTATTTTTATCCCTTATAATTTTATAAATTTATCTTCTCTTTAAAACTTTAAAATTCATCACTCTTAACATAGAATCTTAATCATACATATCTTATATTTTTAAGACAGTTTCAAATTCTATCAAGTATAAATCCTTATTTTTTATAATTAATTTTTCTCTTTATACATCTAGGACATTCTTCTCTTGACGACCCAAAAATAATACCAGATTATTATGATCTATAAAAATTTCTCAACAATTTTACAATAGATTGATACCGGCCTCCTTTTTTTCTAAAATATTTTAAACTTTGAAATTTCAATTAGGATAATGATTAATTAGAGAGTGCTCAGACCACCATAAAATTAAAATAAGATTAATGGCACTTGATGATGAAGATCAGCCACTCACACCCATTTGACTTTAGATTAAATTATGTTTAATTATATAATGGCCATCCATAGTGATAAATTTTAACAACATAATTTGAAGGTTATTTAGAAATTTTAGAAATTTATGAGGTTTAAAATTAATTTAAAAATAAAAATAAAAGTAAGAGTCACACACTTGGTTTTGGGGGCGAATATCCCACTAGAGATTTTCTACATACACAAAGACTCAAACTCAAGACTTTGTTTAAACAATATTAAGTTGCTTACCACTTGAACCAACTCCTAATGGTAATATAATATATATTTTTAAAAATTTATAAAATGATCAAATTAAAATTTTAAATTTTTAAAAAATTATATAAATAATAACATTCCGAAATTTAGAATAATGTGTCTCATCTTTTCAACTCATTCTCAATGGAATTATATTTCGTTTGTGAATTTTCAGGTCAAGTGTTTCATTTTTTATTATTTGGGTTTCCTTTTTCAGCCTAGTTAATGATTCCAGATATAGATAACATCGTTAGAGCAGCATTTTAGGTGGCATAACACGTTAAACACGTTTGATTGAATGGTTTCTTAAATTATAATTAAAACTAGCATTAATATATTAATAATTGAAATATATTAAAAATCATATTATAATAACCCTAAAAAATCAAAAATCAAAAATCATAAAATTTAAACCAAAATCAAATCCTAAAACAAACCATGTATAATTATTGCAAGCTTTACATAATTCTTTATATGAAAATGTTTATTATGGTTTAAGACATTTATCACTTGTTATATGAAAATATATATTGTTAAAGACATTTATCCTCGTAATTTGATGTAAAATACATTTAGTCGAATATATTTTAAAAAGTATATATTTATTCTTATATTTGAATAAACTAAAATTATATAAAGATGTTATACCTCCTTAGATGATCTCTAGAAATCATCAAGTCTATATAAGTCATAAACCTCCGAATAGACCTTTCGATTTACCAGAATTTCAAGGAACTTATAGTCTTCAAGCTAATTACAATGCACAAACAAAACAAAATACATGACATGCCCACATGATTTACCAGAATAAAACCTAAAATTTGACAGAAGATCTACTTAATCTATCGACCTACGAGTAGTCATGATGACCATATGTCTAACACCTTCGGCTAGGGTCACTAAATATCTCTCAGCCACCTCTTGACTTCTCCTTTTAGACCCTCAATTTCCATTATACTTTATCTTTCTCACAAAGAAACACTGTTAATAAAAGGAGTAAATTAAAATGTTATTCCTAAAGTACATTGAGTTTACAAAAAGGTCCATAATTAATATTTTATATACATTTTAGGGATTAAAAAAAATAAACTATTTTTATTAACTTGCCATGTCATTAACCTAACGTCATTTAAGGTCCCAGAGACCAAAACTTAATAAAACGATTATGTAAGTGACCACATATTATGAATTTTAAAATCAGTTAGGAAAGGTGGACAAATCATAAACAAATGTGATCAATCATATAGTTAATTCGAGTATATTTTTAATTGTAATCAATATATTAATAAATCATATATTAATATTATAATATATATATATATGATAACAATATAATCTTGAACTTACCAAAAATATTATTTCTGATTATGACAAAGTTATTTAATTTCAAGAACACATCAAGTAATCTTAACGATAAAAATATAAATATAAAAAAATTACATCGTTATTTAACTAGGGTTATAATTCAAACACTAAACAAAAATAAAATTATGTTTCTAGTTTAAAATACTTTTATAGAATGATCTTATTCATTCATAGCTTTATACAATTTAGGTTTAATAACTGTTTTGGTCCCTTCACTGCAGTTAAATTATCAGTTGGTCTATAATTTTTTTTATTCATGCAACATGTAATGAAAATAAAAGAAGTAAATTAAGTATAATTACAGTTTTAAAACAAAATAAATTTTAAACATGTCTTTTTACTTGTAGTTTTTCTTGTATTTTTATGATTTATTTAAATTTTTTATATTATTCAAAATCTTAGTACACGTAAAAACTTATGATAGGACCACGTAATATTTTTATAAAGAGATGACAAAATAATAATATAAGGACTAAATTAATTTTTTATATAAAACTAATAATTAACTATATTATAAGGGCCAAAACATATATTAAGCCTATACTTTATGTATGTACATTACATCTGTAATTTAGTACAAACCTTATTTAAATATATTCCTTATATGCTTGAACCAAACGACTTCAGATTTAGTGACATGAGCGTTCAATGTCAAATAGTTAGGAGTTAACTTTAAACAAATATTGTCTTGTAATTACTCAAGACTAGTAAAAAAAAAATCCTTATATATACACTTATCGCTCAAAAATAAGTGTCAAAAGTATACTTAAAGTTAATTTTAGTTGTATAAATATTTTCCCTCAAAGTAGGTATTTAACGTTTCTAACATTACTATTTTAGGTGTCTACGTTGCAACGACAAGGGATTGACCCACATTATAGGTGGGAGGGGCAAAGTCCCCCAAACTTTCATGGTCTAATTATCTCTTGAGCCATTGGTAGTTTTGGAATCATTGCAATTAAGTCCTTGCCCCTCCCAAAATTTTTTGGTGTAATTGTTTCTTAGGACACTGTCAATTTTAAAATTAAAGGAATTAAGCCTTAATCCTAAATTTGTCTTGTTTAATTACATTTTAAGACATTTGAATTTTAAAATCAATGAAATTAAACTTTTAATCTCATAATTTTTATAGTTTAATTACTTCTAAAGACTCTTTAGTTTTAATGTTAAACAATTTGTCTCCTCATAGTTCAATCATGACTTCGCCCTCGATAACAACTATTAAAAAGATCGTTATTTGACATGTTTCGTATTAATATTTTAAAAAAATTATTTAAGAATATTATTTTAAATAAAAAATCCTATCACCCGTAACCCCTTCCCCCTTTTGAAGGCCGCCTCCCCCGCGTTCAATCCCCCATGAAATCATAGAAACCCCTCCCCCTTGAATCCTCCATGAATTTCCACGTGAACTCAAGTCTGTAACCCCCTCCCCGTCGTTAGGAGTGCTGGGAAACTCTTCCGTCTATATGGTATTTTTAATTTAGAGTTAAAGATTTATTATATTCAGGAGTCTAGGATAATGATAAGGACGATGATCGATGTATAAGCTATGACATGTGAGCGGTTGTTGACGAAATTCGATGACGACTGGACATTAGATTTGAAATTGATAATTTTAAGGTATGGATTTTTTGTTATTTTTTTAAATTAGGTATTTTTTTAAAACACTATCATTTTTAAGTTTTTTTAAAAATAAAATTTTAAAAATTATGAACGTGACATGTGACATATAATAGTATTTTTTATTTTTGTGTGTTCATTGCCTTATGTCATCCTATTTTCATTAATTATAATTGTTTGTTGTTTGTTGAGCGAAAAAATCGATATTTCTTAATGAGTGTTACGACGTAGACACTTAAAAGAGTAACGTTAAAAACATTAGACACTTACTTTAAACGATAAATAATTTAAACATCTAAAATTAACTAAGTGTATAGTTTGAGTACTTATTTTTACATTAAACATTATTATTATTATTATTTTTAATGTGAGAATATTGAATATTATGGTAAAGAGAAAAGGGTATAATTAAACTATTAGCTCCACCACACAAAAAAGTTCTTTCTCATTTTAAACAAAAAAGAGAAAGAAAAGAATGTATTCCACTTCTATTCTAGCAAGGTATCTACTTTGAAGTGGCTAAAAAATAGTTGTCAAGAAAACACAAACTAGATAAATCATTGGCAATTTCACTAAACATGTTATCTTTTAAAAAAATAAAGATTATTTAATTATTTAAAAATATCTAGACAAAACATTTAACACAACATAATATAAAATATACAAAATATATCATGTAGCGTATAATATATAATATAAACATATATTTATTTGGATTGAGTTCCAGTTAAAATTTTCTCAATCTTTGAAAGCGTTTATCAATTTTTAAGTATGTTCGTCTTCTGTTCAGTCTTTAATAGTCATATCATGACGTATAGCTTGATCTTTTTACGCATCATATTGTGAAACAAGGAAAACCTAAATCACAAAAGAAAAAGAAAAACATAACATAAGAAAACCTAACACTTAAATCAAACCTTAATTCTTAAAAGAAAAAGAAAAAACAAAAGCATAAAACATAAAACATAAATCACAAAACCCTGAAGTCCTAAATTATACCTTACACTCAAAAGTATTAAAAACTAAAACCATAAATCACAAAATCCTAAATCACTACATCCAAGTGGATGTAAAAAAATCTTTGAAAGTTGTTTTTCCTTAGTCATGCCTAGGCATGAGCATGGGTCGGGTTTCGGTCAATTCGACTCGACCCAAAAATTTTACATCCTGCACTCGACCCGACTCGAGAAATATATACTATCTACCCGATTCGAGTCCGACCCGATTTTTTGAGATAAAATCTGAACCCGGATATCACCCGACCCGACCCGAAATAATAAAAAAATATTATTTTTATTCAATAATAATAGTTATTTAATTGAAAAAATTAATATATGGAGGGTATTATTGTAATTATTCATAAATATATAAGGTAAAATTATATTTTTGTGGTAATATATTTTTCACCATAAACTCGAATCCGACCCGAACATCACTTTTAAAAAACTAGACCCGAACCTAATTTTTTTTTAAAAACTGATCTAATCGGATCGGATCGAACTAGAACCGTTGAGTTCGGGTCTCATCAGAAGAAAAATGTTTTCCCATTTTCCGTTGGGTTGGTTGGTTTTAATAAGTATTTATCCTCTTATTTTTTACATGCCAAAACAAAGAATATTTCCCTATAAAAAGAGGTCCAAGGCATAGCTTTTCTTCCACAAATTGTATCCTCTCCTTCACTAGAAACAATCAGACAAACATAAACATAGTATCATTTGGAAATTTCTATATATATTATTGCTTTGCTTTTACTTTTTCTTTGGCTAGAGTCGAGGAAGTTGATAATGGATCAGAGAAAAGGAAAAGAGATGAGAGATATTGCAGTTCGTGATGATGAAGAGAAATGGGTTTATGATTCTTCTGTTGATCATAAAGGAAGACTCCCACTCCGAACTTCTACTGGTGCTTGGAAAGCTTCCCTATTTATCATCAGTAAGATACGTATTTGATTCTTTTAATACACAAATTTGGTTTCCATGAGAACGCTTTCACGAATTTCTTTTTATCTTTCTTCTTTCATTTAGCTGTTGTTGCATGCTAAGCTAGTGATCACTTCATTTTGATTGAAAGGGTCAAAGAATTAATTACAAGTTAGTTGGTTGGTTGGTTCCTATATGAACTATATAAGCCATTATTTACATTGGCATATCAGTACTAGTAAGAAATTCCATATCGATATCAATAGCTTCATGTTATTTTTCATTTCGTGTAGTATTGCGATTTATCGAATATAATCTTTTTAATTCTATCCTTCAATGATGTTATAACAATGGGTTTATATTGATTGTTTGATTCTTGTGTGTGGGGTTCAGCAATCGAGTTCAGTGAGAGGCTGACTTACTTTGGGATAGCAACCAGTTTAATCATTTACCTCACCAAAGTGATTCACCAAGATCTCAAAACAGCGGCCAGGAGCGTCAACTACTGGGCTGGGGTCACAACGTTGATGCCACTCTTTGGTGGCTTCATTGCTGATGCTTACTTGGGCCGGTTTTATACGGTTCTTTCCTCTTCCGTCGTCTACCTGCTGGTAAAATCTTGTTCCTTGTCGAATTCGGATTTAACTTGGTTGATTCTTGTTCGGAAAATTTCCCTTATTCTAGTCTTTATTGGTAATAAACAGGGTTTGGTTCTCTTGACAATGTCCTGGTTTGTACCGAGCTTAAAGGCATGCGATGGTGATGTGTGTGCTGAGCCGAGGAAGGCTCATGAAGTGGCCTTCTTCCTTGCCATATACTTGATCTCCATCGGGACCGGTGGCCATAAACCTTCATTGGAAAGCTTTGGAGCTGACCAGTTCGACGACCATCACCCCGAAGAGAGAAAGAAGAAGATGTCCTTCTTCAACTGGTGGAACTCTGGTCTCTGCTTCGGACTCTTATTGGGGGTCACTGTCATTGTTTACGTTCAAGACCATATCAATTGGGGCACTGCGGATATTTTTCTGACCATAGTGATGGCATCGTCTCTGTTAATCTTCATCATCGGAAGGCCGTATTATCGTTATAGGAAGGCAGCAGGAAGCCCCTTAACACCTATGTTGCAGGTTCTCGTAGCTGCCATTTCTAAAAGAAAACTGTCTTACCCTTCCAATCCTGCAGAATTGTATGAAATTCCCAAGTCACAGATGACACAGGGGAGGATTTTGTGCCACACTGAGAAACTGAAGTAAGCAAAACTTTGGGTTGTATGTTAACTTTTAATTGCTATTATAATTAATGATGACGTGCCTTTCAGGTTCCTTGACAGAGCTGCCATTGTTGAGAACAAGGAAAATTCGTTTGAGAAACAGGATCCTTGGAGACTTGCAACGGTGACCAAGGTTGAGGAGATGAAGCTTGTTATCAACATGATTCCCATATGGTTGACAACTTTGCCGTTTGGAATCTGTGTAGCCCAAGCTGCCACATTCTTCATCAAACAAGGTGTCATTATGAACCGCAAGATGGGCGATTTCGTGATCCCACCGGCCTCAATCTATTCTCTAGCTGCCATTGGAATGATAATATCGGTAACTATATATGACAAGGTCCTCGTACCGGTATTAAGGAAAGTGACCGGAAACGAACGAGGCATCAAGATTCTCCAGAGGATTGGCATTGGAATGCTTTTCTCGGTCGCTACGATGATTGTTGCAGCACTGGTGGAGAAAAAGAGATTAACTGCTGTTAAAAATGACCCGGTTAATGGCTCCCTCTCCATGAGTGTATTCTGGTTAGCACCACAATTCATCATCATCGGTGCAGGAGACGGGTTCGCCCTGGTCGGCTTACAAGAGTATTTCTACGACCAGGTCCCTGATTCCATGAGGAGCTTAGGCATTGCATTCTACCTTAGCGTGATCGGAGCTGCTAATTTCCTTAGCAGCATGCTAATAACACTCGTCGATCACGTCACCGAGAAAGGAGGGGAAAGCTGGTTCGGCAAAGACTTGAATAGCAGCCGCTTAGACAATTTTTACTGGTTATTGGCAATCATGACGATGGGGAATTTGTTCGTCTTCGTCTTCGTGGCGAATTGGTACACTTACAAGAATGTCCAGAGGGTGGCTGTAGCAAATTGCAATGAAGATGAAGATGGTGCTGGATCGATGGCTTGACTTCTATAACTCATTGGTCTTCACATAAATAAAAATAGTTGGTGCTTTTGTTTAGTGTTTCCTAGTCTTCAATTAAAGCAAGTTATGAGATTGTAGCATATTAGTAAAGCTGAATCTGTTGCTTCTATCTGCGTCTTATATGTTCCTATTAGTATATCACCTTGCATCCATGAAGTGTTTGACAAAAAAAAAAAAAATCTATTTTGATCGCCTGTATACTCGATTCCAACAATTTATAAACTTAATCGAACTTTTTATTTTTGTTTTGAGCTAATTGCATCATATGTCCCCATACTATAATTCTTATTTTAAATTGATCATTAAACTTTTGAATATTCTAATTTCATCCCCAAACTATGACTATCATTCTGAATTAATCCTTAAACTTTTGAACATTTTAATTTCATCACTAAACTATGACCCTCTTTCTAAATTATTCCCCAAACTTTTTGAACATTCAAATTTCATCACAAATTCATCCAAACATGTAAATCCTAATTTAACCTAAATTTTATTTATTTTTCAAACATATAACAATATAACTTGGCCTACCGGTTTAACAACAAGGGATGTGATTAGTATATATGTATAGTTTGGGATGAAATTGGATCGTTCAAAAAGTTTGAGGACTAATTTAGAATGAAGGTCATAGTTTGGGGATGGAACTGAAATGTTCAAAAGTTTAAGGACTAAGTGAGAATGATAGTCATAGTTTGATGATGAAATTTGAATATTTAAAAGTTTAGGGACAAAAAATGGTGGGCATACTTTGAGGACATATAATACAATTAACTCTTTTATTCTTTTAAAACATATTAAAATATTACAATGTAAAAATTGTTCGAACTCATTCCTCAAGTACAATCTAACTTTTTTATTTATAATATTTTTTATAATACTAAATTTTATATATAAAAATTTAAAATTTATATATGAAATAAGCTTAAGAACATAAATAATATAGACAAATTGAACTCGTATAATATAATTCTGTTTAAATTGAGCTTAATTTATATAAAAATTATTACCCAAGCTCGAACGGAATTTTTAGTTACCTGATCAAACTGGAGATCCCAACTGCTGCAGTTGGTGGAGAAACAAACGATTACATTTCTCACTCTGCAGATGAAATTGTTGCACAAACAATTTCGAATAAATGAGTTAAGGTCTGCCCTAAAAGCAAAAGGTGTCGCTCACAATACGAATACTCGGCTTAGAACATTTTCTTGATGGAGCACTTCAGTTTCCATACAAATTTTAATTTTATTGGTCACTAGAGTTGCTCTAATGTTGCGCAATAAGACTATCGGATAGAGTAAAATTGTAACTGATAATTTGAGAAAATAAAAATGAAGATAAAGAAGACACAAATTTTATGTGGAAAACCCCTAAATAATATAGGTAAAAATCACGGACAAAGGTAGAAAATAGGAATTACAAATTCTCTCGATCTAACAAGGAGAAAACAATGACAATTCTCTCTTGATAAAAAGGAGAAAACAATTCTCAAGAAAACTCTCTAATTTCTCTAGTATTGGGAGAAAACTAGAATGATTTGGGATGATTTTGAAGCTAAATGAGTTAGAGTATTTATAGTTGAAGCTTAAGGACTAATCTTATAAATACCCTAAAGTACATTGACTAATTGAGAAATTTTACCATCTCATTTTTTCAACAATTTCGGTTGCCAACTTGTTGCACCGAAAATCACCGAAAGTTTGGCCAACTTTCGGTGCCACCAATTTTCAACAATCTCCCACTTGAAGATTTGATTGGAACAATCTTATCTTCACATCATTCTTTCTACCTTGTACCATCATGTTTCTTACGTCTCTGACAGGCCACAAGAGGATCGACACCAAGTAAATTTATCAGCATTGATCGTCTTCGTCATGAAATCCGCTATATTGTCTTTGGTATGGATTTTCTGCATATCTACCGTACCTTCTTCCACCTTTTCACGAATGAAATGATACTAAACTCTTATGTGCTTTGTCCTTGAATGAAATGTTGGATCCTTGCTAGATGTAAGACTCTTTGACAGTCACAAAACATAGAGACATACTCTTGATTGTGCCCAAGCTCCTCCAATAACATCTTCAACCAAATTGTTCTATATTGGCTTGTGTAGCTGCTACATATTCTGCCTCTGTTGTGGATGTAGCCACATCTGACTGTAATTTTGAAACCCAACTTACAGCTCCACCAGCAACTTTGAACACACATCCTGTAGTAGATTTGATTTTATCCAAATCTCCTGCATAGTCAGAATCGACATACCCATTGATAAGTAAGTTTGATCCTCTATAACATAATGCAACATTTGAGGCCCCTTTGATGTATCTCAGGATCCTCTTTGTTGTATTCTAATGCTCTTTTCCTAGATTCGCCATGTATCGACTAACCACTCATATTGCTTGTGCAATGTCTGATCTTGTGCATATCATAGCGAATATTAAACTTCCCACTGCCGATGCATACGGTACTTGAGACATCTCTATAATCTCTTCTTCACTGCTAGGACTCATACTGGAGGATAATTTGAAGTTAATAGGAAGAGGGGTAGAAATTGGCTTACAATCTTGCATGTTGAATCGTGACAAGATCTTCTTCAAATAATTCTTTTGTGAAAGCCAAATCTTCCTATTATTTCTGTCTCGGTGAATTTGCACCCCTAGAATCTTGTTTGCTGATCCCAAGTCCTTCATTTCAAATTCCCTAGCCAGTTGTGCCTTCAATTCTTCAATATGATCTTTGTTGGGTCCTGCAACCAACATGTCATCCACATACAACAACAATATAACAAAATCGTTATCACCAAACCTCTTGAAATAAACATAAGGGTTTGCATTAAGTCTGTTGTATCCAAGGCACGTAATGAATGAATCAAATCTCTTATACCAACACCTCGGCAACTGCTTTAGACAGTACAGAGATTTGTTCAACATGCAAACCAGGTTCTTCTTTTCTTTTTCTTCAAAACCTTCAGGCTGGAGCATGTAAATTTCTTCTTCAAGATTTCCATAAAGAAAAACTGTTTTAACATCTAGTTGCTCTATATGTAAGTTCAATGTAGCACACATTGCCAAGACTACTCGAACTGTTGTTAGTCGAACCACAGGAGAAAAGATTTCATTGAAATCAATGCATTATTTTTTAGCATATCCTTTGACCACCAATCTTACACGATACCTCTCAACTTGATCGTTACCATTTCACTTGATTTTAAAGACCCATTTGTTACCAATTGGCTTCCTTCCTTGTGGTAGTGACATAAGGTCCCATGTATTATTTTTATGAAGGGCTTCAATTTCTTCTTGCATCGCCATCATCCACAGTGAAACATCTGAGCTGTTTATTGCCTCCTGGAATGTTGATGCCTCACCGTCCTCTGTTAAACGGTAGTATGCAATATTTCCTTCTATAACATAATATGAGTGCCAATTGGGACGTCTTTTCACACGATATGATTGAGATGAGTTATTGGAGCTTCAGAACTCTCTGGTTCTTGTTCATCATGTGTTGGTTCTGCTTCAGAAGAATCTCCTTGTTCAAACTCCTTTTCTACATGTATCTGTGTAGTCATTGACTTTTCAGCGCTATCATCGTCTTCTTTTCTTTGTAGTGTATCTTCTACAAAGATAACATCTCTGCTGATGATCACTTTGCGGATAGTGAGATCCCACAAGCGATACCCCTTTACACCATCAACATACCCCAAGAATTTTTATTTTCATGATTTTGGATCAAACTTTGAAATTTCTTGGGAGTTATACATCACATACACAATACTTCCAAATACATGGAGGTTTGAATAATCAGTTGGTTTACCAGTCCACATCTCCATTGGTGTCTTCAGCTCTATTGCAGTTGATGGAGCTCGATTCACCAAATAACAGGCGGTATTGACTGCTTCTGCCCAAAATGATTTTTCTAGGCTTGGAGCCCTCAACATTGCTCTTGTTCTTTCTAACAATGTTCTGTTCATCCGCTCTGCCACTCCATTTTGTTGAGGAGTGTTCGCCACTATGAACTGTCTTTTGATGCATTCTTTCCTGCAAAAGTCATCAAATTCTTCATTTGTGTATTCTCCTCAATTATCTGTTATGAAACACTTGATCTTATTTTCAGAATCAAGTTCCACCCGCGCTTTGAAGTTTTCGAAAGTTAAAAACACGTCTGACTTCTTCTTAATAGGGTACACCCAACATCTCCTAGAGTAGTCATCAATAAATGAGACAAAGTACTCTGCTCCACCTAGGGATGTAACTGGTGCTTGCTATATATCAGAATGAACCAATTCTAGAACACTTTTGCCTCTAGAATTTGACATGTTGAATTTCAACCGGTCCTGCTTACTTGTTATACAATGCTCACACAAAGTAAGTGATACATTTGTTAAGCCTAGAAGTAGCTTTTGCTCCACAAGAACTTTCATTCCTTGTTCTGACATGTGTCCAAGTTTCTAATGCCATAGCATTGCAGAATCTGAACTACATGAGGCAACAGAGGCTTCTGGTTCTAGCAAAGTCTCTCCCTTCAGCATGTACAAGTTTGCTGCTATTTTTTCACCTTTCATCACCACAAGCGCTCCACAGAACACCTTCATGATTCCTTTATGTGTTTTAGTTTTTCTTGCATTATTATCCAACAATCCATAGGATAATTAATTTTTTTCAGGCCTTTCACGTGCCGCACATCTCGAACAACTTTAATTGTTCCATCATACATCTTCAATTTGATGGTTCCAACGCCAACGATCTCTAAGGCATGATCATTACAACTATACACAGATCCTCCTGAGACAAGTTCATAATGATGAAACCATCCTCTTCTTGAGGTCATGTGATATGTTGCTCCCGAATCAATGAGCCTTATATCTGTAAATCTCGTTCTACCTTCCACGGTGGTTGACGCTTCACAACATAGAGAATCTCCATCATCTGAAGTGTTTGTGGTATTGCCTTTTGGATTGGAGTTTTTACCTAGACTCCAACAACCATTCTTTCCACAGCTGTAGCACTTTAAATTCTTTTTGCTTCTCGACTTTGATCTACCATGTTTGTGACTGTTGTTTTATCCATGTTCTGTTGATCTTCATCTCATCGTTGTCAACGCTTCTGCTTATTGCAAATTTACTTGTCTGTCTTCCTTGCTCTTGCGCCGATTTTCTTCTTGTAGAACAACAGTTGCAATGTCATCGAAGACTAGACTAGTGACATTAGTATTTGTCAAGTTGATGATGAGTTGATCGTACGAATCAAGTAGACTTTGAAGTAGAAGTTCAACACGTTCTTGGTCTCCTATTGTACAGCTTAAGGATGTAAGATGAAAAAATAAAGTGTTCAAAGTGTTCAAGTGCTTCATCACTGAAGCAGATTCTGGCATCCGGAGAGTGTACAATTTCCTCTTAAGGAAAATTTTGTTGTGCAACGATGTGGCCTCGTACAATTTGGTGAGATGATCTAATATCTCCTTAGTTGTCTTCTTCTCTTCGATGCTTGACAATACTTCATCTGCTAATGCTAGATAAAAGTTTGTCATAGCATTCCCATCCATTTCGATCAATTTGTTGTTATATGTGAAATCTACCAGCCTTTCACTGATAGTTGCTAGACAACCGTCTTTCCTCATGATGGCCTTCATCTTCAATTTCCACAATGAGAAATTTCTCCTATTGAACTTTTCAATATCAAATTTCGTTGCCATAGCTTCTATTACGGATAGCTCCCACTATTTCACTATCGTGAATAGTTCTCTGGAACCTTCAATGAATGTGTAATACCTTCTTACTTTCTTATGTTGGATGATCCACCTTTTGGTGGTAACCACAAGGACAATAAGTAGATATTACACACTCAAATATGGCTCTGATGCAAATTGTTGCAGAATACGGCTATCGGATAGAGCAAAATCGCAACTGATAATTTGAGAAAATAAAAATAAAGATAAATAAGATATAAATTTTATGTGGAAAACCCCTAAATAATATAGGATAAAAACCACGGACAAAGGTAGATAAATTTCACTATGAGAAAATAAGAATTACAACTTCTCTCAATCTAACAAGGAGAAAACAATCACAATTCTCTCTTGATAAAAAGGATAGAACAATTTTCAAGAAAACTCTCTAATTTCTCTAGTATTGAGAGAAAGCTAGAATGATTTTGGATGATTTTAAAGCTAAATGGGTTAGGGTATTTATAGTTGAAGCTTAAGGAATAATATTGTAAATACCCTAAAGTACAAAGACTAATTGAGAAATTTTACCATCCCATTTTTCAACAATTTTAGTTGCCAACTTGTTGCACCGAAAATCACTGAAAGTTTAGCCAACTTTCGGTGCCACCAATTTTCAACATCTAATTCGTGAGTTTCAAAGCATTTTCTCATAAAATAGTGGCCAAATCCAGACTCGAGACATTGAGATGAGATTCTCATAAACTCTAGGTCTCATTTAACACCAACAACGGTGGCAAACACAGTGACTACTGATGAAGATGATAAAAGCCAACCAAACGGCCAGCCATATAAATGGAAGGGAGAGCTTTTCTCTCTCTAAAATTTCGTAGAGAGAAGTTAAAATGGATTAAAAATAGATTCTTTATTTGGGTTTGATACATGCAACTAATCTATCCATGTGTCCGACCCGCTCCATCTAAGATCCATGCATTTTTATGGTTTTGGAAAAATCATGTCCACAGTCCTTCCAAGTTTGTTTAGAAATTCATTCTAGTCTTTTTCTTCTTCTTTTTTAATTGTGCTTTTGGTTATTTTAATTTTGTTTTTTTAATTTATATTTATCTTTAATTTAGTCATATTCCTTTTACACCCTTTTTTTAATTTGTTTTACATTATAATCTTATTTTTATTTTCAAGCATGACTCTTTTGTTCAAACGTATAAAAGTTACAATGTTACTCTTTTTAAATCTTTCAATAAATCAATGTTAGATGTTTGTATTTCTAGTCAATTGGGAAAAAGCCATTGGTTACCGTTTGTTAATTCTTCTACTACCTATTCAAAGCCTTTCGAACCTGATTTTATTGATTTGTAGGGGCTATCACATATTGCTTCGAATGGTTTTTGCTATTATGTTTTGTTTGTTGATGCTTACACTAATTATACTTGGTTGTATTTGTTGAAAACCAAGGATCAATCGGTAACAATATTTTCATTATTTTAAAAGATAGTTCGTACTCAGTTTGAGACTGATATTAAAGATGTTCGAAGTGATTGAAGAAGTGAATATAGAAGTTTGTTTGTTATGTTAATTCATGCAGGAATTCAACATCGAGTTACTTGTCCTTATATGTCTTAGCAGAATGGTGTTGTTAAGCACAAACATAAGCACATTGTTCAAATGGTCTTAACGTTACCAGCTTGAGCCTCTCTGCAATTAAAGTTTTGGTCATTTGTCATTGTTGCAGTTGTTCATCTCATTAATAGACTTCCACCAAGGTATTCAATGAGCGGTTTGCGTTTGATAAGTTGTATGGGAAGAAGCCATCCAATGATCATTTATGTATATTCGATTACTCGTCCATTTCAGACACATAAGATGGATTTTCAGTCTCAATTGTGTACCTTCCTCGGATATAATGTATGGCATTGTGGCTACATATGTCCAACGTTAGATGGGCATATAAATGTTATGCATGCTCCAAAAACCATGACGATATACAACACAAGGATCATAATGGTGCACTCTTCAAAACTATGATTATAATGATTCAGGAAACAAGGTCTATGATCACAATGGATCGACAAAGAAGAATACCAACATATGTCCATATGTGCTTAAAAGAGATTGGATCAAAAATTCGTAGTTGTACCTTCCAATTGATTCACACGCACAAGCCTTGGAAAGGAAGATTAAAACAGAAATAGACTTTAGACGACTTTTTTAATGGGATCTGGGTATTTTTGGTTGACATGTCTTCTGGAAAAACAACTGAATGTTTCTTAGTTTTTCAAAGCCTCTTGAAACGCATCAATCCAATGTTGGGAACTCAAGATATGACCACTTTAACGAAGGCATCGCATGCATAAATTTCTATACGAGATTAATACATGAATTTGTAAATATTACTAATTTTTAATACTTTTATTGATTATTTGTACTATAAATTAATATAAAAATGATGCATTATTTTTTAGGATTAGATTTATTATTTTATTAGAAATTAAGATAGAGTCAAAATATTATCTTTGATTTATTATTATTTTATTTACTAATTGCTTAAGACCTTGTCCTATATAAATTACAAAGGAGACTCTATTCACCATAGTAAATCAACTTTTCCTTAATTAATAAATATAATGTGGGTATATTTTTACAAGTGTTAATTGCCTTTTTTCTTTAGAGCTTTCTTGATTGCGGAGTTCTGTAAGTTCAACATAAGAGAGATCTTCACACTTCGAATTATCTTTCCATTATGGTTTGGAGGGCCGATTAGAATCTATTATAGCGTTTCCTAGTTAATTATGACTAGAATGGTGCTTAGGACAACTTTATATCATCATCAATATCATTTTCATCATCAAAATCACGCCAGAATCAATCCATCATCCCCTTCACGTCACCATCGAATATATATCAATGAGGATTTTTCCTATTCATTTTTATAATGTTCTACTTATTTATTCCTTTATATTTTTACATATTCTTTACTTACAATTTATTACATTTCCAAGTCATTTTCTTTAGCGTAGACTTGATCGAGTCTAGAATCCTAGGCTTCATTTCTTCAACTAAGAGTGATATTCAACAATCCGTTGTCATCTCCTATTAATATGTTTCTGATCAACATGTTATCTTTGATGATTTTGTCTTTCCTTTTGCAGATGCTCCATCCTCGATTGGTCATTATGGGGCAACATTCCTATTCGCTCTTCATTGTTCATGAACTACGTAGTAACAGTGCTGCACAAGGATCTTCTTCAAGATCTTCAATACCGAGGTTGAGTGATAGTCATGAGGAAGCTGTGGAATTGAATTCTAATCGTGGAATAAATTACACTTTTGAGACACACAGTGTCTCTCAATACTCTTTTACTAGGCGTGAGGAACCTTAGAGGAGGGTGTTCAGTCTGATGTCACGAGGTGGCTGCTCTTATAAAAAATTCTAGTAGTGGTATGTTGCAATTTTCTATGAATGCTATCTCATTAAATCAACTTTTACCCGAACAAGGGTGTGTGCGTTTCACTCTTAATAATGAGGCAGTAACTTCTCATAATTTCCATTTGTTAAGAGTGTTATTAGTTTGTTATAATTTGTTATTAGCTTGTTATTAGTTTGTTATGTTGGTTACTTGAGCTATATAAGCCATACTTTTGTATTAGATTGTGAGCATAGTATTTCCACTGTTTTTAATAAAGAGTTTCTTCTATCATCTCTTCCTCTTATCGTTTCCTTCCTCATTTGTTAACTCTCAGTCTCCATGACTACATTCTCATATGATATCATTTGCTAAAAGATCCTGACGACGTTTTTCTCTTCCGCCGTTGCGCCAACGATTGAGTTCCTTTACTGTTATTTTCGATCTCCCATCAAAATTCGTTTTCAAAGTTCAACAAATTCCTTTTCGCTCAAAATCTGAAACCATGAGCTACGCTGCAGCAACTATCAAAGGAGGCCGAGGCAAGCCGAAGTCAAAGGTCATTTTTTGGTCTAGTAAAGCCGGACTCCAATTCCCCGTCGGTCGTGTGGCTCGTTTCCTTAAGCAAGGATAATACGCCCAGTGTGTCGGATCTGGTTTTTCCAGCTTATCTCTCTGTCGTACTCAAATATCTCACCGCCGAGGTTCTGGAATTGGCTGGAAACGCGGCAAGGGACAACAATAAGAACAGAATAATCTCGAGGCATATTCAGTTGGCGGTGAGTAACGATGAAGAATTTTCGTAGTGACCTTTATTTGTTTAGTTAGGTTTCGTGCTTCTGTAGTTTAGTATGTTGACTTTGTTATCTTGCTGCTCTTGAAAGTTTGTATTTTGTTACGACATGGTTCTATCTGCTTGGATTTTTTATTGAAGTCCGGATACTATGCTGGTTGGTTCTTTGTGTGGTGAGTATATTGCAATTTTGTGTTATATGCGCCTCCAATGTGTTTGGCTAAATGCTTCAATGATATTATTGTTCTGTTATGTGTTACACTGCTGGTTGGAAACAAATGTTGACTGGTTCAAAGTCGATAAAGCCACAGATAAAATTGCACTGCATCCAAAGTCTCAAGTTCAGTCTGAAGCAGGGAAACAAACTTCCATTTGTCCTTGTGATTAATCTTGAGATTCTTGCAAAATCGAACTATAGTTTGGTCATCTACTATGCTGCTGACCGGCTTGTGAATAACGATTCTTTACTCGAAAAGTTTTTGGATGGAACGGATGCGTTTCGTGATTTAAGATTTAAACTGATACCAAGCATTGTTGAGGGGTATTGGATGGTCAAGCATGCAGTTGGAACAAAAGCCTTCTTACTTGGGAAAGTTGTTTCGTGCAAATATTTCAGGCAAGACAATTTCCTGGAGATTGACGTGGACATTGGATCATCATCAGTAGCAAGAAGTGTTGTTGGCCTTGTCCTTGGATATGTCACAAGATTAGTAGTAGATCTTGCAATACTAATAGAGGCAAACGAAGGGGCAGAACTGCCAAATTACACTCTAGGCAGTGTTCGACTGAATCGTGTGAGGACAAATTCTTTGTAAGTTGATGTTGAATGTCGGACATTGATACAACATTGCTTTGCTCAGCTATTGACATTTTGGTTTCTACATTCACTGTTATTTCTTCTCCAAAGTTTGACATGGAACTTTGAGGCTTAACAACCAAGTTACCATAGAAGAAAATCTATGGGGAGGGTTAAGTGTTTAACAGCCTTGCCTTTCTTAACCAGACAAAATAGGATGTTTTCTTGCCCAAGAGAGGCTTCAGATTGCATCTAGGAGCTCGTAGCTTAACTGTCTTGCTTCCAACAAAAACAAAGTCCCAATAAGTGAAGAGGAAGAACAGTGAAGATGAAAAAATAATTCTTGAAAAGCAGAAGAATAAAAGCCGAGGAAAGTTGAAGAAATAAGATGTTTTTTAGGTGAAAGAGAATTTATCCGGTAAATTGTTCATCAAGACGGCAAGACGGTTGAATTCCAACTTATTAAGTTTGCATTCTTTGTTTGATCAACTCTCTAATAGCAAGTTCATTTTTTGAAGAAAATTGAAAGGTTGAAAAGTAGAGTGAATGTTAAGAGTGTTATGGTTTGTTATTAGCTTGTTATTAGTTTGTTATTAGTTTGTTATGTTAGTTACTTGGGATATATAAGCCATACTTTTGTATTAGATTGTAAGCATAGTATTTCCCACTGTTTTTAATATGATGCCCCGGAGTAAAATGGGGGTGCTTAAACTAAAGACGTTTGCTGCACTCACATGTCCTCGGTGAAGGAGGTTGTTATAGACGTTGTTAAGAAATCACACGTGGGAGCTGCTTCAGTTACCTGAAAGACATACGGTCGTTGGTTGCAAACAGTTGTTCAAAGTCAAGAGTAATTTTGACGATTTCGTTGCTCGCTATAAAGCTTTTTTGTTTGCTAAAAGCTTCTGACAAGTATTGGGGCCAGATTTTTATGATACATTTAGCCCAGTTATGAACGCATCGACGATAAATTGCATTCTCTCCCTTGATGTTTCAAATGGGTGGCCCGTGCACCAAATTGATGTGAATAATGCCTTCCTTAATGGCAAGCTAAGTGAGGAAGTATTCATAACGCAACCACATGGTTTTGAGCAATTTGCAGCTGATGGTATACGTCTTGTCTACAAACTAAAGAAGGCCTTGTATGGGCTACGTTAGGCACCGCGAATGTGGTTTACGAAGCTTCACCAATCGTTGTTTACTATTGGTTTCAAAGGGTCTACTGGTGGTGCTTCTTTGTTTGTTCGACATAATAATAAAGAGATTATTTATGTCTCGATGTATATTGATGACATTATTGTCACTGGTACATCATCGACAGTCATACATTAAAGATGTTGTTCGGCTATTGGGTATAAAATTCTCGCTTAAAGACCTTGGTGAACTAAGCTGGTGCTGCGTTAACGGAAGTTCATTAAAGAGTTGCTGAAAAAACTAAGATGAGTAGGGCTAAACCAATGATTTAAATAGCGGTCTGCGACCGCGATAGCGCCTGTGATATAGCGGTAGCGGTGCTCTTTGCGACCGTTATTATATGATTGCGACACCCTCAATCACCGCAATAGCGCCACTATACCCGCAATCACGGTAAACATGACTCGATCGAAAACGTGACCACGATCACAATTTAAATCCCTAGATTAAACTAACGCCTACCCCCATGGTTTTGTCATCCAAACTTACACATAATGCGGTAAAACTCTTGAAGATCCTCACATGTATAGAAGTGTTATGAGGCGGGGGTGGAGGGGGCCTTGTTATATCTAAGTCACACAAGGCCTGATGTGGCATTTAGTGTCAATCGGGTTGCGCAATATATTCATCAACTATGTGAGGTGCATTAGGTGGGCGTTAAACAAATTTACGCTATTTGAACAGTATTCTTGATTATGGTTTGGTGTGTAATGCCTCCAACGCTACACTTAGCATGGTTGCCTTTGCGATGCCAACTAGGCAAGTAAAAGTTTATTTCTCGATCTTCGAGGAAGGCCGAATATCGCATGATTATGGATGTGTTAGAAATCAAACTTGATTTCTAGAAAGTTGAAAAAGTCAAAAATTACAGCCGTTCAATGAGGAGAATTCTAGCATGACAGCAAAGCAAAAAAATACTTGAAAAAATTGAGTTGGTAGTAGCTTGTGGAACAATTGAGAAATGCTTAATTATTAAGAGAAGTGAGGAAACAAAACAAAGTAAAAAAAAGACGCAAAAGTGGCAGCTTCTAAAGGTTTCAATTAGTCGATTTAATTAGCTTATAAATATATGCAATGTATGAGATGAATACAAGTGAAAGAAAAATAATAATGAGTGAAAGATTAGAAAAGCTAGAGAGAATTGAGTAAAGCTTCACAAAACTTAGAATAGCGAGGTTATGTTTGTAAACTAGCCACAACTAGTGTTGTAGTGTTGTAATATTGAGGTAACGTCGTTGTAACGTATTTTGTCTCGTATCATTAATAGTTCGAGTTATAAATTATTGAGTGCCCATCTACACTTCCAACAAAATGTAGTTTTAGAAGTTGTTTGATTGAGAACTGTCGAAACCGTCTTTCTGTTGGGCCCCGGAATTGGGCTTCGACTTGAATGAAATGGATTGGGAGTCTCCACCGACCATTTTAAAACGAATTTAGGTGGGTCGGACACCATCTTACCTGATCTGTGTTGTTCCAGAAACGTGTCGAGTTCGGGAGTCGGTTACGGTCAAGGAAGGGTTAACACCCTTGAACCGCCCTTTCGGTACCACTTAATTTGTCGATTGTCTTTATTCGCGAAAATTTAAATTGAAATTGAAATTTAAAATATTCGATTCGAATTAATTACCTTTGATCGATTGGAATTATTCTATAAAAAAAGTAAAAAAAATAAAAAAACAATAAATAAATAAATAAATAAGGAATAAGGAATAAAAATAAATAAATGATAAATTAAGAGAAAATAATAAATAAATAAATAAATAAAAAAGGGAAGAATTTTAAAAAAAATATTGAAAAAAAGAAATTATTAGAAAATTAAAAAAATGATCAAAACGCAAAAGATAAAAAAGAGGTGGTCAAATCAAAAGAAGGAAAAAAAACAGTGACCAAATTAAAACATGCAAAAAATGCCTAGGCCATTTTTGAATGAAACATAAATTGGTGGCTAAAACGTGAACATATTAAACTCGGAGCCATAATTGAAATGTTGAAAATTACATTCAGTGACTAATCCATAACAAATAAAACTTATAGTGACCGAGGATACAATTTGATCACACAAAAAGGAACCCCTTTCCAAAACGACATCGCATGGGGGTATTTATATGCCAAAACGGCCTTCCAAGGCCTCGCTCCTCTCATTTTTCAGATTTCTATTCTCTCTCTTTAAATGAGAGAATAAAATTTTCTCTCATCTCTCTCCTCAGCTCTCTCGCTTGAGGGGTGGTCGGCCCCCGTCTAATGCCACCGACCGTCGCTGCCGGACGCTACTAAACCCGAATCACTCAAAACACTCCTCTACACCATGTAAACCCAAAACCGGAGCCAAAATCCCACAAAGTAGCCCCAAAAAACGTAGATCTACACCCAAAGACCCGATTTTTACCTTCGACGGCGTGTCTTCTTGGCTTCCCGGGTGCTCTTCGGTTGTGTTCGACTGTATTGTTTCTTTTTTTTTTTTTACGTTTGTGGTGCTACTTTATTTGTATTTACTTGGGGCTTGGCTTTGGTTCGACATTTGATGTTGTGTTTTGGTGTTGGTATTGTGATGATGGTTTATGGTTTGGCTTTGATGATTCCGTGTGTTTGTTGGCCGATGTTCCCTCAATATACTGTTGTTGTTTTTATGTGGCTCACTGTGATGGCTGTTAATGTTTGGTTTCTTGCGTTGATGGCCTTGTTTGTTCTCGGGTTCGATCCACTGTGGGTTCTTTGTAGTCGTGATGGTTGTTCCCCTGGTCACTGTGGTGGTGGGGTATTTATACCCACCACCAGTCGGAAAGCTCGCGTTGTTGGTGATTGTTGGCGTTCATGCTTCTGTAACCTCCTATGTGGCGCTATGACATGCTAATGTGAAACCCTAACTTGTTTGGTTCTCGGTTACAGGCTGGGTCAGGCCCAACTATCTCCAAACCGGGACTTATTGGACTCAAAAATGGACCTGGACAATAAAATGAAAATAAAATTAATAAAAAATAATTAACAACGATAATAATAATAATATTGCTATATATAAAATATTTTCCAAAAACTATATAATATATATTTTCAAAAGTATTTTAAAATTATATATTATTTATTTTAAAAAATGTTTTCAAAATTATATAATTTTCAAAAATGTTTTCAAAATTATATAGTTTTCAAAAATGTTTTTAAAACTATATATTGTAAGTTTTCAAAATGATTTCAAAACTATATAATATATATATGTTTTTCAAAATATTTTTTAAAAACTATATATATTTTCAAAATGTTTAAAAATTATATAATATATATTTTCAAAAATGTTTTAAAAATTATATAATATATATATTTTTAAAAATGTTTTAAAAACTATATATTATATTTATTTTCAAAATATTTTAAAAACTATATAATATATAAATGTTTTCAAACATGTTTTCAAAACTATATATTATATGTATGTTTTTAAAAATGTTTTTAAACTATATATATATATATATGTATATATAAAAAATAGGACGAAAATGAGTGTCTCCAAGAACGTTACTGACAAAATTAGGAATACAACAGGCTGAAGTAACAGTTGTATGGTGTGATAACACCAATGCCATAGCAATGAGCGCCAATTCTGTATTTTATGCATGTTCCAAGCACTTTGAGTTAGATATGCATCTTGTGAGGAGAAAGTTATTAATGGTTCGCTTCGTGTTAACTATGTTCCAGCTTCTTACCAGACTGTTGGTGGACTCACTAAACCCTTGTCGAAGACGTTCTTGTCATTTCGTCAGCGAGTCAAAGTAGCTGAAGGAGGTGAAAACGAGAGAAGTAGGGAGAATGTTGAAGGTTAGACTACCAAGCAATTTGTTGCAGCTTACATCATTTGTAGTTAGGCTGTTAATGAGAGGTTGAGGTTGTTACAGCTGTTAGGTCAATTGATGTAAGCCCACGTGTATTTTGTGATAGTTGAGCTAGTTTCTATAAAAGACTACTCAATTCTTAATAAGAGTGATATACAAGTTTACCGAGTCTAATTCTTAATCTGCTTCTTTCTTATCTCTAAAGAACTGTTAACCCTAGTTCTTTAACAGGTTCGATCCTTGTGAAGAGAAAACAACCCAAATTTTTAACTAATAAAATGAATTCATTTTGATCTGTTTTTAGTATCAAAACAACCGAACCAAAACAACGTATTTTTGGTGCGATAGCCACGTAGGCAACCGTTAGTCATGTCATTGTCTCGTTACTGACTTAAGGATTGAATAACATAATTGATGTAAAACTAAATTTCAGTGCTATAATTGGAAAAACTGAAAATTTAATGGTATAAACGAGTCAATGGACAAAATTCAATGGTATCTGGTGTAATTTAACCTTATTAATTATTAATGATAGAAATTAAAAAAAAAAGTTGTGATTAGAATGCATTAGAAGCATTTAAAAACATCTCTAGATTGGAGTCATTGTTTTATACTATTTTGGTTGTCAGTGATTGGAGGGTGTGGCATGAACACAGAGGACCACTAGATGTATACATATCAGAGACATGACATTCTAGCCAAGTGTTTGGGCGAAGTTGTTAGCATAGGATGCATGCAGGTGGAAAGTAGGCATGGAATTTATTCTCAACTCAGAAGTTGCTTTGCTTCTTTTTGCACATTAGAAATGAACATGATCTATCGCTAGATGATTGATGGACTGTTTATGACATCAGAAATGATCATAATATTCTCCAAGGGAAGGAAAATTCAACGAAGAAACCAAAGACCTTGATGCCATTGCTAATGAGCCGACGAGGGGTCTAAGAATGTCTTGGATTGAAAGTAATATCATTCTCTCATCCAAATTGAGAATGAAATATGTTGTGTTATCCTCAAATGCATCAACAATCAGCGAGCCACTTGCTGTGCTTCTCTGCAAAGTTGGTAATATCATTTCATTCAAGGATCTATTACATTTGATCCGGTTATTATTTCATTTAAGGATCTATTACATTTGATCAGGCTATTGCACACGCAGAAACAACCTTGGGTACAGTTCCTTTCCATTTCTCTCTCTCTTTTATGAGATGATAATGAAGAAGAATGATATCAAATAAAAAACCGATGTGTTTTCCTATGTAACTCTACGTAATAGAATCTCACACAAGTAAAGTATGAGAAACATGTGGGTGATACTATTTGAGTTGAAGCAGAAGATAAATTTGCCCCCCAAGACGTTGAACTTGCAGATGTGAAACCAAATGTTGCAACATTTGATCCAACAATGCCCTAACTTTATGGATGGCTTACGGCATACCAAGTATTTGTTTATTTTTGCTTGTTTTGATGCTTGATGACTTTGATGATGCATCTGGATGGAGGGAGTTCCAATTGTTACAAGTCACATTCTTATTATTGTTAGAATGTTGGCAAACTTGACATGCAATTTATTTTGTTATTTGGTGTTTATTTTTATTTTAATAATATCAAAAATATAAGTTTCTCACTTAAGTTGCATATCATAAATCACTATTATAACATTTGTTATAATATTCATCAGGAACAATCTCGAAACCAGAGTTTTTCAGGTAGCATTAAATTTTCTAAAAGTTTCAGAGAGGAGTTAATAAACAACCAACAAGAAGGGAACAATAGTGTATTGATGATAAATAAACTGCTTGTTTAAGGAGGATTGAAATGCATCACTCAGATATTTTAATAGCCAGACTAGTCACTGATGTGGACAGTAAGGTGCCTTTCAATCGCCAAGAGAAGAGAATATGCTACAACACATAAATGCCGATGGAGACCATGAAACCAGATACTACACGTAAATGTTCGATAGAGAAAGCTAAAGAAACCAAATTAGGAGCTGTGTTCATAAAGCTAAAGATTCTTCAATTGGAAATGGAAGCTTCAAGCAGACTAAAATTACTCTATTTTCCTGTTTCATTGTGATAGGTTTTGGGAAAAAGAAATTAGCCATGGAAGTCTCTTGGTCATGAGGAAGAGCAGTCAAGATCAGTACTCCATCATTGTCTATGTAAAGTAAGGCCATCATTGGTTTTAGAAGAACAGAATCAAACCATGATTCCATTTAGAGCACCTTATCCTCCCCTCTTTATTCTTAGTCCCCACTTTTATGGAATAAATCTTCATGTTAACCTTTATGATCTTCCATTATAAATTTTGTGTATTTCATGCATGAATTCCTCAAACCTCTGCTTGTGTTCTTCCCTTCCTTAAACCTAAACAGTTCATATATATTTGCAGATTTCATATTGGTAAGGACTGGGTAATCTGCATCCTGAGGTTTATATCAACATATTTGTTTCATTGTTGAATGTAGTCCTTTGGGGTGCAGATTACCTCTTCCTCACTGGCAATACACAGTACTGAAATATACCACTGTAGTTTTCTCATATATATATATATATAAATGTATATGCATTCATTCTGTTTATGATGGTGAATTAATGATTCTTTAGTAAAAGCAATATCGATTCATCTGTTTTATATAACTGTACACACATTCATCTGTTATTTGAAGCTCAAAGCCAGAGAATCTTGATATTAAAATACGTACCCTGATTAGACATCATATAACAGGTTAAAATCGTCGAATCTGAAATGTTTTCAGAAAGGAGCATGAAAATATATAGAGCACGTGTACTTTGCATTATGCATAACATATATGTTTCCGAGCAATTAAGGAAGACCAAAAAAAAAAAACAACCGAAATTAAAATTGAATAGTTCCTTTCCTTTCTTTCACCTATGGGGTCTATGTAATATGTAGAAATCATAACAGCTAAAGGTTAACAAACTGAAATGGAATTGACTTATGAACCTGCTAGATACTCTTTGACCAGAAATCGAAAAACTGTAAAATAAAATTACAGGCGAAAGGAAAAGAAGTTCCTTGCGATTCAAAATTTCACTTTGAAGCCTCTTGAAAGCTTGAAAGAAACACCCAAGAAGAAAAAACAGATTTCAGAAACTTCCCAGAGGGTAAGAGAAAAACCCATTCTTCTTCTTCTTCAACAAAGAAACCGACAAAACACATAGACCCATATGTTTAACCTCTTTGTTATTTCTTTATCAGCCTTTTGTTCACCTTGGCCTCATAAGGAAGACGCTTAGTTCTTGCCCTGAACATTCATCTGGGTTAACAAGGTGAAACGACTCATAATCAGAGTTGCCAATAACATGCTCATAATTAGCTCTCATGTACATGATCTCCTCGGAATCAGACGACCCGAAACCGGCCGGTATCATCCCCGCTCCAACTGTTGTAGATTGCATGGTCTTTAACATAAGTCGGTTATGGTGGCTGGCTTTTCTTTTCGTCGCGAATCCTATTTTTCGACCATTACAGTGCATGGTCCAAATGGGGACCAAGTGGAGAGGACAGGAGTTGAGTTCGGATAGGTCGCACTCGAGGGCAATACGGACGATTCCAGAGCTCATTTCTTGGACGAGTTGTTGAGTTGGGATGGAGAGTTCAAGGAGGAGAGAGGGTTTTGTGGAGAGACGGTCGTGTTGGATGCAAAACCAGACATGACCTTTGCGTTGGCCGAAGATGGTGCCTATCACCATGGACCTGGAAGGGCGCGAGAAGGCTGGCAAAGACGGTTCGAGTTCCATTGTTGTGGTGGAATCTTGAGAGTCTCTGTCTTCTTTTGTATCGGTGTCGAGGTGGTCGTCTCGGAGGGAGGTGCTTAGGCGTTTCTTGATGGGAGTAGCGGTGGTGGTGGTGGGTGTGGTGGAGGAGGAGGAGGAGGCGGTTGTGGGCGTGAGACAAGGGAGGAGTCGACGGAGGACGTCGATCTTGGCCATGGGTTTCTTGGAGAAAAACAAATGAGTCAGAGAGATTTTGTTGCAGAGGTAGTACGTATCACATATTCAAGCATATAAATACGCGGGAAATGGACAGAGCCGTTAGAATTAGCTATTTGCCCTTCGTTGGTGACAAGTGCATGTGTCCCACGCGCTGAAACATGATATTTTTTTTAATTAGTACGGAGGGATTATAGAGTAGTAATTTTAAATTTTATTTTAATAATTATATATATATATATATATATATATATATATATATATCTTATAGACGTAGATGTTTAAATTTATCATGTCAAGTTAAATTAGTGTATGCCAAGATAATTGACTTAATATTAATCTTAGTCGAGCCGAAGCCTTTCGATGAGTAATATGCAGTATAATCATCGATATTTGATCTATTGATCGACTAATCAGATCGAATACTGTAGCAGCAAGAGCAACTCTCTTAACCCAGTTTGTTTCATTCGCAAATGTCAAGATTTGAATCATTAACCTTGCTTAAGGGATCTAGTGCCTCATACAACTAGATCTACCAATTGTTGGTTCCTCTTTATTTTGGGTAAACTGTGACCACTCAATTATGGTCAAAAATCATTTTGACCACTAATATTTCGATTTGATCAATCAAACCATCCAACTATTTAAATATTTCAATCAAGCCACCTGGCGTTAAAATTTAACGGAGTATGTGACGTGGTCGTTAAAAAATTTCAGTATAATTACTCAATTGGTCCTTGTAACTTATATATTCTTCCAATTTGGTCTTAATTTTAATAAATTAAAATAAATTTAACTATCAAATAAGGAGGTGCCATGTGTCATTGGGATACATGTCATGAAATTAGTCATCATTCGATTGGATGACTAAATTTATTGTAATTTAATTTAAATTTAATAGACTTATTTTCCACCAATCTGAGGAATATTAAGAGCCAAACCTAAACTAAGAGGAATTGAACCCAGGTGTCATGACAAGTGTCACTATTTGACACAAGGCACCTCTTGATTATATGGTTAAATTTATTTTAATTTATTAAGATTATGAACAAATTAAAAGAATATATGAGTTACATGGACCAATTGTGTAATTATTCCAAAATATTTTAACGACCATATCACCTACTCCGTTAAATTTTAACACCAGGTGGCTTAATTGAAGTATTTAAATAGTTTGGTGATCTGATTGATCAAATCGAAATATCGGTGGTCAAAATGATTTTTGATCATAGTTGAGTGGTCACCCGTGTAGTTTACCCCTTTATTTTCTAGTTTTCATGTTTATTTTATATTGGAGCATATTAAATTAAATATAGAAGGAATAAATACATGATTTTAAATTATAAAATATAAATATATACGTAAGATTTTAAATTACTTTACAAATATATATATATATATATATATATATATATATATGATCGATAGATATATGTGATCACAATACGTGCAAGTGCACACCTGTCGACTGCATAATAGTGATAGTCTTTCAGTTAAGGATGTCGAACTTACAGGGAACAAAGTCAATGAATTTAGGGGATGTTTGTTTATTTCATAATGATTAAGCGTTGAATTATTCAAATGCTGAATGATTTAGAGGCTCTGTATGAATTAGCGTTGAATGTGACATGATGTTTGATAATGGCTCTGAATCATTCAGAATGTACTTCTGTGTTGAATCATTCAGCACTATTTTGCTAAATCAGTCAGCACTGAATCATTCAGAGGTGAGAAACAAACAGTCTGAATGTTGAACGGTCTAATTCAGAGCCAAACAAACATCCCCTTACTATTTTAGATTCAGAACTGTAAAAGAGAAAAGAGATAAAAATTGATTAAGTTGAGTGTGGATATAAATAGAGAAAATAACCTCAGTGACCGAAAATGTCTTATAATATACGATTTTAACAAACTTTTTTTTGGATTTGCCAAAATGACCAACAAATTCGCAACGCGAACTCCAATTTCGCAACCCAGTTTCCAATTTCGCAACGCGAATATGTAAATCGCATTGCGATTTTCCAAATTCGCGTTGTGATTTTCCAAATTTGCAACGCGAATATGTAAATCGCAACGCAGAAGTTAAATTCACAACGCCATAGTCAAATTCGCAACACAAAAGTCAAATTCGCAACGCATAATTTCAAATTCGCAACGCGAAACACAATATTAATTTCGTAACACAAATGTAAACAGTATTATTGCAAATCATAACCTAAAACCCTAAATCACATCTCAGTCCCATCTTTATCTCTCACTCTCTACGGCGACATCCGTCCCCATCTCCGATGAAATCCGTCCCCATCTCCGGTGAAATCCGTCTATCTCCATCTCTCGGAGCAACCCTCACAACCATTCACGGTCAGAAATAGAAAATCAACCACCGAGGGTTAGTTTTTTAATCTCTTATTTTTATTTTGAAATTTTTGTATTATTATTAGATTTTTCTTACATTGATGATAAATTTATTGGTAATTTCAATATATATAAAGATTAACCATTTCACTGAGATTGCTTAGTAAATTCATTCGGTTGCTGCCAATACTGCTAAACTGTTTAGTCTTTAACCCTGTGAAGTTAGTATTTGTCTTTGTTTTTTTTTGTTGAAGAAATGCAATTCATTCAAGTTTCAATTTGCAGAAAATAGTTTTTGAAACTTAAATTCGCAACGCGAAAATGAAAATCGCGTCGCAACGCGATTTTAGTTTCGCGTTGCGAATTTAAGTTTTAGAAACTACTCTTATTTTGCAAATTGAAACTTGAATGAATTGCATTACTTCAACAAAAAGACTAAACAAAGACAAATATTAACTTCACAGTGTTGCTAATTTAAGTTTCAAGAATAAACTACTACTCTTTATGTTATCCTTGAACCTGCACTAAACCTATATGTTATCCTTTTAAATGTTTATATAAGTGCTTACTTCTGGAATGTTATTTGATGCATTTTGTGAAATATGATGGAATAATGACAACATGTTAATATCGTGCTAGTTTGAAACATATTTGGCTTTGTTTTCATTGTTTAATATCATGTCTGTTTATAGTGTATAATTTATAGTTTTTGGTATATCTAACTTGGTATGTTTATTGTTTTTGTAGAAATTTTTTTCTGCTGCATTAACCTTAAGGAATAAATTAAGCATAGCCACTAAAATTGCGTCGACACTTACACCTCTACAAAGAAAATTGTTTGAGGATACTTGCTTCGGGCCATGGCTGAAAGTACAACATACGGGTGTAGATGCTATGTTGACACATTTGTTTCTTCAGACCATGACTAACGATCTACCCGAGAGGATACAACATAGCTGATGTAGAAACAGTTGCATATTTAAAATCTCGAATGCGGTCTATTTGGTTCTCAAACATTTAAAGCATCAGAAGCATTTCAGACTTATGATTTGGGTGGTACTCGGAAGCATTTCGGACTTATTATTTTTGTTATTATTACAAGTTGTAGCCCTCAATTATTGGGATTTTTAGTTGCCATTTGTTGCATTTCTCGTATACCACCCAGATCATACGCCCGAAACATTTTTGACGCTTTAACTGTTTGAGAACCAAATGCATCACCATTGAGATTTTAAATCTGCAGCTGCTTCTACATCAAGTATGTTTAGCTAAGATAGTTTTGGTTTAGGGTTAAACTACCTCAGTGAGCTGACTGAAATGGATAATATCCGAAAGTCATTCTTCGGATATCCAATCTTCCTGCTTGTTAACAAAAAATTACGATGGTCGGGATTTCCCTCGCGTTTAAAGTTGAAAAAAAAACAATGGAAATTAGGAATAATCAATGATAACATGAATATTGGCTAAGTTATTTCATTGAGTAAGTTGTTTGGATGGAACAAAGGCTTGGGCTAATATTTATAGTGGAGCCGAAATTTATATTGAAATTCAAACTCAAATTGAAATTGAAATTCAAACTCCAATTACATATGAAATGAATTTGAAATGCAGTGTTAAATTGAACATGGAAATTGCATAATTGATTCATACTGTTCAAGTAACATGCTTTATGAACCATCAAGCTAAAAGACAATATTGATTGAGTTCAAAGCTGAGTTGTGAGTTAATGGGGTTGTCACACTTGTCACTTGGTTGGAATAAAGTACTCACATGGAAGAGATAGATTGTTTTGTTATGCACAACCCATCTCATCTGAATGAAAATATACATACAATATAATCAAACCAAAACATACATACACAACAAATTTATACATAACAATGTTCAAATAATGTACCCACAAAAACGAAATTAATCAGATGAAAAAGGGTTACCCATAACAATGTTCAAATTCGCAACGTGAAAGGTGAATTCGCAACGCGAAATAAGAGTTGCGATAGTCAAATTCGCAATGCTTATTTCGCATTCGCAATGCAAAAGTCAAATTCGCGTCGCGATTTTCGGTTTGCGATTTCACGTTGCGAATTTGATTTTCGCGTTGCGAATTTGACTTTCGCAACGCTTATTTCGCGTTGCAAATTTGACTTTCGCGTTGATCGCAACATACAACATCAAGTTATATACAACATCAAACACATTTCAAGCTATAAATACAAGCTAAGGACACTTGAAGAAGCAAGAGAACAACTATCCAAGCAATCAAACACAAGAGAAAATCCCAACATGATAACAACTGAACATATCATAGCAATGTTCAAACTCAAGTTACTAATAAATGTCTAACTGAAAATGTATGCATTCAAACATAAAATACACATAATACAACGTTTGCATTTAAAAATCACCTAAGTTAATAAGTCCCAAAAGGTGAAGCCGGTTGTGATTGCGATTTTGATTTCCTTTTGCTTGGCACCATATGAGCTTTGGATTTTGATGAAGATCCATTTTTTGGTAGAGGAAAAGATGATTTTGATGACACTGGTGATCCACAGGTCAACCTTGTATGACCACTTTCCTTGCACCGACTACATGTCGATATCTTCTTCTCTTCACCCTTAGACGGTATACGATCGTGAGTTTTTGGTCGGCCAGGTAGCCTGTTGTCCATGACTGGTGGCAAAACTATTTGTAAGTCATCTAGTATGTCCCACTCAGAAGGATGTGAACATGGGTAGACAATCTCGGTATAAGTCTGTCGATATACTTTTTGTAGTGTAGCAATCCATAGCGTATGCACTTGAATCATCTTGGTTTAGATGAAGAGCAACTTTTAGAACATGGCCACACGGATAACCAGATGTTTTCCATTTCTTACAACTACACGTCTTTACATTTAGATCGACAAGCCCATTTAAGTTATTATTCAACACTTCAAACAAAGTGTTTGAACATGGTTTAACTCTCCATGACGTTGACTTCACAACACGTTTCGTTATCTTTTTTCAGTCCATGGTGTAACACGACGTTCCAATGTTCCTGTAAATTTAAATAAATAATACTAAGTAAAATATATGATAAGTTACGAATTTAAAGAAATAATACCTGCATGGTTTCTTTTCTTGTAGTACCACTGTTGAATAGAGGCTCGAAAAAACTCCATTAACATAGTAATGGGTAATTTCCGAGAATGACGACTTAGAGCGTTGATTGATTCTGCACTATTAGACGTCATGAAACCATATCTTGCTCCAAGTTGATGTACTCTTGACCATCTTTCAAACCCGACATCCTCTAGTGTTTGAACACATTGAGGCAAAACACGTCTTAAACAATTTATATGCTTATTAAAATCCACTTCCCGACAAGCTTTTACAGCCTTCCAGTATGTCCATTTGTGATTTTTTATACCAACAGACCTTGATTTTAGATTTCTGTACAAATGAACACCACAAAGTCCATGAAAAGCATCTGGGAAATACCTTCTAACAGCGTTGTCAATTGAGTTTGCCCTATCAGATATGATTGTCAGATTGCTAATAAGACCTATGCAATCCCTAAGATGCCCATAAACCATATCCATGAATCAGAGGTTTCAGATTTGCCAACCCCCGTAAGTTATTGATAGTATCTCATTGTTAGCATCCATGGCTACTGCTAATAAGTTTACTCCAAGGTATCGACCTTTCAAATGTGCTCTGTCAACTATAATAATTAGGCGCATGCAAGTAATAAACGAACGAATCTACAAAATCATATACACAAGAAATATAATCATTTAAATGTGAAATGCATGCAACTAACAAAAATGAGTCAACAAAATTATAATTATTTACTAACCGCAGCACCAATGGCAATAAACATCAACTCAAAGCGTCCATCTCTATCTGTTTTGATATGAGTTACAGACCTAGGATTTTTCAGCTTTAAATTGTGACAATAAGCCGGTAGTTGGGCAAACGATGCTTCTGGCGACCCCCTTAACAATTCCAAAGCATAACATTTGGCTCTCCAAGCTTGAGAATATGAGATACTAATCTTGAACCGAGCATTCATGTCAGTCATAATTTCATGTCCCCGATATACCATTCCATTCAAAAACATTAACTCAGCCAGTAAACCACCCAACACCTTTTTGTTTGCCTGTCTATGGTGAGGAAAAACTTGGGTTCTTGAACATGTATGTTTATCAATAAAAGTCCTAACTTGAAACATTTCGCAATCTTTTATCTTCTTTGCAATCACACGCCACGTACAGTTTTTGTCAATCATACACTTTGTTTCGAAACGATCTTTACTTGATTTGTTAACTTTTAGTTGATAGCCATCTTCCACACATTTCGTATACAAAGCTATCTTCAAGTCTTCATTTGTATCAAAACAATCATCTTTCTTGATACGAATAACTTTTGTGTAACAATCAACTGCTATCTTTACCAACTCTTCTTCCGGGTATCTGAAGTAATTCTGGCATATTCCAGTTATACTCCCGTGGCATATTCCAGTTATACTCCCATGGCCTTTTCTTCTTTTTCTTTTCTCCGATAAGATAGCCTAAATCCACTTAGAGGCTCTAAATTCAATTTCTTTGCAACACGTAACATTAGAGTTTCATAAGTTAACTTTTTTAATGACAGTTTTAGTTGAAGATTCATGGGTAAAGACACATATTGTAAAACACCATGAACATTCTCCCATGACCCTCCAAAACACAAATCTATCCAAACATTATCAACATTAGATGATTTCTTTCTACAAATTGTAAATTAATTTATTAAATAAATGAGCTATAAACTAGATATCATCACTAACTTAGAGAAAAACATACCTTTATTAAGTTGATAGTTGATAATTTGGGAGAGAAATCATTGAAAAATTATATAGAAATAAAATTATGTAAAAACAAATTAGAGATGGGGAAGGATGTCGTTGGATATAGGAACGGATGTCGCCGGAGAGAGTGATAGATGGAGATGGAATGAGTTGCGATTTAGGGATTTAGGTTATGAATTGTTGTTGCTGCTGCGTTGTTATATACCCAAAACATTTGTGTTGCGAAACTAAAACCTATTGCGAAATTAAATTCGTGTTGCGAATTCGAAAATATAGTTACGAATTTGAAATTTAATTGTGAATTTGAAATTCAGTTGCGAATTTGAAATTCCGCGTTGTGAATTTGACTTTTGTGTTGCGAATTTGATTATCGCATTGCGAATTTGACTTCTGTGTTGCGATTTACATATTCGCGTTGCGAAACTGGGTTACGAAATTGGAGTTCGCGTTGCGAATTTGTTGTTCATTTTGTCAAATCCAAAAAAAGTTGGTTAAAATCGTAATTATAAGGCATTTTCGATCACTGAGGTTATTTTCTCATATAAATATTGCACTAAAAAATATTTATCATTAGACAACAAAACTTGCAAACATATAACATAAATAATAAATTAAGTTTTGAGTTTTGAGTGTCGGTTTAAACTGTCGTTGTGGCCGTCGATGGGTAGTGTCATTGCCTTGGGAAGGTTGGCCGAGAGCACCCAGGCTACTACTGGTTACTAGAGATAGATGGATACTCTAGGGGTCATGGGGTTGCCGGAAGGGGATTGATGTGGGTGGATTTGTAACTGTTTGGTTTGAATCGGATGAATGAGGTTTTGGGGTTCCAAACCCTAGAGGGTTCCAACTTGCTAGGACACCCACTTCAAAATGTTTATTATAAAGACACTACTACAATAATAATAATGATAATGATTATGATAATAACAATAATATTTAGGTATTTCGATTAAAACCGAACACATTCAATATAAAATATCTGAAATCCATAAAATCATTATATATATATATATATATATATTACGTACATAAAATAAATCATTGGGATTCATAGTATGATATTTTTAAAATAATCACGAGACATTTATTTGATATATCGTACTTCGTAAAGACCTATATATATAAGTATCAATGAATCCACTTAAACAATAAATCGAGCAAATACATATACATATAATAATAATTTATTTAAAACTCAACCCGATACTCAAAATGACATCTGGGATAATGCCTCAGTGTTCGAAATCCTTGAGAGATAGTCCATAGAATAGTTTGTAATAATATTTGATAACATGTTTGAAAAATCAAATTTCATAGAAAAACAATCAAATATATCCAACAATAAAAAAATCATTTGTTGCTAAATGAAATAATCATTAATCGAGAAAGTCATATTCGACTGGTGGGATTCGAGTTTTAAAACTCGAGGTGTTACAGGTTGACATCCATATTTGTATAATCTGACAGCTTATTAACAAACACGATGTTCTTAAGCCTAATGCCAACTGTAATAGGATCGATATAAAAATCCATCAGACAACATGATGGGGGACTCTTTCTCTTTATCTGCTTTCTCACCCACATTATTCATCTCTTCCTTCTTACCTTCATTCCTTATCTTAATATAGATCAACTAGGTTCACGGTCGAGTCTCCACCGGATATGATACTCTATCTAAATCAAAAAGGATGAACCATCAATGACCGACGAGGCTAACTTGTTTCCATCAACATTTATGAACTATGGTGTATTCATCAATATAAATAAACTTTTCTACTATTTACTTGTCAACTGCTTCTTGTACGTGGATTGTGTGTAGGGGTGAATGTAGAATTTTTATCTTAGGGGCAAACTTATAAAATTTCAGGGACAAAGTCATATAATTAATAGAAAATGCACAAAAAAATCTAAAATATAAGAGAATTTAAAAATTTTAAGGGGACAATCCTCCCAATCCGTATTGAAAATTAAATGTCAAATTTGGTGGCTTTGGTGGTTATAGAATTCTTTGGTCAGAAATGGCAAATGGGGAATGGCAAATGGGCATCTAATTCTAGTCCAAAATAACTGCAAATTTTATTGATTTTTGTATGGTAAAATTGCTAAAATTAGTCATTGTACTTTAAGGTATTTATAATATTAGTCCTTAACCTTTAACTATAAATACCCTATCTTATTTAGCTTCAAAACCATCCCAAAGCATTCTAGCTTTCTTCCAATACTAGAGAGAATTTAGAGAGTTTCTTGAGAGTTGTTTTCTCCTTTTTATCAAGAGAGAATTATCATTGTTTTCTACTTGATATATCAAGAGAAGTTGTAATTCATATTTTCTCATAGTGAAATTCTTCTATCGTTATCCGTGGTTTTTACCCTATATTATTTAGGGGTTTTCCACGTAAATTTTGTGTCTCTTTTATCTTCATTTTTATTTTCTCAAATTATCAGTTGCGATTTTGCTCTATCCGATAGCCGTCTTCCGCAACAATTGGTATCAGAGCCAGTATTTGAGTATGTAATATCTGCTTATTATCTTTGTGGTTACCACCAAAAGGTGGATCCTCCAACATAAGAAAGTAAGAAGTTATTACCCATTCTTTGAAGGTTCCAGAGAACAATTCACGATAGTGAAATAGTGGGAGCTATCCGTAAAAGAAGCTATGGCAACGAAATTTGATATTGAAAAATTCAATGGGAGAAATTTCTCATTGTGGAAATTGAATATGAAGGTCATCCTGAGGAAAGACGATTGTCTAGCAGCTATCAGTGAAAGGCCGGTGGATTTCACAGATGACAACAAATGGATCGAAATAGACTGGAATGCTATGGGAAACTTTCATCTAGCATTAGCAGATGAAGTATTGTCAAGCATCGAGGAGAAGAAGACAACTAAGGAGATATGTGATCATCTCACCAAATTGTATGATGCCACATCACTGCACAATAAAATTTTCCTTAAGAGGAAATTGTACACTCTCCGGATGCCAGAATATACTTCAGTGACGGAGCTCTTAAACACGTTGAACACTTTATTTTCTCAACTTACATCCTCAAGTTGTAAAATATGAGAACAAGAACGTGTTGAACTTCTAATTCAAAGTTTACCATATTCGTATGATCAACTCATCATCAACTTGACAAATAGTAATGTCACCAGTCTAGTCTTCGATGACGTTGCAGCTGTTGTTCTTCAAGAAGAAAATCAGCACAAGAACAATGAAGACAAACAAGTAAATATGCAACAAGCAGAAGCATTAACAACGATGACAACGATGAGAGGGAGATCAACAGAACGTGGCCAAAGCAACAGTCACAAATATGATAGATCGAAGTCGAGAAGCAAGAAGAATTTAAAGTGTTACAACTGTGGAAAGAAGGGTCATTTGAAGAAGGATTGTTGGAGTTTAAATAAAAATTCCAATCCACAAGGCAATACCGCAAACACTTCAGATGATGGAGATGCTCTATGTTGTGAAGCGTCAACCACTGTGGAAGGTAGAAAAAGATTTGCAGATATATGGCTCATTGGTTCAGGAGAAACATATCACATGACCTCATGAAGAGAATGGTTTCATCATTATGAACCTGTCTCAGGAGGATCTGTGTACAGTTGCAATGATCATGCCTTAGAGATCATTTGCGTGGGAACCATCAAATTAAAGATGTATGATGGAACAATTAAAGTTGTTCGAGATGTGTGGCACGTGAAAAGCCTGAAGAAAAATTTATTATCCTACGGATTGTTAGATAATAATGCAAGCAAGATTGAAACATGGAAATGAATCATTAAGGTGTTATGTAGAGCGCTTGTGGTGCTGAAAGGTGAAAAAATAGCTGCAAACTTGTACATGCTGAAGGGAGAGACTTTGGTAGAAGCAGAAGCCTCTGTTGCCTCATGTAGTTCAGATTCGGCAATTCTATGGCATCAGAAACTTGGACAAATGTCAGAACAAGGAATGAAAGTCCTTGTGGAGCAAAAGCTACTTCCAGGCTTAACAAAGGTATCACTTATCTTGTGTGAGCATTGCATAACAAGTAAGCAACACCGGTTGAAATTCAACATGTCAAATTCTAAAGGTAAAAGTGTTCTAGAATTGGTTCAGTCTGACGTATGGCAAGCACCGGTTACATCTCTAGGCGGAGCAAAATACTTTGTCTCATTTGTTGATGACTACTCTAGGAGATGCTGGGTGTACCCTATTAAGAAGAATTCAGATGTGTTTTCAACTTTCAAAAACTTCAAAGCGTGGGTGGAACTTGATTCTAGAAATAAGATCAAGTGTTTCAGAACAGATAATGGAGGAGAATACACAAGCGAAGAATTTGATGACTTTTGCATGAAAGAAGGCATTAAAAGACAATTTACTGTGGCGAACACTCCTCAACAAAATGGAGTGGTAGAGAGGATGAACAGAACCTTGTTAGAAAGAACAAGAGCAATGTTGAGTGATGCAGGCCTAGAAAAATCATTATGGGAAGAAGCAGTCAATACCGCTTGTTATTTGGTGAATCGAGCTCCATCAACTGCAATAGAGCTGAAGACACCAATAGAGATGTGGAATGGTAAACCAGTTGATTATTCAAACCTCCATGTATTTGGAAGTATAGTGTACATGATGTACAACTCCCAAGAAATTTCAAAGTTGGATCCAAAATCCAGGAAATGCAAATTCTTGGAGTATGTTGATGGAGTAAAGGGGTATCGCTTGTGGGATCCCACTGCCCGCAAAGTGATCATCAGCAGGGATGTTATCTTTGTTATAGAATGTAATATTGTATACTGCCTTTTAACAGAGAACGGTGAGCCATCAACATACCAGGAGGTAATAAACAGCTCAGATGCTTCACTGTGGATGATGGCGATGTAAGAAGAAATCGAAGCCCTTCATAAAAATAATACATGGGACCTTGTGCCACTACCACAAGGAAGGAAGCCAATTGGTAACAAATGGGTCTTCAAAATCAAGCAAAATGGTGACGATCAAGTAGAGAGGTATCGTGTAAGACTGGTGGTCAAAGGATATGCTCAAAAAAGAAGGTATTTATTTCAATGAAATATTTTCTCCTGTGGTTTGACTAACAACAGTTCGAGTAGTTTGGCAATGTGTGCTACATTGAATTTACATCTAGAGCAGCTAGATGTTAAAACAGCTTTTTTTCATAGAAATCTTGAAGAAGAAATTTACATGCTCCAGCCTGAAGGTTTTGAAGAAAAAGAAAAGAAGAACTTGGTTTGTAGGTTGAACAAATCTCTGTACGGTCTAAAGCAGGCGCCGAGGTGTTGGTATAAGAGATTGATTCCTTCATTATGTGCCTTGGATACAACAGACTTAATGCAGACCCTTGTGCTTATTTCAAGAGGTCTGGTGATAACGATTTTGTTATATTGTTGTTGTATGTGGATGACATGTTGGTTGCAGGACCCAACAAAGATCATATTGAAGAATTGAAGGCACAACTAGCTAGGGGAATTTGAAATGAAGACTTGGGATCAGCAAAACAAGATTCTAGGGATGCAAATTCACCGAGACAGAATAATAGGAAGATTTGGCTTTCACAAAAGAATTACTTGAAGAATATCTTGTCAAGATTCATCATGCAAGATTGTAAGCCAATTTTACCCCTCTTCCTATTAACTTCAAATTATCCTCCAATAGTCCTTAAAGAAGAGATGAAGGAGATGTCTCGAGTACCGTATGCATCAGCAGTGGGAAGGTTAATGTTCGCTATGATATGCACAAGACCAGACATTGCACAAGCAGTGGGAGTGGTTAGTCGGTACATGGCGAATCCAGGTAAAGAGCATTCGAATACAGTAAAGAGGATCCTGAGATACATCAAAGGGACCTCAAATATTGCATTATGTTACGGAGGATCAAACTTACTAATCAATGGGTATGAAGATTCTGACTATACAGGGATTTTGATAAAATCAAATCTACTACATGATATGTGTTCAAAGTTGCTGGTGGAGCTGTAAGCTGGGTTTCAAAATTACAATCAGTTGTGGCTACATCCACAACAGAGGCAGAATATGTAGCTACACAAGCCAGTAAAGAAGCAATTTGGTTGAAGATGCTATGAGGAGCTTGGGCATAATCAAGAGTATGTCTCTCTGTTTTGTGACAGTCAAAGCGCCTTGTATCTAGCAAGGAATCATTTCATTCAAGGACAAAACACATACGAGTTCAGTACCATTTCATTCGTGAAAAGGTGGAAGAATAGACAGTAGATATGTAGAATATCCATACCAAAGACAACATAGCAGATTTCATGACGAAGGCGACCAACGCTGATAAATTTACTTGGTGTCGATCCTCTTGTGGCCTGTCAGAGACGTAAGCAACATGAAGGTACAAGGTAGAAAGAATGGTGTGAAGATATGATTGTTCCAATCAAATCTTCAAGTGGGAGATTATTGAAAATCAAATGTCAAATTTAGTGGCTTTGGTGGTTGCAGAATTCTTTGGTCAAAAATGGCAAATAGGGAATGGCAAATGGGCGGCTAATTCTAGTCCAAAATATTGCAAATTTATTGATTTTTGTATGGTAAAATTGCTAAAATTAGTCATTGTACTTTAGGGTATTTACAAGATTAGTCCTTAAGCTTCAACTATAAATACCCTATCCCATTTAGCTTCAAAATCATCCCAAAGCATTCTAGCTTTCTTCCAATACTAGAGAGAATTTAGAGAGTTTCTTGAGAGTTGTTTTCTCCTTTTTATCAAGAGAGAATTATCATTGTTTTCTCTTTGGTAGATCAAGAGAAGTTGTAATTCCTATTTTTTCATAGTGAAATTCTTCTATCGTTGTCCGTGATTTTTACCCTATATTATTTAGGGGTTTTCCACATAAATTTTGTTTCTCTTTTATCTTCATTTTTATTTTCTCAAATTATAAGTTGCAATTTTGCTCTATCCGATAGCCGTCTTCCGCAACAATCCGCCCCTTGGTTCATCCTTGGTTATGTGGTTTAAATACAGAGATTGTTCTGAAGATTATAAACTCCTACACTTTTTGTTGTAAGGTTGCATCAGCTGCGCTGCCGTTGATCGGTTGATATTTCTACAAAATAATCTGTGAGGCTGCATTGAGGTTAAAGGCTGCTAATCTTTTGTACATAGTTGAGAAGATCTAAATTGTGAGGACCTCTTTGGTACCGTAAAGCATACCATTTCTATTTTTAGTCTATATCGGAGTGACCATGGAGGATTTCTTTATTGGCACCCCTCTCTTTGGTGCCGTATTTGTTAATGTGAGCCTAAAGCTAAGTTTATATTTAGAAAGAACGTTATGGTCGATACATGCGCACTAATTAACCCTTGTTCGGGGAGATCTGATATTTGTAAAGCAAGCAGTGCTTTTAGTTGTCTTTTTATTTGTTTTTAGGTCTTTCTTTTGCCCATTGCTTTAACTCTGAACATGATAACCATCGACATAAAAGTTGAGCTGGATAGCTGCATGTGGTTTTACAAGGACATAAAAGTTGGGTTAAATTCACAGGCTGGTCCACGTTATATTGGCTTCTTTTCAGACTGAATCCATGTGATATGCTTTTCCAGGCTTAATCCATTGCGACCAACGAATCCTTATTTTGCACACAAAACATCCAACTGGTGAAGACAAGACGAAAAGCAAGAAATTGGTGAGTGTGAAGTTATGAGAAGAAGAAACAAACAACAGCTATGGAGCATTACCTGAATTGGGTTCAAGCTTTAGCATACGCTTGGGGTTTCATGTTATTGGTTGGTCTCGTTTGCTGTTTCCTAAGCACATTCACACCAACACTGTGACACTAACGGCGGTTGTTCTTGTGACGACGGACATGCCGGTGTTTGATACTGCTTTCTCTTCATCTTCCTTTGTATAGGACATTAATTGATTTCGGATTTTCCTTGTTTTTGTGTCTTTTAGTTCTCGTGATTCTTTTAATATGCAGAGCTAAATCGTGCTTTAGAATTTCGTTTCTTTTGCTTCTAAAACATTCAGGACTTTGAGTTGAGTTGCAGAGTCAAAACTGCTGAATTCAGATCAGAGGAAAAAACGTGCATCTTTATTGACAAAAACGGTGAAATGGGCCGGCTTATGTATCATACACAGAAAATTAGTTATTATTTTAGACTAAACTACTTCAATGACCATTTAATAATGAGATTAGTGTTAATATAAGTATCATTTTTAAAATTTTATCAATATGACCACATATTTATTTAATTGGTATCATTTAAGCCACATTCCGTTAAAATCTAACAGAGGAATGATGTGGCAATTACCAAAATTTTGTGTAATTACACATTGATCCTAGGATAGAAATGGGTGCTCAAGCCATTAAGCCATCTCCTTCATTTGGTTAGTGATTACACCAACATTTATTTATCTCATAATATTGTTAATGATATAAAAATAAAAATATTCAAACTAAATATTTTTATTTAAAAAAGTTTAATATTTTATTTTTTAAAAATTAAATTAAATAATTTTTATATTTTTAAACAAAATTTATGGAAGAAGTCATATAATATAAAAATATTTTTCTGTTTTAAGCATGTTTTAAATTTATTTTTAAATGTATTTAAAAACTATAGTATTTACTTTTTGTTTTTGTTTTTTAAATATTTTTAGATTTAGTTTATAAAAACTCTTAGATGATATTTCCTCTCTTCTATAGGTTGTAAGTTCATTATCCATTATGAGCAAAATTCACCTTTCCATTCCCTGTAGGTCGAAATTATTCAAGGGAAATAAATAATATCATATAACATCAATGGTTAGGTGAGTGTCGTCTTCTCTAGAGATCCTGAGTTCGAGCAACTACGTTTATAGAACGTGTACGCATATATATAATTATTTTCCCCCGTTGTTCTATATTTTGGGTCATGTACCGTAGCTCCGATCTCCTGCATCTCCAAGTCCGGGGATTATAAACCTGAAAGCATGGGAACAACAGCCATCAAATAAACAATCAATAAAGCCAACTCCGGTGGAAAGGCAGAGCTTACCCTTTCTCATTGACTGTAGGATCAATAATTCCAGTATACACATGAAGCCTGAAAATCACAAAATCTTGTGAAAGAATTTTAAATGCTATATTTTATAGGCTAAATATTAAGATTAATATATATTGTATTTAATGTATAATATTATTCTATATGTTATAAGATATTTATACTTGTATATATACGAGTAATGTTGGTGAATAAAATACATGAAGGTATTATATTCTTAACAATTTACATGGTATCAAATGCCCTAAACTAAATTTTAAGAAATTTTTTCCTTGTTCATCACTATTTTCCCCCTGGGATGATTGGGGTGTAGGGTATTGTTGAAATTCAAAAGGGCAGTTTTGGAGGCTCCACGTTTGACACCACCAGCACAGGGAGGTCCATCGTGAGTCGTTCGACCAGATTACAAAATTTGATTGACAGATTCCCAGCACGTGAGCCACACACGCTGCTATAAGTGGTCACCAGTATCAAATGCCCTAAACTAAATTTTAAGAAATTTTTTCCTTGTTCATCACTATTTCCCCCTGGGATGATTGGGGTGTAGGGTATTGTTGAAATTCAAAAGGGCAGTTTTGGAGGCTCCACGTTTGACACCACCAGCACAGGGAGGTCCATCGTGAGTCGTTCGACCAGATTACAAAATTTGATTGACAGATTCCCAGCACGTGAGCCACACACGCTGCTATAAGTGGTCACCACTTCTTTATGCGTCGACGAGTGAGAGCACGTGAAAAGGTATTTCGATGTTGTTTTCTTCCTCCGTTGTTCACCTTCTTATTTCAACCAACCCATGTCATTGGTTCCTTCTTCCGGTTTTTTTAAATGAAAAGTTATTCCGGTGTCATTTTCTTCTGCAGTTGTCGCCTTCTGATTCCGACCACACCCTTGTCATTGGTCTTGTTTCTCCTGTTGGCATTGTTGGCTACAGGATTCGGTTATTCTTGTCCTCTGTTTGGATACATATTAAGTCTCAATTTGGGTACTAGTTTTAGTATTGTTGGCTACCTCATTTGAGGTGTTCTAGCCTAGTTCGATACTGTTGGACCACCACTCTTACACATCCCTTCATTAATCATTTGATCCAAGTCTATTGTAACTATCTTTTAATTGATATCTATTAGTGAACTATCTTCTATTAGAACATGGTCTTAGTTACTTGTTGGTAAATGAACCTGTTATTGGAACATGGTTACATACAACCTGATGGCTCGATTGAAAGCTACGTTGTTGCTAAAAGTTCTTATAAAGTGGATTATCATGAAACTTTCCCTTCAACTACTAAATTGCTTATGTCATAGTATTATCTCCCTGCAACAACTTTTGGTAACCTTTACATCAACTAACATAGAATGTGTTCATTAATGGTGATCTTCAAGGCTGCATATGGGCGCAATGACCTAGTTTTTTGTGTGAAAAAATCTCTATTTGACTTGAAGCAAAATCTCAAGCTTGGTTAGAAAGTTCGGTTAGGCTATTGGGAAATTCAAGAAGCACAAGAGCAAATCAGTCATTCTACTTGATAAAAAAATTGTACACGTGACTAGAAGAATTTCATCTTTCAAGTCTTCTCCGTGCTTAATTTCATACCAAAGATTTGAGAATGTTAAAAGACTTATTGGGTTGAAGCTAACAAGAGTAAGAATGAAATCTTTATATCCCAAAGAAAGTATGTGTTTGATTTACTATCAGTCAGAAAAATTTAGTGTTGAACCATTTAATTCTCTAATAGTTCCCAATATATAATGGACAAAAACGGTGATAATTGCAATCTTGAACGGTAGTCAAGAAAATAGAGTGCTAACCCATGTAAATTCTCTAATAGTTCCCAATATACAATGGACCAAAAAAAGTGAATTATTTGCAAATCCTGAAAGCCACGTAAGCCATTGAAAAGTTATATCATCTTACCATAACATGTCATGATATTGCTAATTCGGTAAGAGTATTGAGTTAATGTATGTATCACTAACTGTCGATCATTGAAAGACAGCAGTGCAAGTTCTTCATTACTTGAAAAGTTTTGAACATAAAATCCTATATGACAATCATGGTCATATTAGGATCAAATGTTTTCAGACTGGAATTGGACAAAATGTAACGAAGATAGGAAATTTATTTCAGGATATTGTGCTTTTGTGGAATGAAACCTAATTTCATGGAAGAATAAGAAACATATTGTGGTATCATGATCTAGTTATAAGTTGAATATAGAACTATGGTCAAGTTTGTGGTGAAATCATTGGATATATCACTCAATGAAGTGAGAATTATGTTTTCATTACCTGAAAAACTATGGTGTGATAATCAAATTACGTTTCACATTGCTTCTAATCCAATTTTTCATAAACGAACAAAACACCTTGAGGTTGATTGTCATTTCATTCACAAAAAGATCCAACAAGATTTGATTACTACCGACTATGCAAAACGTAGAGGACTAATGGTGCGTTTGGTTCACGGAATGTAAGATTACCAATGGGAATATAAGATTACCAGTGGGAATGTAAGATTACCAGTGGGAATGTAAGATTACCAGTGAGAATGTAAGATTACCAGGAATAGGATTACTGAGAATGTTACATTACTGTGTTTGGTTTGTTTGGAAGTAATATATGATTACAGTGTTTGGTTGAAGGAATATGAGATTACTGGAATGTATTTTTTACCAAATTGTCCTTGTGTTATATGTGTTAACAAGTGGAATTATAAATTTAAATTAAAATATTCAATAAAAAGCATAAAAAATATATACTTATATTATTTAAATTTATATACTTTTAATAAAATTTATATATAATTATTTTTAAAATTTAAAAGATAAATAGGTAGAATAAAGAGTAATATATCATGTATTATTTTAATATAAAAATATTATTTTACATTAATTATCTAAAAATATATTAAATTTACATCATGATTTAACTAAATAAGCATATGAAGATTTTAATAGATGAATCATTTTACTCCTAAAGATTACAAAGCTAAATTTATAATTTAAACATTTTTTTAAAATCAGAACAAAAGCTAAAATTTATATTTATTCATTCAATAATTTCATCATTTTATTTTGAAGTTCTTGATTGAGGTTATTATTATTCTCCCTTAGAGTGGTCTTCATTGTTGTTTAAAATATGTTCTAGTTTGTGGTGTTGCAGAGTGGATTTGAAATTCTCGAAGATTGATGTACAATTCGAAAATTTGACTGTTGAATTTTTTGTCCATGTTTGGAGCAGAACATTAACAACCATTCCCAATTTAATTTTTAACATTGTCGATGTAACAATTAATCCCTTTTTTAAAAGCACATATAATGCTTCTATTTCTTGTTCATCCCATTCCAGGAATGCTCTGCCATCCCATTATAGTAAAACAATTTAAACCAGGCTTACATGGAATAAGAATCAACCTAGTATAAAAAATGAAAATTGAGAAGTAAATAGGTGTTCGGAACATAATTAAGTAAAAGTGCAAACTGAAGGATAAGAGATAAGCTTACGTTCTTTGTTTAGCTTACAGGACAAAAAATAAGTATAACATTAACCATAAAAAACAACAACAATGTTCAGACTTACAAAAGATAATAACCATGACATTCTAAACTTAATCATATATGTTGGCTATATTATATACACAAAAAATTCTCCAAGTCAATAGCTTCACATATACCTAGTGAAGCTAGACAAAAAAGTTGGGACCATATTCTAAAGTCAAAATCAAAAAAGATCGACATACAATCTCCATCATTTGCAGTTGTAAAATAAGAATTGTATCTGCAGGCCATTGAAACCACATTGCCAGTTGCCAAGGTTATATCCCAGAACAGAAGTATATTTCCAAGGAATGACTTACTGCCCCTAACAGCAGAAAAATTCAGGATGAACTACCTTGACATGTCAATTTTTTGGCACTTTCCAAAATCCAGCCAGAAGCAGAACAACATACTTCTTCCACTTGCAGCAGCAAATTTGCCAAGTATTTGCAAATTCAACCATTCGCCCCTGTTTGGAATGACCATTCAAAGATCAAATCATTCAATCTACATTCAATTTTTGTATAGCTTGAAAATGATGGGGGGAAAATTATTTGGAAGACAAATTTTAACAATGGCAAAAAGATACAGTTAGTTCACAATTGAATTTCAAATGGCATTGTGATCCCTCAGTCAGGACAATCAGAAATGACCCAGCACTCGATCTAAAAGTAGTCATTCATTGCTTCAAGAAGGTATTGAAAGAAAAGAATCCATTAGCATAGGACACCAATCCAGGCACTTAACTATATAAATTCAGAATTTTATAATGGGGTTCCCTGTATCGAACTGACTAATCATTTAGTTAACACAGTTGCTTTCTAATAACAATCAAATAAAAATTAACAAGCAGTTTACAAGTAAATTCAATGGTTGTTATCCTTCTAGTTCAGTTTTAAGTAGTAAAACGGCCTTAAATCGATGATGAGTATTCAATGTTAACCGTCTCAGAAGGTCATGGCAGCAGAACATACTTGCAATAGGAAAATATAATCGAATCATTCTAACTATAATTGAAGCAATACCATAACAACCAGAGACCGCTGTTGGAGAAGAGTGAGATGACTGAAAGACGATTCGTAAGCTGAAGATCAGAAAGGACGTACTCAAGTTCTAATATATTAGTCCAAGCTTACTATAACAAACAATATGAAAGGGGAGTAAAGTGAGCACCTTCGAGAGGAATAGCAAGGTCGCCGCAAGGAATAGGGTATAAGCATCGTTTCCAATGCAGGGAAGCACAAAGGGATCATCTAAGTATCCAATTCTCTCAGCTTTCATTGATGCTGCTAATAAATCCACTGCTAGCTGCCCCACATTCCAATCGACAGCGCCGGCTAAAACCCAAAAAACAAAAAAAAGTTCAATTTTTTAATTGAAAACAAGAACAAGTACCCTAAGGTAAGGAACTGAGGGAGGGGGGAGGACAAACGCTGAACGAACCAGAAGCAAAGTAGACAAACCTAACAACAGATTAGCAGATAGAGCTAGAGCACCACAGAAGAAGTTCGTTGGAGCAGTAATGGACAGATCTTCGCAACTCTTGCCAAATCGAAGAAGAAGAAATTTTGTTTCAGCTAGAACCAAGCTAACGGGAAGAAGGGTAATTTAGCCAACAGGACGGGAATAAACAAATACCTAAGGGAGATGTGGTATTTGGATTCCCAGTTAAACAGAACAAAAAAACCACTGTTGGTATTTAGTTTTTACCCTCACTTGGGAATATGACCTATCCAATCATGGGTATCTTAATCCGGGAAAAAAATTCCTCCTAGGAATGAAGAAATCCGTGAACCAAACGGGCTGTAAAAGATTTCACAAAGGCTCTTAATGAGGTCAGTATTGATTACCTATATAGCAAGCCAAGCATGATTAATTTATATGCTCCAACTTGAGGGAGAGTATTACATATTTAGAGACTAAATATTTGGGTTAATGTATGAAATAAATTAACATACTATAAGACCTTCATATACTTGTATATATATTTATAATGTTAATACCAAAATTTTCTATAAATGGATTTTTATATTCAGACTTTAATTACCCGGGGAATTTCTCGCTCAACTTTTGAAGGGCTGGAGGAGCTGCCAGAGCTGATATCTATAATACAACAGCTCAATTCATTAGTAAAGTGGCATAAATAAATGTATAAAGAAAACGACTAATAAAAATAGAAAAAACATAAACAATTTAATCATATCTGATCGAGAGTTTTCACAATCTATATAAGCTTGCAATGTGGGCAATTTAATAACTTAGGCTCCAATGCAAACAGAGGCTCAACCTAAAAGAATAGAGTAAAGGTTTTTGCTAGTCTAAGAATCATGATCTTCCAATATCTTTTATGTATCGGAAGAATAAGAGAATAGAAGAAACAAATCTAAGCATTTCAACCTGAATCAACGAGAATTTGATATCATAAACTAAATGCATATTTACAATGTACACAATACTTAACAAAGTGGATCAACTGAAATAATTCATGAATCAAGTATTCCAAAGAGCTGCAAAAATGTAAATTCAACTTGAAATTGAAAGGATTCTTTCAATTTATTTACCACTTTCACTTGCTTGTTTTGAATTCCACGTTCCTTTAAGAGGTTAAGTGCAGCCACAATTGTGCCACCTAAAATTTTTAACAAGAAAATTACCAGAAGTAAAGCAATCACTTAAAACACAATGGACACATTTGTGATAATTTGCTATGAAATGCTACAACGATAATGGTTATATTATCCCAACTTCGAATACATAAATCAATGATAATTTTTTCTTTTGTTTTCTTCATTTGAATCTTGAAATAAGTGGGAAAATGACAGAATAGATTTATAGTTATACAAGATAGACATGAAAAAAAATTTCTAGAAGTGAGACAAAGATTGGAACCTGTTGCCAACATAGGATCTACCAAAAACACTGGTGATCCTTCAGGAAATTTTTCAGGCAACCTACAAAGAACATTAATATATGTTACATGCACACCCCAAATCGAAATTTAGCACCCAACAAAAAATTAAGCCAGCAGCAAAGTAGAAGGGTAGAACAAACTGATCATACTAAAATGCTATAGTATACTTCAACTAGAAAGCATAGTTCCAATAGATCATGCTTCAAAACACTAAGGGTTAGATCCAGATAATACCAAGAGAACTGGAGTTCTTACTTGTTTAGATAAACAGTTGGCAAAAGTGTGTCTTCGTTTCTGCTTGCCCCTACATTCATATAACCGCAACAAACCATAACAACTAGGTTGGTTGAGCGCATATAGAATGTGAGGGATAAAAGTTAGTCTTGAACAACGATTTTGCAGCATCTTAACCTAAATGATATGTTTTTGTAGCTGGCAAAATGGATGATGCGTGTTCAGCCAGAGCAAGACCAGCTCTCAAGATTGGAACAATCTGAGAAACTAAAAGAAAAAGGTATTAGATACCGACTTAACACAAATTTCTGCTCGATGAAATTCATAGACATCATGAATAAAAAACCTGGAGAGAAAACTAAACGCCACAGGTTCCCTTGGATCTATAAATTCAACTGAAGCAATAGCCATTGGCGATTGAATCTCCCCTGTTACAGTAGGCTGGCAGCAGAAAACCCAAAGATATATAACTTCCAAATGATAAACGCATTCAAAATGCCAATAAAATGTAGAATGAAGATAAAACAAAGAGATTTTTTCCCAAAACAGAAAGGAAATGCATTCACGCTATAATAACTTACCAACCAATCCCTTGAAGCTTCGTACATAAGTAGCCTTCCCAACTCAGCCATAGCATTTCCTGATAACAACAAAGAACAAAGACTGATATAAAGATCTTATCATATCATATAAATACTTAATAAGATAAAAGTTTGCAACTGACCCAGATGATTAAAAGCTAAAAGGAATCAAAATTCAAGGTAAATTCGAAAAGCACTCACTGAAAACGGGGCAAGGAGTTTGCTCATTTCTCAAAACCGAAATCCAATGCTTAATTAACGGATGTGGAGGCACAAACACCTATAAGAAAACAAAATAAACCAAACTCAAAAAAGTAAACTATGTCGTTTTCTACGGAACAAGAAACAAAACAAAATGAGAAAACCGACAAGCATCCTATCCTCTGAAATAGACTTCTCTTCGGTGGCCATGTGATAATTCGCCGTCACGAAACCCATCCGTCGCCTCCGCGGCCACCCAGAAGTCAATAAAGAAAGCTTTTAAAGAAGAAGAAAAAAAGGAGATATCAGTGGAGATCTTGATGAATAACGCATTTTTTTTGTCATGTTACCAAAATCAAGATTAGAAATAGAGGGCGGGGACTGAAAACTAAGATGGAATAAAATTAGGAAAGCACCTTGGAGTGGAGTTTAAAAGGAGGAAAGAGAGTAGGGTTTTTGAATGAGTGAGATGGGGGCACGAAAAGCGGCGTATCGGAGGCAGAACACCGGAGACTAACATTAACACGGCAAGCCATGCATCCGATGATTTCGATCTCCTCCACCCAAATTGGCAATGTTTATGTTCTCAAGTGTAACTGGAACTGACTTTTACGTTTGCTTTTTGCTAGATAAGACTCCTCCCTAGTTTTTTGTCCTTTTTTGGCTCACTGTTGCCCTTCTTCTCTAAATTCAAGGCGGGTATCTAATTTCAAGAGTTTTAGGTTTTAGTCCAACGCGCATAATCAAACGATCTCATAATTTAAAAATTATTGTTTTCACGTGATATCTTAGCTTCAAATATATTACATTATATTCATTGTTAAATAATTAATATTCCTTTAACATATTACATTATATTTATTCTAAACTAGTAAAAAAATTTAATCCAATAAACTTGCTCATAGCTTTTTTTAAAAGAAACGTTACACATTATGATAAAATTGAGGATTAATAGACAAAATGTCATATTGTATGAATACTTATATAGATATCTATTATAATTAAAATATATATATTAAAAGGATTTTGATATATTTTATTATTAAGATTTTAATATACATAACATGTTATAAGTACTTAAAGAATTGATAAATGTTGATGTCGAACTATACGACTTGTTTTAAGTCGACTTTTTATGTTTTCTTTTTCTTTTTCTTCCTCTCCTAATTTGAACAATCTAGACTACTGCTAGCACGTCGGCCATCACCGTCAGAGTCTAGTGACTCTTAAAATTTCACACCGAACACATCTTATCATTTTGAACATAAATTTGGTGTCCATTTAATCGAAAAATATCTCAAACTCTATATATAGTGTTAATACCACTACCAACGTATGCAACCATGTTCCTTCTTTCACTATTCGCATTGATACAAATGCAGAATGAAAATTTTCTCTCCCTTTTCGCTTTTCAATTCAGATCTTCATGAAACCAAACCAAAAGTTGCCTAAATCAAGTAGTTCTGATATGTACCCTTTCACCATCCGAGTGAATGAAAATAGATCAGTCAGCAAGTATTTTGAGAGGAATTATCCGTCTTGTGATATATTCTGGCCCCACGTGGAAAGGTTCTGGAAAGATGGGTGTTTGTGGTTCCTTTCGCTACGGATGGGAATTCACCTTTGAAGAGAGTGAAGGCATGAAAGAGATCACTGCAAAAAGAAAGAGGCTTTGGTTTATGTTTCCGAGTGGACCGAGTAAGATTATGTTTCGAGCAATGCAGTGATCATTTTCTTTTTGTACTTTGTCTTATCTGATGAAGTTTAAATACATGTGGTTGAATGAGCAAAAGAAGTAGGCTGGTGTTTCTCCTGAATCTTCTATGTAAGAGTTCCTCCACATTACCATCTTCTTCTCATTCGATGATACTTGAATACAAGGAGACATGCCTTCTTAGACATTCCAAATGAAGAAGAAATGGCTTAGAAAACCGTCTATTATAATCCACGTGCTAGTGAAATTTATTTGTGTTGTGTTTCATTATGCAACTATTCATAAAAAAACAGCAGTGTTTCTTCAAGACATTTTTTATCACTACGCAAGATACAACATTTGGGAATAATTGAAATATATCCCGAAATTAAAATCATTAATGTTGTATTTGAATAAATTCGGAAATTATCCGAATAAATAGTCATGTTTCATTATGCAGCTATTTATAAAAATAGTGGTGTTTTTCATGCTTGTTATCCTATTAACTTGGGATGAGTTTTTCTATTTTCCTTACACAATTCATAAGTATCCTACTTTGAGTATCAATTTCTCATTTATCACTTAATGTTTTGAGCATATGAAATACTGTTGTAAAGGTCTTATGGAGTAGAATATGAATAAAAAAAAATTCATCATTCGAATCTCTACTTTTACTTAGAAAATATGACTCAAAATTTCTAATTTATCATATTTTTCCAAAAAAAAAGTAATAAAAAATATCACGTGATCACAATGTTAAGAGAGGAAAAGATCGAGTTGCCAAAAAAAAATTAATGTTCAAAGTTGAGTGCTTCAAAACGTTGTGTTTGGAGCCTTGTTACTGTGAACCAGCTCATAAGAGATTGGTGTCTCAGTTGCTTCCCCTTTTTTTCCTTTCATCAACTTTTCCCTTTGTCCACGACTCAGTAACTTAAAGCAGTTAAAAAAGATGTACAATTCCAGAAGAATATAATACAAACACACATGCTAACTAATCAATACTGGAACTTTCCCCTGCATTGTCTTCTGTTTAGAGAAAGTAAAGCAAAAACATAATAGAATCTAAATCATCTCATATTTCACCATCCCACAGTTCTTCAAGGCTCTTGTAAGGACTACAAGTTGGATGTACTGCGGATTCCCCTCGCAGGAGTCTTTGCTGCAAAAGAGAATCGAGAATTCTTTAGTATGCGCTCATGTTTGTCCATGTGATGATCCAATTTTTTCTCTTTTTTTCCAGCAAAATAGAAACATGAGATGAAGGCATGTTTACCTGATGGATGCCCGAGATTTTCACAAAGAGCTCCGGAGGTATGGACCAATCAAACAGGCTCAAGTTTTGCTTGATCCTAGACTCGTTCACACTTTTCGGAAGGACACTGTGACCGCTATGAATACCCCATCGCAAAGCAATTTGTGCCGGAGACTTGTTAAGTTTTTCAGCAATTTCAACCAAAATTGGTTCCTTCAAGACTTCTCCTTTAATCCAAGACCCTGGAGATCCTAGAGGGGAAAATGCCGGCAGAAACATTCAAATTCATAAGATTCAAATGCAAAGAATCTGTGTATATAACACGAATAACACAACTGAAATGAAATCAATTCCGCCTTATACCGATAGATGAACATCGGTGGACTTGCACAACTCGTGTAGCCCAGGCTGCTGCCAAACAGGGTGGCATTCGACTTGATTGACAGCAGGAGGAACTTTGGCATACTTCAGCAAATCCTGCAACTTCTTAGTCGAGAAGTTGCTGACTCCAATGGCTCGAGCCTTACCGGATGTATACAAGCTCTCCATTGCAGCCCATGTCTCGGGAAGACAAGGGGGAGCCATGTTTTCAGGATCCCATCCCCTCGTACCAGGCTTTGTACGAAATGGCCAATGCATCTATATGTTATGAATGTCACGTTTTAGGAGCATTTCAAGCAATATACAATGTGAAAATTGAGCTAAAACAGCAGATTCTCATTGATGACTTCAGCGCTAAACATACAAGATAGAGATCGACATAGTCAAGTTGTAGATCTTCCAGAGTTCTTGTCAATGCTTAGGGGACGTCTTCAGGTAAATGATCGCAACACCTTTTCAAATTATAGGAAATAAAAAATGGAATCGAATTCACAAATTGGAAGCAGATTCTTAAACATTTTAACATAAATCAGCGTTTTACCATAGCTTTGATGTGATGAAGATTTCATTGCGCTTCACCACTCCAGAGGAAAACAGTCCCCCCAATGCAACCCCAATCTACATTCTCAAGTTAAATCTGTAAACAAATTGGTAAATCATAAAAAAGGGAAATCTTTACCTCTTTTTGGTTATCATAAATATGGGCACAGTCGATGTGTCGATAACCGGCCTGCACCAAAAAACCCTCCATTAATATGAAAAGCTGGAAAAAAGAAGAAGAAGAAGCAATAATTGAAGATAAAAGAACCTTGACTGCAGTAATCACAACTTCACCAACAACACCGGGAGAAGTTTTCCAGGTTCCCAAACCAACAGAGGGCAGCTTAGCTCCAGTGTTGAGTTGAAAATGAAAAGGGCCATGCCCAGTTTCCATATCCATTTTTCCGCGACGGTGATTAACTGCAACTATTTTATTGCAATGCAATTGAAAATTTTAGACGATTTCGATGATTATTATAATACCTCTGGCGGGCACAGGATCACGATTCTTTAGCTTTAGACCCGGGAACTCGTGGTTCAGTTTAACCCGGTTTGGTAAATGTCAACGTCTTATACCCTTCTTTTGACCCTATAGTTAAATTATCAGTTTAGTATCTGTAATTTTTCTGGCTTAATTACTGGACTAATCGTTTTTCTTTTATATTTATACACTTTTACTCATTAATTGTAAAAAGTTAACTTTCAATCATCTAGGTTATCGATTTATTAAATTTTGGTCACTTATATTATTATTTGGTGCATTTTTGTCGCGGATACGTTAACTCTTGTTAGTTTGATAATATGGAAAATTAATCAAAAGGGGTTAATTTTTAATTTGATCCTCAAATTTTAGATATAATACTAATTTGACAAAGGTCATGCAGAATGGCAGTTGCTTCGACAGCAAAAGCAGATGGAATGGAAGGGCAGAGTCATCGAGATGGTTATAGCACAAAAGCCTCATCGTCTCGGGACAATGGCTCTTGTTATGGCCCTTCTATTAGCGGAGACATAGCTATCGTCAACTTTCACTTTCCAATGAACTTCTTGTTCTGGAAGGTTTTGTTGCACCCGAGTTGTAAGGAGAGCTCATTCATAACAATATCGACAAACAAAGGTAATGATTTCTTGGAACCTTTGTCTAATGTCTTCATGATGTTTATTCCTTGCTGTCCGTAGAGCCCAAATGAGGATCAAAATTTTTGTTCTACGGGCCCCTGTAACATGATCAAAAAGCCACTTAAGCCAGTCAAGAAAAGGAATGGTTGAGACTGAAGAAGGCCAGGAAAATAGCAAAACAGACCAACAATTAGAAGCTAAAATGCAATCTCTAATAATATGAGTAGTGTCTTCGATTATTGAACTATAGTTCTGACAATACCGATCATTAGCAATTCGCTTTGCGTATAGATTACTCTTTGTTCTAACATAGTTCATGAGGAATCTCCACACTTGTATTTTCCCTTTTTCAGGCTTTTCGGTTTGCCAGAGTGCTTTAAAAACTGATTTGTCATTTGGATGCACAGTTATAGAATCTAACAATAGTTTGTAACCACTTCTCACTGTATAAGTCCCTGTGTGTTCTCCACTCCATACTAGCAAAAGGAATTTCTAAAATCGCTTGAACCTCGGCAGTAGAAAATAACGCTTTAAGTAAATCTTCATTTAATCTTTCCCCTCCTGGTTGAATCAACTCTGTGACCTTTCTAACTTGGTTTGTTTGGAGTAGATTGAATCTTGATAAGAGAGGTCCCCGGCAACCAAAAATCATTCCATATATCAATGGATGTTCTAGAACCCACCCTCCATTTAAGACCTATTTTAAGCAGTCCTTGAGTGCTCCATATACAACGCCAGATTTGGGATGAACAAGACCCGAGTTTCAAATTGGAGTTAGGATAGTATTTAGCTTTAAGGACCCTTGCAACTAAAGAGGAAAGATTCGGAATGAGTCTCTAATCTTGCTTTGCTAATAAAGTGATACTGAATTTCGCTAGATCCCGGAAGCCGAGTCCCTAAACTTCTTCAAGCAAGCATAAATTCGACAATTTACACCAATGTATCTCCTTTTTAACATCGTCTTTTTGCCACCACAAGCGAGAGGTAATAGACTCAAGCTCATAACATAGAGTTTTAGAAAATAAAAAAACAACTCGTAGCGTATAAAGGTAAAGCTTGTAAAACTGACTTTATAAAAATTGCTTTATCTCATTGTGACAAAGCCCGGAGCTCCAACTTTGCGATCTTTTCTCAAAATGACTCCTCAAATCAGCAAAAACCTTCTTTTTGTTTCTTCCAATTAACGTGGGGGACCAAGGTATTTTTCCAGGTAGGATGTATTTGAGACCGCCAGAATGCTACTGGCATTGGCTTTATTTTCTTCTAAAACATTCGATCCAAAAAACAAGCCAGACTTTTTGTAGTTAATTTGTTGTCCAGAACTACGAGCATAACACTGGAGGATTTCTTTCAATTTAGAAGCACCGATTGTTGTAAAGTCACCAAAAAGCAGGCTATCATCTGTAAAGAAAATAAATGTGTGATGCTTGATGCATATCGGTTGATTCGTACTCCACTGAACTCTTTTCTGCCAGCATCTTGGCAAAGAAGCTAAGATAATCCCTCACTGCAAATCAAGAATAGAGAAGGGCTAAGGGGATCTCCTTGCCTTAACCAACGAGAAGGATAAAATTTCTCCTTTACTTCCCCATTGGTAATGACTGAGTAAGGCACCAAAGAAGTGCATCGAATAATACAATTTATTACTGAACGTCAAAGCCCATTTGAGAAGAATACCTTCAGGAGAAGCTCACTCAACACGATCATAAGCTTTTCTCATGTCAAGTTCGAGAACAAAGTGGCCGTGTATTCTAGTTTGGTGATGTTGAAGACAATGAAGGATATCGTATGCTATTATAATATTGTCTGTGATAAGGCAATTAGGAATAAAAGCACTCTGAGCAATGTCGATACATTGGGAAAGGACCTTCTGAAGTGTGATGGTCACCATATTGGACACTATCTTGAATAAATCGTTGCACAAACTAGTAGGCCTGAAGTAGATATATTTGTGGGAGAATCTACTTTCGGTATTAAAACGACGTGGGTATGATTAATTGCTTCAAGGGAATATTCTCCTCTTAGTAAATTTATGCAATAATTTGATATTTAAATCCTTCAAGTGTTACTGTTACTAATTGAAACTTATGGACTTCTTATTTCATTATCATTTAGAAGGGTAGACAATAAATACCTCATAAATAATATGTGCACTATAATATCCAAGATTTAGTAACATCCAGGTAGACAAAAACACCGAAATTTATTTGCATGTCGACATCGATTTCGAACATCTTTCGGTTCAGATTTCACCATCCCAGAGTTCTTCAAGGGTCTTGTATGCACCAGAAGTAGGGTGTACAAATTCACGGCCTCTAATTAGCTTCTCCTGCAATGGGGAGTTCACATGATTCAAATACTTATCTGAATTGGGATATCTTGTATAAACACAACATATGCTATCATGATAAGTATCAGAAAATGAAGGTTTATAGGGAGCACAAACATGAACCAGTCTGCAGTAACTATACACATGTAAGAGAAACAACGAAAGGGAGCGAAGCAATGATAATGACGACATGAAGTTAACACTTGCCTGTTCTATTTCAGAAAACTTGGCAAACAAATCTTCATGGATAGACCAGCTAAAAATATCGAGATTTTCCTTCATCCTTGACTCGTTATAGCTCTTAGGCACAATGCTATGGCCCATTTGGAGTCCCCAACGGAGAGCCACCTGTGACGGAGATTTCCCCAATTGCGCTGCAACCATCTTGAGAACCGGGTTTTCCTGGACCTTTACCCTTCTATTATTTCCACCTTGGCTACCTAGTGGTGAATATCCCTGAGATCAAAGAAATTAACATCCGTTACCAATACAATCATCTTGTTCAGTTTATTCAAATTGGTTAGAATTCAAAAAACATGAGAAAAATATGTTGTTTTTAAATCTGCAAACTCACAGACAAGTGAATTCCCTTGGATCGACAATATTCATGCAGCTTTAGCTGCTGCCATACAGGGTGAAGTTCCACTTGATTGACAGCAGGAACTAGGCGTGCTACTTTCAGTAGATCTCCGAGCTTCTTTGTACTGAAATTACTAACACCGATAGCCCGAGCCTTACCAGAATCGCATAGTGCCTCCATTGCACTCCAGGTACTGGATATGTCGGGTTGAGTTAAGTTTTCAGGAGTAACACCAACTGAACCTTTTTTCAAACTGACTGGCCAGTGTATCTTCACAAATTCATCACAATTAGCAACAAATATAATGATGCCAAAATATATAACTTCAGCTATCTGACACTTAACCAAAGAGGAACAAAGAACATCAACTTTAACAAATCATCACCATATCTTAAAATTTCAAATGAAGTAGACAAAGAAGCGTTTTTTGTGTTATAAATACCAGATAGAGATCGACATAGTCAAGCAGCAAATCTTCCAAAGTTTTATTTAAAGCCTCTGGAACATCTTCAGGTAAGTGATGAGTGCCCCTGATCATCATTTCATATGTAGCTTAGATAGGGAAAAAACTAAAAAAAATTAGTCCAGCACTCCAAATCAAGAAAATGAACATTCAAGTAAAACTTTATTACTAAGTTCTTCAGATAAGACTAAATAAAAGGAGGAAATAAGGGGAAAGGAAAAACCAGAGCTTGGAGGTGATAAATAAGTCTTCACGCTTCACAACGCCGTTATCAAATAACTCCTTCAAAGCAAAACCAACCTGTATGCACCAGATAAAACACAAGTTGTATTGGGAAATTCTTAAGTTTAACGTTGAGAGTAGGGTGAATTTATTAAATCACGACTGAGAAATAAGATAAATAAATCACCTCCTTCTCGTTACCATAGAGAGAAGCGCAATCAATGTGCCTATACCCAGCCTGAATCCAACAGAGATAACAGTAAAAAGCAGATGGGATTCAAATCAAAATACAAACAAAAGAACACCCAAACGAGGGGGAAAAAAGAATATACCTTGATGGCAGTAGCGAGAGTGTTTCCAGCAACATTGTAAGTGCCGAAGCCAATGGAGGGGATCTTAGCTCCTGTGTTTAGTTCAAAGAATCTGATTTCATCAGCCATTTTCTTCCAACTATTTCAGCGAAAACAAACAAGAGAGCAACCGGAACCAGCACTTAATAGACTATAAATGGCCTGTCGTTAGTATTGGGCCGTCCCTCGTCGGTATTTACGAATTTTGAAGTAAAATTAAAAAAATCAGCCGGCTGCGGATAGTTGGTTACAGCATTTTAAGACTCCACTATTATATAATATTTCCTATTTTTAGAAAGGGTAAACTACTCAAATGGTCACTAATATTTGTGTAAGTTTTCGTTTTCAACACTAATGTTTCAAAAGTCACAAATTGATTACTAATATAATCGTTTGTTACAAATTGGTCACTCGCCGTTAACAAGTGGAAAAAACATGGACCATTAACAGCCGTCAACAGGCTTATTTGGATGGTATAATTACACAAATAGTCTATGTTATTTATATTATTTTAATTTGATCTTAGTTTTAATAAATTTACCTACAAATCAACAAGTGCATTCATGACACATATCATCATTTGATTGAAAGACTAAATTTATTTTAATTTATTTTTAATTTAATAAATTTATTTCTACCAACCATTGAAAGAAAATAAAGCAACAAAGACACAAGTGGAGGGATTCGAACATAGAACCCTTGAGTGAAATAATACAAGCCAAACCATTGAGTCAAGACAAACATTTGATATATTTTACCTTATGGTATATATTTTTTTAAATTTAAAATAAGAGTAATATATATATATATATATTAATAGTAAAATATTTAAATATATTTTAAGTTAAGATATTTAAAAAATATATTTTTAAGTGATGATAAAGATAAAATATATATTTTTACATTAGAATACAAACAAAATATATTTAATAAATTAAGACAAAAATAAAAATATTTAATAAGTTAAAACAAAAATAAAGATAATTTTAAAATTTAATATATATAACATATTATTAATTTTGAGTAAAGCATTTACATACTAAGATACAAGATATATACCATTTGTTGTCCAAAATGTATTAAATGGTTACCTTGGCTCAATGGTTTGGCTTGCATTATTTCACTCAAGGGTCTTACGTTCAAATCCTCTTACTTGCTTCTTTGTTGTTTTATTTTCTTCCAACCAGAGGGTGACACGTGTCACCCTCTGATTATTAGAAATAAATCTATTAAATTAAAAATAAATTAAATTAAATTTAGTCTTCCAATCAAATGATGAAAGGTGTGTAACCAATGACACATAGCACCTCCTGATCGTAGATATATTTATTTTAATTTATTAAATTAGGATAAAATTAAAAGAACATATAAATAGCATGGACTATTTGTGTAATTATACCATCTAGGTAAGCCTGTTAACGGTTGTTAACGGACTACGTGTGTTTTCCGTCACGCATGTTAACGGCGAGTGACAAATTTATAACAAACGATAAAGTTAGTGATCGATTTGTGACTTTTGAAACATCAGTGGTGAAAACGAAAACTTACTCAAACATTAGTGACCATTTGAGTAGTTTACTCTTTTAGAAATTAGAAAGAAGGTTGTGTTTTTTTTTTCTAATCTAAATATTACATCTCTTCAATTGCTATGGAGCTTTGGTCTTGTACGTCTAAATGTTTATGCTTTGAGGAAAAAGAGAGAGATGTTGAATCTCTAGTGAGCCTATTTATTGTAGGTGATTGGGTATACATCTTTTCTCTGAGAATTCCTTCTAATCTTCTTTAGTCCCTAAATGGATTTATCAGCACTGATGCAAGTCAGTTTTTTTAAACAAAAATTACCTGCTATAGTGCTATTTGACATTTTTCATATCTCAAATTAGTTGTAACTTATTCTCACTTTAGTCCCTTGATACTCTTTAACCCTTGCTGAATATGCAGGTTACAGCTATGTGATCATTGGCAGCCGCAAGTTCATCAGCAGGGGTTATAGTCCTATATGCAAGACAGCAAGAGACTTGGACTTATGCAGGGTTCAAAGTCATCTCCCATGCAATCAATTTGAAATACCAATAATTTTAGCATTCAACACATGGATTTTGGTTGTTATGTCATCTCAAGTCATGTTCTGGACCTTAGTCTATTCTAAAGGATCCGAGTAGCATATGCCTACAGTATAGTACATCTCCCATTTAACATGTAAATGCTTCTTTTGTTGATGATCATCTAAGAAACCTTACTATTTTCAAGGGCTGTTATCGTCCTAAAGAAATCATCGATGGGACTTGATTTCTTGAACCCATGTGGCTCTGGTCCTATGTTTGATTCTGTTAACATGCTCTTTAGAATGTTGCAGTCAAAAGACTACCGTGGTTCATTGCTCAAACATATATGGTGTCTTGCTGTGGTCTTCACTGCAGTGTAGAATTGTGGGATTGAACCCTCGTATAGTTGAATTTTATCATGTTATGCAAAATATGTTCAAACTTGAAAGCTCATGTTATATTTTAAATTTAAGTTTGAAAGATCAATTGTTTGATGAGCTATGGATTTAGTTTTACGTTCACAATTGAGTGGAGGCTGCTATAGCATTTATTTCTAGGGATGTTCCCTTCTCGGTTTTGATCGAATTACTGATCGAAACGAATTAATTCGGTTAAACAGTCTCATCAAAAAGAATCTGGCATGCTGATATACATCATCTGTACCATGCATGATTAAAAGAATCTCAAGATCCAATGCACAATTTGTGTTTTCCCATACAATTTTCCTTTTTTGTGAAGAGAAAACAAACTTCAACGAACCAGACAGGCAGATTCATTATGAACATGTTGATTCATAATCTGTTATTTGAGATGGCGACCCTTTTCTTTTTTCCCTGGGAATTCGAATGCACGCGTGCTTAAAGTGTCCTGGAATTGCATAGATGCATTGCGATCTCCTGTTTAACTTGAAGTGGTGGATTTCAATGCCAAAAAACAAGGGTGTTGTTGCTCTTTTCTTTTCCTTTTTGGTCCCAAAAGGAATATGCAGGAAACTTTTATGTCATGTAAGGAATAAAGATGGTTTGCTGCAAATGCTGAACAAAATGGTGAAAAGGGACAAGACGCCAGTTATAACACTTGTGAATTATTATGTTGGTAATAGTGCATGAAACCCAAACCAAGGGGACTCACTGCTATTATTGTTTACATAAACAAACCCTTCTAGTTTTAATTTAGTTTCATCTTGCCCTTCTCAATTTCTATTGTTTATACTTTACTCCCCTTGAGTTGATATCCTAACCAAGGGCGGAATTGGGATGAAATTATGAGAGGGGCCAAGTTGCTTATCTTTAAACTAACAAGGTTTTAAAAGGTAATTAAACCACAAAAAAGGATTGGGATTTAATTTCACTAATTTTAAATTGTCATGTCCTAAAAAATAATTAAACCAGAAAAGGTAGAGGCAAAACTTAATTTTATTTAACTTTAAAATTGATAATGTCTAAAAATATAATTAAATTAAAAAAATAGGAAGACCGAACATAATTTTAATGGTTTCAAAACTTTTAAAGACTTAAAATACAATTAAACTATAAAAATTGGAGTGAGTCATATCCTCCTTCCCCACCCAAGTGATTCCGCACTTATCCTAACTTCATCCTGCTGACTTAGGTATTACCCAACACAACTACATTAACACCTGCCAATAACTGCTTGAATTTTTATAATGGCTGATCAAAACTTTTGTGATAGATAATAAAGATTAAATGATACAAAATAAGAAGAAATAAGATAAAAATATATAAATTTACATGAAAATTTTACGATAAAAATTATGGGTAAAAAGTAAAAGATTTAGTCTACGATAAATAGCAAGAGAATTATATGATAGTACACTTATTTTTGGGACCCTAAATACATATATAAAATTGTACGGATAAAATAATCTTCAATTTAAATCGAATGTCTATTCAAAAGCCATTTAAAGATTCATATCAACTGGAGCCGTTTGCTTTCAGTGGTCTTCCCAATTATTCCTTCAATGTATATTCCAAACCTGAGTTGTTAAGTATTTTTCTTAAAAATAAGTTGTCACCATACTCTGGGCGCACGATTAGGATTTCTCTGGGTACACGTTAGTAGAGCTAACGAAAATCTAAAAATCCCCGTCGAGTCTCCGATTTTCTTCTCCGTTCATCTCGTTGTGTCCTCAGTGGTTGTTCCAGCTGCTTTTTGACTACTCCTATCGAGAGTTCCATGGATTGGAGGAAACTCTTTGGATGTGCTGCGGGGCAAAATCTGGATTTTTTCCCGCCTAGGGTTAGCGATGGGGTTACAACCGTCCATACCCCTCCAGAAGTTTATAAAACGGGTATCTCTGAATGGAGGCTTTCGCTTGTTGGGCAGTTCCTCGGTGCTGCTCCAAACTTCGCGGCTATGCAACGCATCGTGGATACTCTGTGGAAGAAAGCTATGGCAGGAAGCACTGTTCAGGTTAGTTTTGCGGGAAATAACATGTATGTTTTCTCTTTTTATACTGAATCAGCAAGAGATTAGGTCCTTGAGAATTGACCATGACACATTCTAAATAAACCGTTAATTCTTAGAAAATGAGAGCCTAATTTGACAAGATTAAATTTTGATCTCTCTAAGATTCTGATTTGGGTTCATTTGTGTAATGTCCCACTTGAATTATTTTCTAGGGCAGGCTTGAGTTATATTGCTAGTGCCATAGGAACCCCAATTTCCATGGACACTATAACTACTGCTAAAACACACCTAGAATTTGCTAAAATCTGCATTGAACTATAAGTAAACCAGGACATTCCCAAATATATTGAGGTCATTCTTAGAGATGGGAACTCCACTTCTGTTGTTGTTGAAGTACCTTGGCTCCCTGCTCGATGCAAACACTGCAATGTCTTTGGTCACTCTGAGAAAAATTGTGTTGTACTAAAAAATCCAGCTCCGGTTAAAAAGCAAATCTGGAAAATGAAGGATGATATTACCCCGATTACCCCGATTACAGTAGCTGAAAATGTTGTTTGTGGTATTGAGGTTTTATAGGAAAAAGAATCGCAAGTCTCTAATGATACCGATGGAGTTAACATGAAACCTACTGATTCATTGGGTATGACTAATAATCCTGCCTCTGTGAGTAATGAACCCAACGAAGATAAAGAAACTACTAACTCTGAAATTGTAGATGTTCTTCCTGATGGTAAAATTGTCTCTAAACCTACTGTTTCTAAAAAGGATAGGGGAAGACCTGAAAAAGAATAAATCTAAAGCTGATATTTCAGGATCAAAAAACAGATTTGAAATTCTTAGTAATGTTGATGATATTCCCACTGCTCCTGAAGGCCAGCAAAGAAAGATTAGAGCAGTTTCCTTAGGAGTTTCCAGTATTGTTAATGAGCTCAAACTAAAGAAAAAAAGACAAGCTTAACAATGCTGAAGTGGGTGGTAGTGGAGGTTCCCTTGACATATCTTCCCAATGATCATAGGTTTTTGGAATGTTAGAGGGTTCAATTGCCCTCTCAAACAAGAGATTGTTATAAGAAGAGCAAACCAGAACAAGATTGATTTTTTTGTCTGTTGGAGACTAGAGTAAAAGCTGATAAGTCTGTAAATATACTAGGTAGAAAATTTGAAAACTGGAATGTTTGCACCAATTATGATTTTGGCATAAATGGTAGGATTTGGATCTTATGGAGGAAAGGCATTGAGTTTTATATTTTTCATGTTTCTGAGCAGAGCATCACTGTTAAAGGTACTCACTTTGGTAGACCCATTATCATTACTGCTATTTATGGCAGCAATGATGGCAGAGTTAGGAAGCTTCTTTGGCAGCAACTTCAAGATTTAGATAGAACTTATGGTCATCTTCCTTGAGTTCTTGGAGGAGACTTCAATGTAATCCTTAATTCAAATGAGAGGTCTGACTATGAAATCCTTGGTCCTTATATTTCTCCTGATATGAGAGATTTTAAGGATATCCTTTCTGACCTTGACCTTTTCGATCACCCTTATTTTGGCCCTTCTTTTACTTGGAGCAACAAATAACAAAATTCATACCTTGCAAAGAAGCTGGATAGAGTTCTTATTAACCAAAATTGGGTGAATTCCTTTTATTCTTCACATGTAGAGTTCCTGGCTCCCTGCACTTCTGATCACTATCTTGCTATTTTGTGGCTTCACAAAGAGGTACATGCTAATCGTACAAAGCCCTTTAAATTTTTTAATTTTTGGACCCAACACCCAAACTTCTTAAATGTTGTCTCTCAATCCTGGAAATGTCCTGCTGCTGGTAATCCTATGCAAATCCTTTTTACCAAATTGAAATGACTGAAAGTTCACCTTAAGGATCTGAACCTTACATGTTATAGTAATCTTTCTGATCGGGTAAAACAAAAGAGAACTGAATTAGAGCAGCAAAAACTAAAGATGCTTAGAGGTGAGGCTGTTATTGAGGATGAGCTTCTTTTGCAAACTGAATTAAAGATAATGGAAGATGCTGAAGCTATGTTTTTAAAACAAAAAGCCAAAGTCCAATGGCTAAAAGATGGTGATAAGTGAACTAAGTTTTTTCACTCTGTTGTTGCTTTTAAGAAGAAAAGAGACACCATTAGAGTTCTAGTGGATGACCAAGAGAACAGATTAGAGACCTTTGATGAAATGTCCTCTGAGGTGATTAAATTCTTCTCTAACCTGATTGGCACCTCTGATCCTTGTGTAAAGGCTCCTGATCCTCTTTTTCTTCAAGACCTACTCCATTATTCCTTGCCCTCTAATTCCTCTGTTGATCTTATTAAGGATGTCTCTTGTGAAGAAATTAAAGAAGCATTCTTTAGTCAAGGGAAAGATAAAACACCTGGACCAGATGGGTTCACTCCTCTTTTCTTCAAAAAGTCCTGGCCTATTATTGCTGAAGATATTAATGCTGCCATTAAACAATTCTTCCATGAATCTTTTTTACACCCTGCCTTTAACGCCACTGCCATCACATTGGTTCCCAAAATTCAGAATCCAAGTAAGGTCAAAAACTTCAGACCTATTTCCTACTGTTCGGTGGTTTACAAGGTGATATCAAAAATTCTGGTCAGCAGACTTACCAGACTAATTCCTGACCTTATCACTCTTAACCAAACTGCTTTTGTTAAGGGCAGAAATATTGTTGATAATACTCTTTTGGCTCAGGAATTAGTTAGAGGTTACAGTATAAAATCTATCTCCCCTAGATGCTCTTTGAAAATTGAACTTCACAAAGCCTTTGACTCCTTAAATTGGGACTTTATCATTGTTGTTTTAAAGGCACTAGGTCTTCCCAATGCTTTCATTACTTGGATTGAAATCTGTTTTTCCACTGCCAAATTCTCTATTTCCTTCAACGGGAGCTTGATTGGCTACTTCAAAGGTGCAAGAGGTGTTAGGCAAGGGGACCCTCTATCCCCTTTCCTTTTTTTCCTCTCAATGAATGTTCTCTCAAGACTCCTTAACTTGGCTGCTGCAAAAGGTACTTTTGGTTACCATCCTAAATGCAAAAGAATTGGGCTTACCCATATCTCTTTTGCTGATGACCTTTTAATTTTCTGCAAAGGCTTTGTGAATTCTATTATTGGTGTTACTTCTGTCTTGGACTTATTTTATGAAATGTCTGGCCTGAGATTAAATGCTTCTAAATATGAACTGTTTCCTACAGGTGTTCCCATTGCTGATCTTGAGGAAATTAAGTTGTTTACTGGTTTTAATCTTAGTAGCCTCCCTGTTCGATACCTTGGTATTCCCTTGGTCACTAGAAATATTTCTGAAAAGGGTTGCACTTCCCTCATTTATAATATCAAGACTAGGCTCTATTTCTGGTATGGTAGAATGCTAAGTTATGCAGGCAGATTGAAATTAGTTCGAGCGGTGTTATTTAGCATTGCAAACTACTGGTGCCTGTAATTGCTCCTTCCATCCTCGGTCATTAAAAAGATTGAACAGCTCTGTTCAAGATTTTTCTGGAAAGGGGCTGACAAATCAACAGCTGGAGCAAGAGTGAGTTGGCAAAAAATATGTTTACCTAAGTCTGAAGATGGTCTCGGTCTTAAAGACTTAAAGACCTAGAATAAAGCAAACATGATGCTGCTCATTAAAAGCATCCTGGAAGGCGATGGATCTTTGTGGGTGGCATGGCTTCGAAGCTATGTTTTCAATGCTACTGGTTTTTGGACTACTGAAATCAAGCCATCCATGAGCTGGAGTTTAAGGCAACTTTTAAAAATGAGAACCGAAGCCTTCCCTATTTTACTGGCTGGAACGAAGAAAACTAGTGACATTTGGAATGAGCTTAGAGTGAAGAATACCAAAGTTCCATGGAAAAATCTCTTATGGTTCCCTCTCCACATCCCAAAGCACAGTTTAATTGCTTGGATGGTCTTCCTTGATAAGCTGCCTACAAAGGAAAGACTACATCAAATGAGACTTATCAATGACTGCACGTGTAATTTATGTGGTGCTGTTATGGAAAACTGAAATCATTTGTTCTTTGATTGCCTAACTGCTGCTTCTCTATGGGCATCAATCTTCTCTCTTACTGGTATGAATGGTTTACATAATCACCTCTTGTCATGGAATGATTTCTTAGCTTGGGCCTTTATGTTTTGGAAAGGTAAATCGCTGATCACTTATATCTTGAATATTGCTTCCACCGCTCTAATCTACATCCTATGAGAGGAAAGAAACAAAAAGATCTTCAAAGATGAATCTAGGACTTTTGAAGAACTGCTACAAACTATTAAGGAAATAGTTGGTTTGCAACTAAGGGATAGAAACCTTAATAGATTTGATAGTGTAAATATTACTTTATGTAGAAATTGGGTATTGGTTGATTGCTGTTTATTTTTGTATGTAGGGCAATCCCAGTATTCTGAACACTGATTTTTTATAGCAGGTTTTTACTATTTGGGTAATAAAAATCAAATTATCCAAAAAAATCTAAATTTCATATTAATTATTTATTTTATTGATAGTGTCTATTTTGACATTTTATGTACTTATCTTATACCAAAATTTTATATCATTAATATATGTATTTATTTAAATAAAAAATCTAAACCCGTCGCACCTGCATGGACAGATGGCGAAGCACAGCGAAATAATGCATTTTTGCTCCAGTTGCCTTGATTTGCACTCCACCACGTTACTTTTAACTTTATCACAATCGGTCCCCTTTCCCAAACTCTGGACCTAAAAATAAAAAATGTGTCTTTTATTTCTGGTTTCATGATTTTTAAGATTCATGTACATTCAAATGATGGGTTGCTGCATGCAATATGGCGTCAAAATATCCATGGATTGCGTTGAAACAACTTATCATTGTTGTTTGTTAAGTACAAAACATGAGCTAGGGAAAAAAACAAAATTTTAAAATTTCATAGGATGAATTTATAAAAATTTAAAGAATGAATATATATTATTAATTAAAAATATAAAAGATATATTTAAAATATATAATAATTTAAGAATTTTAAGAGAGAATTATTTTCGTCTGTTTCCTTGGATCTATTCGTAACGAAAATATCTAATTTATTAATAATCATAATCCTCAAAAGGGATGTTGCATGTTTCTTAAATGACAAGGCAGTGTGATGGAATTAGCTTGGTTATTAATGGCAATCCTTATCCCTTAACCCTAAATATGAGAAAATAAAGGAATTCGTAAAATCTATTTTTAATAGTCTGTTTAGGGAAGAAACTATGTATAGCGTTGGAGGTTATTGTCTTCTAATTTTTAATAGAGTCTGTTTAGGGATGAAACTATATAGTGTTGGGGGTTATTGTCTTCTAGTTTATTTCATTAGAAAAAATATAAAGATAAATACTTATTTAGATTTCTAAATTTAAATTATTTTATTTTTTATTTATTATTAATTATATCCAATCTCCTTGAATTAGAATCTTAACTCTGTCCATGAGACTGCTGCTACTCAACTGAGGTTGTTGGAGTGTTTTTCACTTCTTGACTTCAAAATTTGTTTTGTTTCATTTTTAAAAGGAGGCAATTTTAATATATAGTAAAAAAATGTTATAAGTTTTGTTTTTATTTAAATAATAAAATCAGTAAAAAAATTATCAAAAACATTATTATTTTTATCGATTTTATTATTATTAGAGATGCTATCGATTTTATTATTTTTTTTAATCATTTTATTATTGTTAGACATTTTATCGAAAATGTTAAAAATATAGTGAAAAACTGGTTTTTTCAATTAATACCAAACACGTGTTACTTGGCACTCATCTGTTGTCAACCGCCATCCCAACACCCTTTCTTTAAAGAGTTTTATTGTACGGCCATTTAATTTAAAATTAAAAAATAATGATTTTTAGATATGATTGAAAATATAATAAAAGTTATAATATTTTAAATTAATTGGTTGAACTTAAATTATTACAAAGAAGATAATATTTTCAATAATGTTAAAAAATAACATTTTAGATTATACTAAACTTAAAATATTATAATTTTATCAATTTTTATTTATACCTAAAATTATTATTTTTTATCCTTAAATTAAACTATCCCTCTTTATACTTTCCCCGTTTCTTTCTCTTCACTTTGCCGGCCGTTTTTTTTATTATTATTAATGCGTGTCGCAATATATTTTTATCGAAGCCGTTGCTTACTTTATTTCTACTTATATGGATAAACAAAAAGCGGATTTTGTTATCAGCAATTTTTTTAGATAAATAATTAATGTTAATGATGTAGATTTTAATTTTGTTAAAAATTACTTTACTAATTAAAGTAAATGTTTTAACTTGGATACGTTTAAAAATTATTGTCTAATTTGATTTACTTATAATACAGTTATAGTTAAGGAGAAATATATGATTTATATTAGGAGTAAATTTTTAAAATTTTAGAATGTATTAAACTTATAAAATTTTAGAGATGAAAAATATTTAACAACAGAAATTAAAAATAATAATAAAATAAATTATAATTTAAAAATTTCAGGGACAATTGCTCGATCTGTCTTGTTTAGTCCATCCCTAATTATAGTGTGTTTGAGCTAGGGCTGTAAATAAGACGAGACAGATCGTGACCTACTCGAGCTCGATTTGATAAAAGCTTGATAGATACTCAACTTGAATAGATTAGATTCGATTTCTTAATGAGCCGAAACGAGCTACTTTATACTCGACTAAAAAAAATAATATATTAAAGTTTAGTTTTTGAAATTAAATTATTAACATTTATGTGTTGATTTTTTTTAAATACAATATAAGATTTCAATGTAATTAAGGTTTAGATTCGAGTTTGAGCTTCAACCTAGTTAAATTTAAGTTTTTTTTTATTTCGAGTTTTTTAGCTTCAATTCATGGTTTTGAGTTCGATTCGAGTTTGGAAATTTTAGGCTCGTGAGCTTTCGAGACGAGTCGAGTTTTATTTTAAAGCTTTCGAGCTGAACTCCACAATACTCGAGCTCGACTCGACTTGTTTACAACCCTAGTTTGAGCAATCATCATAATTATGGGTTTTATTGAATTGAGTGTAGTTAAAGATTCCAATTATACTCTTCATTTCTTAAAAGAGAGTGAAAATTAGTGTAATTATAAGTCTGGTTATATTTTTTATTTTATAATTGTTTATTATGTAATTACAATTTATACTATCAAACATGGTATAAATAATTAAAAAATAATTATGCTATGTCAGTTAAACATGTATAGTGAATTAATTTTTTTATAATTACACTCACGTATACTTATTAAATGGTAATTATATTTTCATATATTATACAGTAGTGTTAAAAAAACATATAAATTAAATACTTCTTTGTTCCATTAAATTACTATGGAGAGGAAAAAATAATTAAATAGAAATTAAATTGTGTGATTCAAGTCGAATTCATAACTATAACTAATAAATTAATAATTAAAGATGAGGCATAGTGGACCGTAAGGCCACCATTGCCCTTTGCATTAGAATTTATAATAATTCAATGAATATATGACATTGTATGTATTTGACACTGCTTTTTATAATTTTATATATAACAGCATCTAAACAGGTATTAGAAAATAAATAAATAAATAAATTGAAGTGGTTGTTACTTTTCTTTCAACTCATATTATTAAACATTATTATTGTAATGAGTTTTATTCAATATTATTAATAATAATAACATCACAATCATGTTTTACTTTTGATTTTTATAATTTTGTTGAGGTATGCAAATTAAGCACGTCTTTATATTATTATTATTATTATTATTAGAAAGTCAACTTAACCTACAAATTAAATTTCCATGTCTTTGTACTATATAAAACATAATTTATTTGTCAAATTTCATTTTATATGAGGTTAGGAAAATCTCTGACCGTCATTCTAATTAATGACATGCATGTATATTGAAAGTCAAATTATTTTTAAGAATTTCCGTATATTAATAATATCGAATTAGTTATTAGTCAAGTGGTTAATTTGTTAGCTTAACAATCTTACTGTCTAAGAAAGAGAAATAGTCAACTTTGTCGGTCCAATCCAAACAAAGTTAGCAACAACAACATTATTATTGAGGCAAAATTCTGTGAGTTCAGTAATGCCATCATTTCTTCATTCATGCGTAATTGTTTTCTTGAAATTTAAAATTATTATTTATTTTAAATTTTATGTATTTTTTATTAAAAATATGTTTTCGTCTCTTAAAATTTTATAAATTTATTTATTTTTAAAATTTTAAAGATTCATCATCTAATATAAAATCATACGCCTGTCTATGTGCATACATTATATCAATGAAAGTAGTTTTTTGAAATAATTTAATAGTACCGTTTTTTAAATTAACACGAATCTCTTAAAATTATATTAAAATATTTTTTGAATAGTTTAGACGATTATAAAATAATATATGTTCAAAACTTTTTAACAAATTAATATTGTGCACACCCTACAGACGAATTTACTTAAATCCAGAATCTCTAGAAAAAATAATTCATATACTCACACCAATCACTATTATTTGTCGTGGATGTCATTAACCAAATCTCCACCGATGACATAGCCACCTGATGACACAATCACTGTTATTAGTCTTTGAAATCGTTTCGGTCACCGTTACCAAATGTTAATTTTGTGTAAAGGGAGACGGGAGAGAGTGCTATGGGTGAGAGAGAGAGAGAGAGGGAGGGGACGAGGGTGTAGATTTTTTTTTGATTTTTTTTATAAATATAATAATTTATTTTTAAATTTTTTAAAATAAAATCTTCAAAAATATTTAAATATGACATATGTTAATTAACGAGATTTTTTAACAACTGTTATGATCATGACAATTAAAATGATAACGTTTATAACATTAGACACTTAAATTGACCGAAAAATAGTTTAGACACATAAATAAAAAATGGTATAATTTGAACACTTATAAAATATAAAGTCTTTTATTTTACTAATTATTTTTCAAATAAAATTTAAGTCTAATCATAAATAAAATCTTATTTATTATACCTACTCTAATATTTATTATTAATTATTAATATATATAATTAGGGTATAATTTTTGTTTTATATTTTTTTATATAAAATCATAATCAATATCCTATCTCTCAGCTCAAAATTCAGTAATCAAAATAATTTTAATCAATATGTTACAGCAGAAGGACTGCCTGGAGTGGTTTCTTCTGTTCTAATAAAAAAAAAAGTATTTATATTTTCGTAATCTTGTTATGTAGTATTACATTGTATAATCTTATTTTCTTCAATCATAATTTTATATTCATATAAAATCTGACTTTTGACACCACTTTATTTATTTATTTTTAAATTTATTCATTATGTGACCGGTCACCGGCGGCGCGAACAATTAATCTACTATAATAAGCAGAGCATTGAAGTCGTTTAGGTACTATAGAGGAGTGCAGTGCATTGCCGTGCTGTGGAAAACCCACTCTTTCTGTCTCTTACCTTTGTTTTTACAGTTTTGATTAAGATCGCCCTAAAGCAAATATAATGGAATCCAACGAATTTGAACATCTCTTTCTTCTTTGAACTGTCCCAAAGATCCTTCTTTTTCATCGTTTCTGGATACCCAACGCTCTCGACTTGTTTCAGCTTCCAGTTATTTTTAAAGTTTTCAAGCTCCAACTTCTGCTTATGAAGTTTGGGTTTTTAATGGACCTTTCATTTGAAGTTGCAAAAATGGAGATGGGTTCGGCGTTTTATGTTGTTTAATTGTTTGTAGTGAGAGAAACCACTTGTTTCTTTGGTTAAAAATAAGAGTGTTTTCTGTGTGATTTTAAAGCGAGATGGTGTTTTTGCTGCTTTGTTCAATGGGGCCACCGATCAAACGAAGGGCTGGATTGAGAATAAAACAGGCGGGTCGAGGATCATACCGTGGCAGCTAGAGGAGGGCTAAAATTGAGTGATTTAAGTGTGGTGTGAGTATTTGGTTTTAGAGTGCAACAGAAATCTGTGGTTTTTTCTTTTAGTTGAAGAACAATGGCGAATTCTTCTTTAAGGCAGTTTTTGAAGAGTTTTTGCACCAATTCACCTTGGAAATATGCTGTGCTTTGGAAGCTTAGGCACAGGAGCCCCTTGTAAGTTTCTCTTTTGAGTTTAGTTGAAAGAGATCATGTAATAGTATTAATGTTTGCTAAACTTAAGTTCAATTTGTTTCCATGTCTTGATGTAGATATCTTGGCTGAATTCTTTTTGAAATACTACTATTTTTGGGCATAAACTGCTCGTGTTGGTATTTTTTAATGGCAAATGATCTGATAACATATGCTCTGAAACTAGAAACCTGATGAACTTTTGGTATTCTTCATGCTAGTAGAATTACTCGTATGATTAATGCATCTGTAATTTTGGACTATACTTGTTTTCTTCTTCTTTTAAATAACGAAAGTTTCCGTTTAGAATGATGTCATGAGTCTCGTGTTGATTTCAGGGTTTTGACCTGGGAGGATGGGTATTGTGTATATCCAATACCAAGAGAATCTGTGGAAAATATCTCAACTGATGTTTATCCCAACAGTGAGATTATCCCATCACACTTTGAAATGAACATCCCTCATGGTCGTTTTGGAGGATACCCAATTGGCCTGTTGGTGGCTCGTATGTCGCATCTTAAGTATGCATGGGGAGAGGGGTAAAATTTGGATCTCAACTTTTAATGTTTGCTGTAGTGTTCATTTCTTGTGATACGATTAACAGTTTTGTTTTACTTTGGGGGTTATTAAAGTTTCCTTGATTGTGGCTCTTCCTGAAGGAAAGCTTTGCTTCAGGAAATTTATCATGCAGGGCCTCTGGCTCTCATGCTACCGTTATCTCATATTTATGATCATGCACCTACATCTGTCTCTGTTTCTTGGAAAGATTTACCGAGCCAAACTTTGCTCTTACAAGTTGATTCTTTGGTGATTGAAACAAATATTGATTTTGCATCTCTACATTGAACAGGTTTGTTGGTAAAGTAGCATATACGGGGAAGCATTGCTGGATTTCCTATGACAATATTTTCACTGGCAAAGCTGACTTGAAGTTAGCTCCTGAGGTAAGTTTCTATTAATGATGTATGATACATTTAAGATGGTTGAGTTCTGCAAAATGATGGATAACACATACTTGAACTTACAAATATTGTATTTTTTAATTGCTAGTGGCCGGAGGAATGGTTACTTCAGTTTGCATCAGGAATCAAGGTGATATAATCCTGAACTGCACCTTACTAGCCAGAGACTGAACAGAATAGTACATTAGGGGGCCAAATTGCCAAACTTCAAACTTGACAGAGACCTAGGAAGTGTTTAAACCAAACAAAATGGGGGTTAGGGCCTAATTTGTCTAATTTCAAACTTCACTAGAACCTAATAATTATTTAAACAAAAAATGGGGAGCTTATGGTTAACTTGGCTAGTTTCAAAATTAATAGGGACCTAAGAAGTAATTAAATCAGAAAAAATTGGGGGGGGGGGAAGGCTTAATTAACTAGCTTCAGAACTATTGGGACTGAAAAAGCAATTACACTCCATTTATACCTTTAAAATGGATGTTATGTTGATAATTTGTGATGTTCCTACAGACAATTGTGCTGGTATCTGTGCTTCAACATGGAGTTCTGCAGCTTGGTTCGTCGGAGATGGTTTGTATCGGTTTTTTGTTTTCCTTCTGAATTTGTCTTATTGGCTATGATAATGTCCATGTCTCTCTCAGTTGTACACTTGTAGTCACCTTAACTATATACAAGATCACCAGGATGGTTTCAAGCTCATGATCTCTGAAAGTTGTTATTGAGAGTTGAGATCCATATGAATAGCAAGAGCATTAATCAGTGGTGCTCGGATAGGAGATAACTTATTTTCCTTACCCCACCACAACTACTAATCGACAATCTGTACGATGTTCCATATTATATCCTTGCTTTTAAACTGATACATGTCTTAATGTGAGTGAATTTTTGCGCGTCTTAATGTGAGTGTGAATTTTTGTGCGGAAATTGTCGGGTGATTAGATTGAAGTAATGCAGGTGTTGCACTTGTAATATAACTTTAACACACTTGGATTTGTTTCTCTGTACATCAACAGGTTGCTGAAGATTTGTCTATTCCTGCTTACATCAAAGATAAATTTGCCTGCAAGAACATTCACACCCAGTTAACATATTCAGTAATTTTAAGTCCGTTCGAGAAGTTAGAAGTCTCTTCAAGTGAATTAATCAGCCCGCTGAACTCTGAAGATTCAAAGGCTGTTGACAGTGTTGAGCCCAACAAGCTGTTAGCTTTAGATCAGATTGTTCCGCTGTTAAGTTTTCCGAATGAACTACTGGTGCCTGAAATACATTTACCGGAGACTCTAGAAAATGCCAGTGACAGTAGGATTAGAGTCCAACCAGTTAGCCTTTGTGAATTACCATCGCCGCTAAGCCAATCTGTAAGTGTCGACCAGCTTGCAATAACCGAGAGTGAACTGTTCGGTTTGTATTGCCTTAAGGAGGAATTGCAAGCTTATCCTGAATGTAATGTTTACAGAGCCGGAGAGTGTGGAGAAATCTTAGATGAAGTTACAAACTCTTACCCTGCTTGCTATTTTCTCGAACCATCTTTTGGAGACTATGAGATTGATAATGCCGGTTTCCTTAATTTTCCCAAAGAACGTGAATTGCACAAAGCACTTGGACCAGTTTTTGAAAGACAGGGAAATCAATATTTGTTGGAGTCATCGTTTTTGAGTGAGGATGCATTTAGAGATGACATTGATGCAAAAGGAGGCGATGCAGGCTATCTGTTGCAAGCTGTGGTTGGCCATGTATATGATGGCTCTGTTGATATTGCTAATAAATCCACTAGCATAATGACATCTACCGGACAACTTCCGGTGCCCTCTAGACCTCAAAGTGTAAAGACTGATTCATATTCATCAAGCAGACTCATGTCTGCAGTTACTGGTGGGGTGAAAAGCAATCCTTGTTCTAAAATTTCAGCTTCTTTCAAGAGTTCAGTAAGAACGATAACTGATTATGAGAATCCGGCAAATGATGACCATTACACACAATCTAGAAAAGGGAAAAAACAGTCCACTGTCAGAAAGAAAAGGGCTAGACCTGGCGATAACCCAAGGCCAAGGGATAGACAGATGATACAGGAACGGCTTAAGGAGCTTCGAGAACTTGTTCCAAATGGTCCTAAGGTCGGTACTTCCTCAAGTTATTATCTGTTTTTGCTTCTCACTTGTCACTCACATTCTCCATCTGTACTTTTTTACGCTTATCGAAATAATCGATATACTTTTCTGATGAGTTCAGTATAGCATTGATGCTCTTCTGGACCAAACCGTTAAACACATGTTGTATTTGAGGAGTGTGACCAAACAAGCTGAGAAATTGAGGCAATGGGTGGATCGTGAGGTATGTAAAATCCTTGTTAGTAAAATTTAAATTTAACAGTTGCATCTGTGGAAATGTAAAATTTAAACGATCGTTAGATTTCTCCAACTTTGAGAGCCATGGAGTAAATGTGAAATTGTTATGTAGTTCCAATGTAGCATGAACTTATGATGATATGAAGTTGAAAGGCAATAAGAATTTCGAATTTACAGGTATCTGATCTCAAGAATATGAGGTTGTCTGTAACCAAAGATGGTTACCAAAACGGAACAAGCTGGGCTTTTGAGATTGGAGATGAAAGGAAAGTATGTCCCATCGTTGTTAAAGATCTTGCTTATCCAGGCCACTTACTCATAGAGGTCAGTTCTTCGTGGCATACACAACGAAAAATTATTTAATAAAAGAAGAAAATATTAAACTAATAACAAATTTATCAACTACGTCCACTGCAGATGATTTGTAATGAGCATGGTCTGTTTCTAGATATTGCTCAGGTGATCCAAAGCTTTAACTTAACAATCTTAAAGGGTGTTATGGGGAGCTGTTCAAACAATACATGGGCTCATTTCATTGTTGAGGTACCAATCATTTCAGATAACTTTCATGTTTTCCGACGGAAACAATGTTTACAATGTCGTATATCCGAGACAATTTAAACTTCTTGCAGGCTTCTAGTGGCTTCCACAGACTGGATATTTTCTGGCCTTTGATGAAGCTTTTACAGCGTCAAAGAAATCCTATCTCGAGGAATATTTAATGGTGAAAAACCATCTATAGGAACCTCTGGAGTGTAGCGATCGATCATATCACTAAGACCAAGCTGCATGCGAAAAGTTCAACATTTGTGCACGGCATGTCTGGTAGCTCGGTGGATAACCAACCCGAGCAACAGTGTAGGCTTTCTTGTGGCCATCGGGTGTATATATGACCTATGACTATGGTAAGCCCTTGTTCAGAGCTTAAGTTGATCTCTAGGATGTGAATTATTTGTGTTGTCTTCTTTGTTGTTTCTCTAATCTACTCCGAGTACTGTTTGTTGTTGCTAAGTCACGAGTTCGTGCTTTGTTGAAAGAATAAATTACAGTTCCTCTCTCAGCTTTGCTTAATCTTATATTTATCTTCAATCATCTGCCATTACATTTATAGAAGCCTTATAAAAGGAGAACAAATGATAAGAACTTATCACCCAATAATACCCTAAATGTTCCAGTTAAACACAATCCATAACTGTTCATTCAACCCCATTAGTTTTTGCGCAAAGTTTGTCTAATACATGCAAGTAGCATCATGATACAGATTTCAAGGATTGAATAAATTAAAGCTGAAGTTTTGAAATGGCCAACAGCCACCTGCTGTATACCCTCCATCCACACAAATAACCTGTCCAGTGATGTATGAGGCAGCTGGAAGGCAAAGGAATGCCACCATCGAAATCTCTTCTGGTTCGCTATCCTCGGCATTGCCGTTCCACCTATTAGCCTAAGGAACTCCACAACATATGCAGCGTCTGCCTCCTGGAACAGAAACGAATCGAATCTTAAAGGTCTTAAAAAACATGTCTATGCTTACTTATTGAGGTGGAGGTAATTTACTGGTTTCGTAATAGATGTTCTAACAGCCCACGGCGAAACCGTATTTATCCGAATGTTATCCTTTGCCCACTCACATGCTAAGCTCTTTGTAATTTGGTTAATTGCACCTTTGGACGCCGAATAAGCTGATAACCGAGGCAGAGCCATTGAACCAGCTACAGAGGAGATGAACACAATACTTCCATTTCCTGATGCTTTCAGGAAAGGATGTGCGAGCTGAGAAAGATGATAAGGAGCCTCGACGTTGGTAATCATTACAGTTGTGTAGTCTTCCAGAGTTTGTTCCTCGCAAGGCTTGATTATAGTGGTTCCTGCATTATTGACCTGCGGAGAAAATTCGTTTCAATCACTTATTGACATGGAAGGAAAAATGTTACTAGGATTCGGATATGAGTAGAGACGGCAGTAAAATATTCTGGATCCGTCACTGTCTTCAGATACAAGTGTTATTATGGGTATATTGGTACGATTATGTTTTCTCTAAGACTTTTGTGTGTTTACATCAAAGAATCATAATAAGGAAGGGTGGATGACAAGCTTAACAAAATGAGTGAACAAGTAGTCCATGAGTGCAAAATTAAGAACTAAGGACAAAATGAGTGAACAGTAGTCCATGAGTGCAAAATTAAGAACTAAGGACAAACCTGGGTGGTTAGAGATAAAACATATTCTTAGAACTGAAAAAAGATGAAGAAAATATTACGAGGATGCTGAGTTTGCCATCAAAAACAGATGAGGACAGTCTCCATAAGCTTCTCTCTTTGCTCTCTGCAAGAAAGGTCAAACCGAACCAGTCACTTAAACCCTTACTCTGCCATTCTTGTAACTTTTCATTAAGCTCTGTATGATTCCTGGAACATGTATGAACTACTGCCCCAAGTGTTGCTAGTTCTCCCACAGTTGCATATCTGACAGACCATTGAACCGTCTATTCATGAAAGGAACCTATAAAGAGGTAACAAAACAAGAAGATGGATAGAAATGGAGGTGGTCGAACCCTATGCCTCTTGTTCCACCAGTGACAAGGGCAGTCATGCCGTAGAGACCACCTTGATTCTTAAAACCTGCTTCTTTTCAGCCATGTTAAACCAACCACTGTAACTCTTTGTTTTTTTGAATGAAGTGAAAACACTAACCACTTCCGGTTTTAATGGTATAACCTGAAACGTGGATAAAATAGTTAATAAGAAATGCTCATTGGCTATTGTCAACCAAAACAAAGAAAATTAAGAATCCAGAAAAAGACAAACCAAAACGTCGAAAAAATCTACCAGCTATGTAAACTGGGTTTCAAATTTTTCTCCTGGAAATCTAGTCTCTGACTTCCCCATTTTAACTTGATCCAGGGCAGGATTGAAGCCAAAAAGACTCGACTGTTACAAATGCTATAAGAATCTTTGACAATGGCTGAAAAATCTCAAACCCCATTTACCATGATTTGATTCTTTCATTAAAAAAAAAAAAGCATTGCGAGGACCTATAAAAAGTAACCTACACTCTCATTTTTGGTGTAGAAAATTTTCAAAAAGTAGTACGGTTGTTGGAGTGAAATTTGGAGGTGAACATATAATGCCAATCCCACACAAATTAATTTCTTTGACTTCGATAAAATAAAAAACTACTTTTAGGTGGATGAAAAGTGTCGTTGTATAATGTAGAGACGTACGAGAAAAAAAGCAGATGGATACTTAGAGAAATTTGAACTTTTAGAGCACGCTTTTCGGTTCTAGACACTACAAGCTTTTGTTTTTGTATTATAAATTTACGATGAGTCGGGAACATCAGCATGCCCCAAAACGTGACTGTTTTTTGTCCAAATGTCTAATGTAAAGTTAGCAGGTCTATCCAAAACATTAGCTTAGAAAGTAGAAAAACATGTCTATGTCTGATTGTTGCTTTTTCTACTGATTTAAGATTTTATGCTTAAAAAATTATGATTTCTTATACAACGATAACGGTGAGTATAAACGATTGTATAGTAAAAAGAGATAAAATTAAGATTTTAGAATTCATATAAAAAATTCTAATAAAAAAACTATACGCATAGAAAGATAAATTCGCTATTTTAGAAAAAGAGAGAACTAGATTATTGTAACTATGTGCGATGTGAGATTAATCAACTCACTTTAACTCTAAGTCTAGCCTATATTTATAGGGATAAGTTTTAATACAAAGGAAACTTGCATAAAGACTATTCAAGTTGAGTTTCCCATTATTAGTCAAAATCAAATTGGATTCAACAAATCCACTCTATTTTCTCTATTTTATTTGTTTACTATGCGAGTGACATCGAACTATTCGGGTCGAATCTAATGAAATTTGAATCAACAACTATAATAATCTCCAACTTTACATGAATTCTCGATGAAGAAGCTCTCTACCTCTTCTATAAAATCACTTAAAAGATATTTTTCAATAATTAACATCGACCAAATCAAACGGTATTCAAACTTAACTATAGAAAGTGACTTAATCAATATATCTATAGGGTTGACATGAATGCTAATTTGATCACAATAATGTTATCAAGAGAAATAATATCGTATACAAAATGTTATCAAACATTAATGTATCCCGTCCTTTCATGAAACATTTGATTATTTGTAAGTAAACGACACTCTAACTATAAAAAAAAATAATGTATTGATCTAAAGCTCTTCGTTGAGTTCACCAAAAAGTCTATTAAATCAAATTGATTCTTTACAAGCCTCGGTAATTGTCTTGTACTTGGTTTAAGTAATTGATAAAATAATTGTAGTCTGCTAAGTGACTTTGCAACTAATGTAGCCTCCAATATTAAAGAAGTTCCCCGTGATAGATCTTTATCAAGATTTCATGCAAATTAAAATTAACGAACCCAATGAATCCATCTTAAATTATTCCAAAGTGTAAACAAACATAAATAGTACCTTGTAAGTATCTCAAGATCCACCGAATTTTTTAGTGTTCTTTATATGATACTTACCGTTCTGATTATATATGATAAGTCTGGACTAAGGCATACATGAGAGATCCCATTGGATTATAATATATAACCTGTGATATGTATTCCTATAAATCACTTAAAAAGATATTTTCAATAATTAACATCGACCAAATTCAAACGGTATCAAACTTAACTATAGAAAGTGACTTAATCAATATATCTGTAGGGTTGACATGAATGCTAATTTGATCACAATAATGTATCAAGAGAAATAATATCGTATACAAAATGTTATCAAACATTAATGTATCCCGTCCTTTCATGAAACATTTGATTATTTGTAAGTAAAACGACACTCTAACTATAAAAAAAATAAGTATTGATCTAAAGCTCTTCGTTGAGTTCACCAAAAAGTCTATTAAATCAAATTGATTCTTTACAAGCCTCGGTAATTGTCTTGTACTTAGTTTAAGTAATTGATAAATAATTGTAGTCTGCTAATGACTTTGCAACTAATAATGTAGCCTCCAATATTAAAGAAGTTCCCCGTGATAGATCTTATCAAGATTTCATGCAAATTAAAATTAACGAACCCATGAATCCATCTTAAATTATTCCAAAGTGTAAACAAACATAATAGTACCTTGTAAGTATCTCAAGATCCACCGAATTACCTTTTAGTGTTCTTTATATGATACTTACCGTTCTGATTATATATGATAAGTCTGGATAAGGCATACATGAGAGATCCCATTGGATTATAATATAACCTGTATTCAATTTCATCATCTAATTATGGAGACAAGATTGATGAAAGTATGAAGTGCGCTGCTAATGAAGTATCAATAGGTTTAGTACTCTGCATATTACACTTGCAAAGGACTTTCTCTATATACTATTTCTGACTTAGATGCAACTGACATGCTTTTCTATTTCTAAAATTCCAATCTCGAGTATCTTCTTTATTGTCTCAAATTCATTATTAATTTCTCCTTATTTTGGATGCTATCATTATGTAATCAATATAAAGGAAAAAGAAAAATCCATACAATGTCTAGAAAAAAAAAAAAAAAACAGGCTACTAGTCAATCCTTAAGTATCAATCAGAACCTAAAGATTAGAGGGATCTGAAAAGATTGAAATTTTCCATCTCTTCTCGCCAATGATTAAGCCTCTATGCCAAAGCAAATTTGAAGCAAGTTGAATCGATTGAAAAGATCTTGATACTTTCAGCCTTCTTTCGGGTCACAAGGCGAAGAAAACTAAGACCAAAATCTGGTTCTATCCTAATACTAATCCAGGACGAGCCTCGTTATAAGCTCCCGAGTTAGATTTCACCAAAAATTGGGTAATTACTCGGAATTCTTGTTAGACACATGCCCTCCGCCGAAGCATCCTCGAAAAAATTAATAAAAAGCTTAAGGGCTGAACTTCTCTTACCCCTCTTTTTCCGGCCAAGACACTTTAACTAAATCTGTTCTTGCTTCTATCCCTTCCTATTTCATGCCAACTGCATGCTCCCCAGCCATATCTGTGAAAAAAATGAAAACTGATTCGTTGCTTCATTTGGTGTTCAAAATATGCGCTAGTAAGTTGGGACACTCTCTGCCAACCATTATCCCGAGGTGGCCTTGGCTTTCGGAATATTTATCTCCATAACAAAGCGTTCATGATAAAATTTTGCAACGCTTTTGTTCAACGAATGGTCCCCTTTGGATTAAACTGCTTCGAGAAAAGTATAATGTTTCTGATCTTGTGCCGGAATCACTCGCACCAACTGTTCACCTTTTTGGAGAGCACTTGCTAATATTTGGCCAACCTTCAGAGGACGCCTAGCTTGGTCGGTGGGGATGGTCCAATGACTCAGTTTTGGCAGGACACTCGGATCCTGGATTCGGAGACACTTTGACAATGGGTTAATGCAGGTGTTACCATCGAGGATGATCTCCTTATTCAAGATGTAACTTCGATTGATTGCTCTTGGAATTGGAACCTCCTCCATCATTTGTTAACTCCGGTTGTGCTCCCGTCTCTACAGTGTTCACTCGCCTAAACCAAAATGGTAGTGATACTTGCTTCCGGAATGATTCAACAAAATGTCTATTCTCCATCGAAAGCGCATATGCCAGTCTCAATAAAGATCAACGGAACGCTCGCCATCCTATATGGAACCAAATTTGGAAGCTTGCTGTTCCCGAACGAGTAAGATGCTTCATTTGGCTCGCCTCTCATAACAAGCTTCTTTCAAGTGAAACTCGTTGCACACGAGGTTTATCGCATGATGCCTCATGTTCGTACAGTGGTCGTTGCACACGAGGTTATCGCATGATGCCTCATGTTCGTACAGTGGTTCCTCCTTGGAATCCATGTTACATATCCTGCGTGATTGCCTAATACAACAAGCCTTTGGTCGTTCCTTCTCCAAGGCCATCACCAGCCCAAGTTCTATAACTATCAACTGGACGAATGGCTTATTATCAACCTGAATTACAACAAGGTCAGTCCCTTATCAGATACTCCTTGGAATATTTTGTTTGCTTCGACTATATGGAAGTTTTGGAAACAGCGCAATTCCTCCATCTTTTGCGACAAGCTCATCCCCAACAATCTCATGATCGATACTTGCACCTCCTGGGCGAAAGCCTACTACAATAACCCAAAAGTTGTTTCATCAACTAAGGAGGTTAGAGTGAAGTATTTTCAATGGCAGCCCCACCATGGATGGATCAGCATCAACATCGATGGAGCTATTTCTTAAAACGGTAACATTGGGTCAGCAGGTGGTATCCTCCGAGATCACCATGAAAACTTCATCTTAGGCTTCAGCAAATATCTTGGTATCACAACGGTCCTTCAAGCTGAATTATGGGGAATTTATGAAGGTCTCAAGTTTGTATGGGTTCAAGGTTTCGAAAAAGTTTTGATCCAAACGATAGCGCTGATGTTTACAATCTAGTATCTACTGATATCTCCGATAGTCCATTTTCTCTAGTTCGAGCTATTGCTGCCACTATCAATAAAGCTTGACTAGTGGATATCGTCCTCATCCGTCGTGAGGCTAACAAAGCTGCAGACAATCGCTAAAGCCTCTATATCTCTGCTGACCTTAATGATCTACGCAGTTGTTCCAGATTTCTTGCGTAATGTTCTCCATAGAGATCTACATGCCCCCTTATGGCCGATTAATCTCTTCATGATGTAAAGGTCATCTCTTAATTATTAAAAAAATAATATTAATAAAATTCACGGTTGAAATATTAATTTAGTGAAAAAAAATCACAAAAATCTTCATTATTATTTGATTTAATGTAAAATAAGTGTTCAAACTATATCAAAAGTTAACTTTAGGTCTCTAAAGAATTTTTTAAAAATAAGTGATTAATGTTTTTCACATTATACTTTTAGGAGTCAAATGTTTGGACGTTACACTTTAAATGGTTACGTTGTAACATTAATTAAAAAACATGTTAAATGACACATGTTACTATTTGAAAATTTAATTTAATAAAAATTTTATTAAAAAAAACATATTTTTAAGAAAGCCTCGTCCCCTCTACGTCATCTCCTTCCTTGTGCACTCCCTCCTAGCCCCAGCTCCCTTTGCTCCCTCTTCTTAATACCAATTAAAACTACCCATTAAATTTAGGGTTAGGATTTAAGATCCTATCCATTAAATGAAGGGTTAGATATTTAAGGGTTATGTATTTAGAGATTTGGGATGATGACAAAAGCGATGGCTGGTCAATGAGTTGGTGGTAACGAAGGCGGTGGCTCCGACCACGGCTATAAATGGAGTTTAAAATTAGATATTTAAGTTTAGGTTTTTTTTTTAATTTTAAAGAAACTGATTTTTTAAATAATAATTTTTAATTTTTTAAAAATAAAAATTTCAAAAATAATAGTGACAAGTGTCAGATACAATATTTAATGGTCGATACAATCCAAACACTTAAAAATAAACGTTATAAATATTAGACACATAAAAGTGTAACGAAAAAAATATTAGATATTTTTTTAACGAAAAAATTTACACTTAAAATTAAATTTAGATATAGTTTAAACAATATTTTTATATTGACTTTATGTTTTAAAAAAAAAGTTCAATTACTTATTTTACAGTAAATCAATAAATCTTAGAACTTTGTGGGAACCAACCTATCCAGGAAACCACAAGATTCTTGAGTTCAGACGTGGCCTTATCCAAATCTAAATCCATACTAGACACATGCTTAGATACAACACCTGCTATCCACAATCTAATACCTCGTTTTTATTTATCTGCCGATATAAGCTTGCCCCCATTTCCTTGCCAACCTACAGCAGCCAATGAATCTATTCACAATGGCATCCCTGCATCTTGCAAACTATGTACACAACAAATCTGAAACAGTCACAACTCCAGGGAGTCCACTGTCTTCCCGTTATGCCGTGGCAGCGCCCTCAGATCAACTGTTCTGTCGAGGACCAACATCAAGAACCAAAAGAGATCTCTAACTGTAGTGGCAGTTGGGGATGTTTCAGCTGATGGTACCAACTATCTAATCGCCGGTGCAGCCGTTGTTGCTCTGGTTGGAAACTGCCTTCCCAATCCTATTCTCCGCAAGGACACGTACTTAACCTATCTTATTCCTCCTTAAACTCCAGCTCTTTATTATTGTGTATGGAAACTTCATGTTTGTGGAAACTATGTTGTGTTTTTGTTTTGGTAGATGTCCTGAATGTGATGGCGCTGGTTTGTTCGTAAAGCTGGAGTTACGTGAGGGCAAATACTGCAAGAAAGGACCAGGCTCAAATCGTTGTGCTCGTTGTAATGGCCTTGGCAAATTGAACCAAATTGACAAATGAAATGCCTTTGGCAGCCTTGTCTGTTTTCTGAATTTAATCCAAATGTCTGGTGTAAAGTCTAAAGATCCCATCTTTATACTAAATTCTCTCTATGCTTCATTTTGTATGTTGAGGATTTGATGTTTAATCAATTTTTAGATTATTTTTCTTCCTCTTTTATAGTCCAGGAAAAAGGGTTAGTTTCATTATAACATCTCTCCATTTGGTAAACTACACCAAATACCACCAAATCTATGTATCGTTATACTATTGAACTTTCAAATTTTCCCAATTATAGCATTTAATTTTAATTTTCGTTTCAATTATACCACTGAATCGTTAAATCATTAACAATCGATTAAAACATCATTTTGGTGAGGTGTCGATGTCAACCACATTGGTAGCCATTAACCACAACATCATGCTATTAACGATTTAACAGTTCAGTATAATAGAGTTGAATATCAAAATTCAGTATTAATTGACAAAATTAAAAGTTCAATGATATAATGATACAGTGCCTAAAGTTAAGTGGTATATGATGTAGTTTACCCTCTCGATTTTTATATTCTTGCAAATCTGTCGTGAAAATCCTTAAAATAAATTTTCATCTCAAAACTCTAAACTTTTCATAATAGCTGAATAGGTCCCATAGCTTTAACAATTAATTTTCAACTTCAATCAAGTATAGAATGATAAACATCTAATCTTTCATAACCCATCATCAATTCAATTGAAATTCTTAAACCCCAAATTCTATCTCCTACAATTTATAACGTATACTAATCAAACCCATAAACTAATTGTATCAAAGTGTAGAGAATTTATTGGAAAACAAAATTGAATTTCATGTCTAAACCTTAAATCCAACACAAAAAACTTGAAAATCAAATTTAGAACTTGCTTATATTTTCTTGCGAGTTCACGACAACAAAAGCAAAGTTGACAAATCTCTTGAAATTCATTTTCTTTTAATTCAGTCTTTTTTACTATTAATACTTAAAATGAATTTAAAATTTATTTGAATGCAAAATGACCATTTTTCCATTAAGGTCCAGTGTCCTACTTGTAATTTTTTTCATCCAAAGGCTGAATTATATCAATGAGTATGTAGTTTACAACTTTGCCCTTATAAGTTTTCAAAATATCAATCTTGTTCTTTTTAATCTAATGATTAATATTAACATGGAAATCATCTTAAATCAAATGGTCCTTATTAAATCATACCATTCTTAAACATAGGAAATGAATTCTTTTCCCTTGCTCTATTATCTAGCAAAATTTTCTAAATTTTCGATTCATTATCTAGCAAAATTTCTAAATTTCGATTCAATGTGATTACTTGAAATTTTCCTGAACTTTAACATTTATAGCTTTCAATACGATTTTCGTACAAAAAACCACATAATATCGAAACCTCATTGGGTAATTTATTCATTATGAGATAAAATTATTTTCAGGAGAAATATAATTTTAGTCTCTAAACTTTTCACAAGTTAACACTTTAGCCACCAAACCTTTATTTTATTCGTTTGGTCACTAATCATATTTTGGGTATTACAGGTTAAAAAAATATTCTTGGTGTTACTTATGCAATTGATGAACATGGCGAGTTCATCAAGAACATCACCAATGACAAGAGAGCTATTGTCATTGCATTCAAATCAATCAGCTCAAAACTTTTACCAGCATTCTCGGTAGTAGGACAACACTTTGACTATGGTAGTTTACCAAGGCCCCCTGAAGTTGTTGAGCCCCGAATATTAGGATATTGATGCCCAGATGACCCAATCCTAGCACCCAGCTAGTGATGGGCATCGGTCAGATGGATCAGATTTTCGATCAATTGATCCAACTTAAAAAATACACTCTCCACCCAAAATTGATCCGATCCAAAAAATATACATCATTCACCTGATCCGAATTCAATCTGATTTTTTGAATAAAATTCAAACTTACTTAACCCAACCTGAATAATATATTTATTAAAAATAGGGATTTAATTGAAAAAAATAATATAGAGAGACATTATTGCAACTATCCCTAAATATAAAGGTAAAATTAAATATTTTTTTCAAATCGAATATTTTTACCCAAAATCCGAATCTGACCCAACTCGTACACAATCTCTAAAAAAAAAATCCAACGCAACCTCATCTCAATTTTTTTTAAAAAAATCGACATGATCTGGTAGGATTGGGTTTTAGAGATTATGTTTGGGTCCCATGCCCATCTATACCCAGCCAAGGACAAGATAGACAAGAAGAAAAGGAAAAAAGAAGCACAAGGCAACCACATCAGCTATAAACGAAGACCACTGAATTCGATTTCTTTTCGAGCTTAAATTTTATTTGCATGCATTTCATTTCTTCTTTATCATTACATATTTATTGTCATTGCATTTTATTACTACATTTGTCATTGCATGAGGAATATGCAATCTTTAAGTGTGGGGATACACTGAAAACTGATGAATACCTTATCTTAGAATGTGTAAAATAGAAATTTGTAGTAAATTTGAAGGCTAATAGGGAGGAAAAAGGAAAATTCTACGTTTGATGCATATTATTGAATGAGTACTCAGTGAATAAGTTAGAGTAAAGTATTCATTACATTACCAGATTTAAAGATAAACGAAGTTAGGGAGTCCTAATCGAAAATGCCATTTAAAAAAACAAAGTATGATAAAGAAGCAAATTAAGATAAGTTGGAGTAGGCTTGATTTTGGAGTTCACTTCAAGAAGGTAGAGGGCTCCGCATAGCTTAGCAATACCAATTACCTTTCCGAGTTCGAATCTTGAAATTTTAAAAAGAAAATAATTAAATTGGGTATGACAATGCAAATCAATAGACAATTTGCTAACATAAAAAATGTTGCAGGCGAGATTGGGAACATAGAGAACATAATATTCAGATTTATCCTGATGGAGCCACTTCCTGCAATATTAAACAAAGAACCATCCACAGTTCGAACATGAGATGAAGACTCTACAGCTTTAAAATAGTGAAACAACTTGAGATCTCTTACCATGTGGTCACTAGACCCGGAATCCACAATCCACGTACTAAATTGACTTTTATTAGCCAATTGAACAAAGAAAATACTACCTTCAGATACCGTGCACGTTTGTTTTGAGCCAAGAGAGGTGTTAAACTGGCCAATTTACAACCTAATATGACAAATTTTGAAGAATATATACATGATGGTTTATGTGTTACGATAAGGGATATCTACTGTCCAAAAGAGACAAAGCATGATTGATTCATTAGTGAAGGGGAAAATATCCATCGATACAATACCATCATCCCTAGTTAATCAAAAAAAGAAAAAATCGAAAAAATGAGTGTCATTTCTATAATTAATTAATTTTAAGTATTATTTCGTTAAATATACTTAAAATGTATTATTTAAATAATTTTACATATATATATTAAAAAAGTATGTTAACGTGACTCCACATACAATAGACATGGACTAATAAATAATCCACGTGTGGCATAGTGATAAGCTCATGTGACAACATATAGGACAGAGGGAAAAAACTTAGAAAACCAAAAATCAATGTAAATCAATTCAAAGTTCATATAAAAATAATCTTATCTTATCTCAATGATTAAAAAAGTATTATTATTTTTAAAGTTTATAAATTCGAACACTAATGATTTGAAGAATAATTAGACATTATTCGTTGTTAAATGATTAAGAATATTTATAAAAAAAAATATTACTTTTTGTAATCAACTTACCTCTATAACGGCAGACTCATCCCTATCTTATTATATTCAATAGATTTTACTTGAGAGAAATATCATTTAGAAAATTTTAACCTTTAAGATAATCTTCAAATATTAATCTTTTAGATAATCTTTAATAACCGATTCAAATACTCTCTCAGGAATGTAAGTAGTAATTATTAATAATTTGGTATGATATCTTGAATTTTTATCAATTAAGGGTGGGTTCTAATATTATTTACATCCCTACTTATCATCAAATCAAGGCTTGGACGAGAAAACAAGAGCATTTACTGTCTACTTTTTTCTTGTTGAATGGTAAGGGGATATTTTCCATTTTCTTGACGTTGACAAGACAATGTTGAGTACAGAAATCTTGGGAGAAGCAGCACGTTGTAATGGAGTAAACATTTATGTATTTATTTTCATTTTTTCCCCTTGTTGGTGAGTGAGATATGAAAGTGAAACCCAAATCCCAAGATGGGGCAATGGGTTTGCCATAAGCAGAGTGTCGGACCCTCCAAAGTCCAAACCCACGATCCTGTGTTTGCAAACAATTCAGCACAGCATGTGCAAGGGAATTGGATTCACATCTTCAAGAATCTGCTCTAATGCACGTGAATGTTAAATGATTTAATCCTTTTGGACTGCATTCCATTGCATAGCGGTGCATTAACTGCACCCATTGACGTCCCTTTGATTTTCTTACACATTCTCCAGTTCAATAACAGGATTCATGTTCCTTGCTCTCTTATTGTCAACAAGTTCGTTTTTAGTTACATGTCCCTGTCTGTATTTTAGTTGTATATGATTCAAATGTTAGACTTCACATATTTCATCAAAATCATGAATTGCATCATCATATCTTCTCCAAGTTGTAAGCCATTAAGAATAATTCACACCCACCCTTTTACTTGGAAAAACATTGCTGAAGACTCACTTACAAAAAATTAGATGTAGGACCTAAATGAGTTCAAATTAACAAAAAGAAACTGGAGGAAAAAGAAACCCACTAAACTATGCAGTGAAACACAAGCCACAAATACACTGCAACGAGATATAGGCTATTGATAAGAAGTAGGTCCTAAATTTATGAACTACAGTACAAATTGTCGATTTTTCAAAATGTAAAAAAAATTATGTCCATATGTCTGTGTGTGAGCAGAAAAATTCTAATATTTTGTTTTCTATATAAAAAAATGAAATATTGAATATTGTGTATGGTGGGTAAAATTATTGCCAAATATTTTCTTTTTTTAAGAAAAAAGAGTATGTCTTGTTAAGAATTCTTTCGTATTTAATTTGAGTTAAATTAAAATCAAAATAACAAAAAGAAGAAACGAAAGCAGGAAAAATACAATCTGAGATTACATCCGACCTTGAAAACTCATAATATACCATCGATATACATATAATAAGAGGTGAAATTGCTGAATAATAATTATTATAAAATAAATACTTTAGTATTGATAAGTAAAAATAATAAAAATAAACAAAAATTAAATTATAAATCATTACTATTTTAATGATGATTAATAAATTGAATGATGATACATATTTATAACAATTTTTCTCTTGATTTTAAAGTTTTATTTTGAATAATATGGATTGACCTGTGTCGCACACCTGTTTTTAAGGGTGTTCAGATCCAATCCGATCCAAAAAATAACCGAAAATCGATCCAAAAAACTGAAAACCGAAAAAAACCGAAACCGATTTAGTATGTTTTTTTTTAAAAAAAAACTCGATTGGTTCGGTTCGGTTCGGTTCGGTTTCGGTTTGAAAATCTGAAACGATCCAAACCGAACCGAACCGATAAAATATAATAGTTAATTTACAAGTTTAAAACAAACCTGTCCATAGCTCAGTGGTAGAGCATCTGACTGCAGATCAAGAGATTACCAATTCGATCCTGGTTGGGCTCCTAGTTTTTAATTTTTTTTCCTTTTGCTTTCTTTGATAATACAAACATTGGGTGTTTCGTTCCTTTTCCCTTCTCCATCTTTTCATATTTAATTTTATGCATCAATATTGGTATTGTAATAATATGTTTGTTTAGAGAGTGTATGCTATCATATTATAATATATAAAGTCATTCTGTAATCATATCTATATAAATAGAAATCTTTTTTTTCATTTCAAATGGCAAGTTTTGGTTATAACAATGAAACCATGAAAAGGGAATTGGAATCAAATCAAGAAAATTTAGGTAACCCTATTTTTCTTTCGACTTCAATCTTAAAATTGGGGGAAGCTAAACGATAGTACAATGAGGAAAGGTTTTTGCCAAACCGAACCGCACAAATCCAAATCGAATTAAACTACACTTAATTGGATCGGATCGGATCGGATTTTTTTTAGAAACATCCAAACCGATCCAAACCGCAAACATTTATACTTTCGGATCGGATGAATTTTTAGCAAAAAACCGATACAAACCGACCGCGAACACCCCTACCTGTTTTGATGAACGAGTCTCTCAACAGGGATTTTTTGCATACACAAGGATTCAAATTAAATACCTTACTTAAGCGATATCAATGTGCTTACCACTTGAACTAAATTATTTTTAATTATTTAATAAATATAATTGTAAAAATACATTTAAAGATTTCAAAATATCAATATTAAACCAATATGTAGTTTTACTTATTTACATAAAAAGAATAAAATAAATTAAGACTATAAGACACTGTTTTGTTGAGACATTGATGATTAAAAGTTATAAAATAATTCATCGATTATAAGATGTTATTTTGTTGAGTCTCTTGACTAATAAAAGTTACAAAATGATCATTCAACTATTCATATGCTTCAAATTTATCCATTTCCATTAGAAAATTGACGGTCGTCTGATGTGAATGTTAATCTACTTATTAGGATATGATAAAACTCAATCATAGAACAGTTTGAGTTGTATAATCGTTTGACATTCTGAATCATATTTTATTATATACCGGTCACCAGGTTAATGTTCAATTCAGATTATTGTTAAATTTTTAACTAAAAAAAAGTTTAAAACATATAAATAATCAAATATCATTTTATAATTTTTAATAATTAAAAAACTCTTCAAAATTATATATTATAATTAAAAAAAATATTTTAAATTAAAAAATTAATAAAAGAATATCTTATAATCGATCCTACTTTAACCTAAAACAATAACATAGACAGTGGTAAAACATACATAATAATTGAGCGAAGATAATGACATACACAATTTTTTTTTAATAAGATGTGTGCTTTTTCGCCTAAAAAGAATCTGAAGTAGAAAGTAGATGTTGAGTGGGGAGTGAGGTACTTTAATATACAGTTAAAATAAAATGTTATCGATTTTATTATTATTTTAAATAATAAATTTAATAAAAAATAATTAAAAATATTATTATTTTTATTTATTATAATTATTGATATAAATAAACTCGATAAAAAATTTTGATAAAAAAATATTTTAGATAGTATTTTATTAAAAATATTATTTTTTTTATCATGATTATTTATATCAATAATTGATAATATTAATAAAATCGATCAATATAATAATATTTTAAATCATTTTTATTATTTAAAATAATAACAAAACCAATAATATTTTCTTAACCATATATGATACTGAGGCACCGTAGAACTTCATGGCGAATTCTTTGCGAGTTGACACATCAAATAACATAAAAAAAAAAAACAGAAATGTCTCTGGTCGAAAACATTGCGAACGGCACCGTCTCGATAGCTTATGAAGATATTTTTGAAGCGAACAGACAGAAAAGAAGCTTCTTTAACTCTCTGACCATTGTTCCAAGTTTCAAATATATCAGTCGCACTCCAAGTTATTGATTCCAGAAGAAGAAAAACCATTTTCTTTGTCACCAAAATCTTCACCTCAATGTTCCATTTCTGACAGATAAATTGAAAAGAAACAAACTAATCATGAATTCTTGCATTTTCTTGGATTCAAACTCGAACCCATCTCTCAAAAGCCTCTCTTTATCATCACTATACCTTCAAATTCTCTTATTTTTTCTTATTCAGATTCATTTCTGTTTTTCTTCTTCACCTAAATCTCTCGTCTTCCCCCTTAAAACCCAAACCCTGAGATCTCCGAACAAGCTTCAGTTTCAGCACAACGTTAGCCTTATTGTGTCTTTATCAGTAGGCACTCCACCACAAAATGTCTCCATGGTTCTCGACACTGGAAGCGAGCTCTCTTGGCTCCGTTGCAACCAAACCACCCGGAAAAACCAACCGGACCCGACAATGTTCTACCCCAATCAATCAACCTCGTACAAACCAATCCCTTGTTTCTCCCCCACATGCACAAATAAAACCCGAGATTTCCCGATCCCAGCTTCATGCGACTCCCACAACCTTTGCCACGCCACTCTTTGCTACGCTGACTCTTCTTCTTCCGATGGAAATCTCGCCTCCGATATCTTCCATCTCGGGTCATCCGACAATATCTCGGGCCTTGTTTTCGGTTGCATGGACTCCATTTTCAGTTCCAACTCCGACCAAGACTCCAAAACCACCGGGTTAATGGGCATGAACCGTGGCTCCCTCTCTTTTGTTTCCCAAATGGGATTCCCCAAGTTCTCGTATTGCATCTCGGGTTCCGATCTCTCCGGTCTCCTCTTACTCGGCGACTCCAACCTAACGTGGCTTGCACCGTTAAACTACACGCCGTTAATCCAAATCTCCCAACCGTTGCCGTATTTCGATCGGGTCGCTTACACAGTTCAGCTTGAAGGCATCAAAGTATCGGGTAAGCTATTACCGATTCCGAAGTCCGTTCTAGTCCCAGATCATACCGGGGCAGGTCAAACCATGGTTGACTCGGGTACTCAATTCACTTTCTTATTGGGACCCGTTTACAACACTTTAAGAGGGGAGTTTTTGAATCAAACAAGCGGTGTTTTAAGGGTTTTAGAGGATCCCAACTTTATTTTCCAGGGGGCAATGGATTTGTGCTACAGGGTGCCGTCGGGTCAAGGCAGGCTGCCGGATCTGCCGTCAGTGGGTTTGGTATTTGCCGGGGCGGAAATGGTGGTGTCGGGTGATCGGGTTTTATACAAGGTTCCGGGTGAAATAAGGGGGAGTGATACGGTATGGTGCATGAGTTTTGGGAATTCTGATTTATTGGGTGTGGAGGCATACGTGATTGGTCATCATCATCAACAAAACGTGTGGATGGAATTTGATCTTGAGAGATCAAGGATCGGATTGGCTCAGGTGCGCTGTGATATGGCTAGGCAGAGATTGGGTGTTGGCCTATAGGGACCAATCAAAGCCCTATAATATGTGTGATCTGACGGCACCAAGCAACCGATGGAATTTCTTCCAATTTGTAACTCCGAGTTTTATAACTAAAAGATCCCACTCATGTGTATAAGCCTCTATTATAACTATATTTATTATAAAGATCCAAATCCAAACAATTTATTTTGTTGGTGGACAAAATATTGGGATTTATTGAGTTGGGTAGAATTTTAAATATGGTTGAAATTATTGAGTTGGGTAGAGTTTTAAATATTTATTTTATGGTGATATCATTATATAATTTAAATTTAAAATATGGTGAAATTAATCTAAATGATTAGTCTACTTACGTTTGAGTGCCATGCATTTCATTTCATTTCAGAGTCTTGTTGAAATTAACCTTTATGTGGAAATTTTAAAAAATAAAAATAGATATATCATGTTACATTAGTTTTGCCATTAAGTTTTTAGCGATAGGGTATCAAATTAAAATTTAAATTAAATGTTAAATATGATTTTGAAAAAAAATAAATTTTAGGTATTAAACGTGTAGTTTATCTCTTTTAATATTTATTTAACAAGAATAATTTAGTTAATGGTATGTTTTGATAAGTTGCATTAGTTGTGTACTTCGGTTTATAATGTTCATTGTAAAATATTTGTATTTGGGAGGATTTAAGTATAATCTAAAAAGGCATTATCAACCCTTGGAGTGCTATATTATTTAGATATTACCTTGCCTTGAAAAAATTAGCTAAATTAGTTGACCCTTATTCCCATATGTAATGGGGGTAAGGGAGAGGTAAGATAGTAGGCTGCCCCCAACGCCAGGTTGAGAGAAGTTTCCGTGAAAGACCTCCAAATTATGAAATGCCCTCCATGTGACTCGATTCTCACAACCTCAAGGTTAAGAACCTTACTCTCTACCAACGAGTTAGATGGTCAAACCACACCCTCACTGTCGTGGAAGCTGATGCAGTGTATGTCAAATCCTTCAAAATGAATATCGTACTTATCACTCACATTCGGGCTAGGGATACTCCCTTACTTGAAAAACCAAACATGTCAAGGGCCCAACAACACTAGACCTGCACCTGCAGTTACAATGTCTCATTTGTGCAACCAAATATTGCTCTTCTCCAAGCTCATTTTTTTAATAAATCAAAGGGTGTTTACACCACCAACTTCCCAGTTAACCCACCTTTCAAGTTTAACTACACCGGCACACTACCGAAGAACATCGCGCATGAGCAGCTACACCAAGGTGGTGGCACTACCTTTCAACACTAGCATGGAGTTAGTGTTGCAGGATACTAGCATCCTTGGTGCACAAAGCCACCCTTTACATCTTGATGGGTTCAATTTCTTTGTTTTGGCTCAAGGTGTTGTGAACTTCGACCCCAAAAACGATCCTGCCAGGTTCGATCTTATCGAGCCCGCCGAGAAGAACAAGGTTGGTGTGCCATCTGGTGGGTGGGTCGCCATTTGGACCCTATACTCAGTGGACCCTTTATGAACTTTACTCAAAAAATAAAAACAACTTAATGAAACAAATATAATTTAAAACAAATAATTTATTATTCCTTTTATTTATGAACCGCAAATCGATAAGTGTGTTTTCGTGAGCCTTTCATGAATTAACGGAACACTAAGCCGAAGATTGTTACCCAAGCTATCTACTAACTAAAAACCCATGTCCTCAATAATTTGTCTTGCTTAGTGTTGTGAGAGAAGAAAACTTATTGTTCACAGTTTACTCTTGTAAAATTGACATTACTTTGTATGTGTGTAGTCCTAATAGGTAGGAGGATCAATTTATACTCATCAACCTTTTTTTAATAATCTCGGGTGATTATAAGAATGCATATGTTCATAATTTTTCTTAATCATTGACAACGTAAACACACTCTACAGACGTAGATGCTCGAATCTAGGAATTGTAGTGAGAGTAACACTTCCTTTAACCACTAAACACTTAACATGTTCATATTTATCAACTTCTAGTAAACTACGTCCATCAAGTAATGAAATGAATGTATAAAATTTAATTTGTTATTAAAGTATGTATAAACATAGTCTTTATACACTAGTTTGATAATTTTAGTACTTTAACTTTTTATAAGTTAAAAATTTAATCATGACTCAAATAGTATTAGAAAATATGATTAAATTATATGGTTTTAAACTATCAAATTCACAAATAAAAATTAGATTTATAATAAATATATAATATAAAAACTAATGACATAATTTAATTTAATAAAATTTATGGTTATTATCTATATTATGATTAAAATTTTAAAATGTAAAAAATAAAAAAATAAATTAAAATATAAGACTTAAATTTATAACTTATATATATAATACATATATTATATTAATTTTAAAATTTAACTAAAAAATAGCTTAATTTTAGATTTGATGATACTTCATAAAATTTAGGGTAAAATCTTAGGTGCAAACCTCTAACAATTAAAATAGAAGAATATATCAAACGATATCAGGGATAAAAAAAAGGGTTGTTCTTCTAAGAGATTATGAGCTCGAGGAATTGTGTTTGTAAAGTGTGTGATATGACTGATTTTTTTTTAAATTAGTACTACCTTATAAGTATGGATTACTAAAAAAATCGACCTTGTAAACATTAATTGAAGGGGTCACTCCTCTCTTTTGCCCTAACATGGTTTTGTAGGATAGATTTTCCACCAATGGGACAGCTGAAATTGTTCCATTTTTCTCCACACGTGAATTTTGACCATGGTTGGGGTCCTCTATAATGTAGATGGTCCCACGTTATAATGGGTTGACTTTTGTTTTTTACTTAGATTTGATCTCTTACCACACAATCCGCTCCTGCATTCCGCTTGCTGCCGGAATTTATATACTCGTCGGTCCTATTAAATTTATCTATTCTTGATTTTAAAATTATCTTATTTAAAATATTTTATTAGAAAAGTCGATAAATAATAATATTTGTATTTCATTTTTTACCCTTATATATCTTACATTTTTACACCTATAAAAATAAATCTGTCAAATCTATCAATCACATTTTGAGGATAATTTTGTTATTTCTCTCATTTTATATGATTTGTCATATGATCAAATTTATCTTCTAAAATATATATTTTATGAAAATAAAATTAACGAGACAGAGGAAATAATAGTTTTGTTTCTTTAGCATTTGTTACATCAAATTATAAATCCCATACTTTTTATATTTTTTTTTTCTAATTTATATCTGAGATTTGTGATTATTTCTTCCTACATTTGAAGAATTTTGAATCTGCGTGTAGTGTGCTCAACACTTGTTGGTATTGGTCACCGTGTGTTTTAATGCAATGGTATCAATAGAGATAAGAACGTTTACAAATATGTAATGTTTTTATTAAATTTGAATCTAAATCTTTTAATTTAAATTAAATTTTGGATTAATTTACCATCCACATTAAACCTAAAAAATATTGCACAAATTATGTAATTGATTTTTCCTTGTAATGAGAGTTATTAAACTAATTTGAGATTAATTTAAATTAGTGTGCTCTTCCTTTATTCTTAGCCATCACGTATGAAGATCAGATGAATTCATGTAACCCACTTGGGAGTGTCCACGCATATTTGGCCAAAGTATCTGCTACCTTGTTTCCTTCCATTGGAATATATTGTAGAGTGAGTTGTTTTCCTTTCTTTTTAGATTAATTCTACGGTCTCATTGCTATCAATTTCAATTATAACTTGTCTTTCTCTAAGCTTTCGTGTACTCTAAAGTACCTGGTATGTTCCTCGAAGTTCCGCTTCTAGGATTATGTAGATATCCACTTTCCTTCCGTTGTCTAAGGTTATATATCGACTCAATTTCAGTTATGAAGAAAGTTTTTAATGAGTTCTTTCCTTTATTTGAATTTTGCTGCCTTGTTTCCTTCAATGGGAATATGTTATAGCAGAATGAGTTGTCTTCCTTTGTTTAGTTCTTTCTGGATTGTACATATACCCACTTTCCTTTCATTGTCTAAGATTGTATATTAACTCGATTTCAGTTATGAAAAAAGTTTTTACTGAATTATTTTTTTAAAGAAAAATATTTAAACATCCAAATTTAATAAGTAATATTGGCATGCCTAATAGAAGGGCTAAACCTAAGCTCAGTCTGACAAGTCAAAACCATTTTTGTCTTAACGTTCAAAGGTGAGGGTCTGCAGCTTGACGATCTGCCGTGGGTTTCACAAAGTCAAAGCCGAATACCTACAAAACTTTCCTCACTCTGAAGCAACGGCTCACAGATCCTCTCGTGTTGAAGATAAACTCTTGTGTATATTATATTAATCTTATGTTCGGCTTTATTTATATGAAACCGGACCAACTAGATATTGTCCCCCATTCAAAGGATTACGTTTCCATTGTCTGTTTCTGCTAAATGCAAGTCAGAGATCTGTCCTTTGCATTATGGATCTACTCTTTCAACATGTTGGATGCTTATGATTTCATCAATCTTTTTTATGATTTTTTGGTGCTTTTTGTTTTCTAGTTCTGGTTTCAAGATCTTAACTCAATTGTTTAGCCACTTTCTCTAATTATGTAAGTTTTCCAAACAATGTATTGCAAAAGATACTCATTTGATCAAATTAGTACCCAAAATCGAGTAAGCATTTTCATTGATTAATCAAGCTGCTCATCTTTATTTTTTTATATTCTCTTAGGTCATAGGTTGCAAACCCACTAGGAACACTCTAATTCATTCCCTTAGAGTCTCATTTCCTCTCTCCTCTAGGTATGATTATGATTAGATTTAGAATTTGTCAAAAATGTTTAGCACCCCAAACCCATTGAATAACCTTATTGATAAAATGAAAATTTGATTTTATGAGATTCTCATTTACTGTGTGTGTGTTGTCAATGAATTAAGAAAATTCTTGAATAAATATTATCTTATAATCACCTTTTACTATTAAAAAAATTAATACCCATGATTATGAATATAAGGCTTATCTATAAATTTCATTTCTTTATAAAATTTTAGAATAGTTTCTCTACTTCAATTTGTCAAAACTTAATCTTTTACTTTACGAAAGCTCATAAGTTTTATTATGTGACACTATTAAATCTTATCATTAAATTGTTGACTTAAAAATCAATAGTTCAACTAACTTATTAGTTAATTCAAATTTTTGTGTTTACCAACTGAATTAACTTGTTTGTTTTCATGAAGTAAGGGATCAAATTTTGATAAAAATAATGTAGAAGGACTAATTTTTCAATTTTCGTAAAAGAGAGGATGGAATTCAGAAATAGTCCCTAAATACAAATTTTATTTAGTGGTTGACACTTGCTGAATTAACCAAAAGTTATAGTAAGTCTTAGCAGAAGTCAACATATACATATATATATATATACACACACACACAAGTCTTGTCAACTTATCTTCATCTGCTCCATCACTTTCTTCTTCTTGTAAAAGCTAAGGTTTTTTTTTTCTTTTCGTTCATCTCACTGACTCACTAGCTAGTTCAATCAACGCAAGTCTTAATTTAGTTGTCACTGAAAGTGCGTAATGTGATGGAAAAAGATGAGAAGGATGATTGGTTCGATCATGGCCTCGAAGATGAACTAGTGAGAGAGCTTCTTGATGATGAGTCTCCTTTCTTTGTCATTCAACCCAAATCGAAAATTTCAGAAGAAGATGCCACTCAGCCACTCATCTATCCAGGGCCCAGGATTGAAGATATCCAGAATGGTTTATCAGTGAAAACATGGAACGGTCAATCTCAACCACAACACCGGACCAGGTAATTTATTTGGTTTTCTTTTGATATTGGGTGAACATTGAACAATCCATCTTCATTTGCAGAGTTAATTCAATGCTGGAAAGAGGTTTGCCTAAGATAGAAAATACATATACTCTGAAGGTCAAAGAAGGTGGCAATGGCATGGTAGATGATGGATATAAATGGAGGAAATACGGGCAAAAATTGATCAAAAACAGCCCAAACCCAAAGTATGTACAAATATAATTGCTTGAATCTATGACCTCTAAAAAAAATAATACTTCCATTAACGACTAACAATTTTCAATCGGTTCTCATTAATCTTTTGAAATATTTATTTGCATTGGTTTTGGAACAGGAGCTATTACAAGTGCAGGAACCTCAGATGCAGTGCAAAGAAGCAGGTGGAGAGGTCAAAAGATGAGCCAGATACCCTCATCATCACCTATGAAGGATTTCACCTACACTTTGCCTACCCATATTTCCCTCTCCTGCTTTTCAGAAGCTGAATCTTCACAAGCAAAAGACACCCTAGAAATTACTACACTCCCAAGCTCCATTGAGATGAGTTCGGAAGCAGGGTTTAGCCAACAAGGGTTACTGGAAGATCTGGTGCCTTGGATGATAAGGAATCCATCACATAACAATAACATTGCATCCATTTCTTCTTCTTGTTCGTCTTCTAATTCTCCCCCTGCTTCACCTTCTCACTGTCTTGGTCTCCCCATGTTTTGATATAATAAGCATCAACTCTAGCATTAGGTGAATATTGTGCGTACTTGGTAGAAGAAAATAAACCCAAGTAATCTTATACCAAGTCTCCATTATTGTACTCCTTTTTTTCTTCTAAATATCATATTTTTTTCTTCTTAATAAAAAAATTATTTTCATTCTTCTTCTTAATAAAAAAAGTATTTTCATTCTTGATAATTTTTTATAATTTAATTCGCTAATAATACATAAAATTATAAATCCTAAATTTGAGCAGTTGGTCTGTAGAGTATATACGTTATCAATGATTAATAAAAATTATGAACAAATTCTACCTTGTAATCACTTTAAAATATTAAAAAATGATAAATTTGATTAACCTTAAACAGTTGTAAATTTATTTAAAGAATTGGAATAAACACACTTTAAATATATAATCATCTTAAAAATTCAAAAAACCACTTAAAGTAATAACTCCAAGAAAAAAAATATTTTTTTCCAAAAATAAATAAAAACGCCATTAAAACTCAAAAAGCATAATTTATTAAAAGCAGTAATGTTAATAATGTGTCTAAACTCCAAGTAGAACGCTATGACATACAAATATTATAGGATAAGTGATAGTGATGAAATGGAGAGATGAGATCATAAGATGTTTAGATTGCATGCTATTTCTAGCTCATACGACTTTGTGGGTCACTAAGTGCTGCAATGGCTGTCTCGATCTGCATCTTTAACCCATCTTTCTCCTTTTCATCAGCCTGCATATCATTAATCAGACGACCAGCCTATCCATTTTAATCAAACATATATTGAGAGAGAGAGAGAGAGAGAGAGAATATAGTGGAGTTACCTCAATAAACAGAGTGTTCAACACCAGTGTCCCGGGAAGAGCGGTGATGTTCGCTGTAATAATCTTGAGGTTAAATGATTCGAAAAGTTGACAGAGTTTAACTATGGTGTCCGCACGTTTACTGCACGTAATGCTCACCAGCAGAGTGTTGTCTCCCATGGGCGTCACTTTGAGCTGCAAAAGTTTCCGAACAAAGTTAAAGAAATAAAGACAAGATGCAAAACTAATCAATGGAACAGGAAGAGAAGTCAGTGTTGATCACTTGAAGAAGTTGAATAGGGGAAGATGTTGGATTGAAAATGTTGGTGTTGTGGGATCTTAGTAGCAGAGGCAGTTGCTGGCGCACCTTTGTCTCTGGATTATTGTTCTCCATTTCCATGACCTCGGCTTGGATTCCGGCTAGCTGCTCTTGCAGTTGTTTGATGTAGTCGATGGCATCCTTGATTATAGAAGCCTTGTCCATCTAGAAGGAAAGGAGAGAGGTGAATGCATGTATGTGTATGTTGAGTTGATGAATTATTAATATGGAGTAGCTCACCTTGCTGATATTTGGAACTACTGCTCTGAGAGCAAACAGGCGTTGGTTAAGCTGCTTCCGCCTGTTTCTTTCGGAAACGATGTTCCTAGAGGCGGCTGAGGAGGGTGCTCCGTCGGGAGAACTAGAATCATAGTACCCATCGATTGTCCAAATGCATGCATGCAAACAAATTAATTTCCCTTTTCTTGCCAAAAGCAAAGTTGTAGCTTGAGTAGGTACCCGTATTCTTGATTTTCAAGGAAATATTGAGTCTCCCAATAGTGTTTGTACTCATCACCATGATTCTCCATATTCTCCATCCAAAGCATTTACTTGAAATAAAGAATGGAAACCAAAGTTGTATATATAATGGAAGCAAGGGAGAGGTTGTCGTTGCCATTGCCAATGGCATGTTTAAATTAATTTGATGGTCGTTTAAACTGGACTTTAATATGTTGATTGATATATGATAAAATCATATTTTAATTATGTTTACTGACACCACTATTTTTTTCAAGCACTGACTCGATAGTACAATGTTTCAAATAATGACTTAATGATATAATGTAAACGAAGATTTGATTTTTAAAATACACCTAAAACGATTTAAAGATTAGATTTTATTAAATCTAATCAAATTAACGTCCAACTTAGAAAAATATCAATTTGTTCACGAAGAAAGACGAGTTTAGAATATAGAAATAGTCGGTTGATCATTTTGTAATTTTTAACAATAAGAGGACTCAACAAAACAACATCATATAATTAATAGATCATTTTATAATTTTTAATAGTGGGGAGACTCAACAAAATAAATCTCTATAATAGAACTTTATCCAAAAAAAAGTTGGTAGAGCATAAGGTTATTAATCTTGAGGTCGTGAGATTGAGTCTTATGGAGGGCATTTCATAATTGGGAAGTATTTTACGAAAGCTACTCTCAATCTAGTATTAGAGGCAACCTACTATCTTACCTTCTCTTATCCCATCACATATGGTAACGAGGACATCTATTTATTTTTTAAAGAAACAGATAAGAAAAACCAAAATAACATTATTAAAAACAATTCCTACAGCTCAACAATATCTTTAACGGCAACTACCAAAAAGCTTTAATTTATTCCTCCTCCCCTTTGTCCAATTTTGCTAGCCTTACCGGCGGTCGGATACAACTGAATAGCCGACCCTTCTCTGTCAATGGCTACGTTTACACGTGTTCCATTGGTCTTTTCCACCAGCACGCTTCCACCAGCTACTGCTTCATCGAAGCCTTTAAATCGTCACTGTCATAAATGCAATTGCGTGGCATCGGCATCACCTTTAACAAGAAAAGTTCCAGAGTGTTCTTCTCTCTCTTTTCTTAACACCCGCTCTTCTTTTTCATCCCAAATTCCTTCTCTCTCAGCGAGACAAAACAAGGGTTTCAGGAGAACAGCAGCGGTTTTAGCTTCCATGGCTGATTTGAGCACTGTGCTTGTCACTGGAGCCGGTGGCAGAACAGGTTTTTCCTTTGTTCCCCAGCTTTTACCTTTCGCTTTTTAATTGTTAAAAAGGGTTAATTTTTGTTGTTGATTTTGATGCAATTTGCTTTGAAATACCTATTTAGGGATTTACATGAGATGTTAAGAGGAGTTCTGTTAATGGGGGAATTGAGATTTGGGTTTTTTCTTTCTTTCAAGTTAACGAGTATCGATGTTTATTTTAGATTCCTAATTCCATATAGTTTCTTGCATTTTTAAGGATTATTTGTGTCTTTTCAGTAGGCTGTTGTGGTGGTAATGTTTTTCAATTGAAGATTGGGTGTTGATGCCCCGGTATTGACATGAATTTATTGGTGGGACTTTGGCAGGTCAGATAGTTTACAAGAAACTGAAAGAGGGGTCTGACCAGTTTGTGGCAAGAGGATTGGTTAGAACTCCAGAAAGCAAGGAGACAATCGGTGGAGCAGATGATGTCTTTGTTGGCGATATAAGGGATTCTGCCACTCTGGTTCCTGCTATGCAAGGAGTCGATGCTCTCGTAATTCTTACAAGTGCTGTTCCGAAAATGAAACCCGGGTTTGATCCGACAAAAGGAGAAAGGCCTGAGTTCTATTTTGAAGATGGAGCATACCCTGAGCAAGTAAGCCCCATTTTCCTCTTATAGTTCTGGGATTTTACTCGCTTCCGATTGTTCTTCACTCGACTGATGTAAGGTTATCTATCTTGTTTCTTAGGTTGACTGGATTGGTCAGAAAAATCAAATAGATGTTGGTAAGTTCTTGGTCTAGATTGATACTAGATCTTCAGTCTACATGCCCAGTTTTCACTTGAGCAAACCATATAATGAAAACCTGCATTTCAAATGGGCAGCTAAGGAGGCTGGCGTGAAGCAAATCGTGTTGGTTGGGTCAATGGGTGGAACAAACCCTAACCATCCCTTGAACAGCTTGGGCAATGGGAACATTTTGGTTAGCCTCACCCGCTTTTGATAGGGGCCTTTGCTCCGGAGTTTGATAGAATAATCAGTATTATTGAATTATTTGGTTTCTACTTTTCTGTTTCTCAGGTCTGGAAGAGAAAGGCCGAGCAATATTTGGCTGATTCCGGTGTTCCATACACAATTATCAGGTAGATGAATGTACGCCATTTTATAGCATCAACATTCCTTGTATTCCCATCTCTGTTCTACAAGAGGAAATGTCTCTGAACTTTAAAATGTTTGTTAACTCCGTATAACTTTACTACCGACATTGAGCCTTTTTTGCCGAGTCAGGGCTGGAGGGCTGCAAGATAGAGAAGGTGGTATCAGAGAACTACTAGTCGGGAAGGATGATGAACTTCTTCAGACTGAAACGAAAACAATTGCCAGGCCTGATGTTGCTGAAGTTTGCATTCAGGTATTGCCTTTGTCATATTGGCATTCCGAATTGAAAACATTTTCACCCTCACCATTGGCATCAGATTGCTGTTTTCATGCATCTTACCCGTTTCCTTCTCAAACAGGCACTGAAATTCGAGGATGCAAAATTTAAGGCGTTTGATTTAGCCTCAAAACCTGAGGGAGTCGGCACCCCAACCAAGGACTTCAAGGCTCTTTTTTCCCAGATAACTACTCGTTTCTAATTCTCGAGGGCCATGAGGTTTTCTCTACAAGATATGTTATGCTTTTCAAGAACATTTTCAATCTAAATAATCATCAGTATCTGGAACTTCTAAAACCATGCCTTGATCAGCAGAAAGGACTACAAACAACTCTCAGCTGTCTACTAAGGTACCCTTTGCAAAACTTAGCTGAACTGTTAAGATTTAAGATAACGGTGCAATGAAATTCTTTTTGTACGACATCGCTATGGAACTCGGTATTTCAGTAATATTTGAACTCAGGAATGTATCCTCCTTTCGTATATGGAACACTATAGTGATTGCCCCTTCTTTTCTTCTCATCTACTTTTCCATCCGGTCTGGCCAGCCAGCTAGGCTCTCGTTTCTTACTTCGATTTGCTTTGAAAACCATAGGATGAAACAATGTTGTTGGGGTATAACTTGCAAATATTATTACATACAGCATCTAAGCATGCATTGTTTTATTCAACAAATCATGTAAATGGACTCGAACTATATCCAACAAAGCCGGTATTTCGGTTTCAGATCAACTTTGAATGTGAGCATACTACATAGTTATCATTTACAGAAGATATCACTATATATCATATTTACAAGACTGACCAGAGATCAAGTCGAAACTCAGACACCTGATTCAAGTTGCTGCGTAGCCTGCTGTTTGGACCAATAGGCATGGACAGCAAGTACACGGTCCAAAAGCTCTTGTGGTAAAGGTTCTCCCCTCCTTTGCTGAGGGGAGATTCTTGCTGTATGGATCAATGTCTTCCACTTATCCTATAACATGAATCCGGTTCCGTAAGGGTTACATGGAAGCTTTAGAAGATCCAAACATATAGTTTATATGAAAACAAAAACAAAAGAAACATGTTGCTGTTCTAAAGATGTTCAGCCATGAAAGGTTTAGTTGGGAATTGACAATAATGAACATCCAAACTGAAGAAGAAACAGAAATGGACCATTCACCTTCAAATCAACATACGTACGATGCTTAGCATTGTCAAAAGCGCGTACTTTGACCTCACGCCACCTACAAAATTTAGAACAAGCTTAGGAACCGAAGCATTAGAGTCCGCAATAAAACATTTTTTGGCGAAAGGAGTAACCTTCCGGTTCCTAGTTTCTCGACTGCCTGGACCAATGCTTCTACTTCTGAAACAGAGAAGGGCCTTCTAATGCGCCGCTGGACAAACTCATGGCGTCTAGCTCTGTGATGAACTGGAACCAAAGTCAATGCCTCCACACTAATGGCCGATATCGATAGTACAGATTGAGAACTCGGAATATTAGAATTAGTTGATATGTTGGGAATTAGATGCAGGTCACTTTCAGCACTATGATTGCAACCAATCAATGGGGGAACAAGGGAGACACCAGCAGTCCCCGGTTCTAGTGTAAAAAACGTTGCATGCCTTGAAGACGGATAATTTATTAACAATTTTGAAAAGAAAGCTAGAATAAAAGCCACAGAAATGAAGACAACGAGAAGCAGTTAGCTCCCTTCTAAGCTTAACAAAATACCAAATACTTACCTTGTTATCCTCCGCTCTCCCAGGCACGGAGGAGGTATAATCTTCATGTTTCTAGGCTCCAACAAAAACCCCAAATTACGATGCTTGCCATCTCGAGAAATACCAGTCTGAAGTAGAGTTTTTCCGTCGCCTCTAACCTTCTTTCCTTGAAGAAGGATGCTGACACGTAAGCCATCTCCGAGTACAGTAGTCACTGCCTCCGTGACTGTCCTCTAAACAAAACCACTAGACATTAGCACTATGTAGGTATAGAACCAGTATACTTGACCTCATCAGAATGAGGTCATACATTATTTCTTAAGACATTAAAGCAAACAAAAGCAGTGTCTATTAGTAAGGATACTGCATACTTTTAGTGAACCAACAGTAGCAGTCGTAGGAATCTCAACTAAGAGCTCTGGAACCGTAAAGGATTTAATCCGGATCTTCACTGAATAAACCCGGCAAAGAAAAGAAGAAAGGTTAAATACTGGATGGATAACATGACCATATGATCAGATACTAAAACATTGCATTAAAGATCTTCATACCATTACGTTCTCGGGACACAAGATGATTACGAGGGCTTGCGATTGAGGATCCCACTCTAATGGCTGCATGTAAGAGCTCTGGTTATTCAGCAAAAACTGAATAGATCCCTGAAGCCTAAGGGCAGAAAATGAACAAGAAACTAAAGCTGGCAGCCATATTGAACCTGCACTAGAGTTGTCACCATCGCTTCTCTTGTTAGCGGAATTGAATCTGTCATCAAGCTGAAAGCCTCTATCCGACCCAGAGAACGGGAGGTGATTGAAGAAGCATCTTCTCTCGAAAGGAGAGATCCTCTTTGATCTTCGATGACCATAACTAGTCCTCCCATCATGGGAAAGCATTCTTCTTTTCCCATCTGAAAATATCAGGAAATGACATTGAATCGACAAGGCAAATTTTTGAAGTTAAAAGAACGGATACAGGAATGAATGCCTAGTGTATCATGAGCAACAACTTATTTTACTTGACTTTATCATGACATCTTAGCACAATCCATTATCAATATACAGAATGGTCATATACCATTTCTAATGGAAGCCCCACCATTCAAATTCGAAGATACTCTCCAATATCGGGAAGAAGACAGGTTCTTAATTCCTCGATCTGCAATGTTCGATGGCACCCTAAAGGCCTTCAATGTGGTTGCTGCCTGACTGCAACCAAAGTAATTCTTTTCATCATCTCTATTGATCATCTCTATAGCATTAGAATGCCTAGAAGGATCAAAAGTTAACCAATCCTTGAACATGTATGCCTTGCTGTCTGAACAGAAAAAACTGGAAGGTTTGCGGTCCCTTTCCAACACATCCAAACTGCCTGTAAGTGGAAGAGTTTCACTTTTTACAGTTTGAATGATTGAAAGCTCACCTCCGGCATCCTTTAGTTTCCCTTCGAAAAATTCCGGAGATACAAGAGAAGGAATGCCCACTGCAGCAGAAAGGTTAGCATTTCTACCACTGACATTAGCCAACTGATCAAAGCTCTTTAAATTCGAACAGGCTTTCAAATTAAACCGGTCCGGAGCACAGGAAAACTTATTCAATGTATAGATTTGTCGGTAATTGATCGACGTTTTCTCATCACAAGTTTCCTGATCAGAAAGGTTGAACTTCGAAGATTGCCTCTCACCCTCTTGTTCCTGCAACAGTTCACCGGCTACACTAACCAGAATTTCAAAAGCACGTTTCTGATTCTTCCCACTTTTCTTCTTAATTGGTACTCTAACCTAAAACCAGTAGTAAGCAATGACAATATCAAAACTACCATTTTCAAAATAAAAAAACACAGTACATAGACGATCTCAGAACGTGAGCATTTCATTACCCTTGCTGATCTAGAAGCTCGAGGGAACACAGGCACCTGGTAGCCGATGAAACCGTATTCTGATCTTGTTTGCGGCACCATGTCTTAGGCATTCATTGAAAAAAAAGAATTCAGTAAGCAAAACTAACAGGAAGACTAGATTCTGCAAATGAGACATAGATACATCAATACAGCATATGGTTTGGTCACCTATATAGCAATGCATATGGAACGAAGGAAATTAAACTGAATCGGCTCCGAGTCATATAGTTAATGAAACCAAAGACATCCCTTATCTGCAACTCTAAAAAGATCAATACAGAATTTGCAAGGTTGAAGAGGAAGACAACAACACTAAAAGGAAAAGCACCTTTAAAGAAGGGTGTTTTTTTGTTTGATCAACATAAAACCATCCAACCTTTTCCTTCCTGTCAAACCCACACACACAAAAAACTGTGTGCATTTATAATGTGTTTTAAATGGAAAAACCGGTGAGTTTACCGGTGACTGAAGGTGAAGCAAAAACTAGTTTGGACCAGTTCCTCCGTTTTGGTTGATCCACTGCTGTCTGTATCAGTTCTATCGCTCACACGTGGAAGTCTGTCCTTCCGTTTTGGTTAATCTTAATCTCCTTCACATAAATCCTCCTTTGGTAATTTTGGATAATATAAAACTGATCCTCTTTTTGGACAAACTTTGCCATAAAAGCCGTGACAAACATTTGACATCACCTTGTCAATTTCTCTCCCACCTTCTTGTGCCTTTTTCCCAACTCGGACAATTTATATTCCAATCATGTTAATCATATTCCAAAATCACATTAGATTTTTTAAAGATCTCTTTATAATATAAGATTTTTACTTTATTATTTTACACTTCTTTATTTATTTATTTATTTTTACTTTTACTTTTTTAGCACGTGACGAAATAAATTTTAGTAGGAAATACCATTAGAATAACACACAAGATAGAATGACCATACAGAAAACAATTGAGAACAAAATAATAATACAAAAAAGCAACTAAAAAAATAGTCATGATACAAATAATTACACTAAAATACAAAGAATAGTGAGAAATTAAGCATATTTATAACAATACTATACAGATTTTATAATTTAAATTGGATACATTCATCGTACATTTCTCACATCATATAATCAAGATTATCAAATATTTTCATAAAAGAAAAACACACAATACCAACTAATATCATATAATACTCCATCTGTTCCACTAAATATTCCTTATTACATTTTAAAAGCTATAATTTTTAAACTTTAATCATAATTATTTTAAATATTTAAATTTTATAAAATATCTATTTAAAAATTACTTGATTGAAAGTTTTTAAAATATATATTTATATTTTTATCAATAATAAAATTTTAAATAATAATGAGTCAAAATTAGAAAAATTGAACAAAAAATAGTCAATAAGGGACAGATTTAACAAAAGAGAGGGAGCATGATTTAAGGATAAAAATACAAATAATTTTCTTGAAAACTATGGATCAAAAACTAATTAAATCATTTCTGGGAGTTGTAAATAAAACAGAGCTGAATTAATAACTATATGTAATTGTTCTATAATTGACACTAACCACAATACAAAACCAGTGTAAAAAGCATAGCAAAAATGTATCATACAGTCCAAAAGCAAGCATAAAAGTAAGGTTTTAGTTAGCAGCCAAATCTTCATACTGCCATGGGTTGAATTCAGTGGACTCAACGTCAATCTCCTCACTGCTACTCGAGCTATCTATCGCAGCCCGGTATTCGTCATACTTGCCATTGTATTGATAAACTTCCAAGTCACCCCAAGGTGTAGCAGCGACTTCGTTGGTGAAGTCGAACCATTTGGGTGTAAATTTATGGCCCTTCTCCTCCCTGTTTTTCTTTTCAGCTCGTTGTCTTTCCTCCAAACTGCACAACAGAAAGAAAGATCTTATAAGACATTATTATATAATATGAATTGATATGATCATAGTACATAGTGAAGCATAATAGACAAATAAAGACTATTCTGAATGAAATACACCACCATAAACTCTTTCACCTCCATTGAACAAAGTTATGCACAATCAGCAACACATTTATGTATACAGGTAAACAAAATTCCAAAATCCTTTTTTCTGCCCGCCGGAGGGGGGGGTTGGGAATAGAGAGAGATACCTGCTCTTTTCAAAACCAGCCTTAGAGAGGTCACCCTGCTCTAGTGCATATCTATCGGGTCGTAGACGAGAATCAGATGCTAATAGCTTCTTGGGAGCAGTCTCAAAGCTGTTAATCTTATGCGCAAAATATGTGTACTGGAATTTATCTTTTTTCGGAACATCAGCAAGTCTCCATGACTGCATAACAGCAACAGAGTAATGACAAGCAGCTTAGTACCAGGGGCATAAATCTTCTTCTTCCATTTTTTTTGGGTGTTTGTTAAAGCATCACATGTTATTACCACAAGTATATCAGTCCTGATTTTTTATTTTGAAATCAAAATAGTTATCATGCGATAGAGAAAATGTTATATCAAATAAAACTTTCAAAAAAGCATGAAAATTGCTACTGAACCATGTACCAGGGTTAACTTGTTCATTGTTAGAAGCAGCACTACCTATGTGGGAAGCTATTGGGAAAGGCATGATAAACAAGTGTAGTTTCACCGTTCTGACTGCAAACTTTGTTTCAAAAAGTCAAAATCAAACACTAGTGGGAAACACTCAGCATGTAATCTGCTTTCTGATTAAGACATTATGCTAATTTTTTGCAGGAAATACGAAAATTCCAGAATACAAGCATCAAGAAAACCCTGGGAGTGTTTAGGAGAAGAATAAAAGATGAAAACAACTCTGAGGTGCTGTAAAAGACTTACCTCCTTCAGTTCAGTGCCTGGAAGTGGTTCCCCTTCACTATCACAAGGTTGATAACTAATTGACTCATTCCATTTCCCGGTCATCAAAATCTTTGGCTCCTCAGCAGAGTTATATACATATCCATCAATTTCGTAACGACCAGCTCTGTGAACAATGAAAGAATAATGTTAAATTGTGAAATGAAACCCTTTGAAATCTTGATAAGCAGTCCTTTTTCTCGTCTCCAAATACAGAGAGGAAAAGACTTGGTAGCCGGAGCCTGCATATGCAGGAAAATAGTAATTACTTGGAATAAAACCATACCCAAACCAACCACATGGTTGAAAATATAGCACAGCTTTGTCGCCTGTTGTCAGGTTTGTCATGATCATCTCCCCTGGTGAGTCAACCCAAGTTCGTCCAAAAATTAAGTTGTTCACTTTTGTGGGAGGAGGCACCAAATCAAAAACTGTACCATCTCTTTTGAGGGTCACACGGGTTCTGCACACAATTATTTTAGGATCTATACATCAATACCAACACTGAACCTTAAAAATATGCTTAAGTTTACTTTCACTGATATCAAACATCATGAAAGGATAACCCAGCGAAGCCAATTTCATAAGATGAGAGGCTTCCTAAAGACAATGATTCCAAAGAAGATTAGATGGGAAAACAAAATAATTCAAGTTCATGTATGACAGCAATGCAATTAGTGACAGTTCATAATGCATATAAACAAGTTCTTCCCTCCCCATTGCAGTGTTCTTGTGTTGAAGAGCATATATATATTTTTTAAAAGGAGATGCTAATGCACACCAACTCAAGTATTCAAAATTTGTTGAACGTTTCAACCCGTGTTCAGTTCAAATACAAGTAGAATATTCTCCAGAAAAACAAAGAAGAGACCTTTACATGATAAGAATTAGAAGTTATTGTAAATTTCCACGAACTCCAAGATTAATGCCACGTCTATTAGCTTATAAAAACTGCTAATGATGTTATAAAACTAAAACAAGTTGCAATGAATAGGCCCTAAAAAGTTACAAAAGATAACATGTTTTACCTTCCAAGAGGATAGATATCAATTGAATTTCCCAGAAGCTTGGTTCTCACTTTAGACGAAATATCATAAATAAAATGCTCATTTTCAGCATGACCAGCACTCATTGGGGGATGATGACTAATCTGAAAGGGTAAAATGTCTAATAAATACCTTAAATAGCAGTCATTTAGAGAAATTACACGGAAAAAAGTGCCAAAAGTAAGAGCCCAAATAATTAACACGGGAGAAAAAAGAACAAAATCTTAGGTCTAAAAAAAACTCACCTGTTCAGCTAGAAAAGTAATGCCACCGTGATTAACCATTTCATAAGTCTCACCGAGTATGGGATTAAATGGCTTCCAGGTACGTTGAAAGGCATAATAGACAGATATAGCCCATGAAGCTGCAATTAGCTATCATTAGTCCTATTTAAAATCCGAGAGAAAGAGAAAGAGAAGTTGGAAAAAACCTTACTAGTGTACACTAATCGCATGTGAGGATCTTCGCATTCATCAGCTAGATCTAACAGGTATGAATACTCCATCAACTGTCACAGAATGAAATTGATAAATGAAAAGTCCAACTGACAGAAAATAACCAAACATAGCGAATAACTTTACAGCAATGGTTGGATATGAAAACACAAACCTCAGCCATTTTCTGCAACATTGACATTGGCTCAAAAATAAGTACGGGAAGTGTCACCATTGATGTAACATCAGACCCGATATACTTTTGCATCATTTTCCAGTAACTGTCCCTGTCCTGTTAAATAAAAGAAAGCAAATTGTAAATGCCCATGCAAGTTAATAAAATGCATCCTCATCAAGCTATCATATCAAGCCTATTTAAGCAATCCGTCACATATAATTTCATCATTTATGAGAAAGAAGCAAGCATTAAGCATGCTAATCGGTGGAAAAGATTAGCGTTTCTTTTACTATGTGTCACGTGCTGGGCAACATTCAAATATCTCATATGTTCCAGCAAAATCAGTTAGAACATGGAAGCCTAAGCACAATATAGAAGTTTGGCAGAGTAAGGATAATTGTCATTACAATATAACCCTGACAAGGGGTAATGATAATACTGCAACTTAAGCCATAAGTGACATTGCAGCCACTTGTTTCCAAATTGAAGCACCATTATTCAAAAGCATACGATAGAACCAGTCACCAAACTACTGGTTTTTCTTCCTTATTTTCTCCAATTAAGACGAAGACCTCGAAAATTAAGCATTACCTCCTGTTTCCATCTTCCCCTTCTTGCTTCTTCTTCGGCATCTTCAGTCCCACCTTCCGGATTAACAACTTCAAGCCCTTCATATCCCAATAAACTGTTCAAACAGGAAAACAACCGTGAATTCTCTTTGGGCTAAAAACCTTTGCTCAAAACATCCAAATCAGTTAGTTTCAGCTCAGCCCTCTAATCAGCTCTAAACAAAATCACAGATCTGGTACAAAAAAATTTCCTTTATAACAATTGCAATCGATAATAAATTCAATAATGAACTAAAAGTTATTTCCACATGGAGATCGAATCAATCAACTCAAATTCAAAAAGGAAAAAGGAAGATCCAAGAAAAAAAGAAACTAAATAAAAATAGAAATTAGAAGATGGATCTTATTACCCGTTGACCGATTTAGTCATGGCGCTACCAAAATTAGATATGCTGCTAGCGATGGACGCAAAGAAACCACCGCTTTGTTCCGGATCATTGGGCGCCATCTCTCCACTAATTTTTGTTTAAGAAAATCACAGCTGGGGTTCGAAGGGAAGACGAGAGAGGAAGAAGAGGAGAGGTTTTAAAAGAGGAATTTTGGATTTTGATAAGGTCTGATTAAGGAATAATCTTTTGTTTATTATTATAATGACGATGGAAACAGCGAAGACTAGCGAGGCAAAGACGCTAGTTGGCGGTTGTTTGTTTTAAAGTGAATATAGTTGGAGAAGTTCGGCCACGCGTTGATTTAGAGAGTGAGTGAAAATCTAATCGAGGCGGCCTTCGAAGTAGTAGTAACAAAATGGTTAGAACTCGAAACCGAGTGCAATGCGTCAGGAACAACCTATTTATTATGATAATAATCCGATTGTGGACCGAATAGATGTGATTATGAATCAAGGGAAAGTTTGAGGAATGGTATTAAGGGGTCTGTCAAGGAAATTACCTCGTTTGGGACATTCTAACGTTTACTGATATTATAAGTGGTAAGTTTCTTTAGTTATTTAAGTTAATAAAAGAAAAATAACGTCTACTAATGTTATAGTTGATAAGTTTCTTCAGATACTTAGGATAAAATGACTTGGTGTTGGGTCTCCACCATCTCCTCTCCTTGAGTTAGCATTTGGAGCTATCATGATGTAAGCGACTTTCTCTTAAGTCCATAAGGGACCTAGGTAAACACACATTGGAACCAAGTGGATGGTATAATGTCTCTCTAAGAAAATATATAGGGACAATTTAGGGTTTTTGAGTCTCATTTCACACTCTTGGTGTAACACCCCCAACCCGTATCCGACCCGGATACGAGTCCGAAGTGTCACATTGACTTTTCAAACCTTGACTCTTAAGAAAAATCCCGGGAAATTTAAAACTTTATTTAAAACAAAATACAGACTTTATCAGAGTGCTCGTACTTAATGACTTATTACATGCCAACACTTTATACATAACCAAAAAACATACTTTATCAAATATTTCTGATCTGATCTTTTGGTAAGGAAAACTGACCTGTCTTGCTCCGCATCACTCCTTACTCTTCTCGAAACCTACGTGTGAAACAATCACACGCTAAGTCGAAGACTTAGTGAGGCATAACAACTTATAATGCACTTTAAAAGCTATATTGATACATGCATGTTTTGTTCTATCATGTTACAGCAAGTTCATGCATGTTTCATATCGTATAAAATCATATCAGCTTAATTGCAATAAATACATGCATACACATAATTCATCATTAACAGTTTATCATATAATCACATACTATTTCAATCCAACACTATACACACACAACATCATATCATTTCTATAGCATTTATCATACCACTAACTTATATTTGTTCATATCTCTGGATTAGCCCATGTACATATGTGAGAACTATCGATATGTGAGTCTATAGAGGTTGTGCACTATGCTGTCACCACAGCTCGTATAAATGCACCGAAGTGCCCGTAGAATTGCACCGTAGTGCCCGTAGAATTGCACCGTAGTGCCCGTAGAATGATGTCCATAAGGACCACGTAGAATTCCTTAAGAATCATATACATATACTATGGATCAAGTATGTGTCTTTCAAGACTTCACACAGGTTCCAAAGGATATACATATGTCCTAAAGAACCGAATAAACCCTCGACTCTTGGCATGCCAACTATACCCCTAGCTCTCATGACACATAACATGGGCGTTATCATTTATTTCATTTCAAAAATACACATAAACTTGTAATTCGTTTTCACATATCACGTATCATATAGCTTTTTCATATGATCACATAGTCATGTAGTTCACTTACCCGTAGATCATTTCTCACCCAATCACCTTTATTCATATAAACATACTTATCATATCTTGTTCACATAAGATCATATACTTCATATAATATATCGAAACACCTAGAACACTTTCATGTAGCTTATAGTCATAAGTTTTGTCTCGTAACCTATACTTGTTTTCACATATCTATTTCCTATCAATTCTTATACCATCACATAATTCCTTTAACATACATAACATCATAACATTATAATAGAAATACTTATAAGTCATATCACTTAAAGCACATATACTTATAGTCACATTGCTTATATCTTAATCTTATGCCTTCTCTTAAACATATATATTCACATGTTCAGGAATTCACCATTTCATCACATAATTGGGTATTCATATAACTCATTTCATTTCATTTCATATCTATCTATATATATATATCCTCAAGATTATCCTAATATAAATCATATAGCACTCTTATATTTCGTATTCATCTAGGGCAGACTTATAAACATATCTCACTTCTATTATTTCTATATATAATCTAATCTGTTACTTAATTCAATTTCATATAGCTCTTATAATCTTCTCATATAACTTCACAAATTTCTATCATTCAACCCATGTGTTATAGTTTTATTTAAGTCTATGAATCTTTCCCATCTAGCTTATCTTATACGTTCATCTTATCATTTATGTTCAAATCCCCTAGTTGGTGTACTATTTTCACTTCATCCTATAGATCAATATTATCCAGTTTATTTCACTTATCATGTAAAAATATAATTATATTTTACTATGATCACATAGTTTATATCTCATACTTTGTTTTCTCATATTCACCTATATTATGTCATATGGCTCATATCTTTCTCATGCAGTCACATAGTTCAGTTTCACATATGTATATATATATATATACCTTATATAGCACATACTTCTCATAACATTACATTCAAAAGCATATCAACACATATATTCATGCATACCTACAATTCATGTCATTCATATACGTATAATCATATATTCATGCATTCTAACATAGGAAATAGACTTGTCGCAAGTCTTGTTTCCATTTAGCACCATCAACTAACTAATATGCACTCACCTGGCCTCACTAGCCAATTCCAATCTCTTATATTTCCCTTGATCGATCTTACTTGCCAAACGTTCCGGAATTTCTTTATGCGTAGAATCTACATAAATGTACATTTCGTGACAATCATTAGATACCTACACCTTCTAATTGGATACTAGCAACTTAAACGAACTTATTAAACCCATATTCCCAATTTTCCTTTAGGGGGAATCGGTTCCCCCCCTATGGGGGTATCGGTTCCCCCATGACATACTGGAAATTCTTGTTCGTTTGAAGGGGTATCGGTTCCCCTTGAATGGGTACCGATTCCCCTTGCCCAGAAATCATATTTTGAGCTCGAAAATCCTTCATTTTCAGCTCAACACATCATACTTCACTCCCTTTAATATTCCTAACTTTCATACACATACTTAAACTCATTTCTACTCCATAATCCCTTCTTTAAACTCAAAATTCTATCTTCCATATAAGATTCAAAAATCATACCAAATTTCCAATGTGTTCTAATTCCAATTCTAACACTTCCTACCTCTTAATTAGCTTCTTGACAAGTCAAAAATCTGATTTAAACATCAAAAACTCATCCATATCAAAATTTCATCTAAAAACTCATTTTCCAAATCATTATCTAAATCACTTATCTTGTTGCTTTAATGTCATATAAGCTTTCCTTTAGCTTATATAACATTCAAGCTTTCATTTCCAATCTTAACAATCAAAGAAACTACCAAGTTCAATTTCTTACCTATAATTGCAAGCCCACGTTTGGAGGAGGAAGAGAAGAAAGTAAGGAAGAATGAAGAAGAAATGGGAGGTTCTGGAACCTAAAATCACACGTGATTCTCATATATCCCCTTAAAATCTTATTTTAATTAAAATTTCCTTACAAATGACCATTTGGTCCCTACCTCCATCTCATATTTACTAACCATACTTTTCAACTATATAATTATTCTACTTTAATCACCAAATTCTAAAACTTTACAATTTGGTCACTAACCCGGTATTGCGGATGTTACAAATCTCCCCTCCTTAAAAAAAATTCGTCCTCGAATTTTTCACTGAACAACTTAGTAAGAACATATCTTCTAATGTTCTTATGTTGCTTCCTTTACTTAATCTTTCTTTCTCTTAGTTCTTCAACTACCTTTTTCCTTTATACATCCTTATCATGCTACTTATCATATAACCAATCGCATCAGTTCTTATCACTCAAAATCCTTAATCAATCAAATTCTTTATCAATCTTTAATTACCTTATAACCATACCAAACTTGTATTTCGTCATCATTTGACCAAAACACAACTTTAAATCTTTTTCAATGTGTCTATATCAAAAATTGTCCTCTGTACTTCCATAGTCATCGTATCTGATCCTTTAAATCAATCCCTTCCATTACTTTACTCCTTATTCCTTATACATAAATCATATATTTCCTTTCATATTCACATACTCTTGTCTTATCACTTATACTCATCTTTATGTACCAATCTCCATTGCATCCTCATTACTTTAATAACCCTTTTCTTATACATAACTTCATTCTTTATCATTCTTATACTTGTATTTTTCTTCCTGAAGATTCCATGCAAATACTTATCTCATTTTTTACATCCTAGCTATCTGCTCAGAATATACAATCATATTCAAATTCACATCATAATCAATTAACTCAACTTTACCTTTTTCCTTCAATCTTATTATTCTATCACTTTTACTCTAACAGCTAGTCAATAATATATGTTCAATCTAGGGTACAAACCCTAATCCACTAAACACATACATCCTGTCAAATCGAAATTATCTTAAAAAAAAATTCACTTACTCAACTTATCAATTTCACCTCTATTCTCTTATATCCCGAAATTTCTTTTATTCAAACTCAACATTCTGACTTCCTGTGTCCTATAATTTGATCATCGATATACACATTCTCAAACTCTTCTTATCAATCCTCAGCTTTACTTAAATATACAAATTCTTACTTCCTTTTCCTTTACTATACCTCATTATTATGATCCAAATATGCAACTGTATCCAGATCCATTGCAGATCTGGTTATCATATCCAGACAATATCTTATAATCTTATAATTCCAGTACATTTCTATCACATACTCTAGTTAGCCAATGCTAATTCTTTCCATCTTAACCGCAAACCCTTATCATAAACATACTCTTGTTTATGCGCAATATTATCACTTCGTTCCAAACTCATAAGCTCTGACATATACATCTTATACGCTTGTCACTGATGCACTTATCCTTGAGTTCTTCTATACGTAATCATCACGTCATTAGATCTTTTTAACATTCTTATGGTGTTAAAGGTAACACCCGTTCACCATATTCTATCTTATCACATAATAGCAAAACTACTCTAAATCATTTTTCCGATTCCAACCGATGAAAATTTTCTATCATCATTCAGATATGATTTTAGCTTTCTGAAATCAACTTTTGATCTTACTAGGCATTCCCTGAGGTGTCCGCTCTTCATCCTGCCTGGCCAGGGCAAGTGAATAGCTATCACCATCAGGAATATCACCTTTCACTTACTTCGAAATTATCACGATCGGATTTCTACTGTATTAAACTATTCTTATTTTATTAGCAAGACAACGTATTCCTTACACTATCAGATCAGAAATTTTTTTCAATCTATGTTGGCATGTACACCTTTTATGACCTTTTGGACTTCGGTTTATGCCGAGAATCGGCTAAACCATAGCTCTGATACCATTAAATGTAACACCCCCAACCCGTATCCGACCCGGATACGAGTCCGAAGTGTCACATTGACTTTTCAAACCTTGACTCTTAAGAAAAATCCCGGGAAATTTAAAACTTTATTTAAAACAAAATACAGACTTTATCAGAGTGCTCGTACTTAATGACTTATTACATGCCAACACTTTATACATAACCAAAAACATACTTTATCAAATATTCTGATCTGATCTTTTGGTAAGGAAAACTGACCTGTCTTGCTCCGCATCACTCCTTACTCTTCTCGAAACCTACGTGTGAAACAATCACACGCTAAGTCGAAGACTTAGTGAGGCATAACAACTTATAATGCACTTTAAAAGCTATATTGATACATGCATGTTTTGTTCTATCATGTTACAGCAAGTTCATGCATGTTTCATATCGTATAAAATCATATCAGCTTAATTGCAGTAAATACATGCATACACATAATTCATCATTAACAGTTTATCATATAATCACATACTATTTCAATCCAACACTATACACACACAACATCATATCATTTCTATAGCATTTATCATACCACTAACTTATATTTGTTCATATCTCTGGATTAGCCCATGTACATATGTGAGAACTATCGATATGTGAGTCTATAGAGGTTGTGCACTATGCTGTCACCACAGCTCGTATAAATGCACCGAAGTGCCCGTAGAATTGCACCGTAGTGCCCGTAGAATTGCACCGTAGTGCCCGTAGAATGATGTCCATAAGGACCACGTAGAATTCCTTAAGAATCATATACATATACTATGGATCAAGTATGTGTCTTTCAAGACTTCACACAGGTTCCAAAGGATATACATATGTCCTAAAGAACTGAATAAACCCTCGACTCTTGGCATGCCAACTATACCCTAGCTCTCATGACACATAACATGGGCGTTATCATTTATTTCATTTCAAAAATACACATAAACTTGTAATTCGTTTTCACATATCACGTATCATATAGCTTCTTTTCATATGATCACATAGTCACGTAGTTCACTTACCCGTAGATCATTTCTCACCCAATCACCTTTATTCATATAAACATACTTATCATATCTTGTTCACATAAGATCATATACTTCATATAATATATCGAAACACCTAGAACACTTTCATGTAGCTTATAGTCATAAGTTTTGTCTCGTAACCTATACTTGTTTTCACATATCTATTTCCTATCAATTCTTATACCATCACATAATTCCTTTAACATACATAACATATCATATAACATTATAATAGAAATACTTATAAGTCATATCACTTAAAGCACATATACTTATAGTCACATTGCTTTATCTTAATCTTATGCCTTCTCTTAAACATATATTCACATGTTCAGGAATTCACCATTTCATCACATAATTGGGTATTCATATAACTCATTTCATTTCATTTCATATCTATCTATATATATATCCTCAAGATTATCCTATAAATCATATAGCACTCTTATATTTCGTATTCATCTAGGGCAGACTTATAAACATATCTCACTTCTATTATTTCTATATATAATCTAATCTGTTACTTAATTCAATTTCATATAGCTCTTATAATCTTCTCATATAACTTCACAAATTTCTATCATTCAACCCATGTGTTATAGTTTTATTTAAATCTATGAATCTTTCCCATCTAGCTTATCTTATACGTTCATCTTATCATTTATGTTCAAATCCCCTAGTTGGTGTACTATTTTCACTTCATCCTATAGATCAATATTATCCAGTTTATTTCACTTATCATGTAAAAATATAATTATATTTTACTATGATCACATAGTTTATATCTCATACTTTGTTTTCTCATATTCACCTATATTATGTCATATGGCTCATATCTTTCTCATGCAGTCACATAGTTCAGTTTCACATATGTATATATATATATACCTTATATAGCACATACTTCTCATAACATTACATTCAAAGCATATCAACACATATATTCATGCATACCTACAATTCATGTCATATACGTATAATCATATATTCATGCATTCTAACATAGGAAATAGACTTGTCGCAAGTCTTGTTTCCATTTAGCACCATCAACTAACTAATATGCACTCACCTGGCCTCACTAGCCAATTCCAATCTCTTATCTTTCCCTTGATCGATCTTACTTGCCAAACGTTCCGGAATTTCTTTATGCGTAGAATCTACATAAATGTACATTTCGTGACAATCATTAGATACCTACACCTTCTAATTGGATACTAGCAACTTAAACGAACTTATTAAACCCATATTCCCAATTTTCCTTTAGGGGGAATCGGTTCCCCCCCTATGGGGGTATCGGTTCCCCCATGACATACTGGAAATTCTTGTTCGTTTGAAGGGGTATCGGTTCCCCTTGAATGGGTACCGATTCCCCTTGCCCAGAAATCATATTTTGAGCTCGAAAATCCTTCATTTTCAGCTCAACACATCATACTTCACTCCCTTTAATATTCCTAACTTTCATACACATACTTAAACTCATTTCTACTCCATAATCCCTTCTTTAAACTCAAAATTCTATCTTCCATATAAGATTCAAAAATCATACCAAATTTCCAATGTGTTCTAATTCCAATTCTAACACTTCCTACCTCTTAATTAGCTTCTTGACAAGTCAAAAATCTGATTTAAACATCAAAAACTCATCCATATCAAAATTTCATCTAAAAACTCATTTTCCAAATCATTATCTAAATCACTTATCTTGTTGCTTTAATGTCATATAAGCTTTCCTTTAGCTTATATAACATTCAAGCTTTCATTTCCAATCTTAACAATCAAAGAAACTACCAAGTTCAATTTCTTACCTATAATTGCAAGCCCACGTTTGGAGGAGGAAGAGAAGAAAGTAAGGAAGAATGAAGAAGAAATGGGAGGTTCTGGAACCTAAAATCACACGTGATTCTCATATATCCCCTTAAAATCTTATTTTAATTAAAATTTCCTTACAAATGACCATTTGGTCCCTACCTCCATCTCATATTTACTAACCATACTTTTCAACTATATAATTATTCTACTTTAATCACCAAATTCTAAAACTTTACAATTTGGTCACTAACCCGGTATTGCGGATGTTACACTTGGTTGAGGAATGGGGTTGGACTCTAGCATTCTATATGACATGCGGGATCTCCCTTCCAAAAGTACTTATGGCTTTGGATGTTATTTGTGGTTTGTGGACTAATATATGGCTTGTCTATTTGGATAGGTTGTTATGAGATCGACTAATGAATTGAGAAATGACTCTTGTCAATTATAACTTGGCTTTATGACGGGTTAATCTGAGGCACAAATCATTGTGGGAAATGCTGACTTATATGGAAATTGTCTCATTCAAGTGTCGCACGACGTAACGATAGGGTCAGGATGTTATGTCCATGAAAATTGGTATTAGAGCATAGAGGTGTGTGTTCTTATTTGATATGTAGTTATGGTAATTTGTATATAAAAGTGCAGGGGCGTTTCTTGATAGAATGATGTGTGATCTTGTGATAAAACATAGAGGTGCTAATTTGTAGATTAAAACACATAGGTGCTCAATCATTTTTTTAAAGCACAGAGGTGTTCAATCATTTCTTAAAGTACATAGGTGTTAATTTGTGGATTGAAGCACAAATGTGCTCAATCATTAATTCATGCACAGAGGTTCTTATGAATTTAGTATATCGGTGTTTGTTGATTGTTTTATGCAGTTGCACTTATTTCCCAATAGCACAATGGTGCTTATTGGATATTTTTACGCAGCGGTGCTATTTTTCCTAATAGCACAGCAGTGCTTATTGGTTGTTTTGTCCAAAGAAGCTTATTTCCCAATAGCACAGCGATGCTTATTGGTTGTTTTACGCAGTAGCGCTCATGTTACCATTAGCACAACGGTGCTTACTAGTTGTGTTAGCGTAGAGGTGCTTGTTTCCCAATTACACCGAGGTGCTTATTGATTATCATGCTCAATGGTGCTTATTTTTTCTCGACACATTGATGTCTATTGGTTGTTTTGAGCTACAATGTTCAACATTATATGATATATAAGTCCTTGTTGGCCATTTAGGTGTGGCAACACTTGTTTTTCTTTGAGCACAAAGGTACTTCTTTCTTTATTTTGACACACATTCAGGGTCGTGGCTGGGGCGGCGCGAACTGCGCGACCGCGCAGGACCCCAAAAAAGTTTATATATAGTGACGTTTTTTCAATAAACGCCACTATAGATGGACCTATTGCGACGTCTTTTTCAAAAAAAACGTCATTATTATTGTCATTTATTGATAAAACGCCATTATAGATAGATCTATAGCGGCGTTTGTCAAGAAAACGCCACTATTGTTTCCCCGAAATCGAATATATCTAGAAAATAGGGGCCTCTTTATAAGAATTTGTACATGGCCCCCGAAAACCCTGCCACGGTCCTGCACACATTAAGCTGAAACTGAGAAAAAGGAAGTGAATCGTGAGTCACCCTCGAAGGGGGATGGGGTAGGGATTGACAACATGGAATATTCAAAGATGGGTATGTGAGTAGTGTGATAAACTAACCCTCTAGTGCGTGATTTAAGAAAGGAACCTAAGTGTCAATGGTAGAAGGTGTATGTTGCCAACCCTTAGAGCTGTTGGAGCCTCATGTGCAAATTGGTAAATGGGATGTATGAGGAGTGGAATAGATCAAATCTTAATGGTGATGAAATAAGTGAGACTTTGTTCTTGGGAATTCTTTATGCAGCGTGCGACGGTGGTAGATCATACTAGCAATTTTAAAATGTGGATGTCCCAGTCTCGGATTGGAAGAAAATCCAAGGGAAGGTATATTTTCCCTTGTTATCTAGAATGCAATTCCATAAAAAAGATCGAGTCAGAGCAATAAATAAGTAATATAACTACTATTTGTGTTGCCAAAAGTATCTCAATAAAGAAGCATACCATCCTATTATTTCTAATGCGTATAAATTGAAATAACTCAGTTTAAGGAGGCCTCAAATTGAGTGACGAGTGGGCAATGTCATCTGAGTTTAGATAAAAGCAAGAGTGGAGGAGCCAATAAGATACTCTAAAGAGTAGTCGTATCAAAATAGATGAACCATTTTGGGGAATTTCATCAAATAATTATCAACCTAAATGATCATCCATCATTAAACAGGAGAATGAGCCAAGAACACTTAAGCACATCGGTATGATACATTTCATCAATATTTTACCTCTATTTTACCTTTAAGATGCTAATAAGATATGTTTTTCACTTTTATCTTGAGAATGATTTAATGAGATGGAAAAATATTGGGAAGTCCCAAGTTAAGGTGTATCACTATTAATGTGACAAATTAGCGGATATTTGTGTCAGTGACATTGCCTCTTATAAATCTATTATGGAAAGACCTTGAGAACTCCTTTACTTGGTGCTAGAAGATAGTCATGTGACAAAATTTAGTAAGGTTTGCTTTGATTCAACAAAATAATAATAAAGTTATTGAAGAGACCGTATAACACCTTCAACCTGACTCGGAAGACGAACGGAATCGAATATATCACATTAAATCACCAAAGTGATCCCACAACCACAAAACTATGTAGAACAAAATAGGTTATTACACTAATTTCATCCCTCTAAATACTGATTTATTTAATGATAATTTAAATAAAAGATTCACTTGATTTTTTTAATATAATTAACGACTAATACTATGTGAATCAAACAACTTTAGTGATGGGGGACTTGTTATCCCTTCATATCTCGAGTTAAAATTAATGATACGAATATTTATTATCAAATGATTGAAATTTTTTAAACAAATACTATATTATATTCTTTAAATTTATAAAAAAAAATACTATATAAAATAAGAATTGGGAAAGCTGCTGCTGCGGTGAATGAACGACTGAAAATGGAGCTGAGGAGGGATCCTATTTTTACGGTTAAATTTTAATAGCCATGCAACGGCCTCTATTGGCTTCGACTCGGCCTCATTTATTCACGCGGTAAAGGACGAATTTTGGTCCCACTTGTCACGAAATTGGGCCCTTTCCCCACACTTTGGGCTATTTTGGCTATGTTGGCTATGTTGGGCCACATTTGGTCTTGGAGGTTGATAGAATAGTGTAGATTATTCTAGAACACTCAAGACTTGTATATATTCTAGAAGCATTCTAGAGTCTTCCATGTTAGGTAGGAAATAATGGAGAATTCTAGAGAATCTCTCCCTACCGTAGGATCAAATCAATCTCCACCATCCATTGAGGAGGTGGGATGCTATAAATAGGTGTAGAATCCTCATTTGTAAATCATCCAAGAGTTGTAAGCATTCAAGCATTCAACAAGCTTTCTCTCTAAGTTCTTTCCTTTCTTCTTTGTTTCCTTGCCAATCCTTTCTCTAGCACGAGTTCGAGTGAGGCTGACTTAGCTATCGCAAGGGGCGAAAAGGAGCTAAGGCCGCACGAGGCTTATTGAGCGATTAAGTCCGTGACAGTTGGTATCAGAGACAGTAAAGGCGTCAATATCGTGCACGTGTATTGTAGGAATGGCCGGAAATTCGAACGAGTCAACTGTTGCTGAGGAACGTGGAAGAGAAGCTGCACCCAACAACAAGAATAAGAAGAGGGACCAAAGTAAGGCCCGCGAGAGCACTTCCATAGAACCGATGGTGGCAGAGTTTGGCGAGAAGCTGGAGAGGGTCCAGCACGACTTCAAGACGTTGGAGGACCATGTCTGGAGCAAGTTGACACACTCAAAGGAAATGCCGAAGAGACCAACAACGAGGTGGAAGCTCGGTTCATACAACTAGAGGATATGATCCAAGCCGTCCGTGAAAGCATCGAGGGGATGCGGGAGGACTTGACGCTCTGCAAGAGAGCCGCCGTTAGCGGGAGCGCTAACCATGTCTCCACCCCGAGGGTCGAGTGCCCCAAGCCGCAAGGGTTCAACGGGGCAAGAGACGCCAAGGAAGTCGAAAACTACCTATGGCGGATGGAGCAATACTTCGAGGGAATCGGCTTAACGACGAGGCCGCCAAGGTAAAGACCGCTGCCTTATATCTTTCCGATACTGCTATGTTATGGTGGCGTAGGAAACATGCCGACATTGAGCGAGGAGCTTGTCGGGTAGATACGTGGGATGAGTTCAAGAAAGAACTCAAGAAGCACTTCTATCCCGAGAATGTGGTCTACGAGGCTCGCAAGAAATTGCGGGAGTTGAAGCAACGGGGTATTATGCGGGACTATGTGAAAGAATTCACAACCCTTATGCTTCAAATTCCCAATATGTCCGAAGAAGATCTCTTGTTCTACTTCATTGACGGACTACAAGGATGGGCCAAGCAAGAGATGCACCGTCGGGACATTAAAACGGTTGATGAGGCCATTGCCATCGCCGAGTCACTCGTCGACTTCCAACCTACTCCCACACCAATGCAACGAAAAATAAAGATAAGTATCCAGCCAAAGGTGGGGGAGAACGGCGGGAGAATTACCAAGGCAACCGAGACCGAGATCACCGAAGGCCACAAGCTAAAGAGGGAGATCGTGATCGACGTCCGGGGCGAAGGGACTATGAAGAGAAGAAAAAGGCCTTCGTTCCCAAAGGAGGATGTTTCTTGTGTAAAGGACCGCACCCGATGAGTAGCTGTCCCAAACTTGGTTCATTGTCTGCCATCGTCGATCGTCAAGACACAGAGTCTCAAGCCGAGATGGGGTCACTCCAAGTTCTAAACGCCTTGAAGGCCAAGCCATTGACACCAACATCGAGTAATGGGCTCATGTATGTGGAAGCGGTGATCAACGAGAAGTCGACAAGAGCCATGGTGGACACGGGAGCTACCCACAATTTCGTGTCGAAAGACGAAGCCAACCGTCTGGGCCTAAATACACTGGGAGCACAGGATGGCTCAAGACGGTAAACACACAAGCTGTACCACTCCATGGCGTGGCACGAGGGGTCGAGCTACGCTTAGGCACTTGGAAGGGCCAAGTGAACTTTTCTGTCATTCCCATGGATGACTTTAAGGTCGTTTTGGGGTTAGACTTTCTCCGACAGGTAACCGCTATCCCTATGCCTTCCTTAGTTCTGTTTGTATCTTGGAGAAAGGATCTCCTTGCATGATCCCCACGGTCGAGGCACCGAAAGAGAAAGGTCGAGATGCCACACAACTCTCGGCCATACAACTTGGTAAAGGCATCAAGAAAGGGGACATTACTTACTTGGCCATGCTAAAGGAAGATGACGAGATCGAGAAAACGGATGACCTACCATTGATCATCCGTGAAGTCCTAGAGGAAAACAAGGACATGATGCCGCCCGAGTTACCAAATAAACTTCCCCCAAGGCGTGAGGTGGATCACAAGATCGAGTTGGAACCCGGTGCCAAGCCGCCTGCCCTGGCACCCTACCGAATGGCCCCACCCGAACTTGAGGAACTTCGAAGGCAACTCAAGGAGCTAGTCGATATGGGAATGATTCGACCTTCGAAGGCACCGTATGGCGCACCGGTACTCTTCCAAAAGAAGCACGATGGGTCATTGCGCATGTGCGTCGATTACCGGGCACTTAACAAGGTAACCATTAAAAATCGCTACCCGATCCCTTTGATTGCCGATTTATTTGACAGACTTGGAGGAGCCAAGGTGTACACAAAGATGGACTTGCAAAAAGGCTACTACCAAGTTCGAATAGCAGAAGGCGACGAGCCAAAGACCGCATGCATCACCCGATACGGATCGTTCGAGTGGTTGGTCATGCCCTTTGGTCTAACCAATGCACCGGCGACGTTTTGCACGCTCATGAACAAGCTCTTCCAACCGTACTTGGACCAGTTCATGGTGGTGTACTTGGACGATATCGTGGTATACAGTAACTCCATCAGAGAACATGTAGACCACTTGAGGATTGTGTTCAAGATACTTCGAGAAAACGAGCTGTATGTCAAGAAGGAAAGTGCACGTTTGCCACCGAGGAGGTACACTTCCTTGGACATGTAATCGGCCACGGGAAGCTATTAATGGATAGGAACAAAATCAAGGCCATAACCGAGTGGGAACCGCCGACCAAGGTAAGTGAGATGAGGTCCTTCCTTGGTCTAGTAAATTATTATCGCCGGTTTATACAGGGCTACTCAGCGCGAGCATCACCATTGACGGACCTACTCAAGAAGGGGAAGGCATGGGAGTGGTCCGAACAATGTCAAAAGGCCTTTGAGAACCTGAAGGCAGCAGTTAGCCAAGAACCTGTCTTGGCCTTACCCGACTTTACCATGCCGTTCGAGGTACATACCGATGCATCCGACTTCGCTATCGGGGGAGTATTAATGCAAGAGGGCACCCGATAGCATTTGAGAGCCGCAAGCTGAATGACACCGAGAGGCGGTACACGGTGCAAGAGAAGGAGATGACAGCCATCATCCATTGCTTACGGGTATGGAGACATTACTTACTCGGCGCACTTCACCATCAAGACCGACAACGTGGCGACGAGTTACTTTCAGACCCAGAAGAAGCTATCACCAAAGCAAGCTAGGTGGCAAGACTTCCTAGCCGAGTTCGACTACACGGGAATATAAGCCGGGCAAAGCCAACGTTGTAGCCGAGCCTTAAGTCGAAAGGCGGAGCTCGCCGCGATCTCTCTAGCCAAGGGAACCGTGTTGGAACGCATCAAGGAGGGCCTTGAGCAAGATCCAATGGCAAGAGAATTAGTAAAGCTGGCTAGCGATGGCAAAACCCAACGGTTTTGGGTAGAGGACGGTCTACTCTACACCAAGGGACGACGAATCTATGTTCCAAAGTGGGACAACTTAAGGCGAGATCTTGTCAAAGAGTGTCACGACACCAAGTGGGCTGGTCATCCGGGTCAAAAGCGCACTATGGCATTGCTAGAGACAGCATACTTTTGGCCCCATATGAAGGATAGCGTGGAGCTTTACGTAAAAGACTTGTCTGTGTGCCAACAAGACAAAGTGGAGAACCGACAACCGACGGGATTACTGGAACCTTTACCAGTTCCCCAAAGACCTTGGGGATGCAATCACCTTGGATTTCATTAGTGCACTACCCAAGTCCGAGGGATACGGTTCGATCATGGTCGTCGTGGACCGATTTTCTAAGTATGGGACTTTCATACCATGCCCCAAGGATTGCACTGCGGAGGAGGCCGCGCGAGCATTCTTCAAGAATGTCGTAAAGCATTGGGGCCTACCAAGGAGCATCATCAGTGATCGAGACCCTCGATTTACTGGACGCCTTTGGACGGAATTGTTCAAGCTCCTTGGCACCGAGTTAAATTTCTCCACAAGCTTTCACCCTCAAACTGATGGGCAGACGAACGGGTGAACTCCTTGTTGGAGTGTTATTGCGGCACTTTGTGAGTGCTAACCAGCGAGATTGGGCTAAATTGCTAGACGTTGCCCAATTCTCTTATAACTTGCAGCGAAGTGAAGCCACAGGCCGGAGTCCGTTCGAGCTTGCGACCGGACAACAACCGCTCACGCCGCACACATTGTCAATGCCACTTGACGAGGGTAAGAGTCCCGGGGCCGCCAAGATGGCTAAGTCATGGGAGGAGAACGCCGACATCGCCCGCGCATGTCTGGAGAAAGCACGAAAGAAGAGAAGAAATGGGCGGACGAGAAGAGGCGACATCGAGAGTTCTCCGTTGGAGACCTAGTCTTTGTGAAGCTTTTGCCACAACAATTCAAAGCCCCCGAAGCGTTCACAAAGGACTAATACGGAGATACGAGGGACCATTCCAAGTACTTGCCAAGGTGGGAAAGTGTCTTATCGCTTAGACTTGCCAAGTACACTAAGATTCATCCGGTCTTCCTAAGTATGCTCAAGCCATATCATGCCGACAAGGAAGACCCAAGCCGAGGGTATTCGCATCGAGCACCTCCCGTAGTAACCAAGTCTTATGACAAAGAGGTGGAAACGGTGCTCACAAGAAGGACGGTCCGCAAGAGAGGAGTCCCACCGCGTACCGAGTACTTAATCAAGTGGAAAGGGCTCCCAGAGTCCGAGGCAACATGGGGCTAGCTGAAGACTTGTGGCAGTTCGAAAGAACATCTCAAAGCGTACGAGCGACGAGGACGACGCCAGAATAGGGGGGAGAATGTCACGAAATTGGGCCCTTTCCCCACACTTTGGGCTATTTTGGCTATGTTGGCCACATTTGGTCTTGGGGTTGATAGAATAGTGTAGATTATTCTAGAACACTCAAGACTTGTATATATTCTAGAGCATTCTAGAGTCTTCCATGTTAGGTAGGAAATAATGGAGAATTCTAGAGAATCTCTCCCTACCGAGGATCAAATCAATCTCCACCATCCATGAGGAGGTGGGATGCTATAAATAGGTGTAGAATCTCCTTTTGTAAATCATCCAAGAGTTGTAAGCATTCAAGCATTCAACAAGCTTCTCTCTAAGTTCTTTTGTTTCCTTGCCAATCCTTTCTCTAGCACGAGTTCGAGTGAGGCTGACTTAGCTATCGCAAGGGGCGAAAGGAGCTAAGGCCGCACGAGCTTATTGAGCGATTAAGTCCGTGACACACTGCTCACCAGTTTACGCGGTTTTCCTTCCTTTCTACTTTTTTGTATCTGCGTTTATTTTGTTTCTTTTTTCATAATAGTATTTTATATTTTCTATATATATTTCTTCAAAAATATATATAAAATTTAAATATCCACATATATTATTTTATAATATAGTATGTCTAATTATTTTAAATAATCATATTTATACAATATAAACTACTTAATTAAAAATCGAAATATTCTTTATATTTATTAATAAAAAATTTTAAATAAAAATTAAAAGTTTTAATAGAAAGTAATATAAATAAGTTTAACGAGACAAAATAATATAAGAACCGTATCATTTTACACTGTTCGTCTAGAAATATAGTTAAAGGACGCATGTCCCGTTATTTTTTTTGGTCATCCTTCAATTCTTTAACTTCAAATTGAGGATGTCTCTTGTACGACAATCTTAATACGGTTGAAGAAAGATGTTATCGAAATGTTAATAATTTTTTTAATATTTTTGATAAACGTTACTTAAAACATTATTTTTACCGAAAATATTAATATTTGGCACTACTTAAAATTTAACATATTTGGTAAAACGTTACCTAAAATATTATTTTCTCTATCGGAAATGATAATATTGGACGCTACCTAAAATGATATTTTTTTTACCGAAATTAGATAACGAAATTAACATTTTTGATAAAAAAATATTTTAGGTAAGATTTACGTAAAATATTAAAAAATAAACATTTTTTATATGATCTTTCTTTAATCGTATATTAAGACTATCGTACACTAGAACTATTCATTCAAATAGAAGTAAGACGAAGAAAGAAAACATGAAGTGCCCATGAGTGAGGCACATCACATGGCATTCCAAATTTAGCCAACCCAAAGCCCAAGGCAAACATTTATTCAAGAAAAAATGGGAAATAGACCAACAAATGTGAAGTTTAAATAAGTTTCATATTGTGGATTCAATAAATTATAGGATAAAGTACATAATTGGTCTTCTACTATAAAATATATTAGTCTCATGACTATTGAAAACTTTAAAATGATTCCCTCGATTATAAATCGGTGTTTTGTTGAGTCTTTCGACTATTAAAAGTTACAAAATGATCAATGCATATTCATATGTTTCAAACTTGTCATTTTTCATTAAAAAAATTGATGACAATCTAAGCTAGTCGTTAATCTTTTGACTGAGATAATAATTGTTTAAAATTTTTGGATTAAATTTTATCATATCACAATTATAAGTTAATGCTCAACTCAATCTGTCGTCAAATTTTTAATAGAAAATGATTAATTTGAAACATATAAATAGTTAATAATATTTTATAACTTTTAATAATCGAATGACTAGATAAAGTAATATTCTAAGATCAATAGACTCTTTCATAAATTTTAGTAATCGATAAATTTAATAAAATAATATATTATAGTCAAGTATAATTTATGTACTTTACTATTAACTATATTAAAAAATTATGTAAAAATTAAATATATTCACATCCTCATTACTTTTTCAACAGTTTGTGATTCACCTTTTCAACAACAGTTAGCTCTCCCTCAATAGTACCCCCACCATCTTCCCGCTTTCCAGACGCCCCATAATCAACATTTATCTCTCTTTCTTTTCCCTTTTAAAGAAACAACACAACAATGGCTACTGTTACTCCTTCCTTGACTGTGCTCTGCTTTGCTTCATTGTTCTCCTTTTTCGCTGTGGTGAATGCAAGAATCCCTGGAGTTTATACTGGTGAAGCTTGGGAAAGTGCCCATGCTACTTTTTACGGCGGCAGTGCTTCTGGGACAATGGGTATTTCTCTATTTTGCGCTCTGCATTTTCAATTAGAATGTGACTGAGAATCTTGGTTACTTTTTGTTTAGGCGGTGCATGTGGGTATGGGAATCTGTACAGCCAAGGCTACGGCGTGAACACAGCAGCTCTAAGCACAGCAATTTTCAACAGTGGCCTTAGTTCGGTGCTTGCTTTGAGATTAAGCGCCAACGACCCCAGATGGTGTCATGCCGCAGCCCTTCCATTTTCATCACCGCCACTAACTTTTGCCCTCCTAACTATGCTCTCCCCAGCGACAATGGCGGCTGGTGCAACCCTCCACGCCCTCATTTTGACCTTGCCATGCCTATGTTCCTCAAAATCGCCGAGTACCGTGCCGGGATTGTCCCCGTCTCTTTCCGCAGGTGCGTTTGTAAAATCCGTCCTCTTCTTTACTTCATTATTTTATTTTCTAAGGAACCAAACAGTTTTTGTTCTTTATAGAGTGCCGTGCCGAAAGCGAGGGGGAATAAGATTCACCATTAACGGATTCCGTTACTTTAACCTGGTTTTGGTCACCAACGTTGCGGGTGCAGGGATGTATTGAAGGTGAGCATCAAAGGATCCAAATCCGGTTGGATGAGCATGAGCCGTAACTGGGGTCAGAACTGGCAATCCAACGCTGTTTTGGTGGGTCAACCACTCTCGTTTAGAGTCACGGGCAGTGACAGGCGAACTTCCACTTCCTGGAACGTGGCACCACCTAATTGGCAGTTCGGCCAAACCTTCACTGGAAAGAATTTCGCGTTTGAATCTCACAGCACTTACCCATTCTAAAGTAATTTTACTTTTAATCATTTCTTTAATTTACCTCTGTTTTTTCGCGTTTGAATCTCACAGCACTTACCATTCTAAAGTAATTTTATTTTAATCATTTCTTTAATTTACCTCTGTTTCCCCCTCTTCAAATTCCCTTTATTTTCTCGGGAAAATTATTAGTTGAAAGTAAGTGGGTAAAAAAATGGTGATAATTAGGAAAGTGAGTATAGTAAGCTATGTGTAGTAAATTTTGTTTTTTCACAGTGATCCTGGGTCAGTGTGTTGTTTGTCATGGAGCTGGTGCTTATAGTAAAATTCCAGCGAACGGTAAAAAAAGTTGTAAGGAGTGGTTGAAGCGGCTGCAAATCAAAGAAGACATGTATCCCGCCAGCCCTGGTCATATGTAGTAATTTTTATTTTACTATTATTTTCTTCTATGTTGTCTTGTTCATTTAGTTTTCTCATTTTTATTAAGATTTAATGATGAAATAATATTTAGGGTAAAATATACAAATGATCAATCTGAGTTGGACGTTAACCTGCTAAATAAAATATGCTAAAATATGATTCAGAATCTCAAATGACTATCACATCAATTAACATGTTAACGTCTAACTCAAATAACTGTAAACTTTTACTAAAATTGGCGAGTTTAGAGTATATGAATAGTCAGATAATCATTTTATAACTTTAATAGTCGATGATTAATAAATAACACTATATAATTAGATAATTATTTTATAATTTTAATAGTGAAAGATTTAACAAACAGTATCCTATAATCAGATTATATGTGTACTTTACCCTAATATCTATACGGTAGATGCTGATAATCGAATTCCCAAAGCAAATAAATTTTGACCCTTCTCTATCAATCTATGCCTATAATGCTAAGTGGGCAGCCGTAATTATGTGGTTTTTACATAAAATTATATACGACAAATATATCAAATATTTATAAACATAATTAATCAACTTTATTTTTTAAAATGAAATAAATAAAAGTTAATTTTTAACCAAATCGTACTAATACACTTGAATATAGGTAGGGCTTTGCATAAACTGTGTTGTCGGTTGATGGTGCAGAAGAGTGTGCTGCTAGTCTGGCACTATCTGCTGCTGCTGCTGCTGCTGCTGTCGTCTACTTGAGTTTTCTATTTATGTTTCGAGCTTCCAAGTCCCAGCGTTTTTTAAATTTATATACCGAAAAGAAGTTAGTTACTTAAATTAACATAATTCTTGATTAATCTTCAAAATGAAATATATGGTAACGTAAAGTGTAAAATACGTTTTGTCCGACATTTATGAAAGATGTATCCTACATGATGTCTGGATAATATAATATAATATCAAAGCCCATATCATCGTATTAGATGTTAAGATTAGACAAAATTCAATAATTCTTAGGTTTTGGTCTTTACGTAACAATCGAAAGCTCAAGATATAAGTTACTCTGACCAATCCTCAATCAAAATCTTATTGGAGGAATTGTATGCCACATTTAACATCCGGAAGTAATGCAAAAACACTCTCGTGCTCCTATCAGATACAATGCATGAAGATTATTTGCATAAACAATCATGTAGAAATGCATAAATATATCAAATTCATAGCTTGACATAATGTATTGGCATAATTATAAAGCACTCTTACAAAAGACATAAACCCAAATATACATCGAGAACAATATACTCGTTATTTGAATATAGAGAACTAAAAATTACAATATAACCACGTATCGTCTTGACGAGCAACATTCCTCTTCGATATCATGCCTCAATGACCCGATGACAATTTGGCCACTAAGTGTAAGTCGCATGATACAAAGAGACCATGTTAGCAGCTGAAGGTCCCGAGTTACTTGTAAATCTACGATCATACATTGTGTAAGCAACCGACAATGTAATAGCACATCTATGTTGCCCTCCATACCAGATGTGAAGTGTGTATAAAACTTGGTAGCCCTCGAACTCTCGCTCCCTTATACCAACAAACGTAGGCACAAGACATAAGTGGCCTCCACAAGCCCTCAATTGGAGGCTTAATACGTGAACTATAAATCACCTTCAATGTCTGATAATATCCTAAAAACTAAACGTTAGATGAAGTAATCTATATTTAAAGATCGAAATTAGTAATCATAAGTTTGGGTATCATAAATGTTAGGGATGTGAGGGTTCAGTGTTAAATGTTTGATAGTTATTTTTAAATAGATATACTATCATATTAATAATAACAAAAATAATATACCTAATTCAGAATCAAATAGGCATCCTTTTCATGGATATATGCTCTGGTTACTTGCTTGACAAAAAAATATTGAAGCAAAATGTCAATGTCCCTTTGACAATCCAAATGTTTTATGCCGTTCCTCAGCATCCTTGTGACTTTAAAAGATGCTTTCACTTAAGATAATTGATTTTCACATTCAGATGGCATCTCTTTCAATTTTCCCCATAAAATATCAGGCTTGTACGTATGCCTTTTTAGGTAAAATAGTAAGGCGGTGGGGATAGATCATGGTTTTGGATTCCAATATTCACAAAATCGCCAAAACTTTCTTCATTATGTCATTAAATATAAAAGAAATATGAAAAGAAAATGACGATTTTTGAAGAAAAAAATTGATTTTGTATTTATATTTCGGAAATTTTAAATGTGACTTATTAATATAAGATTTATAACTGAAAATCTTATCAAGAATATAATTTTTAAGTTAGATAGAGTAACATTTTCGATTGTAACTGAAAATATTATATTTTTTTATAACATTTTCGGTATAAACTCTAAACTTTCTGTAATATAACTTTTCGATTGCAATCGAAAATGTTATAAATTTGTATAACTATTTAGGTTAAATATAATAATAATTTAAGTTAAAAACCTTTTTAAATTAACCTTAAATTAGAGAGATATTTCTTTGAATTAGATTTTTTAGGATGTATTACCGGGAATGTCATTACCTCCGTTTCCTTAAGTATTGTTGGATTACTGGCGTTTTGGACTAAAATGCCCTTAATTTTTTTCTTCAAAAATATCATTATTCTGTCATTGAATAATAAAAATTCTACGAATGTTAAATTATAAATTTTTCCTTAAACTATTTAGATTACAAAAAAAATCTATAATTAAAATTTTATATGAAGTTAAGGGGTTAAAATAAAATTTTACCATTTCATTAAACCTTTTATATTTCAATTTTGTAAAAAAATTATATAAATTTTATGAATTTAATTTTTTTAAAGAAAATATATAAATATTTTCCAACTGTTAAAAAAACAAATATATAATAAGGACAATTTGATCAAATATACATTCCAATAATCTTTTATTTCTTTAACCAAACACGGTAATCTTACATTCCTGCTAAAACCAACCAAACACAAAATACAACATTCCCAGTAATCCTATTCTCTGGTAATTTTTTTTCACTGCTAATCTTACATTCCGTGAACCAAACGCACCCTTAGGTAGCGTTTGGTTGTATGGAATCCCTTGGAATTGGTGGGAATTGGAATCCAATTCCACCACTTTCCCATGTTTAGTTCAAGTTTTTCAAGGGAATTGGAATCCCTGATGGAATTCAATTCCATCAAATGAGGGAAAGTGAATTCCATAAAAAAATGGAGGGAATTGAAATTTGACCATAGTACCCTCATCAATTTTAGTAACTTATTCATATATTGAATAAAATATTTTTTTATTATTTCGGGTCGGGTCGGGTCGGATCGAATCGGGTGAAACTTTATTTTGGTCGGGTCGGGTTTTTATAAAGGTGATATTCGGGTCGGGTTCGGGTTTAGGGTGAAAAAACCGGACCGACCCGAAAATATATATAATTTAGGTCGGGTCGGATTAAGTCACTGTTTTTATTAAATAAAATAATTTTTTATTATTTCGGGTCGGGTTGGATTTCTAATTCATATATCGGGTCGGATGAAACTTTATTTTGTTCGGGTCGGGTTTTTTAAGTGTGATATTCGGGTCGAGTCGGGTCGGGTTTTTTTAAGTGTGATATTCAGGTTGGGTCGGGTTCAGGTTTAGGGTGAAAAAACCAGACCGACCCAAAAATATATATAATTCGGGTCGGGTCGGGTCGGATTAAGTCACTGTTTTTATTAAATAAAAATAAATTTTTATTATTTCGTGTCGGATCGTATTTCTAATTCATATTTGGGTCGGGTCGGGTCGGATGAAACTTTATTTTGTTCGGGTCGGGTCGGGTTTTTTAAGTGTGATATTTGGGTCGGGTCGAGTTCGGGTTTAGGGTAAAAAAACCGGACCGACCCAAAATATATAATTCGGGTCGGGTCAGATTAAGTCACTGTTTTTATTAAATAAAAATATTTTTTTATTATTTCGGGTCGGGTCGGGTCGGATTTCTAATTCATATATTCGAGTCGGGTAGGATGAAACTTTATTTTGTTCAGGTCGGGTCGTGTTAAGTGTGATATTCGGGTCAGGTCGGGTTCGGGTTTAGGGTGAAAAAAACCGGACCGACCCGAAAAATATATATAATTTTACCTTTTATATTTAGGAATAATTATGATAATACCCCTCTATATATAATTTTTTCAATTAAATCAATGTTTTTATTGAATAAAAATAATTTTTTATTATTTTGAGTCGTGTCGGTCGAGTTTCTAATTCATATTGAAAAAAATAGTTTTTAGTAACTAATTAACATACTTTGATTGGAATGTATCTAATATTGCTTTATCTTTTGGTAATTTATTAACATATTTTGATTTCGATGATTTTAACTTATAATGTTTATTAGCATGATTTTTATAATTTATTGAAATGAATAATTAATCAATAAAATGAAATTTTAATATTTTTAAATTTTTATAATATATTACTACATGTAAGTTGTAAAATAAACTAAAATAAAAAAAAAATAAGAAGGGAATTCTGTCATTTTACATTATTGAAATCAAATTCATCTGACATGTCTGCGAACCAAACAGAATATCCAATTTCATTTCTTGCCAACCAAACATAATATCCAATTCCATTTCCTGTCAACCAAACAGAATATTAAATTGGATTCCAATTCTTACATATTCCAATTCCTTCACATATTTCAATTCCCTCATAAACAATCTAGCGAACCAAACGCCATGTTAGGATTTTGAATTTGATTCTCTTGACAATGGCTGCCATTTATAGTCTTTACATAATCAACAAATCGGGAGGCTTGATCTTCTATAAGGTGTCATTTCTTCCAAATATTTTCTGTTTGTTTATCGAGAATATTTGGTAAATTTTTTTTCAGTTTTTAAAGGACTATGGATTAAAGGGACGCATGGATACGAATGATAGCTTGAGAGTAGGTTTATGGCATTCGATGCACGCGATCTCACAGCAGCTATCGCCTACCATGGTGGTACTGGAATTGAGCTACTTGAAGCTGATACATTCGATCTCAATTGTTTTCAATCTCTTATTGGTAAATTTTTTTTTGTTTTGTTATATCAATTATATTATCTTTATTAATGGGAAGTTTTGAATTGTCGAGGTAGAATTGGAAAAGACTGATTTGTAGATCTGATTTTCACACTAAAAGTTGTAGACTCACGTGCATGTTTTCTGAAACCATGATTTCATAGACAACCAAACATTATGTTCTCTACAATGTTGATTTTGCGAATATGTACTATGATTGACAGCGACAAAGTTCTTTGTGGTTAGTGAACCCGGGACACAGAACATGGAGGCTCTCTTGAAAGTTGTCTACGAGCTCTACACAGATTATGTTTTGAAGAATCCCTTCTATGAGATGGAGATGCCTATACGATGTGAACTCTTTGACATCAACCTCACACAGGCAATACAGAAAGATCGTATTTTGCTTTTGGGACGATGAGCTTTACTGGAACCTTAATCTCAACAAAATTTCACGATTCATCACCGTCACTGATTTTCATCTGCACACACCCAATGGAAGATTGCTGTCAAGTTTATATCAGCCTTTTGAATGGGATATATCGAACTCCCATGCTTAGCTCATTATTGCTATGTCATACACGACATATTATGAGTTGTTTTTCTGAATTAACAGTTAAAAAATTAATGAAAAATCCTGTTACAGGTATGTTCCCGGATTATTTGTTATTATTGTTTTCAATCTTTATATAGAAAGTTACAGCAGGGTACATATTATAATGTCATAGTGAATCATTTTATTGGAAGAGAAAACAGAGATGATTTCTCATGCTCGGCGGATTCCAATAAGAGTTTAGAAAGAAAATTTTGGCCTTAGTAAATAGCTTTGAGAAGACATACATCTCAAAATATCATATGGACCATAACAAACCAAAGATTCTTACAGTGTTTCAGATGAGCTTGGTTACACTGGTATACAAAGACCATATGCTAAGCTCAATATCATTTTATACAAACTTAAACATATGTCCTTCACTTTTTCTCAATCATTATAGTATGATACATAGCAAAATCCACATTATATTCACGCATGCTTTTAAATCAAGTTTGTGAATATCAGAGCTTGATTTAAGAAGTTTAACCAGGAAGACCTGCACACGACCATGCTTTTGTTTCCTGCCTAAATCCCAGAAACAATCCATATGGACGTTCAAATCAGGAAGAAAATTACAGCTGGTTTTCATCTAAACATGGAGCGGTGATGCGGAAGGCTTTGGGTAAGTGATTTGTTTACCATTGGAATTGTTGTGAGCATTTCCGCGGCATTCTTTCTGATTTCTTTTCAGCATCTCACCTGGCTCCTGAAGCTTCACGAGTGCTGTTACCACTTCATCCATGCTTGGCCTGCACTTGGGTTCTACAGCTAAGCACTGGAGTGCAAGGTTAGCAACCTCTTGGGCCCGGTTCAGCGAATACTGGCCTTGGAGACGAGTGTCAATTATGCGGAATATCCTCCGTTTGTTGGTCAGATAAGGTTTCGCCCAATCCACCAGATTGTGCTCTCCAGATGGCCTGTTATTGTCGATAGCTCGTCGGCCTGATAACATTTCTAGTAGAACAACTCCAAAGCTGTATATGTCACTCTTGGCAGTCAAATGACCTTTCCAATACCAAAATTCAAATTGATATCAACACTCAGTTTATCAAAAGAAGTGAGAACCAAGTAGATACATGTAGTGGCTGAGCAAAGAGTGTGAATTACCTGTGGCTAGATACTCTGGAGCAGCATATCCATAGGTTCCCATGACCCTAGTGGAAACATGGCTTCTGTCACCAGTTGGTCCATCCCTAGCTAACCGAAATCGGAGAGTTTTGCATTGTAATTCTGCAAACATTTAATCGAACAGCGGTATATCACATAAGCAAAAACTGATTCACCATGCTACAGAAATGTAAAGGGAAACATTAACCGAGTTACATACCGAATCAAGCAAGATATTAGAAGTTTTGTCGCGATATATGACTTGTGGTTTGGCATTGTGAAGGAAAGCAAGTCCTTTGGCAGCACCGAGAGCAACCTTCATCCGGATACCCCAAGATAGTGGCGGAACATGCGACCCCCCTGTTTCGAGATTGAATTAGGCAGTGAATGGAGGAGACACATGCTTTCACTACATATGAATTGAATGAATGTTTCAGCAATGTAAGGAAACCCACTCCTAAATAAATGATTCTCCATGCTACCCCGAGCCATGAACTCGTATACCAGAAGCCGGTGCTCGTCCTCTAAGCAGTAACCGATCAACTTTACAAGATTAGGGTGATGCAATTGTCCAAGATAGTTGATTTCGGCCTGTATACCAAAATATAAATTAAATCAACTAATACCATCCTAAGAGAATGTCCAGCCTTCACCCAAGATGCATTTATCAGATCATAATTTCACCAAATTTAAGATTACTACAACTGTGTGGACTATGTAACATATTAGATTGGTTTCTTGTCGGAATGCAAACATGGTAAGCCAAATTGATGATGTTAAAAGAAAAGGGAGAAAACACTAACCAACCATTCCTTGTGACCCTGAAATCCTTCTTGGTTGAGCCTTTAACAGCAATTATTATGCCAGTACCAGGCTTGGAAGGTTTGAGTGAATGTTCATCGATCCATCCTTGAAGACGGAACCGAATCCTCCTTCTCCTAGGACACTGTCTGGTCTGAAGTTTCTGGTGGCAGTCCCGAGCTCACTGAAAGTGAAGGTCTTTAAATTTGAAGACTGCAAAATCTCACCTTCACTCCGGGGAGTTTGTGGAATGGAAGCTGAAGACTCCTTGCTGCTTGAACGACTTAAATTGTTTCCATTTCTGCTGGCACTCCTCGAGTTAACTGCCGTTACACAATAGCTAATTTCACACAACTTATAAGATATCAAAAAAAACTCAAGCTTTTAAAGCTCCATACAGGATCCATGTTATAATTCGAGCTTGTGATAATCAAATTTTGATTTCAAGAATCGGAAACAAAGGCATGCAAGTTCATCCCGAATCAACAAAACAAAAAGAAGGAAAGCAAACATCATTGAACTCACCTGTGCTAAGACTGACAGACTTGATGCGATGGCTCAAGCAAGCTCCCATCAAACCAGAATAAAACCCAGATTTTTCTTTATTTCTTTCAAAATCCCCCCTTTTCCCTTTGTTTTCTCTTACAAAGGGCAATCTTCCCAAAATGAAACACAACCAGGAAAAAAGGGAAAACTGTTAAAGATGGTATCTTTCGTGCAGACCTTTTTTGGTTCAGTTTTTCAAAGGTTGGTTTGGCATGGGAAGATGAGAAAAGATCATCAAAGCCAACAAAGGCAAAAAGGGTTACTCTGCTATTGGATTTTGCTTGCTTTTTTTTTCCCTTCCCTTCCAGCCCTTTATGAGTAGCCCTTTTTAGACTTCAGCCAACCAAATATTGTAGGCTGTTGACTCGTTCTTCAGCTTTTGCTCAAGAAATCACAATGTGACCACCACAATAAATTATTAACCAATAAACTTTCTTTTTTTACATTTTTCAGTAACTCATAAGTCATAAGCCAAGAACACTTAAAAAAACCAGTAAAAACTTGCATGAAATCAAAATAAAAATCAAGGGGTTTAATTTAATAATCAAACTTGGTTAGTTGTATTGATGCCATTGATTAAAATTTTGCTCAATGATTTAGTCAAGTCAACCCTTTTCCCAACTCCTGTTAACAGCCTTTGTCTTCACCTGGGATTTACGTTAAAAAACAATTGTTGCTTTGTCAACGTGACGGATTCCATGCTTTTGATAGATGATTTGTGGTTTGTTTGCATGACTTCTCATCATTGTTTTTCAGTCAATTATTTTTACCATTCTTTAATCTGTTTAAGGATAAAGATACAATGATTCAGTCATCAACAAGCTTAGAATTCCTGTTTGTAGATTCTCACAGGAGTTGTTTTCTGTACATATTTAATAAACTTGTTATTTTTCTAATTAAAAATATTATGAATAAATAATTTTAAGAAGAATGGACAGATGCATGCAACCCTTTAGGATAAAACATTAGGATAATCAAATTATCTAAATTCAAAATAATATGCGGTGTATGAATGTTCAATGTTAAATTGTTATAGTTATCTTTGAACATATATTATCTTGTATCTATCCATATTAATAAAAAATAAAATATTATTAAATCAAAAATTTTAAGAATAAGAAAAAATAAATGTTGATTATTTTAAGTAAATATAAGATATTATATGTTCAAAAGACTCAATCATTTGCCAACGAAACCTATATAGTCATTGTGTTTAAACTTTCTATAAACATCTGTCTCTATGTGCATGCAACCACACAAAATGAAAAACACCACTTTCTCCAAACATGTCATTGCCCCCCCCCCCATATTTCTAATTCTTCAAGTTTTGTTTTTGTTTTTAATTGATTGCTAATTTTGGTAAACAATTCTAATTCTTCAAGTTTTTTTAACCTTTCATTAATATGTTAATTGACTGCTAATTGCTTGGTAAACAATTCCATTATTTATTGAAACATTTTGTGTATGTTTTGAGCATTAAATTTTATAATATTTTAATTTTAACATTAAATGTTTAATATTAATTTTTTGTTATTCGATCATTAAATTATTAATACTTGAATCACATTATAGTTTGTGTTGTTGATGATTTAAAGATTTAATGACATAAAAATCAATATAAAAAAATTAATATGTTTTATTAGGAAAATTGAATGTTAAAATTGAAGTACATTAAAATTTAATGATCGTTATAAAATTTAATAATAAATCGAATAATTTATCTTATTTTTAATAGAATAAATATATAATTATACTTATTTTATAATTCACATCGTGGTCGACCTTCCAATAACATTCCCAAAATTAATTAAGTAATTGACCGTTAGTTAATATATTCTAAGTAGACTTAATATTTTCAAATAAGGTTCATTTTAAATTATAGAAAATACATGATAATAAATATATTAAAAGGAATTGTTGATGTAAAAGGTTATATAAAAGTACAATTAATATTTTGTTCGAATATTGATTATACCATGCATAAACTATAGGTGATATCAATCTCAAGTCAATGACGGACCTAACCTAGTTTACACAAAAAAATTGTTTTATTAATCCTTTAATTATTATTCTAATTAATGTCGCTTATTTTTTTTAAAATATTGATGCTAAATATATTTTTCTCTGGGAAATTTTAGAATTACCGTTTTTTATACTCATCATTATTCAATCTATTGATCAACAAAATAATTTGTAAATGTCTCTTTTATTTTTTTTTTAAATTTAATTTTTTTTCTAGACTGATTTTCTAGTTTTTCTTTCAAAGTGCCGTTTTAAATGATGATCTAATGTTGCTTTCTCTCATTTTTTTATTTACATAATTTTCTTCTAATTTAGATCTAAATAAATGTATTTTTTTATTTCTTTGTTTCGCATATTTGAAATATTTATTTTTGTCCGCTATATGGCATGGTTGTTTGTCTATTTTTATGGCACAATTTTTATATCGTTATGATAGTTTGACATTTCGTATTGCATTCAACATGTCGCACCTCATGATCAGTAAAGATCAATAGTTTCATATAGCTAGATCCTTTTTGTCACAGTTTGTCAATGCATTCAGAACCATTCACGTAATATTTTGTGAGATTAGTTTTCTCAATCTTCACCCCTATATCAATATAACATCTAGGTTGGAATAGAGACGAGAGATTATTGATAATTGTTAGATTTTTTTTTAAAAAAAAAGAAGATAAAACATTTATTTAAGAAAATGTTTTAATCTTATTTTTCTTCATGCCTTTTAAATTTTCATGTTGAGCTTGTGTTGCCTTTGTTATATTGTCTTTTTATTTAATGAAAACTTTATTTTATTTGTTCCAACATAATTTTTATCATTTTATAAAATATTAAAAAAATAAAAAAATAAAATATGTTTTTGAATTCAAATTATTTCTTATTTGAGTCATTTTTAAAATCAAATTGGGTAAACTTATATATAAGATTTTTTTAGTATCAAACAAAATTAATTAAGTCTAATTCCAATTATAATTTCCAACGGTGGAAAAAAAGGGAGGCGTGTGAGATGGGAGTAGGTTTGTCAAGTCTTTGGCAAAAGGGACGTCAGATGCTTCCCTTTCACTTCTTCTTTTTATTTTCAATATTTATTCAAAAAGTATTAGTACAACAATCATTTTATCAAATATTTTTATATTAAATTTTTTAATGTATATAATTTGATAATATTCCATATTATTATCATTATTTTTTTACAGTCACGATTATTCAAGATTTTATCATGATTAATCTGGACCGATTCATCTTACACACACCTGATTTTGGTATGTGAGTCTCACAACAGGGATATTCTGCATACAACTAGTAAATAGTGAACACATCTGAAACTAGTAGATAATGATGACGAATAATTCTTCTTTTAGATAAATGAACGAATTTTAAACTTTTAGATTAGGGTGAACTCATGATACACAACTAACCCCTTCATTCATCGAAGTTTATGATGTGTCTGCAAAGCATATATATCCTTTTTCCTCGAGATTCAAGTAATTGTATTAGAGAAACACGTTTTTCATAGAAGATGGCTAGTCCTTTACTTAGATTATTTCACCAAGTTTATCTCAATACAAACCATCAGAATTCATGCTATGAAATAATTAAGAACTTTTAACAATTCAATCTCACAATAAATAATTAAGAGCATTTTTCTCAATTTAGGTATTTAATTTGTTTTTCCGGCCAATCCAGATGTTTAACGTTACAAACTTTACCGTTTTAAGTTATTTGGTCATAATGGTTGTTAAAATATTCTGTTAAGGGACATGTCACATTTATATAAATTTGAAAATTTTATTTAAAATTAAAAAAACTAAAAATATATTTTTAAAAAAATCAAATTTTTAGAAACCTTGAAAAACTCAAAACTTTGAAAACCCTAATTTCAATCCCTATACACACGAAGACCTTCATTTTTGTCACCGTTACCGTTGATCGAACCTATCCCCGATCGCACCTCCACATGACAACCAGTTACTCGACGAACAGCCAACCGAAAACCCTACTCGACAATAAACCTATCGATAAACCCGATGAACCAAACGGTTATGAATCGCGACACACGATGACTCCAATGTCCATATCGACTGCAAGGACGACGACACCGACAAGGGTGGCTTCAACGGTTTTGGTTAACAAGAGAGTTTTAATATTAGGGTTAGAGATTTTAAGGTAGATTTTAGGAATTTTTAGGGATTTGAGACTTTTTTTGTAATCTTAAAAAAATTAGATTTTTTAAATATAATATATTTAAGTTTTTTTAAATTTAAAATTACCTTAATATAACAATGTAACTTAACAGACATTTTAAAATTAATTACGGTCGAGACACTTAAAATAATAACGTTTGTAACATTAGACACTTAAATTGACCCAAAAAATTAGACACCTTAATTATAGTTTTAACACTTTTTTTATACTAAGTCTTTACATTTTAGAGGAGCTACAATTGGAGATACATTATTTGTGGATGTTTTCATAATAGAGTATGAGATTGCTACCCTCTATGTTTAGCTAATCTAATTTTATCTCCTTATCCTTTGATTGTCAGATGAACCGTTTCCATAATTCATAACGAAAGTTGTAATATATGATCGATTTATGTATCATCACAGTTGTAGACACTAATTTTTCTCCCAAAGCCAACATCTCAACCACCATAACTGCGAAACCCGGCGCACGACCAAGCAAAAAACACAGAAAAGATAAGTTAGTTTTTTAGTCCAACTAAGACTCTCAACAAACCGAAAATAAATTAGCATTTTTGAGTCAAAACAGGACTCTAACCAAACCTAAAATGGGGGTTTTCTAAGCCTATAAATTCATGCAAACGGAAGGGAGAAAGGGACGGAAATATAGAGTTTTCAAGGAAAATACAACGGGAGAAAATATAGAGTTTCAAGGAAATACAACGGGAGTTCATACTAGATTCATTCGAAGCAAAATTCAGAGCATTCAGGTAGATATTTCGAAAAAAGAAAAAGAACAGAGACAGAGAGTTTCTTTTTGATAAATCGAACAAAGAGAGAAAGCAAGAGAAAAAGAAAAAAGACCCATTTTGTTCGATGTTGTCGTTCATCGGAGTCACCACGTCTGAAACTCATCAAAGGTAACTTCGTTACCATTAACATTAGGTTTAGTTCTAGTCTTGTTTGAGGTTGAAAGTGGCCTTTGTTTTTATCATCTCTCAAGTGGAGAATGAGAGAGAAGGAAGAGCTTTGGGGGTTTTATTTTTTCGGGTGAGAGTGGAGAGAGTTTAGTGTTCTAGTCTTGTTACTTTAGGTTTTCTTTTTAAAGTTAAAATAAAACATAATGAATAAAGCACAAATTCATTTCACGTGGGCCTCAGGGTTTTATTTTCTCAAATATTTTGGTCTAAGAGGAAAGAGGTCATCCAAGAATTACATAATTTTATGTTTATCTATAATCTTTGCTTTATTTCAATTTGGTCACATTTGCATTGATTGTTTCTCTGAATTTTCAATTAATGCAATTTAGTCTTGTTTTGAACTCAAAAAGTTAATTTATTTAAAATTTAACTTTTTTTCCTTTTTTTTCTTTTGATTTCATTAATATTTTTAATTATTTTTACTTTTTTGTTGTCTTCGATTTTTTTCTTATTATTTTTTATTCTATTCTTATATATTTTTATTTTTTTCTTTCTTTGATTAATTGTCTTTTATTTTTTTTTCTTATTTTCAATTTATTATTTTTTTTGTTTAATCTTTCTTTTCTTTGATTGTTTTTCATTCTTTATTTTGATTTATTTTATATTTTATTTATTTTTTTTTCTTTGATTTATTTAATATTTATTATTATTATTATTATTTCTAACATTTTTTGACCTTTTTAGAATAAATTCCAACCGATCAAAGGTAAGTCATTCGAATCGAATGTTTTAAATTTCAATTTAAATTATAATTTTCGCAATTAAAGACAACTGACAAATTAATTGGTACCGAAAGGGCGGTTCAAGGGTTCTAATCCTTCCTTGGTCGTAACCGACTCCCGAAACCGACACTTTTCTGGTAAAGTGCAGATCATGTAAGATGGTGTCCGACCAACCTAAATTCGTTTTAAAATGGTCGGTGGCAACTCTAACCCATTTTTCACGTCGAAGCCCAATTCCGGGCCCAACCGAAAGACGGTTTCGACAGCTTGGCGACTCCGCTGGGGACATGTAAATGAGTCAGGAATTTTTGGTTGTCTTTTTATGCGAAAATAGTAAATTTTAATTTTAATTTATTTATTCGATTATTTACGCCCAATTCCGGGCCCAACCGAAAGACGTTTCGACAGCTTGGCGACTCCGCTGGGGACAGTAATGAGTCAGGAATTTTTGGTTGTCTTTTTATGCGAAAATGTAAAATTTATTTTAATTTATTTATTCGATTATTTACCTTTAATTATTTTCAAATAATAGTTGTACTGACATTTTTTTTCAATGATTTCATACTTTTGAAAAGTTTTTATCTCTAGCTCTATACCTGAGCTCCGAACCTTATTTAAGTGGGGTGAAAATGACGCATTCGTGTGAATTTATTCACCGCACAGGCCTAGCAAGTAGCCTTCGGGATTCATACCTATGTCTTCGTGTGAATTTATTCACCGCACAGACATAAGAGAATGTGTGCTCTCGAGTTTAACTTAGTCCACACAAGCTTGTAATGGGCTTAGGACTAAGGGTCTGGCAAGCCCAAGGGGGCACCAACAAGGAGAACTCGATTACCTTTTTAGAACCTAAACCGGAGAGTATAGGGAATTAGAGCCCCACCAAAACCTCATTCCAAACCCTAGGTTTTTTTCCTGCTTTACTTTCTATTCAAAGCATGCAACTAGAAAAATATGCTTAGATTTTGTTTTAAAATTAGCATGCGGGATAGATCATGTCTGGGTAATTAAAGCATGTGGGGTAGGATTTTTTTTTTTTTTACTGTTTTGATTTACCTCACTACTCTTTTTTATTTTTTTATTCTCTTTCATTTTGTTTTTCATCATTCGTATCATTTAAAGAGGTGTTGATCCACCAAAAACGTGTTGGTAAACATGAATAATCTGTATTAATGGACAAAGGGGTTGTAACACAAGATGAAAATACAGAGGACAATCTACAAGGCGACTATTGTGTCGCATTCAATCCATAAGACATGGTGCCCACAATTGAAGAGTGTATCACTCTGCTACATTATAATGACTCATAATGAACCGGTCTACATCAAGCACAATTAAGTCTATATTTGAAGAACTGATTGGCAGAGGTTGCAGGGGAAAGATGAAGGTTACTGATCTAGGAGTCCCTTCAAAGACAATAATGTCAAAACGATAGCTGAATTAGAGACCCTTGCTGACGAATTCAAGAAACAGACAAATAAACTTACATAGTTCTTATCAATGGAGGGCCAATGACATATTCGTTGGGAATATGTTCAACAAAGGATAAATGTCTGAGATGCGCCATTTGAGACTTCTTGGGCCAGTGTTCAACATTTGCACGGTTCGTCCAGAGAAGTCAGGACGGTTTGACAGGTTATTCAACCGGTGATAGACGAAGGCAGAAGACTAGTCAACATATCAGAAGTTGTCAGGATATTTTTGTCTCTTAAAAGATAAACATTTTTGTCTCCAATAAGGATTATTTCTAATAACAGACACATTTGTTAGGATCAATGCCTCGAACATTGCATGCATTATGCATTTAAACATATTTTGCATTTTGTTATTTTTTCTTTTCATTCGCATTAACTAACGGAAGAATGTCTAACCAGAAGGAACACATACTTGATACACCACCTCAAGCATAGACACACCCCATATGCATAACACCCGCCTGAAAAGAAAAATAGAAGCCAAATTGCTTAGATCGAGGAGAAATGTTGAAGCTCCAGAGGGAGTTGGAAGACAAGATAAACCAGAGTAATCTGAGTACTCTAGACACAATCATGAAAAATCAAGAGTCCTTGGTCGATCAAATTTTGGCCAAGTTGTATGGTCTACATCAAGCAAGTGCACTTGGGGCAGGTTCCCAGAGGGGGTAACTATATCACCTACACCACAAGTGGTTATCGCACCTGGAATCTTACCCTGAACTTCAAGGGGACTTATCCATTACAAAATTAAAAACCCCATCTACTGAAGAGATACAAACTACTATATTTAACCCTAAGAACAATCTAAGTTCTTACCATGTACCGGATTTGGACGAATAGGACAAAGCGAAGAAGATGAAGGAAAAAATCAAGCATTGGATGAGCAAATGAAGGTAGTTAAAGGAGACCATGACTACCATGGAGTCGACGCCGCGGAACTCATTCTAGTTCCACACTTAGTTCTTCATCTGAAATTCAAGTCCCCTGAATTCGAGAAGTTTGACGGGAACAGTTGCTCATCCGCTCACACTATATGTTCTACCAAAAGATGATAGGATGTGGAGGAAACAACCAACTCCTGATTCACTGCTTCCAGGAGAGTCTGTCGGCTCAGCCATCCGGTGGTACAACCAGCTAAGCCGATCAAATATCAAGACCTGGAAAGACCTGGCCAAGTCATTTTTGGAATAATACAAGCATGTCAATGACATAAGGCCAGATCGAGTTATGCTACAAAGCATGGAAAAGAAGCATAACGAGAGTTTCAGGCAATACACATAAAAATGGAGGGACTTGGTTGCAAGTTCATCACCGTTAGATGAAAAGGAAACCCGGAAGCTCTTCGTATAGACCCTGAAGGCTCCATACTTCGGGCACCTGGTTGCGATCACATCATGAAGCTTTTTAGACTTGGTTATGGTAGGAGAAATGATCAAGTCGGCCATAAGCAAGGCAAAATTAAAGATGGAGAGATTAACAAAATCAACCATGCCAGTAAAGGTGTTACAATCTTCAAACCGAAATCAACTGTAATTGTACCGTCAGGTACTTCTAAACAGATTCTAGAGAACCAATGAGGGAAATAGAACATTTTGACCCTATTCCCATGACCTACAAAGAGCTTTATCATTAACTTCTTGACACCCATGTGTCACCATACCCCGTGGAACCCATGAAGCCCTCATACCCCAAGTGGTATGATGAGAATGCTCATTGTGAATATCACGACGGCGTCCCAGGGCACACAATTGAGACTGTTATGCATTCAAGAGAGTCGTACAGAAGATGCACAACCAGAACTGGATCGACTTTAATAACTTGGGGGCATCCAAGTGAGGGAGATCATTTCGTCATTTGGCATTCTGTTTGAATTTTTATTTTCATTTTTTCTCAAGTTTTTGTAAGGACTTTTAAATAAATTTATGTTACTTTAAAGATGTTAAGCAAGGAATCACATTCACAAACTTGCAATTATTTTAATATCAACTGAATTAAGAAACTTTGTAAATGGTTCAAAGTTACAGATCTTTGACAAAGTAACATGATTTAAACAAGGACCTTGACCTTACTCAGAATATACCCTCAAACACCATACCCTGCTATTGCAATTAGCCAATATAACTTTTCCTTTCATAAGGTGCGGACAACATGGGGCATCCTTTTGCATATGACATTACTATGCTTTTTATTAAGACGGTCAGTGATGATAATGATCTTCACAGATGAATAGTCGAGTAGGTAAATCTAGTTTAGGTCAGTTGCTTGGAAATTGAACTCTAAAGATGAGATTCCTTGACTTTAAAAAATACCTAGACTATAACAGGTTCTTCTTGACAAACTTAAGAAATTGGATCCGTATACCCAGATTAAAATTATATATACAATAAAGCTTGAGTTGTCCCTCTAGAGCAATTGGTTAAACGCCTCGGATTTATGGATAATATTCAGCTAGCCTGATAAAGGTAATTATACTATACAATAAAGTTTGAGCTGTCCCTCAAAGGCAATGGTTAAACGCTCCGACTTTATGGATAATTTAGCTAACCTGATAAATGTATTTATAAATTAAGTTGTCCCTCTAGAGAAATTGGTTAAACGCCCCAGCTTTATGGATCCAGCTAGCCATTTAATGGCAAATTTAAATAAGGAGTTTCGGTAAAATGGACTAAGGGAGAAGGAACACCTGTTATAGTCAACTTCACACGAGCACTCAGGAATTTCATTTTAGACTGATATTTTTGCATTGTCTTTGTTAGAGGAGCCTACAAAGCTTGAACAATGGAAGATTTCAGAGAACAGAAATATAAATCTAGCAATTGATAATGCTAGTTGCGTCATTTTTTCCGTATCCAATTAAAATGTCGAGCCAAAGAAAAAGCTGTTGCAATAACCGAAAAATGACATTTTTTTGTTGGTTTAAACCTTAGGTCAACCTAAAGTCAACTCATCCACTTGAAAATTTATCAAAGAGGAATAACTCTGAAAGCATAAAAGCTATTGATTCCTTTGATATACTTTGAACTCATGTTTATAATTTGATTCAATTGCGAGCATGAATTAAGGAGCAATATTTTACAACATTTTTATCCTTTTCCCTCCTAAAACAAGAAAATGAGAAAAACATTTTCAAACAAAACAGTCTCAGATTTGAAAGGTCTGTAAAGCCAAAGCTTGAAAAGAGAATGGGGCACGATCGATTCTAAGGACCAGATTGGCAGACAAAGCGCGAGACTCCGTCTAAGAGATAACACATAATCCATTCATGTTGCATGCATTTTAGACATAATTAGGTGCATCACATTCATCATTTAGTATACATGATTTTTGTAGCTTTTAGAGTCAAGTTTCACTTCAGAATGTAGGATACTCGATTTGCAACGCCTTTAAAGAACGATGGTGGTTGCTTAACTCAGCGTGAGAAGCTACACCTTAACCGACTTGATATATCTATAGATCAATAATCAATTTCAGATAGGATCGAGAACCAATTCATAACAAATCCAATTCAGCTCAACTCAACAATGAGCAACATGTTTACAGTTAATGTCTTCAAGCCAGATTTCAATTTCACTATGAAAATATCCGGCTGGCAGAATTTATCAGTGGATTTTCCTGTGAAGGGGAGTCATTCAAAATCACATTACTTGGTTCAGACCCGCTCAGGGGAACCACCTGAAGAATTATGACTGGCTTAGACTCATGAAGGGAACCCATATTTTAAAGAAACTATTTGCAGCATAACTCAAGGCTATAAGGGTTATCTGCCAACAAAAGACTTTCGAGTTCGACTACGGTCAGCTCAAAGGCACATCATTTACAACATAACTTAAATCGAGAAGAGCTATCTTCCAACAAAAGACCTTTGAGTTCGACTATGCTCAGCTCCAAGGCATATCATTTGCAGCATAACTTAAGTCGAGAAGGGTTATCTGCCAACCAAAGACCTTCGAGTTCGACTACGCTCAGCTCCAAGGCACATCATTTGCAGCATAACTTAAATCGAGAAGGGCTATCTGCCAAAGACCCTCGAGTTCGATTATACTCAGCTTCGAGGGCACATCATTTACAGTATAACTCAAGTCTAGAAGGGTTATCTGTGACCTAAAGACTTTCGAGTTCGACTACGCTCAGCTCCAAGGCATATTATTGCAGCATAACTTAAGTCGAGAAGGGTTATCTGCCAACCAAAGACCTTCGAGTTCGACTACACTCAGCTCCAAGGCACATCATTTGCAGCATAGCTTAAATCGAGAAGGGCTATCTGCCAAAGACTCTCGAGTTCAATTACACTCAGCTTCGAGGGCACATAATTTGCAGCATAACTCAAGGCTAGAAGGGTTATCTGTCAAAAAAGACCTTCGAGTTCGACTACACTCAGCTCCAAGGCATATCATTTGCAGCATAACTTAAGTCGAGAAGGGTTATCTGTCAACCAAAGACCTTCGAGTTCGACTACGCTCAGCTCCAAGGCACATCATTTGCAGCATAGCTTAAGTCAAGAAGGTTATCTGCCAAAGCCCTCGAGTTCGATTAAACTCAGCGTCGAGGGCACATCATTTTCAACATAACTCAGGCTAAAAGGGTTATCTGTCAACAAAAGACCTTCGAGTTCGACTACGCTTAGCTCCAAGGTACATCATTTGCAGCATAGCTTAAGTCGAGAAGGGCTATCTGCCGACCAAATACCTTCGAGTTCGATTACACTTAGCTCAGAGGCAAATCAGATTTACAACATAACTCAAGGCAAGAAGGGTTATCTGTCAATAAATTTGTCGAGTTTGATTCCATTCAGCTCGATGACACCTCAATCAAACTACTGTCTGGTTGCAATCAAGGTTTTCAAGTCGAGAGGAAGACTCGGGTTAACCGTGCCTCAGTAATAAAAAATTGTTTCCTGGTAGCATAGCTTAAGTCGAAAAGCTTTCTGTCAACGAATACCCTTTGATTTCGATTCCATTCAGCTCGAGGGCCTGTCAACCACATGGTGGAGTCAAAGAACTATTTTCCAGTTGATTTTTTTTAAACCAAGGTCTTTAAACCGAGAAGAAGACCGAAATTGACTATAATTTGACAACGAAAAACCACATCCCGATTCAAATTCCGAACTACGGCTTCAATTCTAAATCATTTCGAGATGGACTCGACTTCGCAATGAAGGAGTCATCCGCAACTCAATTCGACAGGGAGTTATTATTTCAGAGTCAATTTTTAACTCCACCGAACGAAAATTAGTGTCATTTTATATTTGTCCTATTTTTTATTCCACAAAAGGACAAAGAGGGCAGCTGTAGAGCATTCAGGGAGATCATTCGAAAAAGAAAAGAACAGAGGTATAGAGTTTCTTTTTGATAAAATCGAACAAAGAGGGAGCAGAGAAAAGAAAAAAACCCTTTGTTCGCTGTTGTCGTTCATCGAAGCCACCTAGTCTGAAACTCATCGAAGGTAACTTCGTTACCATTAACGTTAGGTTTTAGTTCTAGTCTGTTTGGGTTGAAAGGGGCATTTGTTTTTATTATCTCTCAAGTGGAGAATGAAAGAGAATGAAGAGCTTTGGAGGTTCTATTTTTCGGCTGAGAGTGGATGAGAGGTTTGGTGTTATAGTCTTGTTACTTTAGGTTTTCTTTTTAAAGTTTAAACAACATAATGAATAAACACAGATTCATTTCACGTGGGCCTCAGGGTTGTATTTTCTCAAATATTTTGGTCTAAGGGAAAGAGGTCATCCAAGAGTTACATAATTTTATGTTTATCTACAATCTTTGCTTTATTTCAATTTGGTCACTTGTACATTGATTGTTTCTCTGAATTTTCAATTAATGCAATTTAGTCCTGTTTTGAACTCAAAAGTTAATTTATTTTAATTTGATATTTTTCCTTTATTTATATTTTCTTTAAAATTTAACTTTTTTTTCCTTTTTCTTTTGATTTCATTAATATTTTTAATTATTTTTTCCTTTTTTGTTGTCTTTGATTTTTTCTTATTTTTTCTTATTATATTCTTATTTATTTTATTTTTTTTTTCTTTCTTTGATTAATTGTTTTTTATTTATTTTTCTTATTTTCAATTTATTTAATTTTTTTTGTTTAATCTTTCTTTTCTTTGATTGTTTTTTCGTTCTTTCTTTTGATTTATTTTATTATTTGATTATTTTTCTTTGATTTATTTAATATTCATTTATTATTTTATTATTTTTGTCTAAATTTTTTTGACTTTTAGAATAAATTCCAACCGATCAAAGGTAAGTAAATCGAATCGAATGTTTTAAATTTCAATTTAATTATAATTTTCGCAATTAAAGACAACTAACAAATTAATTGGTACCGAAAGGGCGGTTCAAGGGTGCTAATCCTTCCTTGACCGTAACCGACTACCGAACACAACACTTTTCTGGTAAAATGCAGATTAGGTAAGACGGTGTCCGACCCACCTAAATTCGTTTTAAAATGGTCGGTGGCGACTCTAACCCATTTTTCACGTCGAAGCCCAATTCGGACCCAACCAAAGACGGTTCCGGCAACAGTATTTCTTGATTTCCATTTTTCTATTAAGATTTTCACATAAAACTTGGCGGTTGAACAAAAATATATTTAGAATTAAAGTGTTTTTATATGTGGAAGTACTTAGGAATTAGGGTTTCCAGTTATTTAATTCAGTTTTATGAATGTAATGATTAATTCTTACGTGTTTATGTTGTAAACTATTATTTTTGGATAAGTGAATTCCATTTATCCGGAAGCAGAAATCTGCCATAATACAACATAAATAAACCTCTTACCAATATTCATATACATTATTCCAGCAATTCTCAACCCATTTAACTTGTACAATACTTTTGATCCACTCTACAATATCATCGGAGCTCTCTTTCAAATTTTCGAGACAAACTTAAAAATAGGTGTTTATAGAATTAAAGTATATTCTATTGTTTTGAATAATTAAATTATATTATACTAATAAATCATAAAAATGATTAAATTTTGGAAAATACGTTCTTTCATTAGTTTGTTAAAAATACATTAAATACAATCAAAAGAGAATAAATATAAATGTGAGTATGATACAAGGCTTGATTTTGAATAATAAATAAAAAATACAGAATGATGTATTATGAGGTTATAGCAGCATTCTAACCAATCTTTAATTTTAGAACAAGAAACGATTTACCTTTAAGATGAGAGTATGTGAGAACGACGACATTATTACTGGACATGAACAAAGTGAGGAACTGAAACCATGTATTTGGAGTTAGGGTTTATGTTTTACGAAAAATATTACTTAAACTTGATTACTGAAAAAAGGGTTGTCTAACCTATTACAACCAGTGGGCTTATATAGCCCACACACTAACTGAAATGAAACACTCTGCGGAATATGACCTAATTACTTAACAATCTAGAAATAAACTAACTGCTAATGCCGACTTATTTCTAATTTTTTCCCGGTTTTCTTAGTTTTTTGATCTTCTTCAAATTATTGATTCTTGAGCAAGAAATAAAACATGGTGAGCTGATGCAAACATGGGCATTTGAACATTTAAATTGATTATCAAATCGGAATTTTTTTCATACTTTCAGTTTTGTTTCATCTTCACTGTTCTCTCCCCTTATTTTGACTTTTTGTGTTGGAAGCAACGTGGCTAAGCTAAGAGCTTTTGAGTGCAATCTGAAGTCTATTTTGGACAACAAATCACTCTATTTTATCTGGTTAAAAACTCTCAAGCCTTTCTAGATTATTTTTTGCCATGGATACTCGACTGTTAAATATTCTAGTTCCATGTTACACCTTGGAGAAGAAGCAATAAACGATGAACAACTAGAATACAATGAAGCTTGAAAGGTCCCTAGAAGACAACTTTTTTATTTTTGTTTTTGAAATAAGACGTACTTCTATAATATTAGCCGTTAATGGCATCATAAAGTAGCACAACGTCAATACAAGAAAATAAATCATAAGCAAAATATAAAGACGACAAAAGCGATCAAGCAAACTACGCTAAATTAGTGTGCTGCATTATTAGCAGATCGGTGAATGACGTGGATGTGAAGATGGCGATGATGGTGAAGCAATCGGTGAGCTTCAATAAGGTGGAATCCAACAATAAACTTATCGAGTTGCAACGAGGATAATTGGCGGATCACAGTTGCAGCATCACTCTCTGTAATCGCACGAGGATGTTGCAAATCATAGTTTTTCAAACACAGTTTGAACTTTTGGCTTTGGCAATTCCCTTGGTATTTAAGTGATGATGGAGTCCAAGGAGAAATGTAAATGTAGAACAAAGTACAACTTTTGGCTTTGGCAATTCTCTTGCTTTTTGGTTTGAACTTTTCAAACACGTACGTTGGACACAGTTTTGAACTTTTTTAGGTTTTTCTGCATCGGATCCTTCGCCAACAAGAGGTGGCTTTCAAGTATATCAATTTCAGCAACATTAGTTATTGTTATTAGATTCAATTGCATCATATATCCCTAAATTATAACTCCAATTTTAAATTGGTCCTTAAACTTTTAAATATTTTAATTTCATCCTCAAATTATGTCTCTCATTCTAAATTAGTCTTTAAACTTTGAAACATTCTAATTTCATCCCCAAACTATGAACCTATTTCTAAATTAGTTCTCAAACTTTGAAATTTCTAATTTCATCCCCAAATTCATCCAAATATGTAATTGTTTTCTACCAAAAATTAACCTAATTTTTGTTTTTCAAACATATTATAATATAACTTGGCCTAATGATTTTATTAACAATGGATGTGATTAGTATATACATATAGTTTGGGATGAAATTGAATTGTTCAAAAAATTTGGGGACCAATTTAGAGTAAAGGTCATAATTTGGGGATGAAATTGAAATATTTAAAAGTTTAAGGAATAATCTAGAATGATAATTGTAGTTTAGGAGTGGAATTGAAGTATTTAATAGTTTAAGGATCAATTTAAAAAAAATCAATTTAATTACCAGCTTTGAATTATTCATATTTTAGTCACTATGTTACTATGTTGTTAGTAATTAATGGCGCTATGACGTGATAACGATATCAAAACAAAATTATTTTAGAAAAGTTAAATATACATCAAAACAATATTATTTTGAAAAATATTCATCATTACATGAGTCTTATGTATCATTAACGAATCAAAATGTATCAAGTCATTAATGAATAAAATAAAAGTAATTGAAGTGAAATGTTGAGGTTCATAGATGGTGTATGTAATTCATACACATGAAAATTTCAGTCAAACATTCGGATTGAATAGGCTGGATCCATAGTTTATCTATATTGCAAGCTAACGACCACCTAACTTTGACTTTACATTATGGTTTACTCAATTTCGATGATCAATGTCTGTCTTTGTCCAATGTACGTGTATAAATCTAACTTTTCTCCCCCTCGTGTGGTATCAAAACATGTTGAATTAAAAAATGTTTGTACATTTAGGTCAACCCAAAAACTTAACTCATGGGATTTACTTCACCAACTCATAATTTTCGTTGGGATGCAAATTTGACTTTAATACTTTAGTAGGGCAAACTATAACCATCTGCGTGTGGATTCTTGATATGAAAATTGATTAGTTGGATTATAATGTTATAAGGTTTGGTGTTAGGCTTAGGGTTATGATGATTGTTCGTAGGTTGACAGGATAAATGAACATGTTTGTCTAACAGCAGATTTGACTCTAAAAGATTATGTGAACCTATCAAAAATCATGTCAAGTGATTGTGACTGATCGAAGGATATGAATCTTTGGAGAATACGATCAATGGAAAAATTCTTCCGGAAGTTATAATGAACGAAAGAGTGATAATGAGGGGGTGAAGATAACTGTTGAAACACGCACTCTCCTGGTACAGAATGATTGCATGCATGTCTAAAGCACATGGATCATGATTTTGCACCCATTGCCAACCTTCATCATCATGCATGCCCCATATAACCCCCATGCCTCGCACTCGCAATCAAATCTTACAAAAATGTCAAACTCCCTATTTTCTTTTTTTTTCTTCTTATTTTTCAACCCAAACCCCTCTTAGATTCTCCTTCTTCTGTAGTTTTTATTATATTTTTGCACTTTTAATAATATTATGGTCTTTCTATAAAAAATATAAAAATATAAAAAAACAAAAATACTAATTTGAACCATGAAAATCAAATTCAATAACCAAAATATGTATTAACCATTTTTAACATCGTAATAATCCCCTCTCCTAGTAAGGCCGCCATTTGGCACCCAAGCAAATACCCATTATACTATTTATATTTATTGACTCACATAATCAGAGATTAGTATTCGATGTAGAGGCAAAAAAATTTAAGTTATTTGAGTTTGAATGTCTTATTTTATAATTCAAACTTTATTTGATTTTTTTTTTCAAAGTTTATGAAGTTCAAGTTTCTTTTTAAATTTAATTATAAATATTTATAATATTATGATATTATTCAATTCCAGTCTAAATGATTTTCTACAATTATATATATATATATCTTCATATTTTTTGTATATGGTATACATGTCTTACAGAGTTGAGAAACTCACTCAAACTTAAAAATTAAATCACTAATTACTAAAAATTTTGAGTTATTCGAGCTCTATTTTATAATTACGAATTAAATTAAGTCGAATCAAATTAAAAATTCAATTTTTTAGTCGAATTTTGTTCACTTCTTCTCAAAGCAAATCAGAACACTAGTTATTTTTGGGGTTTCGAAAGGTAGGGGAAAGGTTGAGCTTTTTGTATTAGATGGAAGAAAATTGATGTCAACTACACCTAGATATGGTTAGTGAAGGACCAATTTTATTGTCACCAAGGGGGTTCCTTTAATCAGATTTGGCCATCATTAATTTTAAACAATATGTAACCCATTTTCAAATCCCAAACGTCGGCCAGTTTAGTCACCAAAAGTTCTATATGCAAATGAGATTCTTTGCAATTGAATTTTAAAATGGCAGTAAGAAAGAAAATGAACAAGAAAGGGTATTTCTCAAAGAGTATATATTTTGTGGTACTTGAAATTAATTTTATTATTCGATTTGGTACTTAAACTTTTCTTTGTTGAATTAAATATCTGAATTTTGTTTTAGGGTTCAATTTGATACCTAAACTTAACTTCCTGAACATTGATTAAAAATCTTAAGTACCAATCTGAAGAGAGAGAGAAAGTCTAGGTACCAATTTGAACCAAGGAGTCAAATTTAGGTACCTAATTGAATAAAAAAATAGATATCGAATTAAACCTTGAAAAGAAGTTTATATTCCTAATTGAATAGACAAAACATAGGTACAAAAAAATTTTTAGGCATGCTAACTTTGGACATAAGTGAAATGTGTCTTTTGAAAAAGTGACTCCATAGATATGTATATGTCACGGACCGTGAGCCAAGGGTCGGACTCATGCACACTTAGACACCCAAAGAGTTTCTTGCAACACATTGGAACCGATAAGTCCGCCAAAGTTGGACTATACTTGATGCCATCCAAAAGGGCAACCTTCAAGAAATTCAATTCATCAAGTATATGAAATCTAGTCGGATTAGGATCTAAGGACAAGAGACAGACTTTGAGTTAATATAGTTTGTGTTTTATTAGGACATCATCAATTGCAAGAGAACTCAAGTACAAAAAGAGGCTCTCATTACATTAATTGATATGATCAGTTATGAGCAAATAAGATGAATCTGAGCATCGTCGCAAATCTCTCTTTTCATCACAAGCCTTTTCTTATTCTGGTTTCACCTATTCAATCTGTTGTACCTTTTCTAAGCCGCGTAAGTGATTTTATGTTTTATTCATCTAGGTTGAAGGCTGACTTAGGAGTCTAACTCATGCTTTAGTGCCTAAGACTACACGGTTTGCTAGTTTCAAGTATAGTCCTATAACAAGTGATATCAGTAACACTCGAAAAATTTTCAAAGAACTAGATTGATAATTTCCTAGAATAGTTAGATGTATTACTAAAAATTCAAGTCAGTTCAGTAACATTTTGGCTACTGCAAGGAGTCTAAAGTGGAAATAAGGGAAGAGTTGAGTCTCTATGAAATAATTTATCCAAATAATTTATGGATAATTGCACAAGCAATGAAATATGAACTATTGGATTTTGATGGAAAATTTCATCTTTGTTATTGGCCATTGGATTGAGATATTAGAATTATTTTTAAAGAAAAATTAAGAGCTATTATATTATAATGAAAGAAGAAAAAGGTGAATAAAATTGTTCATCTTCTTCCCATACATTCTCTAAAGTAAGGGGTTTCATCATCATACTTTGTTTAATTTGAGAGGAGGAAAGAAGGGTTTAAAGGGGTTTTACACAAACCCTGGATCATCATCCGAGAGAAGAAGAATGCGTTCAAACATCCCAATCCAAAAAGAAGCTCAAAAGTAGAGCTTTATCTAACCTTTTTGGTATTTTCGTAAGATGGTGCCAAGGGAAGTGCTTTTATGATAATTGTTGCAAATTTATGATCAAAGGAGGGTTCTTGTAATACCTCAGAAGTTAGTTAGTGATCAAAACGACAAAAGTGAAAGTTTGAAGTTCAGGAATGAGGCTTATCTTTACCGAGTAACTAATTAATCGGAAAATCGATGATATATAACCGGTTCTATCAGCAATCCTGTTTTTAGGCCATTGTACTTGTAGGATGGAAAACGATGTCGTTTCGCCGCTAGGGAGACACCCATTCATTGAGATGGCAGCACCACATATATTACAGAACGAAACGCGTCGTTTCCATCCGTTCGTAAATAGTTTTGCAACGCCGGCCCTGGTCTTGGCACTGCACCCAATCTCGAGCTGAACTCAGCAATTGAAAAAACATAGCTTGCTTGTTTCATTTCTGGTACCCAAAGCTTAACAAATGGTAGAAAGATTTTTATCGCTGAAATAGTACTGGGATATATCTGATTTCTGCTAAGAGAAGAGAAGAGAAAAACATGGGTCGAAAAGTGACGGCGGCGATTGTGAGCCTTTGGGTAATTCCCGTATCCATCCTGGTAAATCGCATTGTTCCTGACCCTTACATGGTGAGACAACCAGTTCAAATTGATTCCTTCCTAATACTATCCAATGATATTGATGGTTACTAAAATAGTCGATTATGAGTCGATTACCCTATTTTAAATTTTTGGGCAGGATGAGATTTTCCACATACCTCAGGCTCAAAAATACTGCAATGGTGATTTCATGAGCTGGGATCCTATGATCACTACCCCACCTGGCCTGTAATGCTATCTTTCTTCTCTATTCTTCTCCTTTGTTTAGATGAAGCTTGAGATTTACTTTGTTGTAGTGTAAAAGGGTTGTTCATATGATATGGAAGATTTAAAAAAGTATTGGTTTTAAGTCTGGTCAAATTGGATCAAGTAAATTCGGCTTTTGTTCACTTTGAGTCGGATCTTTCGAGTTGGTGTTGGAAGGGGCAGATTGTTGCCCATTTACAATCAAATTAGATTAGGTTGGATTTGAGTTTAAGTTAATTGAGCTAGATTTTCAGCCTCGAACCAGAATTGACTGGTCTATAGCAAAGGGAGGAACTGCTTGCTTATTCAGTTAGATTATATTGATGTTGCGTTAAAAATTTCTTTTCCAATCTGGAAAGATGGGTTGTTGAACATATTGCTCAATTGTTGTAAATTTTATTAAACGCGATGTTTGAAATACTGTACAGGTACTATCTTTCACTTGTTCATGTTTCTGCTCTGTTTCCAATTAAGTATTTTCTACTACTGGCTTCATCGTTCCCAGAAGTTTGCTCCACTGTGGTTCTTCGCTCTGTAAATGGGGTCTTGGCAGTACTGTGCAGCATTCTTGTGTATGAGATAATAATCCACTTGAGGCCAGGTCTTGATGATAGAAAAGCGACTCTTTTTGCTACAGTTCTAACCCTGTATCCACTACACTGGTTCTTCACTTTTCTTTACTATACTGATGTTGCATCACTTACTGCTGTGCTCGCCATGTATCTTGCATGTATGAAGAAGAAATATCTATTCAGTGCTTTGGTAAATGACTCACCTTAAATATTTTTCTTATACCATCGATAAATAATAAAACTTTCACACACTGCCTGGGAACAAGATCAGTTAGCTATGTTTCACTTCGCATATGGGAAACTGAGTGTCTACTTAGGAACTTTCTATAAAAGGAAATCATATCAAATGGTTTTAGGATGGAATAGATTCACATCTATGATCTACCTTAATGTTTTCATATATTTCTTCTTTGTTGTTTCATTTAGAGTTTTACTCATTTCCACTTGTGTTCTTGCAGCTTGGGGCAACAGCAGTTGTTATTCGACAGACAAATATTGTATGGATGTTTTTTGTTGCCTGCTCCGAGGTCATTGATATAACTATGGCACATCAAAATGATAGTGTGGAAGTAGATGATTTAAAGGCATCAAACAAGGGTACCATTCTGTCAACCCTTGATACCGGTGTCCGTGTGAGTTCAAACTTGAGGAGAAGGAAGTCCAAGGGAAATGCAAAGGCTAGCAAACATTCTCCCTTCCAGAAAAACGCCTGTTCAACATCCCGAACGTCAGGTTCTTTTGACATCTTTGATCTTTCTTTTGTTAGTTAGTTAATTTGTAAAACCATGTAATTTAACCATTGTTCATAGGGATTAAGTTTGCAAGAGAAAAGGCCATTTTTGTTAATGTGATCTCCTTTTGGCTTTATAATGCAGGTCTGCTTCAAGAGATTCAAGCTATTGTTTTGACTTCATGGCGCATAAAGTGGGAGCTTTTGGTCTCCTTTAGCCCATTCTTTTTTGTACTGCTGGCATTTGTTGCTTTTCTCGTCTGGAATGGGAGTGTAGTTCTTGGTATCATTCATTTAACATGCTATTTGGTTCCTTTACCTCCCTTTTTGTCTTTCTTTTTACTCCGCCTGTTAATAATGCAGGTGCAAAAGAAGCTCATGTAGTTTCTCCACATTTTGCACAAATAATGTATTTTAGCCTTGTTTCTGCTATTTTGGCGGCTCCTCTGCATTTCACAATCAGTCATGCTCTAGATTTGTTTCAGTCATTCTGGAAGAACAGAATTCTTGGAATATCCATTCTATTATTGGCTTTGATTGCCAGTTTCCTTTCCGTACATTTTTTCAGGTTAGTTTACTCTTCTTTGTTGTAGGATGAAAAACTTGTACTCTTCCTTATTGTGGTTAATGGATTGTTGCAGCATTGCTCATCCTTATCTTCTTGCTGACAATCGGCATTATACCTTCTATCTTTGGAGGAAGATCATGAAATTTCATTGGTCAATGAAGTATCTTCTGGTGCCATTTTATGTTTATTCATGGTTCTCAATCTTCCGATTATTGGGTTAGTACAGTTCACTTTATATATTATTGAACTAAGCTTGTCCCTGTTTCTTCTGAGGTTGCAACATATCTTGCATTGGCAGATAAAACTCGGAGGAGGATTTGGATATTGGTGTATTTCGTTGCTACCTCTTCTGTTCTTATTCCTGCTCCTCTGATTGAGTTCAGATACTACACCATACCATTCTATTTTTTAATTCTTCACACCAATATTAACGACAGCCGAAGTTGGCTTCTGATAGGGATTCTATATACAATCCTCGACGCATTTACGATGACAATGTTCTTGTTTCGGCCATTCCAGTGGTACCATGAGCAAGGGGTCCAGAGGTTCATATGGTAGGTATGAAACACCAAAAGCTTAAACCGTGACGAGCATCACAGATTTAACTTATCTTAGTATTATTCTTCATTGGATCATGGAGAACTAACGCCCTTTAATTCATGTTTGGGCATCTAAATTTGACCGTGTTACTTGTAATTTTTACATTCATGTCAAGAAAATGGATATTTCATGTTTGATGCACACTTTGTAACCAAATGATGTTGGTGGTAATGTCATGAGATGTTAAAATGGCTTTAAGCCTTTAATCAGACGGCTTTGCCTTTCAGTTGTTGTAACAGTGAGTTCTGGAGTTTGAAGCTCCAACCGTGTCATGTTTGGCTGACTTGTTAAAAAGCTGCCAGAAATATGAGAGGTTAATTCCTTGCATTTAGGGTGACCAGAACCCTGAGCATTTTAACAAAAAAAGATTTACATTCATAAGAAGAGTGAGAAGAGGAAAACAAAAACCGATGGCTATTCCTACACCGGCGTGGTGATGTCACTTTCAAGCACAACATTAGGAATAAGACCATTAGTGTCAGTTTTTTTGACCAAAAGGTTAAAGGGCCCATTCGGATCATTAGGCGGGGTCGATCTGCTTTGGTGTGATCTGGTGGACTGTGGTGTTGGGGTTGAAGTCGGATCATGAGGTTGGTCATTGGGGGTCGAAATATTGGGGTCTGGGTTTTTGGAGAGAACCACGATTGTGTGCTTGGATTTGTCCAAGTTTGTCACACGACGCATAGTGGAGGTGGAGTAATTATCAAGCTCAGTAAAGGACTTGCGTGTAGCGGGCGGAGGAACTTTCGGGGAGCTTGTAGAGGCCTGATTTGTGATAATTAGTGGCTTGTGAATATGGACGGGGCATGCGCTTTGTTTGGACGCACATCGACGAGGACTTTGTCCTTGCTTTTTTGGTTTCAAGAGTTGTAGGTAAGTTATCAATAGTAGTGGGGGTATTTGGTTGGTTTGCATTTGCATGGTCAAGTCGGTGCTCTATTTCATTCTCAAAGATGGGTATGTATTGGGATCCCAAGATTGAGAACTCTTTATTACCCGTGTTGCGGTTTGCAACATTGTTTGAGTTACAACGTTGGCGACGCCGACAACCAACCATGGGCCAAAAGGATAGGTATCGGCTGAAGGTATGATGGTAGAGGGGGCTCATTTTCAAAGACAGAAGTAGTGCATGAGGTTTTGCATTAGTCGGAAAAAGCGTCCCCGACGACCACATTCCATTTGGTAGTCTAGTTTGATGAAAGGCCCGATACATTCTCCAATTTAAGTGATAAGGCTTCTTTTGTATAGGAGGACTAGTAGACCGGGGAAGTTGATTCATACAACAACGCAATTTGGATAGGGCTGCGAAGTGGGAAAATCAATTGTCCAAGGTTTTACGATTAAATAGTGACCGAAGATCATCTAGGGGCCATCAGATACTTCTCAGATGTAATCTGAACAGGTTTTGAAAGTGATCAGAAATTAATCATTTTCGATTTCCATTAGCTTAAAGGCTTGTGATAGTTTCCACAAATCATATAGTTTCGATCGTATGGTGTTATATCAGATTTTACGGTCAAGGAGTGTAACAACGATGGCTTGTACAAAGCTTTTGATCGCTAGATTTTGAACCATATTCGAAAAATCAATTGAACTCGTACCATTATTATAGGATCAAATAACATCACCTTCCAATAATGCGATTTCCTCCTCATCGCTGAAGGTATGTATCTTCCTTCAAGATTGGGGTTGAGACACCCCCATGAGAGTTTCCTTGTATGATAGTGGTTGTGTTGTAGGTGCGTTTAAAGTGGATAAACCCTTCATCGTCACTGCTTCCGTTGGATTATCGAGCATCTTTTATAGTGGTTAGATCAGCAATTAATAGTAAAATTAAACATAAACTAGTGAAGGGACTAAATTTTTTTAAAATAGTATAAGGACTCAATGTTGCAAATTAAAGTATAGGGACTAAATATTAATTTTTTAAATAGTAAAAAATCTTTTAACATACTTAAACCTAAAACAGAATAAATCTTCTAACAATGACAATTCAATTAAATGTGCTTTTAAATAATTTTATATTATATCAATCAAACAACAAAATCTTTCATTTCAAAAAACATAACCAAATATGTTAATGTTACATATCAAATAATATTCCAAGTAATTTTACATTCCAATAATCATATTAAATTTATATTTTATGAACTGCACACTCCTTAAATACCCAAATAGAAAAACTAAAACTGCAAGTGTCAAAATGAAAAGAAAAAAAAGTATAATATGGGAGCAAACATTGTATATAGGCCTTTAGTCTTGTGCCTTTTCTATTTATTTATAAGATTTATATTTATTTATAACATTGTAAAGACCAAGGCTCTTAACCTTGTTTTCCTACATGTTGTTACAAGTTTTGTTTTTCCTAATTTCCATTGTTTTCATGGTAGCTGAATGGCAAGTGGCTCTGCCAAATTCGTCGTTATTGCAAAGATAAACAAATCTTAGAACGATTTATATATTATACCGTTAAAAAAATTAAAGCACGGTAGAACGCAAGTCTCTTAATCGTTGGTTCAAGTCCCACGGTGGCCGTTTTCTTTCCCTGCCACTGTTAGCCACCTGCAACAGAAAAAGACAGGGTACAAAAGAAAGATCCTCGGAAGAAGTTGGCTTCTTCAGAGTGATTCAAGCCAAGCTTGCAGTTTTGCTTTCCATATCAACTTTATTCCTTGGATTCTCTCTAGCTTTTGAGATCAATAAGCAATGTTGAGACCTAGCCAAAACTCACTCAATAAATTTGTAATTTTTCTGAAACACAAGAAGCTATGTGCAGAAATGGACTTAAAGTTGAGCTTTCCCCGTCAAAACACTCGAACGCTAGAAACTAGGGCGTGCAAAAAGATATGATTTGTTAATCTAGTGATCCTATCAGGTTTTTTATTTTCTCTATATTATTAAAATTTATAAAACGATCATTTCACTATTTATATTTTAAATTCGTCTTTTTTTATTAAAAATTTAAAGATCGTATGAGTAGACGTTAACTTATTTATTGAGATATGATAAAATTATATTTTAATAATATCTACTGATATTACTGTTGTTTTCAGATACTGACTCGACATAATAATGTTTCAAGCACTAGTTAGATGATATAATATAAACGAGAGTCGATCTACAAAATACACTCAAAAATTTTAGGATCAAATTTTATCATATCTCAATTTACTGCTTAACATCTAACTCAGATGACCGCCATTTCTTTTGATAGAAAACAATGAGTTTAGAACATTAATTATCAAATGATCATTTTATCTTTTTAATAATCAGAAAACTCAACAAAGTAACACCCTATAGTCAATGATCATTTGTATACTTTATTATGTTTACTATCATCACTAAAATTATTAGATGATTATAAAATAATATATATTTATAATTTTTTTAATTTATTAAAAACGAACATATATCTTATAAATGTATCTTAATGGCATTCCCTTTTATAATAAATTATCCATACGATGCGTACATTATTCGAAGATTTAGTGTTGGCCACACTCCAATGTCAAAATATGGCCTCTATTTGACCGTTTCCCTTATTTTTCCTTTGCCTCTGAATAAGTAATCTTCCCTTCTTTTCCTCTCTTCCATCCTTCGTCTTGCACTTTCCCTCCCAAACCAAACTTTAAAACCTTATTCCAACCCAACCTCAACCCCTTTTTTTTGTTTTGTTTTGTGTTTTGTAAATGCGTCGAAATGGAGGGTCGAAGAATGGATCGCAAAAAAAACCATGACCATGAATTGGGATGCCCTACGAGATGATGACGATGAGTTCTTCGAACCTATCGACTTGCCGAACCAAAACTCCGATGAAGACGATGAAAATTTCGACAACTGTCACGTCTCCTTCCCTTCCACGGCTCCGCCCATTACGGAAGAGTTACCAACCATCGCCCCCACCCCAACCCCAGCGCCTGCCGACTATAATGTATGGATGGCGTCTCCTGGTTCCATTAAGAAAAGGAGACAAAAGCTTTTTCAAGGCATGGGCTTGAATTCCAACAAACAACTTCTTAGTCTCAGACGTATTGTTTCCATCAAGCCCCCCATCAAACCGGCTCCGGCTTCAATCCCCGCTCCTGCAACTGTTAAGACTACTGCTCCCCCCTGCAAAATCTGGAGCACCGACGACTGTTAAGAATACTGTTCGGCCCTGCAAAATCCGAATCCCCGTCGACTGTTAAGACTACTACTCCCACGACGGAACCTAAAACAACAACCGATGAAGAAGAGTCTTCTAAAAAGGAATTGCCTCACTCCCCGGTTTCTTTCGTGTTGGTACGATCCCGGTCGGAAGGTGAGATCGAGACTCGTTCCGCTTAAAAGCAAAGGAAACAAGAGAAGCTCGGCACCGTATCGAAGCAACGTCTAACGAGAACATATTAATTAATATCAACCCCATCTGCAAAATCATATGCCCTTGGAAACCTCAAAGCTTCTTCTCCTAGAAAATCGGAGAGTAGCCGTGGAAATAGAAAGAGCGGTCATTTAACCTCGATCGTCTCCAAACGTGGGTTCGAAGGGTTTTTCTTGATTAAGAATCTGGACACGGGGAAAGAGTTCATCGTCAACGAGTACGATCAAGACGGGAAGTGGAACAAGCTGAGTGATCTTCAAACAGGGAAGTTGACAATGGAGGAATTCGATAAATGCGTGGGGCATTCACCGGTGGTGGAGTTAATGCGTCGAGCAAATGACAGCAAGTCCAATTGGTATAACTCCAAGAGCTTGAAGATGAGCATGAACAAAGGTGCTGCCGTGTTGAAAAGCGTAAAAGGGGTGGCCAATTCCATGGCATTGAGGGGAGAGAAGGAAAGGGAGTTGGTGTTAGCCTTGGAACAAAATCAAAAGATTAATAACGCCAAGACTGGAAACGATCAATGGGTGAAAATTAGACAAACAGGGAAATCATATAAGGAACTGAATGCTTTACATTTATGTCAAGAGATTCAAGATCATGATGGACCAATTTGGGCCATCAAGTTCAACACTGACGCCAGGTATTTAGCCAGTGCCGGCGATGATAGAGTAATTCATGTGTGGGAAGTTCAAGAATGTGAGGTATTGTTGAACAATGAAGGAGGGCCAACACCGGGGAGTTCACCGGTTCATCCATCGCTCACAGTAGATCAAGATGCCAATAAAAAAAACCAAAACCGGCATCAGTTAAAAACAATCAAGTTCCTGATTATGTCCATAAGCCGGAAGTTGTGTTTTCGCTCTCAGACATACCAACCTGTTCGTTCAAAGGTCATTCCGAAGATGTTTTGGACTTGTCCTGGTCCAAATCAAGGTTCGATACGATTCTCACAAAATCCTTGCCGTTGGTATTTAGAAATGTGTAGATTTATATTGATGGATTTTGCAGCAACTACTTTCATCTTCAATGGACAAAACTGTGAGGCTGTGAGACCTGGAAACCAAAGGCTGTTTAAAGGTGTTTGCTCATAGTGATATTGGTAAGGTTACCTCAAAGTTCATGTTGATCTATCAAACCATACAATCTTACCAAGAGCTTTCCACAACTGGTTTTTCATTTGCAGTAACTTTCATTTATTTCAATCCAGTCGAGGACGATCATTTCATAAGCGGATCGCTTGATGCAAAAGTCCGAATTTGGAATGTATCGGAACGGATATTTGTCGATTGGACCGATATCAATGAAATGGTCACTGCTGCCTGCTACACTCCTGATGGCCAGGTCTTGTGATTATGCTTTTTTTTTTATTCTTGGAATTGCATAAACCGAGCAAAAACTCTTTTCTGAATTGTACTGAATGTTTTCATTATTGAAGGGTGCCTTTATCGGTTCACATAAGGGCAATTGTCGACTGTACAGTACTGAAGGTATATACAGTTTTAATCCCTTTGGTTCAAATTTTACTGTCCTACCATGAATTTGTTTTGTAATAACATTCTTACTTTAATTAATGAACTAGACTGCAAATTAAATCAGAAAGAACCGATTAACCTTCAAACCAAGAAGGCTAATGCTAAAAAGATCACTAGTTTCCAGGTAACCTTATAAACTACGTTGGATTTCATAAATATATACTGTCATTCATTTCCATGTTTTTTCAAGTTAGACTCACTTACAAACTGACATGCTTCTCAACAGTATTGTCCGACTAATCCATCTCAACTACTTGTTACTTCCGCGGATTCTCGAATCCGAATCTTGGAAGGTTCGGAAACGATTTATAGGTTCTGCGGTACGGCCACCGGAAATACTTAAATTTCCTTGTTCTTTTTAGTTTTAGTTTCGAACGTACTGCATATATGTTTATGGTTTTTGCAGGGTTCCGAAACACCAACAGTCAAATTGCAGCTTCGTTTACTCCAAATGGAAAATATGTGTTAACTATGAAAGGCCAGCCTCCAACATTGGGGAAGAGGAACTCCAGACGAGCACAACCCGGTGAAATACCACCATCAATGAAGAGAGCGTTCAACCAAACAACAAGAAAAGCTTACCACCACTTCCCAACAAGAAGAACAACGAGGAGAAACTCGCTACACCTTCGGAAGAACCTGCGCAAACTTGTTCTGTTGATATCGGGATCAGCGGGAGTCGACTTCTTCGACGTCGATAGGCAAAGGCGATTCACCATCCCTTTCATCTTCGTCGATACGAGCTGGTGATTCGCCTACTAACACGAACCCCATCCCCTCGAAATTGGAGGAGTCGGCTTCGTTGTCGTCTTCAGCACCATCGATTTGGTCTTGGTTCGATGTCGTCGGTGGTGGGGCCGGAAGCAACAGCTTGGGGACTAGTAATCGTTACTGCCACTCATGATGGTGAAATCAAGATTTACCAGAATTTCGGGTTACCACGTAAAATTGCCCTCATCTAAACATGATTAGTTACATGACATGGAGAACAAGGAGTTTAGCCCTCGAGCAGTCGAACTAAACTGATTTTTTTATTTGTTATTCTTACAAGACTCTTTTTGTATATTAATATCTATAACTTATTGGATGCAACGAAGTTTTGTTGATAATTCATTTCATTATATAATCATTAGGCAGTCAAATTTTTAATACCATAACAATACGAAATATAAGCATTTTAATATATTCATATGCTATATTTCGAATGTAATGTTTCATTAGCACATTCATTATAAAAAGTTCAACTTGTTTTGTTTTGTTTTCAGTACGAAAACTAACGCAATGCAATGTGTTGAAGAATGAGATCCTATTATCAAAGGAGAATAAAATTTCATCTCATGGATAATAATATTAGTAATATATAATAATTAAATATTTTTTTTGAATAGTATGATGAGATAATTACAAGTTACAGGTAGTATCTATTCAGAATCTTTCTTACCGTTGACAACGCACACACTCTGCAAACATAGCTGCTCGAATTTGAGATCTTTGAAGAAAACAATACTCAATTTAATCACCGAAGTCACTTGTGGGTTTTATATAAGAATTAAATTATTTTATATAATTAATTCAAATCAAAATTTGAATAAAATATTACATATTAAATTAAATTCACTTATAATTATAAGATTTATCTAAAATTATTAATATCATACTTGTGTATGTATCATCTTTCTTCTAATATTTGTAACATTAACTTTCTACGATGTACCGTTTTAAATTTATAAAATAATTAAAAAAACATTTGTATATGCATATTTATAGCCTAATTTTTGAACTCGTAATAAAATACTTATAACACATGCATGCAAATATACCTCGATTATACAAATATGATCGCATGCATCCCTACAAAATGAAGTGAGTTAAATGCAAATATGAAGTTCACAATTATTAGTTAAGTTAAACACATGAATTTAAGTCGAAAGTTTTAGCTCAATTGACACATTCTAATAGTTATATTTCAATTTTAATGTAACTATAATTTTTTTTATCAAAACAAATAAATATTCAATTTAATTACTAGATATCGAAACGATCAAAACGGCACGTCTCATTCAATGTAATATGGACATCCATCCATGGAAGATAAAGTTCACATAGCTCAAATCAAGCCTAGTTTGCCCCCATCATATATTTCTTTCAGGAAAAAAAACGTAGTCCACTGCTTTATGGAGACTGCAACGGAAAGGTCCGAGTAATTCGAACTTTGCAAGACAATTTAATGCCTATCGCATTCTCGTAGCTCATTATAATCGATATAAACCATATAAGAATGGAGTTCAAAGAGCATACCAAACATACTCTACCATGGTTGTTGCTTGTTAGAACTTCTCATTTTCTTCACTGCATTCGGCAGGTAGTTTTCCGGGACTGTGACCACCCACTTTCCCAAACGGGCTGATGGCGGATAAACCTTTGAAGCTGCTGCTTCCTTCACTGAAATTGGACTTTCTAGATTTAGTTGGCTTAGAGGGACTGAATTCCGCTCCTGTATCGATGTTGGTGATCATTCCACTACTCAGCCTTAAAGGACTAGCATCGGCTTCTGATTCTTGATTGTCGGTTTTGGCAACGACTAGTTGGGTGATGCAGCAACGGCAGAATGGGCAAACTAGGACTAAAGGAGATGCTGTCAACGGGTTGGGCTTCTTGTGGCAGCATAGGGCTAAGATGCAAGGAGCACACATCGGGTGACCGCATTGTCTAATCTCTATCGTGCATAGCCGATCAAAGCATATGCAGCATACATCCGCATCGCTCACCTGTTTAAGAAGATTTTCACTGGTGGATTAAAAGCCACGGTCGTATTATAATAGAATATTAACTCTTTATCCCGGAAACATTGGCAGTGATAATATGGGAATTTGCTTTACGTAATCTTTGCATAGAAAATAATAAACAAAAATAAATCATACAATATTACCTCAGAGGCAGCATCGTCAGCTTCGACCTCGTACTGTGAATCAGGTGGAAGTGCATGGATTGTATCCTTCAAAATGGCTCTCTCCCTCTCTCTGTTAGCTTCCATTAAGGCCTTCTCCAAAAGTTCTTTTGCATCCGGATTAAGCTCGCTTATGAACCTTAAAGGCAATGGCCAAACAAGAGGTTCTGCGGATGCAGGGTTCAATAAAGCAGCACATGCTTCGTGTTTGTGCTTCATAGCAATCAAATATGGTATTCTCCTGCAGATTACAAAGCGTTGGACAATCACATTCCCGGAATTTTAGTTCCATTTCTCCGCAATCACTACAGATTGAGAGTTCATATCTGTGGTAAAAATATCAAGCCAAACTGCATGTGCTTTTTACTAAAATCATATGGCATTGGATCATGAAAGCTATTGAACAGGCCAAGAATCACGATCTCTAAAGTCGAAAAACCAAATCACTTTGGCTGATCGGATGTCAGTCCATAACATGAAAATAATGCAATAATTGTGACTGAAAATATCTTTGTATTTTATCGGTAAGAAAGAAAACAATGATTAAATATCATTCTTCCTTTTCCAGATATGCTTACCCGTATGAATCCGGCTGAAGCCTATCGGCTCCCCAAGCGAGTAATTCCCGGATACACTCTATAGAACCCCCACGTGCAGCGAAATGAAGAGGCGTGCTCCCAGGGTAGCTGCAAAGTAACTAAAATCAATCGAAATTTCACACTAGAAAAATATCAAAACACAAAAAAAACAACCAAAGATAATCACCCATTTCCACCAGTTGAAGCACAAACAAGAGCCCCACTATCTAAGAGGGCATGAACACAATTGGACCATCCCTCGCGAGCTGCCAAATGCAGAGGCGTAGCTCCATTTTCATCTCGTATGTTAACAAATCTCGCAAAGCCCCTACAAAATTCACAACGACACCGATTTCAACCAATCAGAGAATAATCATTGTTAAGTTCATCAATTTAGCCACTTTTTGTTCGGGTTTTAAGAAAGAGACCAAGAATCTGCAAGAGGACTGCCATGGGCAGCCGAAAGAAGAGCTTGAAGGCAATCGAAATGACCATAGTAAGCAGCATAATGCAAGCAAGTTCTTCCTTGAAGCGAATCAAACATCAAAACCTGATTAAAGCATTGCTATGATCAGTTTCAAGGCAGAACACAAAATGGTAAACAGTTTCAGACAAAAAACAAAACAGGACATACATATGATCCACTCTGGATAAGCCTTTTCACACACTCGGTCTTCCCATGCATTGCAGCCAACATCAATGGGGTCTAAACCGATCACAAGCAGAACAGATCATGAGATGGAAATCAAAAGAGAACCAATCAGAAAACATGCAAAGGAAAAAAAAACACAATCGGTACCTGTCTGTGACGATTCCAGATGTCTGAATTGGGATGTCGATTTAAAAGAAATGAAAGAATCTGCAGCCAATGATCAAACCAAACGCCAAAAACAAAAAGAATCCCAGAAAGAAACTATCAACATTGTCCCCAAATGAAAATCCCAAAATCCATTAAGAACAAAAAATAAACAAAACCCACATCGATCTGACCATGGATGGCTGCAACATGAAGAATAGATAACTTCCCATATCGAGTGGCGCTTTTTAAGGCACTTGGGTTTGCTTCAACCATTGCCTTAACCATCTCCAAGTCACCTGTCTGAACAGCACTGAACAAAGCAGTCTCATGGTTTTCTATGCAGCTAAGCTTTTGACCCATCACCTTCTCTCCACCTTATCTGCTATTTTAACAACCGGATAACAGCCCCAGCAGAGTCTAGCTCACGCGCCACCGGTAGGTGGGGGTGGGGGTGATGGTGATAGTATAGTGGGAAGCGAGAGTTGTGAAAGTGAGATGGGCTTTTAATCTATCTTATTTGTACTATTTAACTACACAGTACAGACCGTGGAGCTGATGCCTCGTAGTTTGGTCCGAGATTTCAGGCCATTTACCAATTGCATTTCGGACATGATAAGATTCTTCGTAGAATTTTGAACTTTAACATGCCCTTAAAATCATTGATTTGTGTCAATTCTCCAACAGTTTAATTCCCCATCCATAACCGAAAGATCATGAGTTCTATACTCACTAAAAGGATTCTTATTCTTTTCCCTAAAATTTTCCTCCTCCTTTTCTCTAGGTTTAAGATTAAATTTAAGATTTATAAGAGAAAATAAAGGTAAAAAGACACATGAGACCCCTATACTTTTTTAGAAAACTAATGTAGCACTCATATTATTTTTCACCCAATGTGACTCTCTAATCAAAAACAAACTTAATGTAGTCCTTTAACCAATATTTTTTGTAGTGGACCATTATGATGATGACTTGACAGTCCACGATGACTAATGATGTGATATATGACTTGACAGATTGATAAATTAATTTTTTTTTGTTTTGTTCGGGACAAATTTTTTTAAAAAGTTTGGGGATTTATTTCATTTAAAAAAATTATTTTAAATTTTAAATATAAAAATATTCCAAATTTTAAAAGAAATTAAATATTTATAAAGTTTATGGTCATATGTCACACCATCAGTCATCGTGAATTGTCATGCTAGAATTATGAACCGCCATATTAACATTGTTAATCACGTCAACATCGTAACGTCAACGAAAAAAATATTATTAAAAAAGCCGCATGAATTTTATTTTTTAAATTGGAAGATCAATTGAGTGAAAATATAATATGAGGATTATAATGAGTTTTTTTCAAGTACAGTTATCTCAAGTGTATTTTTGGCCCAAAAAATGGTAGCTTTTTACCTATTTTCTTCATCGTCACCGTCCTTGACATCATCTACCTCAACCTTTTACCTTTTTTGGTGTTTAGTGTCCAATAATTACAGCTCAAAAGAAGGAAACAAAATTTAACAAAAAGAGAACATTGTGTATGCATGCGCATGCGCATGCTTATGCTTTGCTATTTGGATTAATTTCATAAATATTAATTAATTCTTATGAAAACTATTTCAACTTTGGAGTCAAATTTAGACCACCAAAAGGAATGGAATCCCTTTAACATTTCTATTATTATTTTTCAAGTAAAGTTTTTTTTTACTCTACTTAAGGCTTTATTGTTTTATTCGTATTCAAAATACAAACAAAACATGAGTTTAAAATGAAAGATTCTTGTATTCATTGAGTACTCTTAGTGGTATAAAAATAATATTATTTTTATTGAAAGATTCCATTTCAAATAGTTAGCGTATGCAGTGTATGTACTTATTATCAATAAATTTAAAAAAAATCTAAATTGATATTAATTTATAAAATTATAATCAGACTAATTTTAAAAAAAAAGAATTTTTTTTAACAAATTAAATGATAATTACATGTAAGAGATAAGATAACATCCAAAAAGTGAAAAGGGATCATACTAAATCATTAAGAGGGAATAAATAAGAACCCATTAAACCCAATAAATCAATACATTGAGAAAGAGAAATAGATTCGTTGCTTTTTGTATATATTGTTCTTTAATTTGGAAATATTCTTGGTTTTGATTAATATTGGGAGTGGACAGCGAATATGTTACGGAAAATTACAAGTTACGGACGTAAGCATTGTTCCATCGATATTCATAGAAATAAAATAAGAACCCTAAATCCACGAAAAAACAAGGATCGTAATACTCCTTAGAGGCTCTGTTTACGGTTGCCGATGGTGGCACCGGTCGGACCTCGTCGGCTGAAACTACCTCAACCAAGGGGCGGGTCGGGTCTTCTTCGTCAACCGGTTCTTGTAGCGCACTTTATAACGAGTGTTGCTAATTGCTATTCAACTGCGATCGACAACCCCTTAGCTTCAGAGTACGAACCCGAGAATCCTTCCTCCTTGCTGCATACCTGGACTATGTCCCCTTAAAGAGTAGACCGTCGTTGTTCAATGAACACTAAAGAGAGATTATTCGAGAATAGATTAGAAAATATTTTGGCAGGAGAAAAAGACAAATATGAGATTTATGATTATTGGTGTGTTTTACGAATTAAACGACTTCGGTGGTTAAGAAATTATTGTTATTTATTGAGGTTCTAGATTCAAACATCACGTGTGTAGAGATTTATGAATATTTAACGTTAAACGGTTGAGAATCTTTAAGATATACTACCTTATCTTCACCTCATATTTTTATTTTTATTTTTTGAACTGAGAAGGTGACTTACAGAGTTAAACATAAGAAGGCTGCCAATCAATGCTGAGACTTATTATTGCTATGGAGGTATTCTTCGATCACCGTTGGTGGAGAAGGTAAGGAATTTACTTTGAATGGGAGAGTCTACGCAAGTTTAGCTATTTCATCCGCAATTTTATTACATTCCCATGGCATATAACTAAACTTCACAGACCAACACCGATTGAGCACATTCTTTATATGTGGTATCATTGACGACATAGCACCTGATTCTTTACCCCAACTGAGAGCAGAAAGAGCCTCCCTACTATTTGATTCCCCAATAACTGTCGATAAGTTTAAATTCCATGCCAGCATCAAGCCCTCAAAAATACCCCAAAATTTCGTATCTAGAATCGAACAAATACCTATAGGTTTAGAGAAACCCACAATCCGTCCACCATAGCAATCCCTTATAGCACCGCCACACGTCGTTAGTCCCGAATTAGATTGTCTCGCCCAATCCGTATTCAATTTGAACCAACCCATCGGTAGTGGTTTGCTCTTTCTTCTACTCACCTCCACAGCAAGATGTGAATTCCTTGCTCGCATATAGTCTCTTGTTACATTCGTAGGCTGAGTTGCAATATAATATCTGTAGCAATAAAATCCTGCTCAAACAGTGTCTTGTTACGACGAACCCAAATATTCCAAATCATAGAACCAAAAAGGAGGTCCCACTCTGTGTTGAAAGCCGGAAAATGGTTTGGTTGATGAAAGTTCTTAACAAGCCATGGAATCAAATCAAGGCTGAAGAATTCAATTGCAGTATCCGGCTTGATCACCTCATTCCAAGCTGATTTTCCTACTACACAATCACTAATAATATATATGAATATCAGATTCAATAGAAGCACCACAAATATTACAGCCCTCACCGGATGCCATGTGTCTCCAGACCCGCTCTTGATTAGAAAGAAGACAACCCCGACAAATGATCCAAAGAAGAGATTTAATACGTGCAAGGCCTTTATAGTTCGAAACAATTCTCCATAAATAATAATCATTATCCGTTGCCTCAGTTGTTGTGAATTTTCTGCGATCTCCAACCAGGTTTATTAGCACCGCCTGAAGCGATTGGAGGTTTTATAGGAGCAAGTTGAAGTTTTGCTGAAGATGAGATTAATATCATTCAATGACCGATCTCCATTTGAGGTTACTAGGGATGCTACAGTTGCGGCAGGTGGAACGATTGAATCTTGAACTAAACAAATAGGAAAAGAACTTGCTTCCTGCTGTATATGTTTGGGGCTTTGGGCTTGAATACGGTAACTTGAGAGAAAATTTTTGGGTAAACTACAAGATTGACCACTTCTGTTTAAATTTTATACATTTTTCCTCATTGGATTTCAAAAATATATATGGTCATTTTCATTTTTATTTAATTAAGATATGGTCATTGAGAGTTAATTGTCGTTAGATCTTTAACGGATTGTTGACAAAACATAATGAATTTATAAAATTAAAAAGGATAAACTACACAAATGATCACTAATATTTGAATAAATTTTTATTTTTTCCATTGAAGTTTTAAAAATAACCGAAAATTAATATAATTCTAAACATGATAACTATTATATTTTGACATAATCAAACATTTTCTTAAATAGACTATTATAAAAGTTATGCTTTAACATAATTTTGAGCGACCATTCTATGGACTATGTTCAACTAGATCAGACTATCATTTGACTAAATTAATATATTATACTTCGTTAAAAAAATATTTTCCGGTAATAGTTCCCACCCACCTATCATCATTGTCGAATTCATCCAACCTTTTGGGATAAGTGAAACCCGAAGTGACCCTCCTTCCTTGTTGCATACTTCAACTTTGTCTCCTATAGAAAGCACCGCCATTGATGAGCCTCAAAACAATGACTAACCCATAGAAAAGTTTTTCACATTGAATAATACGAAGAAAGAAATTTGTTATATTAAAGCGTTTTTAGATATGGTGAAGACGGTTAATGTTTGCCTAATCATAATAGGAAAAGAATTTGATTCATTGTTTATTTGTTTTTGGCATGGTAACACACTTAACAAAATCTCTCTCTTTTTAATAAGAATTGTAAACCAAATTAAATTAGGGTAAAGTTTATAAATAGTTCCCCGATATAGTATATTACTTTGTTAAGTCCCTCAATTATTAAAAGATATAAAATGGTCCTTCAATTATAGGGTGTTGCTTTGTTGAGTCCCTCGAATATTAAAGTTACAAAATGGTCACCCACTATTCATATGTTACAAACTCGTCCTTCTCCGTTAAAAAGAATGATGGCAATCTGAGCTGACGTCAACATGCTAACTGAGGTATGCTAAAATATGATCCCAGAATCTCAAACGACTATCATATCTCAGTCAACATTTTAACGTCCACTTAGATGATTGTCATTTTTTTTACCAAAAAATGACGAGTTTGGAACATATGAATAGTCGAGTGATCATTTTGTAATTTTTAATATTCGAGGGACTTAACAAAGTAATATCATATAATCGTATGATCATTTTATAATTTTTAATAGTAGGAGACTCAATAAAATAATGCTCATAGTGGGGGGGACTATTGTGTACTTTGCCCATAAAATTAACTCAAAGATATAACATTGAAAAATTGTACGTATCGGCCCATGATTTTCACGCACATTTTTGTTTTTTTTTTCATCAAATCTCAAACCCACTAGGGTAATGATTTTATATTTAATTGGGCCAAAAGTGAAAAGGCTACAATTTTTTGGGCGTCAAAGGTTTTTTAAAGTGGGTTATCAACATTTTTTTGTTACATGGGCTTATATTAATAAAATAATAACAAAAATGAGATGGGCTCAAATAAGCAGCTTAATTTTATTTTTTCGGTTTAATTATTGGTATCTGATCTACTAATCGATTATCTCGGATCGAGTTTTGTAGATGTCTATTATGAAGTTGATCCTGTCAACCAAGTTTGCTTCATTTACAAATGTCATGATTTTTGCAAACATGTTCTAAACAAGCATGCTCGAAAGAGGTCTAATTTGAAACACTTGCAAGCATGCTCAAGTTCGGTTTAGTTCATTCAAATGACCCCAATCAGCCCACTGGATCCACCAGCTCTAAACAAGGAACTTACAACCTCCAGGGATTTTTGCAAACAAAAATATGCGAAATCCCCCATTAGCCGGCATCGAGGTTTCTTGTCATGTAGCTTTGATAGATGAATAGAAATTGACGAGGTAACATGTCTTGAATCATGACTATTTACCTTTGTGTCTTGTCCGTGCAAAAAAAAAAAAATTAAAAATGCAATTTTAAGATTGTTGAAAGGGCTGCTTCAAACTGAGCTGGGAGCCTGGGAGAGATTTCATGTGTTTGTCCAACCTCTACATTTCCTAATTCCTTCTTTCATTTTATAAGTAAGACTTGACATCAAATTACCAAAAAATCTACAAATAAACACCTTTTCTCCGTTTCTCTGTACTCAATTATTTATTCTTTCTTTTTTATTAGTAAATGAGAAAATTACATTTTTTTTCAACTACTATTATTTTTTTACATTTTAGAATGATTTAATCATTAGTTTAATACATCGAAACGGTTGAATCGAGAATCGAAAAGTCTATTGGCTTCACTTTCAATCAAATTCTTATAATCAGGGACGAACGTAAAATTTTATGTTGGGGGTGCATTTCCAAAATTTTAGAAGGGGACAAATTTATAAAATTCTAGGAGGCGAAAACATGTTTAAAATAAAAGAATACATGAATAAAAATCTAAAACATATGATAATTTTAAATTTTCAGGGGACGCTTGTCCCACCCATCCCTACTTATAACGTTGGTTTAAATATTCAGTTCAAATTATAAAAATTAATCTAGGACAATTTGACCGTCTAATTAAAAGAAAAAAGTAATTTGTTCAATAATATTTGGAGAGAAAGAAAATGAATATTATACATTTTCTATATAACAAAAGACACTTAGAAAAAAACTGTCCATTTTTATATTCAATTAGACATGTTTAAAGATTGGGCTAGCTGTCCAATTTCAAATGTGACCAAATCAGAAATTAAAATTACAATTTTTACTCATAAAAATTTATAATTCATATTCACTGTGACAAAATATTTGGTTTCCCCTAAAACAACTCAAACCTATGTAACTCAAATCTGAAAATGATCAAAAATAAAAATTAAAAAAATAAATAACTCAAACGAGATTGTTAAATCTATATGACAAAACTTAAAAAAGGTTAAATGCTTAAATAGGAATATAATCTTTCAAAAATAATTAAATAAGAGACTCACACTTTCATATTTATTCAAATAATGATTCAACTTCTTAAAATAGTCAAATAAGAGTTTAATGTTTGAGGATTTATTCAGATAAAGGCATAATTTCTTTGAAAATATTTTTAAATATATGCTCTCATTTTGAGTAGATTAAAAAAGTTAGTCCTTATTTGGTTATATTCGAAAATATTAGACGTCTATTCATTATATTTGAAAGGTTGAACCATTATCTCAACCATGGACGAATGTAAGATTTTATGTTAGGGAACGAATTTCTAAAATTTTAGGAGGATACAAATTTATAAAATTATAGGGGAGCAGTAAACAGATTTTCAATATGAAATACATAGAAAAATCTAAAATATATGATCATTTTAAATTTTCAGAGAGACGATTATTCCCACTCACTCCCTCGATCCATCACTGATCACTGATCTCAACGTGTATTTAAAAGTGGTATGCACTTATTTCACGATTTTGAATGATTAAAGTAATGATGTGGATTCTAGCAATCCCAGTTTAAACTTTTTAAATTTCCGGTAAACTTGGGGTTGGTGTTAGCAGAAAGCTGAACAAAACATTCAGCAATATGGGTCTAAAATGTACAATTAAGTAATCAACATAAAAGGTGCATTCAACAAAATAAAACTAGAAACTTGAACTAAATTCATGATTACAAATCATAGCTGCTGGTCCAATGCACTTAAATCACGAACACCAATCTTATAATATTAAATTACGGTTACATTATCTGTCATGGCTACTATGGTAGTATTATGGTTACAGATGTTATTGACTTCAAATTATATATAATAGTAATTATGTAAATGATCTCTAAAGTAGTGTGTGTGAGTCTGGAATTGGGATATGTAGGGATGTACTCGAAATTTTATGTTAGGGGTGAATATCTAAAATTTTAAGAAGATACAAACTTATAAAATTTCAGGGATGAAAATATAATTTCAATACGAAATACATAAAAAATAAAATATAATAATTATAAATGGGGGGATTGTGTACATGAAAAAAGAAAGGGATATGAGAGAATGTGTTTGAGGGTTTGCTTTTGCAAGAACCAAAAACGAATAAAGCACATTCAAGACCGTCAAAGGAAAACCCTTTTCTCTCTCTCTCTCAGTCAAGACAGATAACTATGTTATAGTTTGGTTGGTCGGTCGGTCACAGGTCATCCTTAGTAATCAAAGGGTTATATAAATTGTTTTTAGAATGATCCCAAAATTGTCGATATTGAAATTAACGTTGGGGAAGAACTGATGAAAGCATGAAAAAAGAAAAGAAAATACCGTACAGAAGGAAGTATAATACATAATTTGCTTGGAAATCTAAGGGACAAAATCAAAACTAGAACTGTGTATTGAATGAAATTTCCTTCCCATGTTCGATGGGGGCGCATGGGACTCTGTGTAGCTTTCACTTTTGCAGCGTATTGTTTTTAAAATTATATAAAATAAACTTACAAAATTTTAAAATATATAATAATTTTAGATTTTCAAAAAAGAACAATTGTCCTGTCGACTTCCTTCCAGTCATGCATGTAATGCCCTAAGGAGGCGATTTGATTTGATCAGATCCATCAACTGTTGTTGAAAACTATTACAGATTCCAACATGATGAGTCCATCACGTTCTCCCACATGTGATCTCAATCATACACATGCATGCATGCATGAAACGCCCCATCAGGGCCGTGGCTAGGTTTTCAGGGCCCTGTACAAATTCTTATAAAGGGGTCCTATTTTTTAGATGTATTCGATTTCGGGATAATAATAATGGCGTTTTTTAAAAAAAGATCGCAATAGGTCCATCTATAGTGATATTTATTTGGAAAACGCCACTATATATATATTTTTTGGGATTTTTTTGGGCTGCGCAATAATAGTAGCGTTTTATTAAAAAAACGTCGCAATAGATCTATCTATAATGGTATTTATTGAAAAAACGTCATTATATATAAAATTTTTTAACCCTGCGCGGTTGCGCAGTTTGCGCCGCTAAAGCCACGCCCTACGCCCCCATGAAGTTTTAGATTCCCAAAGCGCCCCCACTGAGTCACTCACTTCTTTCTCTGTGTTATCCTGTCATGTTTTGCCGGTTCTCTCGATCGACCCCACCTAAAAGACCTATGTTTATTCAGGCTTTGCTATGTTGGGTTAGGGTTGCTATCTACTTTCCTTATATGTAAAATAAATAAATGTATGTTGTTATCAATCATATTATATTGAATATTTGTCTCTATACACACGGTGTCCGAATATGAAATTTCAATAAATAATAATAATATTTTAATTATTGAAATCATTTGATTCATATTATGTTAATTAAACTTTTATATAAAGATTTAATCTTTTAAGAATTGTTTCTACAATAATTGCCAAATATGTATACATATATATTCTGTAGCCGAAGCATTATTTAAAGAGATAAATATCAAATTTATATATGATTTTTAGTTAGATTAAATACTACTTTATGCATGAATTATATCAAATTCTTTAATAATATAATACTATTTTCATTTAGATTAAATACTACTTTATGCATGAATTATATCAAATTCTTTAATAATATAATACTATTTTCATTTTTTTTATTTTACATATAAACTTTTTTGTCGTTAGCATATTTACCTATTTCTGTGATGGAATCTGACGTGAATCTTTTAGGTCAATCAAAAATAGATATGAAGTATTTATCAGTTTATAATTTTATACACCATCGATATATAAATTATACTTTTATAATTTTAAAACTTGTTCGTTGGCCTAGTGGTGAACAAGAGGTCACCTCGCAACTTAAGGTCGTGGATGTATGAGTTTACATAAAAAAAATCCTAAAGGGTATAAGTAGTTATTGATTTTAAAAATTATATATATATATATATATATATATTTTTTTGTATTTAATAAAGTCATTAAACTAGTAAATTTTGTAACTTTAGTCATTTGACTAACAATTTTTATTATTGACCATCGTTATGCTGGCAGGATTGTTAATCTTAGTAATGTGGCAGTTAATGTATGAATGGTGATGTGGTAGAAAGATTTGATTACCTTAAAAAAGTTGAGGACTTTAATGATTTTTTAAATATGAGGTTTTATTTAACTCTTTAAAAAAAACTAAAACATAATTATTAATTATATTCAAACAATAAACAAATATTAAATAAATATTTAAAAAAAATAAAAAATCATTGAAAGTAATAAAAAATTAAAAATATATTTAAAATAACATTATATTAAAATTTTAAAAATAAAAAATCTTAAAATTTTTAAACTTTTTACCACACAAGTTTGCATTCTTGCTAGCTCAAAACTATTGAAATACTGTAATTTTGTTTCTTTCTAGATATATCACTTTTAACAAAGTGGTGATCAACATGTTCATAAAACCGGTGAAATAAACATTCGATTCTTGAGGTTGAAGCTAAGGATCCAGCCGTATTTGGTGATATGGGAAGTCAAGGTCAAGCCAAGTCCTCCATGTATGGATGGACCGAAACAGTGGATGGCAGCATTTATCTCCTTAAAAATTTAAATTTTTTATATATTTTATTTTTATTAAAATTTTATTTTCATTTCTTTTAAAATTTTATAAATCCATCCTCGTCAAAGTTAACCTAAGATGATGCTTTGGTCTATATCTACATGCGTTTAGGGTGTTTGTTTGTTGTGTCAGTAAAATGAACAAATGGGAAGAGTGGGAAATAAGAGTAATAGATTTTGTTTGAAGGGAAATAGGCATGAAGCGCGTGCTGTGTAAGAGATCCAATCACGGACACCAAGACAAAGCAGTGAGGTCCACATGCTGACAAAACCACTACTTTGTCTCACGCGCCTCTGTCTTAGGAATTGGGTCAGACATTCCATTCTCTTGTCCGGAAGCCACTCCTAGTCTCCTACTATGTTGATCTTTTGGTTATATAGATTTGAGTGAGATTTTGGAGTCTTTTGAGACTATTCTCTTTGCACTCATTTAAAGAATTATTCACTAATAATTAACTTCAAATCTTGATTCTCTCACCTATGATTTCATTTCACTCTCTTTTCTATAATCATAATGGCTCAACAAATAAGTATCTTCCTTGGTGGATTCAAAAATTTGAATTTTAATATGAGTATATACTTACCTTAGATTAAGAATGGGTCCGTCATTATTTATCTTCTCAAATTATTATAAAATTACAATAGAATCTAATTCATAGTAATATATTTCTCTTCTAGATATCATCATTGTCAATGTATATGTGATAATATCTAATTATACAGTGTAAATCTTTTTATTTTTATATTAAATTAGGATTGTTGGATAAGTAGAAATAACTTAGACTAATGGTGAGAAATTATAATATATTCACTAAAAGAAAGGAATTAATCTCAGTTTTCTATTTTCATTCATCTAACGATTTTACGTATATGTAAAACTAAAAATCTAGAAGGAAAAAAACCCAGAAGATTGCATAACATCAAATACATTGTAAACTAAAAATCATGGATAAAGTAATCATTGAAGGACAATTTCTTTTTCATTCTTATATAAAGAGATTCTACTTTTGGGGAAATATTGATATGAAGTAGAAGGATGTGGTCATATATGGAAATAATCAGACAATAACCTTCTTCTCTGATAAAATAAGTGAAAAAAAGAATCGTAAAATGATATCCAAATCAACTAAAAGAGCTTTGAATTCACTGCGAAGAAGACGAAATAACACTTTGGATGTTGGTACATTTAAATAAAGTTACACTATATAATAAAAACAATATTCCTTTAACTTGAGAATAAATCCAAAATTTTAAAAGGTAAAACAAGTCCACCCAGATTTTGATTTTCTTAAATTGTTGATTTCAAATGATTAATGATCCAAAATGTGATTTTATAAAGCTAAAAACACATATTTTGCTCACAACTTTATCATCAGCGCGTATAATGTCTGATACACTCACTATGAAAAACGAACTCATACAATGAAAATCTACCAATTCTAGTGAAAGAAAACCCTGCCAAATCTAGGGTTTGATCATATTAATGGCATTTGGAGTTGGACAGTAAGTAAAATGGTGTTCATGGTGGATGTATATGAAGAGCTGAAGCTATGCAGTTCCACCCCAGTAATTATCATATCCTTGAAGCCCCAAAAATTGCCTTGACAAATTGATGAGTTCTTGCTGATTATTGTTATTATTACTGTTGTCCTCCATTTTCACTGAAGCCGTTTGGGTTGATATTGAGCTCGATATCTTTGGCCTAACATGATGAAGATGATGGCCAACAGCTTCACCTCCATAGCCCGATGACTCGACACCGGATCCACTTTCGTAATGGTACATCGCGGAAGAAGATTCCAAGCCACTTAAGAAAGGAAATTGCGGCGGTTGTTGCAGCCGCCATTGATCCAAACCGGCCATTGCCAAGAGAGAACTACCGGGAGTAGCACCGCCCCCGCCTCCGCCGATGGCTAAAGCACTTCCCATATCAAAGCTTAAGTCACTCATTCCACCGAGTGGAGCGGACATAGTCCCATAATTCAACCCAATATGATCACTGCCGCCAAATTCAGTAAGATGATGCAAAGGAGTCATTAACCTCGATGGACGAACTTGAGGTCCGAGGCCTAAAATATCGATGTTTCCCGTACTGTTGGAAGAAATCGTACTCGAAGAACCCGACGCTGTTTGCCGGTCACCGCTTGCCGAGGATTTCGAGCCGCTTCCTTTGCTTCTTTTGTTCCTACGATATCCGCCTCCGACCGGAACATTTCTCAAAGCACCCCCTCTGGTCCAGTACCTTCTACAAGTCTTGCAAAAGTGTCGAGGCTGCTTGAGACTATAGTTGTTGAAGTAACAAAACTTGGTGTTTGTGGATTCACATCTTGGGCATTTTAATGCTGCTTGCGGCATCGGTATGTTGGTCAATCGAGCTCGATCGGACATCGAATCGGGCCGGATCAAGCCTGCTTCTCCACCTCCGTGAGATTGTGGAGCTGGTGGTGGAGGAGGAGGAAGCTGGTGAGCGCTGGCACCATTAGTACCATCACCACCTTGATGATTTGGATTCTGTGGAAATACAAAGAAACAAACAACAACAATGAAAGGAAATAACAATTCATAGTATATTCAACTAAGATATAACAAAAGTAATAGGAATATAACAAAAGTACTTGGAACAAATTCGAACAAAAACAAAACAAAAGAAGAAGAAAAAAACCCTTACTTGTTGCCAGTTGGCTGGATCAAGATAAGCTGATATGGAGGTAAAATCCATAGTTTCGTGAAGTTTCCTTTCCTTTTTGTAAAGATACAGGGTAATAATGGAGAGAATCACATAAAAGAAAGCAAGAGATTATTAGTGTTAGAGAGATGTGGGTGGAAATGAAGGAGAGAAATTAAAGGAAGGTCCTTTATATGTGTGTATATATATAAAAGTATATTTAATTTGTATACTAATTAACTTCTTCACTCCCTTTTGTTTTATTGCTTTTTAGGGTTTGGAGAAGATGATGTTCTTAACCTATAAGCTTCTCTTTCTTGAGAAAATTGTTGTGATTTGATTATAAATGTTGAAAATAAAAGTTTAAATTTAAAATATTTTTTTTATTGATATGAGTAAGTATAAGGCAATATCTATTCAATAATAACTCTTAAACATTTAACATTGAACGCTTATACCTCAAATATTCATAGTGCTTAGTCTAGAGACATCAAGAAATAACATTAATTCTTTTATCACATAAATCGTTTGACTCGTACGATTTTAAAATTTAAAATTTTAAAGTTTTTAACGGAATAAAAGAATTAAATATTTTTTAAAATTTAAAATTTAAAATTTAATACATTGTTAATATTTTTTAAACTTTATTATTTAATACATTGCTAAGTTTTTAATGGAATAAACGAATGGAATATTTTATTGTTTACTACACTTTTTAAGTCACATGTCATTTATTCAACAATGTTAGTAGAATTTTTTTTAAAAAAAGTAGTATAAGATGATTATAAAGTGGTATATGTTTAAAAATAATAATCATTAACAATGCACACTCACTATAGAGACACAGCTGCTCCAACTCAAGACCTCTAAGAAGAGTATTACTCCTTTTAACTACTGAAGCCACTTGATGGATTTTTGTAAAGTTTTCTTTTAACTCCATTGATATATTGTCAAAATTCAATAAATAGAGCTCAAACCATATAAAGTATCTATTTTTAAAAAAATAAAATACTTTTAAAAAGATTTTTAACATAATTTAAAATACTACCTTATATTCATCTCATATCTATCAAAAAAAAATATTGCAAAAGTTTTAGGATATAATTTACCAAAATAACAACCCATAAATAAAATAAAAAATTGTTTCCATACATTTAGTTGTCACTTTTAAAACAATCACATTTTGTCGAACGGTTAAGTTGCTCATATTTGTTTCTCATATTTCTTTAGGTCATGGATTCTAGATCTACTAAAACATTTTTTCCTTCCTTAAAGTCATTCTTCTCGATCCCTCTTGCTAGGATTAAGATTTGTCAAAACAAATTGTCATTTATAAATAAATAAAAACTAAATAAACTAAACGCAAAAAAAATATTAATCTCATTTAAAAAAATATTTTTATTAATATAATTCAATAAAGTGAAAATCAGATTATATTAATTAATGAAAAGTCGTAAGTAAATGTTTGATGGCATAAAACAAAGATTTTATTTATAATAAAAAGGGGTGTAAGTGGTCAAGTAAAATAATGTATTAATTAGGGTGAGATATAAGATAAGTGTAATTAGTTAAGGATTAAGGAATATTTAAATTAAACAATAAATAAAGTTGCTTCGTATGGGTGTTTTGGTAGTGTGCAATAATCGAAAGTGCACTGACCGAATAAAACCTTTTATTTCCCGGTCCGGTCTGTTTACCTTCCCCACTGCTTTCCTTTATTTGTGCATATAAATTTCATTTCTATTCCACACCTCCTTTTGGGGGGAGCGTGTTTTAAACGCTCTGCAAATATATAAAATTCATGGGTAAAAAATGCAAATAGTTGTTTGACTATAGAACATCTTTACTATATATTTCAATTATAAAAAACTATGAACACATAAGATCGTCTTAAAGATAACAAGGAATATGGTTCTCTTTTAAAGGTTTTAAGTTCGAACAACTGTGTTTGCAAATAGTTACGGATCTAAAAAATTTACTGAATGTGGGCACATATATGTTAACAACACAAAATTTTTGAATACATTGATACAAATGAAATTTCAAGATGGCACAATCAATAAAATAGGCAATTAATTGGAGAAGATTTAAATTTTAGGCTGAGTACAAATAAAATTTTAAGGTGTGCGTCATCAGTAAAATAGATAATTAAGCGAAGAAAATTCAAATTTTCGTGCCCACCCCCGCTCTCAATGAATTTGCTATTGCATGTAGAGTGTTTATAATTTAAAGAGTTTAAGCACAATTAATGTAATCTTATCATTTTTCATTAGCTTGCAAATGAAAGAGTAAAACTAAAAATTAAATATATAAACGAACACTAAATGAACGCTAAATAAACACGTTCGCGAAGAATAAATAAACGAACAAGAACCGAACATGAACACCTTAACAAATAAACAAACGAACACAAACATAACCTTATTCGTTCAAGCTCAGTTGATTTACACCCCTAAAAATAATTCATCTTGTTCATCTTTAACAATCTTGACTTCATTAGATTGTGAACGAATATGTTCTCCGGCATTGATGGAATATCGTCAATACGAGACACTGTGTTAATTGTGTGTTGTTGAAGAAATGGGTATTCAAGATCCAATGAATACTTGGCTTTTCCAATTCGAGAGATAGGACATAATGGTCAAGGGAATTGGGAAAGGAAGTGATAGCACGAGTAGCTGCAAAATTATGAGAAGCAGGCCTCACGGAATGAAATTGATCCATAGCAAGATCGGGTAAAAGATTAAGGATTGGGCTTGATGCATTCACACACAACAAAATCGTTAATACGTTGTACATCGGTCCACAAATAATTACTTGAACGTATCAAAGAGTATATATTCATGAGTTGTAACTGCAACGATTATGATGAATCTAATTAAATTCTAAATTTTCTGCAGTGTATTCTATTCAATTATAATATAAACTGTTGAATATTTAAATATATATTATCTTTATAAACATTATTAATTACTTTTATATTTATGAAATATATTAATTATAATATCAAAATAATGTATTCTTACAAATTTATCAAAAATTATATCTTTAATTAATGAAAATCAGATCCATATAATACTTTAGTTGATGAAAATTATAATTAGTTAAATTTAATTCCTATTAATCCTTTAATTAATGAAACATTATATCTTTCAATAATTAATAATTCAATTTACGATGTTATAATATAATAGTTTAACTTTGGACTACCAGAACTTTTATTTTTATCCCTGCACAAACCAATTTCTTTTAGAATTATAGATTAACTCAAACGATAGTATTTTAACCAAATAAATAAAACCCACAATTCAATCAAGTTTTTTTTTTCTTTGATTAGAATTTAAACAAGTTAAATGCAATAATTTAATTTATGTGTAGATTTGTCATTAAACTTTAAAACACTTTATTTCTTAGGTACTAAAACTTTAGTGTATGTATCATTTTAGTCCCCACAAATAATCGTCAACTTCTTTGATGGTTGTTGCCAGTCAATCGATTCATGCCACTTATCGTCATTTGAGATAAGATCGATATCGCAACTTTCACATTTTACTCATATTTCTTCTCGTTGGATTAATTTCTACGAAACCAATCAAATTTGGCAAGAACTCATCTAAAGAATGTTCTAATACATCAATTTCTTCCTACAATAGTTCGTTGAAGCTAATTTCTAGATATGTTGTTATTCTTCTCGAAAGAATACTTGTCATTGTTTATAATTTCGAAAAACACTTCAAATTCCTAAAATGTAGGGTTTTTATGTTTAGTTTGTTGAGTTTTAAAGAGATTTTGGAAACATTTAAAGGCATAGTGCAAAAAAAAATACCCTTAATATTTGATTAAATAGTCATTTCTATCCACCTTATATTTTGAAGTATTTTGATACCAAATGTTTTATTTTAGAGTAAAAGAGCTCATAAAGCTTGACTGAGTGTTTCTTTTTTAGAGTATTTTGGATTCAACGTTTCATTTGAAGACAACATGTCCCTATTTGGAGTGTTGATTATTTGTTGACTAAATTTTTTTACCCATGAATAGATCTTTTCCTCAAAATGAAATATTAGGGTCAAAATACTAAAAAAAAGATAAAAAAATTGGTCAAAATAATTATTTTGTCAAATATTAAAGACATTTTATCATTATACCAAATTTAAATTAACAAAGTGATGGAATATGATAAATCGAGTCGACAATTTAAAATGTCTGCAAAAAGAATGACGATTAAAAGTAAAGTGAAAATTCTACTTTTAATAATAAAAATAATGAGATAAAATAAAAAAGTTAATTTTATTAAATTCTATATAACATCAAATTGTCATATCATTTAATTATTTATAGTCTAATATCTTATACTTAAATTAAGAGTTAATTGCATCATATGTCCCTAAATTATAATCTTTGTTTTAAATTGGCACTTAAACGTTTAATGTTCCAATTTCATCCATAAACCATGACTCTCATTCTAAATTAGTTCTTACATTTTTTAACATTCTATTTACATCCTTAAAATATGACCCTCTTTCTAAATTAGTTCCCAAGCTTTCAAATATTTCAATTTCATCTACAAATTCATCCAAATATGTAATTAATTTCAACCATAGTTTAACCTAAATTTTTTTTTTCAAACATATAATAATATAACTTGACCTAATGATTTTATTAATAAGAGACGTGATTAGTATATATGTATAATTTAGTATTTTAGGGACCAATTTAGAATGAATGTCATAATTTTGGGATAAAATTAAAATTTTCAAAAATTTAAAAACTAATTTAAAATTATAGTTATAATTTAGAGATGATATTAGAATATTTAAAAATTAAAGAGTAGTCTATGTAAAATACCACTCATCTTTATGCTCGGGATCAAAAATGCCACTGACGTTTTAATTTTGTCAATTTTAGCACGGAAGTTTATGTTTCACTTCAATTTTACCACTCCGCCGTTAATCCATTAACGGCACAATGACATGGCATAGACGGGCCGTGACGGTGATGACGTGGACGGCTTACCAAAACGACGTCGTTTCAACACAACTATTTTGATGCTCAATAAAGACAAAATAACGTCGTTTTGCTTGAAAAAAAACTATTGAAATATTATGCAACTATAAGGACTTGAACCCCAAACCCCTTAAAATTAAAAAGAATGCTTAACCATTGAACTACATTATATTCTTCTGTTATGTTTTCTATAAAAGTTTTAATATGAAAATATTAAAAACATTCCTGAGTGAAAGGAATAAATGGATTCTAAGCTCACTCATTCCTACCTAACCATAACCAGTCAAACTTGTGTGACGTAGCTGACAATTTTATAAACAAAGACAATAGCTTACCAACCTGATACAAGTGTTTTAGATCCATTGTATTTCGTATTACATGATCCACGATGTCTAGGAGTTTAGATCTATCAGTAAGCTGAGGCATGGCCTGTGTTCAATAATGGATATGGCATAAGATTTACAAACAACCCTTCATTTTTTTAAGTGAATCATCGTAAGAGCAAGGCATACGTACCCTTGAGACAATAGATTGGCACTGAGCTGGTGCCAGTTTTTCCATAGGCTTTCTTCCCAATAGAAGTTCCAGCAGCACAACACCAAATGCATACACATCGCTCTTATCTGTTAATTTACCTACAAAAAACACCAGATAACACTTTCAGATAATTTGCACAACATGACATATAATTCAAATTTAGCTTATATAACATCTAAAAGGTATTATGGGGCAACATAACCTAAAGTACCCGAAAGCTTCAGATTATTTTTGTTATGGGCTGCATCAGTTACTGCAAGACCGAAATCCGAGAGCTGTATCGAGACGAAATGGAAAGAAAGTGAGCTCCAATAGATAATACAAGATCGAAATGGAAAGCAGCATAATCGTTACCTTCGCGTTGAATTTTCAATCCAAAAGAATATTTGATGATTTCAGATCTCTGTGGATGACTGGTGGGTTGCAATGTTCATACAGATACTCCAATCCTCTGGTCAACAAGTGTTATTTTTTAAAACCATCATCATTAACCAAGAGGAATAAGTAAAAAAGAAAATAAAGCCTTACCTTGTTGTATCCAAAGCAATTTTCATCATTCTATCCCATGTTAATGAAGACCCCTAAGAAAGTCCTGAGATGTAATTTAAAATTTTCCATAAACAATAATTAACATATATCCTTTTATATTGGTGAGTTCTTAAGTTGTTCATGAGAGTTGAAGAGGGAGAGAGAGTGCTTACCATGTATATGAGTTTCCAAGGAACCATTCTGCATTAATTCATAAACAATAAACCTTGATTCACTTTCACTGCTGAAACCCAACAATGATATTATGTTGGGATGCTTACATTTACGTAGCAGATCCACCTCATTCTGCAATTCCATACAATATAACTCAACATAAAAAATGAATATGAAATCCTTGAAAACACATAAAAGGGGTTGATAATTTTTTTAATAATACCTGAAATTCTTTTTTTGCATCCTGATTTTTACAGTCCAACTTTTTAACAACAGCAAAAGAACCATCATCGAATTGAGCCTTGTAAAAACACCCAAATCCATCCTCACCCAGAATATTACCTTGATGAAACTTGTCTGTAGATTTTTCAAGCACCTTATAATCCATGAATGATGCATTATTTTCCTTAGAAATTGTCATTGTAGGCTTGAATTTACCAAAAAATGGTATCAGTCCAGCCCCTTTTTCAGCATCTTCAAATCCAAAACCATAGAAAGAAGGGGAAACATAGGGAAAAAAGCATCAATTTTAAACCCTAACTCTCAAAGTCCCAGAACTATGAAGAAAAACTGAAACAATATGGGGTGAAAAGAATATACCTAAGCTCTTCCCATCATTTCTGGTGGATTTGCGTGAATTCTTACTGTAATAAACCCATAAACAAAACAACGAAGAGATAATTGCAACCAAGGAAGAGCAAGCAAGAATGAGAGCTATTGTCATTTTCTTGGATGAATCCTTCTTTTTGTGCTCCTTGCTTCCCAGTTGAAATCTTGCTATCTCATTAAACACTTTATAGAGTCAAAAGCATAACTTTTATCAGGTAATACAGATGTTACGTGGACTAAATAACTTTAAAAAAGTCGTCCATGTCATCGCCGTCACGACCATCCATGTCATGTCATCGTACCGTTAACGGATTAACGGCGGAGTGGCAAAATTGAAGTGAAACATAAACGTCTGTACTAAAATTGACAAAATTAAAACGACAGTGACATTTTCGATCCCGAACTTAAATATGAGTGGTATTTAACATAGATTACCCAAAATTAAAAGATCAATTTAAAATGAGAATTATACTTCCAAAAAAAAATGTGATACAATTAGAAAAGTGCATCGTCACAGTTAAGTAACGGCAAGTTCAATCGGCTTTATCTAGTGTAGGCTTTTACCAACGAGACGCTGCTCTACGTTTCTGTTTCTCTCATTAAGTGTAAAAAGGAAATGGTGGGGTATCTATTGTGGTGGGTGGCGATAATTTAGTGGAGATAAACATCGTAATCGTTCATGGAACTCACTCTGCATATCCATTCCTCGATGCCTATCCCAAAAGGTACTGTTTAAAGATCCCTTCATCTCTCAACAACAAATATTTCCTCCTTTTATATATATGCCTATGTAAATTTAGCCTTCAAAGATATCTCCTTTCTCTTCATTTCTCTTGAAATTCTCTCTTTTCTGTTTCTAATAAGAAAATTAAGATTTGGGTTTTCGTTTTTTGATTCAGTCTTCGGAGGATTTCGAGAGATTTTGGGGTTAGGGTTAGACATTATTGTCTTTCTTTAGCAGCTTTGGTTTGATCTCTCTCTCTCCCTCTTTCTCTCTTTCGGTAGAGTTTGAAGACATTTTCCTTTCTTTTTCCTTTTTAGGTAATCTTTTCGTTGATCTATTAGGAAAGGGAAATGTGTAGTCTTTTTTTTTTTAATTTTCTAATGTTCTTTCTGTGGTATCTTTACAAATTTCGTTAATTCTTCGGCATTGTTGTTTAGTTTTCTGATTGATAAATTCTGGGTTTTGAAGAAGGTGTTCATACGATTTGTGATTTTGTTGATTTCTTTAAATTTTTTTTCTTAGTGTGGAAATGGAAAAATTCAATCCTCCGTCACCAATAATCCCAACCTCCTACTATAAGATAATCTGAAATGGGAGATTATCATATCCTGGCAGCCTTGTCAATGGAGAATCATCACCCTTCAACTCTCTTATCTATGGATTCAAGTGCTTCTTCCCATGAAGAATTGGATTTAGAAATGAGCAGACAAATTGTTCTTTCTCGTCCACCTGATATCAATTTGCCTCTCTCTGCTGAGCCTAGCCCTCCTCAGCTGCCATGGAACTCTGACCACTGTGATATTTTAGATGTTGGGCTCAGTTCACAAGCTTATGACACTGAGTGCTACCTAACGGTTCCCAAAACTGGACGCAAATGTTCCAAAAGGGTAGATAGTATATGGGGTGCTTGGTTTTTCTTTAGTTTTTACTTCAAGCCTGCCGTGATGGACAAATCCAAGGCCAAGATTACTCGTGATGCCAATGGTGTTGTTTCCGGTTTCGGTAAATCCGATCTCAATTTGGATGTTTTCATGGTTCAACACGATATGGAGAACATGTATATGTGGGTTTTCAAGGAGAGACCCGAGAATGCATTGGGTAAAATGCAGCTTAGAAGTTACATGAATGGACATTCTCGTCAAGGGGAGCGTCCTTTTCCCTTCAGTGTCGATAAGGGTTTCGTCCGTTCACACCGGATGCAGCGGAAGCATTACAGAGGACTGTCGAACCCTCAATGTGTCCACGGGCTTGAGGTTGTTCCGTCACCGAATCTTATGGCTATCGACGAGGAAGAACGGAAAAGATGGATGGAGCTTACGGGAAGGGACTTGAATTTCACAATTCCACCTGAAGCTAGTGATTTCAGTGCATGGAGAAACCTTCCGATTACCGATTTCGAGCTTGAACGAGCTGTGATAAAAAGTGTTTCAAATTCTCACTCCAAGAAGCTGTTAAATGGTTCCGGGCTCAATCTGTCCACTCAGCCATCTAGTCACAGCAATGGTGATGGGATCAACGGGATGGACTTATCACTTATGAGCAACAAAAGGAGGAAAGACTTTTTTCCACACGGAAACGAAGATGATAGCTATTTGGCTGTCATTCCAGATACGGAAGTTCACCCCAATGAACCACACTGGCTAAATCAATTCAGCGGTGTAATGAAGAATGTTTATGGTCCGGTTACAGCTGCAAAGACCATTTATGAAGATGAATCAAGTTATCTGATCATTATAAGCATGCCTTTTGTTGATCTTCAAAGGGTCAAGGTTTCATGGAGGAATACTCTCACTCATGGCATCATTAAGGTATCATGTGTGAGCACATCTCGGGCGCCATTCATCGAGAGACATGACAGAACTTTCAAGCTCACAGATACAGCATCCGAGCATTGCCCTCCCGGGGAATTTGTAAGAGAAATACCACTGTCGACTCGAATCCCCGAAGATGCCAACATCGAAGCATATCATGATGGTCCAGGTTCTGTTCTGGAGATTATGGTTCCGAAACTACCTGTCGTGCCAGAAGAACATGAAGTACGGGTCTGCCTGCGACCGAAGCTTGTAGGGAGTGATCTTATGTTGACATCAAAGTAGAGACCGTATTTGTTTTACTGACTTTTTTTTTGGTGTTATTAAAATTTTGGTGGCTAATTTCTGTGATATTGTATTTTGCCCCTATGCTTATGGTTAGCATTTGATTGTAACTGTAATTGATTTTCAGAAATATATTTGATGTTATTCTTCTTTATATCAAAGAAATTGAGTGATGTCTTATGGTAAAGAAAAATATATTCTTTTTCAAAGAATTTGAGTTTTTTTTAATATTTTAAGTGATTACAAGGATGATATCTGCTAAAAAAAAATTAACCATTAAAATCTAGAGCATATGGTAATATTACGTTTTTAAGGGAGAATAATATTTTTTTAACCGCTAAAATCACTTGATGATTTAAGTTTAAACAATTATGTTAGTAAATTATGTACATATTATCATAGATTAAAAATATTGAGTAAATTACATCGTTCCTTACTATACTTTACTCTCTCTCCTATTTTGTTCAGTGTACTTTCAATTTTTCTAATTTGCTCACTGACTTTAATGATTGAATCATTTTGCTCACTCCCATGTTATCTCTCTAACGTTGTCACCACCGTCGACCACCACATATGGTGGTCGTTCGGTCTCAAATTTCATGGGTTGCTTCACCTCGACACCGTGAGTCCAAATCCTATCTCTATTTTGTCGGAACTTGCTCCGAAGTCCACGATTTTGAGATTGATAGCGAGGAAGCTGAAACATTTCAATCCAGATTCACAGGGTTTGAGATATTTTTCATTGAAATAACCACCATATTCGAACTCAGGAGGTTGAGATGAACCAACCCATGAAATTTGGGATCGAACAACCACCATTAACGACAGTGGACGATGGCCGGAATGAAAATGGCGTGGTGGCCGACAACATTTCTTGTGTCATGTCATAACACCGTTAAATAGTTAACGACAGAGTGAGCAAAATAATTTAATCAGTAAAGTTCAGTAAACAAACTAAAAAAAATGAAAATACAGTGAGCAAAATGGGGGAGAAAGAAAAGTATGGTGAGGAACGATGTAATTTACCTAAAAATATTTTAAACAAAGATCTATTAATTGGTTGAATGATCAAGAATACTTATATTATCTCATCTTAATTTGAATATTAATATTTATTTTTAAAACATAATTTTTTATTTGATAAAAAATATTTTAAATAAATATTCTTTTGTAATTTTTCTATACTATTTATAAGAAGAAGAAGAAAAATACCTTTTTTGATACCTTTTTCTATACTATTTTAAAACATACTTCTATGCTATCTTATATTTCTTCTGATCTTGTCCTACGTGAGTGGATTATAAGGTTCAATTATGTTTCGTGAGAGTGTATTCGTGTTGCAGATGAAATGACTAAGTTAACTTGATCTCTCCCATTTGGTTTTAACGTTTTTCATGATCCGTATAATCGGCGAGGCGCTCATTGGTGATTCTACGCAACAGTTGTTAGTTGTATGCCTCTAGTTGAGGCTTAGTCTGTTCTGTTTTGTTTCATTCTCATTAAAATAAAGCAAAAGCAAAAATCGAAAGGGCAAACTGATTGCAAAAAAATTAGAGAATTTCACTTCATATAACAAGACATAACAATGGAAGACCCGGAAGCAACACCAGAATTCGCGTTCCAATAACCTAAAATCATTTAAATGTTGGCTACGAACAAAATGCTCGAGCATCTAAAGTAGAAAAAACAAAATTATGGAATGAGAGAAACTGCTTAGTCGACTTCTTCAATCTTGGGGCCAGCACCGGTTCCAGCGGCTGGGACATCCTCATCCATGCCTGCACCAGCGCCTTGGTACATCTTTGCAATTATAGGGTTGCACATGCTCTCCAATTCCTTCATCTTCTCTTCAAATTCATCTGCTTCTGTAAGCTGGTTGCTGTCTAGCCATTGGATTGCCTGCTCAATTGCATCTTCAATCTTCTTCTTATCTTCAGCACCAAGTTTACCACCAATTTTCTCATCCTTCACTGTGTTCCTCGTGCTGTAGGCGTAGTTCTCCAATTTGTTCTTTGCCTCAACTTTCTTCTTGTGCTCTTCATCTTCAGACTTGTACTTCTCTGCTTCCTGAACCATTTTCTCGATTTCCTCCTTGGAAAGCCTTCCCTTGTCATTTGTAATGGTGATTTTGCTCTTCTGCCCGGTGGTTTTGTCCTCTGCAGACACATTCAATATACCATTTGCATCGATATCAAAGCACACAGTGATCTGTGGGACACCTCTTGGAGCTGGTGGGATGCCCGAGGGCTCAAATTTACCGAGCAAGTTGTTATCTCTGGTCCTTGTTCTCTCACCTCCGTACACCTGGATCAACACACCGGGCTGGTTGTCGGAGTATGTAGAGAAGACTTGCTCCTTCTTGGTGGGAATGGTGGTGTTCCTCGGAATCAAAACAGTCATCACTTCACCAGCAGTTTCCAAACCGAGAGAAAGAGGGGTGACATCCAAGAGAAAGATATCCTGCACCTTCTCGTTACCCTTACCACTCAAGATAGCTGCTTGGACTGCGGCACCATAAGAAACAGCCTCGTCGGGGTTGATGCTCTTGCAGAGCTCCTTTCCATTGAAGAAATCTTGCAAAAGTTGCTGAACCTTGGGAATTCTAGTAGAACCACCAACAAGCACAACATCATGGACGCTGCTCTTGTCCATCTTGGCATCCCTCAAACACTTCTCAACTGGTTCCATACATTTTCTGAAGAGATCCATGTTAAGTTCCTCGAATCTAGCACGGGTGATGGTTGAGTAGAAGTCGATACCCTCATACAAGGAATCAATCTAAATGGTGGTTTGGGCAGTTGATGAGAGAGTTCTCTTTGCCCTCTCACAAGCGGTCCTCAACCTCCTAAGAGCTCTGGGGTTTCCACTGATGTCCTCCTTGTTTTTTCTCTTGAACTCCTGCACGAAATGGTTCACCATTCCTATTATCGAAATCTTCACCTCGGAGTTGAGTGTCTCCAGCAGTGGCCTTAACCTCAAAGATTCCCTCTTCAATAGTAAGAAGAGATACATAAAAAGTACCTCCACCAAGATCAAAGATCAAGACATTCTTTTCACCAACACTGGTAGCCTTCTTGTCAAGACTGTAAGCAATTGCAGCAGCCGTGGGCTCGTTAATAATGCGCATGACATTAAGACCAGCAATGACCCCAGCATCCTTAGTTGCCTGACGCTGAGAATCATTAAAGTATGCAGGGATAGTAACCACGGCATTCTTAATAGTAGAGCCAAGGTAAGCCTCGGCAATCTCACGCATCTTAATGAGGACCATAGATGAGATCTCCTCAGCTGCAAGTTGCTTTTCCTCACCTTTGTAGGAAACAACGATCACGGGCTTATCACCAGGGCCTGGAATGACCTTGAATGGCCACAATTTCATATCACTCTGAACAGCGGAATCGCTAAATCTACGACCAATCAACCTCTTTGCATCTTGAAATAACATAAATATTAGTTCACCCAAACCAAATTTCAAAGATGAAAAAATAAATAAAATATAACAACCTCAACACATTATGATATAAATCATGAATATCCAATAATAATTTCACATATCGGAATTAGTTACAAAAGTTCAAGCGCCATCAACATACGAGAACTAAACTTCAATGGAGTCAGATTCAGATCTGAACGAGAATCTAAGGTCCAGCAACAACGATTCATCATTAAATCTCTCGCAATCTTAGTAAAGTTCAGATCTAACTTCTTACTTTATAAAAATTGATCTTATCATAGATCTAAGATAAACTAAAGAGATCCAAACACCATCGAAATACGAGATCTAATAAAACACGTCTTAACTGAAAGATAAAAAAAGGAAAACAGAGCTAAAGCTTACCAAAGATGGTGTTCAAGGGGTTCATGGCGACCTGATTCTTTGCCGCGTCACCGATCAAACTCTCACCGTCGGTAAAGCCAACATAAGACGGCGTCGTTCTGTTACCTTGATCGTTGGCTACTATCTCAACACGATCATGTTGCCAAACGCCAACGCAAGAGTAAGTGGTTCCGAGATTGATTCCAATCGCTGGACCTTCACCTTTACCGGAAATTATTACTATTCTCTTCTATTTGTTGTGTAAACGGAAATTAAAAGAAGCTATGGGGGGAAACGAATAAAAGAGGAAAAGAAGAACTATGGTTTCAGCTTTCAAGTTAAGTAGCGCGGGAAAAGTAGTTGATTTATATAGAGATTTTCTAAGTTCGTTTTTAGAATGTTCTAATGACCGGAGTCTATGAACCGCCCGATCTTTGGAAATTACCTGATGGTTTCAGAGTTTTTAAACCTCCATTAAAATATTGCCACGTCGGCAAAAGGGTATTTGATATTGGTGGGATTTATTAACGGTATGTGTCATGTAAAATAACTCAGAAAATTCCCAACTCACCTATTAAAATTAGACAAGTATTTAAGAATAGGAAGTACAATCAAAAATATAATTGACGAAATATTTTTTCTTTGAATTTAATCGACATTAAGTGTGTTTTTAGCTCACACATTTACTGATCGGATCCTTTTTGTGCAATACAAACAAAGATTCATTCGATAATTTTGGTGTTTATCTCGTCAAATTCTTATTAAAGTGATGATGTTATAAAATTCGTTCCATATATTTATTAATGCACTGAAGAAAAATGGGGTATTGGAACAAAATGATCTCTACTGGAGATCAACTTTATGTAAATCAGTAATTTCTGCTGCAAATTTGGATAAAAGTGCACTAATAGAACATTGGTACAATCATTTCACAGGCTCAAATCCAATGCCGAATGTTAAATTTGCTCTTAACTTCAATCATTAGCTACTTCTTTTCAAACCGAATGTCCCCTTTGGAGCCTAATTTATGGTTCCTGCCTTCTCATTGCAGTTGCTACAGCAAGTTCACGAACAAAATTGGCTCTTTACTGAAATGGTTATCATGTCCATAGCAGAGCTTAAGTAGTGTTGCAAATGATCTCGAGTCGAGAAAAACACCAAATGCAGATGCCCCACAGGATTGATGCCTAAACAAAACAACATCAAGAAGGTTAGGAAGCCTGATCTTCACCGTACAATGAGAGTCACCACTAAGATATACGCCAAAGAAACTGTAAAAGAATACACGCAAAGAATACAACTCCTGACAACACTTGTCCACCACTTGCTATCTATCCATAAGGCAGGCGAGACCTAGATCCTCATATACAAAAAGCAATACCTCATCTCAAGTACTATCATCATAATCCGAAAACTAGATAAAGAGAAAAATAAAGTGAATAAGCGAACCATGCCTCCCGAGATCTATGCGTAGACCTCTAAAGGAGGATTCTGTTCTTCATGAACCATCAGTTCCCTTAAGGCTATGCTCGAAACAGCACAAACCCTGATCAACCGAACTTAATTACAATGCTAACCGTGCTTTGACATTAGCTCCATTCTAACACAGTGCTGCCTCAAGGTGCACCCTATGTTAAAAGCAGTTCCCAGGTAATGCACTCGAGATTTCATGCATGCAAAGCAAAAATGAAAAATGGATGTAAATCCAAGTCAAAGCAACACATTAGCAATGCAATAACATTTATAGCAATGTCTTGTTGAAAGAATTTAAAAACATTGATCTGTCTTCATTTCTGAAACAACTCAGTCTGGAAAAAACAATCTAAATATCCATCGCAGACACTTAAGAGAGTGCAAAACCCTCAGTTGCTTTCGAATTTTGGGTCAGCCATCACGAAATGATACGCAATAACAAGCACGAAAATGAAGATTCCAAGGAAATTAGCAAAGAAGCCGAGATCTTGATCGTCAATCATCTGAAACATTACAAGCAACAACAAAAGCACAAATCAGAAAGTTCGACTCTTTCCTCTATCCTTATTCCTTAACCTGATGCTTATTTCATCTAACCACAAACCGTATAGGCAAATCAGCAAAGCCAATTAAACAAGGACTTATTCGCAGAAAAAGCGTCCTAAATTAATCACAATAATCGATTTAATGGGAAACACAGAAAACACTATGAAACTAAAATCTCTTAAGAAGAAGATTGAAATTAAAAACTGACAAGAAAATGCAATTAAAAAACGTCTCCGTTATGAAATAAACCGAAATTTGACGATCTTAATCGCCTCAAATCGTTCATTAAGAATCGGAAATTAAAAAAATAAAGATATAGAAAATTGGAGAAATGGGAATTATGTTATAACATTTGAGAAAAATAACGAAATATTAGTAGTTAAAAAATAATACATATTAATGATAAATTTTAATTCTCTTACCTTGATAGCTTTTGAGCAATGGGAATGCTATCCCAAGAAATCCGAACCGATTTTTTATCAGAGCTCGGGAATTAGTAGCAGCCTTGGTCGAGAGTCTGCTTTTAAACAATGTCGTTTTGAAACATGCTTATTTGTAGAATAACTAAAACTAAATTTGGAGAAATAAGGGAAACGTAAGAAAGAAAAATGTGGCTGCTGGGATTCGAGCCCAGGTCTCCACGGCCACAACGTGGAATTCTTACCACTAAACTACAGCCACAGGTTGTTAACTTATTCAAAACAACTTATATAATATTTTATGTAGGTCTCGGAATAGCTTTTCATCTAAATATTTTGAAAATTATGTGGCTGCTTCGTTTTTTTCTTCTTGTTTTTGTGAATTTTCTTTATCTTGCTTACTCAAGGTGTCAGTTTTATTAAGTTTATCTATTTTATTTTTGTCTTCTCCATGTACCTTCAATTAGTGAAATTGATCATGATCTCTGCTTGGAGCAGTGAATTCAGAAATTTTTTAGGGACTAAAGTTATAATTTTATTATAACTCATAATAAATAGTTAATTGCATTAAGTGTCCTCACAGTATGACTCTCATTTTAAATTGATCTCTAAACTTTTAAATGTTCCAATTTCATCTGTAAACTATGACTATCATTCTAAACTTTTCCTCAAACTTTTGAACGTTTTCAATTCCATCTCCAAACTATGACCTGCATTCTAAATTGGTCCTATAACTTTTTGAACATTCCAATTCCATGCCCAAATTCATCCAAATATGTAATTAGTTTCAACCATAGTTTAACTTAAATTTAGTTTTTTGAAAATATAATAATCTAACAATTTTATTAACAATGGATGTGATTAGTATATACGCATTATTTGAGATGAAATTGAAATGTTTAAAAAGTTTGGGAACCAATTTAGAATGTAGGTCATAGTTTAGGGATGAAACTGAAAACAATAATTCATACTTTAGTGATCATTGATATAATTCACCCTAAGTTTTATTCGACATGATTATTTTTCTAATATATAATGTATCATTTTTCTTTTATATATAGCATCATCCTCACATTTGATAATAAATAATGAGATATATATATATATATTTTGATATTTGAGGTTTAAATTGTTAAATTTTATATTTAATTTTTGTCTAATGATATACTTAAATTTGATTTGTTAATTTATATTGATGTTTAAGTTTAATTTTTTAATTGAAATTAATATTTAAATTTAATTTTTTTAATCCAAATTGATATGGCTTTTTTTAAATTTAAATTACTCATAAATTTAATTTTAATCTAAAATGATATTTACAATAAATAATTTATTCAAACATAAAATAAAAGAAAAAAGAACTCAAGTTAAGTCCTGGTTCTTTTCGTGCATCTGCAGTTTACTGTAAGAAAAAGAAAAAGAAAGCATAAAAACTTCAATGGTTGAGATTTTAAGCAGCAGTAGATTCGTGTTAAACGACAAAGCATCCTACTCTTCCTTTTCCTCCTTCTCAATGTCTCCCCAACAACACAAAATGTATCCGACAAATTAGGTTTTGTCCCAATTTAAACAAAATTTTTTCCATTTACTTGGAACTCAGTAAAGAACAAGGGCTATCCTACTCTTCAGATCTCTTCTTCTTCTTCTTCTTCCCTTTTATTCAAAATAAATTGTTACAGCCATGTCTGCAGGGGTTTGTGGGAAAAGGGTCGGATTTGAAGAAATATTCGGATCCTCCCCCAAGAGATTCAGATGTTCCAACTTCGAATCTCCGAATTCATCGTCGGATCCTGAGGTTCATTTCATTTTTCTTTTCTTTTTTATATATAATCTTTCCTTATTTGCTTTTAATTTTAATATTGATACATGTTTCCTGAGGTTCATCTCCGAAATTAGATTTTGTTTAAAACCTTAATCACTTCTTAATCTTGTTTTATGATTCTGTGTTTAGTTAAGAACATCCGTTGTCTTAAACCACAACAATAAGAAGGAAGATTTTAAGGAGAGTTTGAATGCATTTTCTTCGGATCTCGAAGAACCAAGTAAACAACATAGTTTTGATTCTGTGAGAACTGAAAATTGTACTCATGAGACTGCTACATGTAAGTTGTTTGATTAATTTATTCTTGCTCAGTTGCTCTTGGTTTGGTTTATCATTTGGAATTTATGGTGAAATCCCTGCTTTTGTATATATCAGGTAGCCAAACCTCAGACCGCGATGTCGAGTATAACGGAGACACCGTCGATGGTCCCGAGTGGACGGATTTGTTTGTGCAAGATGGCGAGTGCGACGAATATGGACGACGCTAAGGCCCGTGCTGCCAGAATTCTTGAAGCATTTGAGGGAAGTGTTGTTGCCAAGAAAAGGGCTGTTGCAGAGGTAATCTAGAAAAATGTTTAATTTGTCATCAAGCTTTCTTCCAAGAACCAACTTGTTTGTTGCCTCGCTCCCGTCATCTATATCTGATCCCTTTTTCTGCTATAAATGATCACGAAGCAGATTGAGCATGCTTCTTTGAAGGAACATTTGCAGAGCTTGTTAGATAACAATCAAATTCTGAGGAGAGCTGTCGCCATTCAGCATGAACGCAATGTCGAACAAGAAGGGAAGGAAAGGGAAGCACAACACTTGAAGCTAATGCTCGACCAGTACGTCGAACAAGCTCGAACTTTAGAGGTATTCATCTTTGCAACCCCTGCATCTATTAACAGTTTCCATCCATGCATCAATGTGGAATTCATTGCAACTGCTTAAGATTTTAGCTGGTAAGATTGATAATAAAGCTTAGTATAACCTTGTTTCCGGGATGCAGATGAACAACTACACATTAAGGCTTCATCTTCGGAGAGCACAACAAAGTAGCTCGATTAATGGACAGTTTCCTCCAGACATTTACTAAAAGCTTCCGTCGTGTTAGCCTCACTTAATAGCTATGATTATGGTATTTTATGGTTTATGTAATGAAGATTTATAAAGTATTGTACTAATGTGTTGTTTGTATAATTCAAGCCGAAGTATCAGTTTCTACGCAATATTGCTAGTTTGAATCAATCGCTAGTTCTTTGTTTTCCTTTTTAGACAAGTGCATAGTTCCTTTTAAACAAATTCATTTTACAAAGAAGGACCAATGTGAAATGATTTATTAATTGGCTTACCATGCAAAATTGCAACAACTTATGCCTTGTTAGACTATCGAGTAAGTGTTTGTTAATATTTTGATAATGAATGTTAATAATTTATATATGTCAAGCTTAAACTTAAAATCTCTGATAACAATTATCTTTTAACCACTAAGGTCACTTAATTTTTGCTTCAAAAGTTGAAACTTAGATGTTGGCTTTTGTTAAAATTTAAGCTTAATATAACATTAAGTGCCTAAACTATTTTTCTGCAATTCAAGTGTCTAACGTTTCTAATGTTATATTTTTAGGTGTTTGGACCGTTATCACTATTAAATTATGTTGTTAAATGACACGTATCGCCTTTATGAGTTCCCGAAGGCAAACTTAGTTTTCTCTGCCTTTGAATCATTTTGTTTTTTGTTTCGACTTAGGTAAGTCTGGTATCCAACAAAAGAAAAGGGATGCACTTAATCATCTCTCCTGAGTCTCTGAGTCTTAAGCGATCTAGATCAGGTGAGTCTGCAATCTAACGTTTAGAAACTATCTTATCCATCGTCCCTAAAAGTTTTGTACACCTTCTCTTCTACCCTTTATTTTTTTCATAAGTTAGGTTATCTTTGCACTGACAAGGAGTGGTGCCTTCCCTTCGTTGGAGATTAATTTATGTGATGCCACTTCTCATCTAAACACTGATCAACTGAAGAATCATTTCAGTGAACTTTGCTCCCATTTTTTTACTGCAATTTACCAAATCTCTTTGATCTAAGCAAATGAAACCATTAATAGATTTTCTTTTCTGCTTTCTTGTTGGAATTATTATGGGGTCTGAATATCCTGGCATAAATTTATTTTCATCAACAATAGGTGGTTCATTCAACTGTTTGATTTATGTCTGTATGTTGCAGGCAGAGTTCTTTTACCTCCAATGGAATTTTGGCGCAATCAAATTCCAGTTTATGATCAGGTTTGGAATTCCATTTTGGCCTATATGTTGCTTTTCTTAACTTTGGTTCGCCACCAGCAGTTTGGGAATTTACTCTTTCCTTCTCTCGACCTCGAATATTTAGGATCGTAGAATCACTGGCATTATGGAAGGGGTGGATGACACTCAACTATCAGGTTTGTCGGAATATTTAATGCACGATAAGTTTTCCTTGGTTTCTCGAAGGAAATAAATGCATTCGAGTTGCTTTTCTATTTACTCAAAGTCATGGAAATGGCAGAATCGATCGACATAGTTCCGTTTTTATCTTTCTTTAACATCTGGCTGAGGAAACAGTGTTTCATCCAAGAATATTTTCTTCTCGTTAACTAACAAGATTTTGCAAATTGAATGTATATGTATGCTGCTAATCGTCTTGTCCCTACTTTTTATTATTAGGGAGTCGATCGAACCTGAAAAGGTGAAACCCTTGTCACGAGGCATAGACTTCAAACAGTTTGCTTGATATGCGCCTTACGTGCTTTGTTTCTTCCATATGACTATGAGATCCCATTGACTAGTTCATGTAAATATCCATATCCAACTCTCCATACAAAATGCATTATTTACATCCATCTACCATAAGTTCCAATCTTTGCTTGCTACTAGTGCTAGTAAGACTTCCACGGTTATAAGCATAGCCACTAGACTAAATGTTTTATCATTTTGATACAAGTCTTGAGCTACTAAAGGAGCTTTGTGCCTCGGCTAATCCACATATGTATGCCACTTTATCTTGTAAGCCCATTTACAAGAAATAAGCTTCACTTTATCTCTCTCCATTCCCACTTCTTAAACGCTTCTTTAAATTCCTATGTTATTTTGAATCTACAATCTACATTTTCTAGTATGTCGAAGTTGATATTTTAGGGTAAATTACATGTTTATTACCCAATTATTACTTTTGTTTTGTTTTGACTTTTTTTCTTCAAAATTATACTTAACGATATGTTTTAATTTCATTAATCTTGCACGCTTTATCTTGTAAAGCCATTAATCTTGCACGCCTGATCCTCCTCTCCTATTAGGAGTTCCCAAAATTGGATACATGTCCAACATAGAGTCAAACATACAATTCATCAATCATACATTAGTAAAGTATTATATCAATTTACAAACGGACATTAAAATCCTAATCTTTAAGACGTTAGCCTTTGATGATCCAAAGCCCTAAAAATCATAGGAAAAAAAACATCATTAAATTTAGAATCATTTCTATTACAACTTCAAATCTCTAAATACACAAACCTTCAAAGGAGTTTATCTAACTAAAACATAAATATTCAAAAGTTAATAAAATTAATACAAAAAAAGGATCATGAGTTTACTAAATATGAGCTTGGATTAAAATCTATTGGCTAGATTGTAAAGAATTTAATTGTGGAAGTATGGATGTTTAAAGGATATTCATCCATGGTGGAATTCTAGCTTGAAGATGATGAATACATTCTCTCTCCCTTAATGCTTGCCGTGAGCTTACCACGAAATGTTGGTGAAAATTGCCATATTTTCTAATTTAGAAAATGGCCAAAATTCCACTTTTGTGACACATAGGCAATGACTCACCATTCAAAGAAATTTTGGTGCATTAAATTCGTAGTCCTTAATCTTACATGTACATGAACGAATCACACAACTTTACTTACACTTTAAATCAATGATTTTCACATTCTTTGCATTTTAATCCTTAATCACAAAATTTCAAAATTATTTATAATTGATTCAAAATTATTCTGAATTTAATCTTAATATTTTAAAAACTTATTTCGAATACAGAAATTATTTTAAGGAGACATTTGGTCGTGGATACCTCCACCCTTGTGGGTTCTGTGAGGAACATCCAATCGGCTTATCAATGATAAGTACGAGATTATGAGAATTCGTTCCAAAACCTTTACCAAAAGCTCGACTTTCTAACTCAACATCCATATTGTCATAAGCTTTCAAGCCTGAACAAGCGTGCCTACAACCTTCCCCTCGCTCTCCCCTAAGGACGATCGTAGAAGTTTATATCAGAGGTAGAAACTTAAGTTGTATTAAAAAATTTAGAGTGTGTGAAGTTATAAAATTTTAGGGGATATAAAATTAGACAATTAATAAAAAAATAAAAAATCTAAAATATAAGGAAATTTAAAAATTTTAGAGGATGCCACTGCACCCCGAGAACCCCTCGGTCCATCCTGCTCTACCCACCCTTCCTGTCACCAAGGCAATCTGTTTTAAATTTTGTATATATATGTATATCAGTTGCTGCTTTAAATTGTGTATGATAAAGTGATGATTGATCTGTTTTGGAACACAAACCAGATTGGGCTTTGCCAATTGTGGGTGGCACCAGATAAGAGAGGAACACAAAGCATTCTCGTAGGCCATCGAGGAGGCTGCTCAGAAGGGTGTCTGGCTTGTTGTATTGGCTGAGTTTTTTTAGAGATGAATAATATCATAATCGAATTTTAATTATTAAGTTAAATGAATAAAATCACATTCCTCAGACTTTATTTATAAATAAAAAATAAAACTAAATTCCTCAAATTTAAAGCAAAAAAAAAGGCAAGTTCCAAAATGTAGTCATTTCAAATGTAGTCAGATTTTATCTATAAAAAGCAAAAATTAGTGACCTAAACAATTACGTATCTTAATACCAAATTTACTACATAATCAATGTTAAATTCAAGAATTCAGAGTTCTAACGGGGCATCAACGAGCAAGTGATGAATGTACCTACATGATGATCGAATAAAATGCAGGAATTGTGCGAAAGAAGAGTTATTGATTCCCTAACATGTATGTAATGTCAAAAATCCAACGACTTGGACAACATGAAAGCACAACCTGGAACGCTCCAAAACAAATATGGCAAGGAAGGGCCAATATTTAAAGTACTTATAAATGAAATGAAGTGCTGCATATCCCCTATCAAACAGTTGCATATTAGCTTGAAGAGAATACATTACACAAAGACACCCAACTTTTAGGTTCTATAGAAACAAAACACATACCCAGAAGCACATGTTTATCTTGGAAAACTTGGAAATCGGCAATACTAATTATCCAAGTTCACCAGTCCACAACTTATAAACATTTCAATCAAGTAAAAGATAGCAGGAGGAAACCTCCGTTGCACAGCCTGAAAGATCGATATTTCAGTTAGCGCGGCTTTTGATGATATCAAGACCCATCTCAGTTGGATCTGTTGCTTGCAGTTCCACCTGAATTCCATCCAATTCTCTCTTGAATCTGTCTTTGGAGCTTGCGTATATCATCTTGTTCCTCACCCTTGATGTATCAGGAGACCTTCACAAGACAGCATGATAAGTGTGGACGGCAACAGAAGAATAAACCCGTCAGTAAAGGTAATTCAGGTGATCAAGAAACTTGAATTACCATGCAATGAAAAATATCCTGCTCTTTGGGACACCCTCTGGGGTTAGAAATTCAAAATCATACACGGCATATCGACATTCATCAGCTGGAAGACTGTTAGTAAAATCTTCATAGTTCTCAGTTGGCTCGCCAAGCTTCTCCACAATAACTTGTTTCTGCTTCTCCTCAATTTTGTAAACAATAAAGCGGTAGGTTCTTTTAGCCTTGAGCTCCAAAAACTTCAATTTGCAGTCATCGTGCACAGCCATTCCTGATGCGGCGTTGGCCTAAACTTACACAATATCACATGAAGAAAACATCAAATATATGAGGTAAGCCAATGTTTCATTATATAAATAGAATGCATCAGCAACATCTACTTTTATCCTGATAGAAAAAAAATCAAAATCAATTTAGGCCCCCTAAATAGTTTGATGGCTTCTCCCCTGGATATAGCAGCATTAATTCTTACACTACCTCAAGAACACGCAAAAATAAAATAAACAGGGGCTTGGCAATGAAGCGTGAATGTTAAAAAGCCAATGGCCAAGAAAAAGCAGTTGAAAACCCAAATTAAAGGTTTAAGACAGATTGAATCAACATATCAATACATCAAACAAGAAAAAAACAGTTGAAAATCACCTAACCAAAGAATGAATATCAAAACGTACTATATTAAAAAATCAAATCCAGCAGAATCAAGCTGCAAATCACACTAGAATCAAGATCGGCTACAGTTTATCAAATTCCATAGATATAAAATCGGGCCATAAAAATCCACACCATCAAAGCACAAACTACAGATTTGAAACCCTAGGATTTAGAAACCCGAAAAACAAAAACTAATCAGTCAATGGATGCAAATTTACCTCCACACATTTCAAGTGAGAAAGCTTGAAAAGGAGATCATCAATCAACCGATAAGAACACACAACGAGTGAAGATCCGCAAGGATTATAATAAACTACAAACTCAAAGATTTAAATTCAATTAAAAGATGAATTAAAAATAAAGAAATGGGAAGCTTAAACATTACCATCTTACGAGAATAAGGATCGAGATCGACGGAGAAGGAAATGGATGAGAAAATATAGAGAAAGAAAATTCCTCCGATGACGAGATGTGGTTAAAGGTCCTTTTATTTCGGTGAACCTGCTGCAGCGGAGAGTTAATATTCTGCTTTTATTGTACGCTAAGTTATCGTGCTAGACATTCTATCCTCTAATAATATCCTGCCACGTCATGATCCACTAAAGATTTACAAATTCAATACATTTTATCGGAAATATTAAAAGATATTGGTATTTTAAGTAAAAATAATAATATTTTAGATATTTTTTTATCGATTTTATTATTTAAATAATAATAAAATCGATAATATTTTTTTAATTATATATTAAAAGTGTCGCACTAAAAATTTCTTCATTTAATTTACTGTCTGAATTTTGTAATTTTTCGCCGCTTCTTCTTCATTTTTCTTTCACAATTTAATAAAAAATAATAATATCTTCAAGTTGATGATTGGACTGTACATTCAATTGAGTTGAGTCTAATTAGAAAAAGTTAACTATTTAAGATATGAGTAAAAGAAAAAATTCAAATTTATAAAATGAGTACATTTTTTAACGTTGAGTCGAATTAAAAATTCAAATTTTTAAATCAAATCGAGTTTTGTTTCATGAGGATGCTTCGTGGTTCAACTTCAAGTGCTACCTTTGATGATTAAAAAAGAAAAAAGTGCTACCCGCTTCGACTCCTAATGATAACATGAGATTGGTTGGGCCGAAGATAAAACTGAGACAGACGAGTCATAAGAGAAGACATTGAAGAAGCATGATAAGATACTTCCATGTCCATTATGCAATAGCAACGAAACCAAGTTTTGTTACTACAACAGTTACAAGTCAATGACTTCCAATCGAAAACTGACATTGACACCACACCAATTATCAACTAAAGTGCTTCTCAAACAATGAATAAGATAATACAGATCCCATAGTCCTAAAGTTTTAGTGATTTTCAATAGAGGAGAAACACTTCGGAATAGAAAAATAAAATAAACTAAATAATGAATTTATAATAATAACGGTTGGTTCGGTGTAGTTAGTATATTTTTTTATTTGATTAAGTACCGAGATGTTATATTTATAAGGTAAATGTTAGGATTCAAATCCACACAAGATGAAATAATATGAACATCTTTAGTCACTCGATCAAATGGTTTTACTAATAAAAAAAATTGTTAGTCATGATTCAACCTATCAAATGGTTTTATCAATAAAAAAAATGTTATATTTTTCAAAGGCTCTTAATTTTGGGATTGTGGGATCGAGTCTCACGGGGGTAATTCATAATTTAGAGGTCTCCACGGAAGTTGCTCTCAACCTGATGTTGGGGGCAACCTACTATCCTACCTCCCCTTACCCCATTACATATGAGAATAAAAGTCAGCTAATTTTATTAATGACTATGAAAGATTTTTGAACAAATAATACATTATAATCGCCTTAAATTATTTAGAAAACAAACTTAATTAAGATTAAGGATTAAGTTTTCTTAAATTATTTTTTGATTAATTATAGGATGATTATAATATAATATATATTTTAAAGGTTATCTATCATTTGACAGTAAAAGTTCAAACACTCTTACAGTCTGTGGTGTTTAAACACATGACTTTTAAAACTCAGAACTTCTAAAAATAACAATCTTCCTTTTGACATGTGTAGATTGATTCATACACATTTTTGAGTTATTTTAAATTAATATCAAACTGATAAAATGTATAAATTTTAAAACTATTAGATTGTATTAGATCATATTATTATCTTTATTAATTTTTTCAAAATTAATAACTTGATTAACGTGGAAATGAAATGTTATGATTTAATTGAGAAAATATTTTATTTAAAGTTTAGAATAAAATTAAAGAATTAATTTAATCGATGACGGACAAAATTTAGGTCAGACTAAACCCTGCTCCTTTACAACGGAAACCCTCGCAAAATATTACTTTCCCTTTCTTCCTCTCGGTTCTTTTACCTGTCTACAGATGTATTCTGCTCCACATTTTGTCTCTTTGAAATTTGCCGAAATGTTTTCCTAAGGTGAACTTCATTTTATCTCTCACTCGCAATGTAATTTTTACAAGTCTGTTTGGCTGCATTAGATAGTCCGATAATGATTTTTTTGTTGTTGTCAGATTATAAGCTCTTTTGGTTCGCCAAAGGTTGATTTTAAAGTATTTGCTTCCTCATCGAAAGTTAGCGAGTCATCCAATTATATACCAGCAGCTACTATTCTTCTACCCGATGGAGTATGGAAGCAGGTCAGGCACTCCATTTTTACATTATTAGTTCTATATGATTTTTAGTTTTTATCTAATTTTGCTAATTTATTATTATTTTCTTCCCGGGGTGATTGCATAGATTCCTGGGGGAGTTACGGCTGCCAAGGGATTTAAAGCTGCGGGCTTATATGGCGGACTACGAGCCAAAGGAGAAAAACCTGATCTTGCGCTTGTCACTTGCGACGTTGATTCCAATGTCGCAGGTGGAATTTGTTGTTTCTTATTCTATGCTTGGAAACATAGTTGAATTTTTCTTTATGAATTATTTGAGTAAGTTTATTTTGAAAATACGGTTTAAATTTAAGCTGTGTTCTGTAACTCATTTTGAATCTATTTCCAGGAGCATTTACTACAAATGTGGTTGCAGCATCACCGGTGGTGTACTGCAAAAGTGTATTGAATAGCATGAAAACAGTATGTTAAAGTGACTATCTTATTTGTCTTTGAATAGTAGGGACAATCTTCTTGTAGATTTAGTCTTGAATTGAAGAAACAATCAGATTTTCAATTACCTTTGTAGGAGTTATTTAGTCTCATAGATGTTCTTTATGGTATTATATGCTCTGCCCATTTATATGCCTAATGAGTAAATAATGCGTCTTACCAGGCACGCGCTGTGTTAATAAACGCTGGTCAGGCCAATGCAGCAACGGTATGTAGTAGCTCTATTTACTTTACTCCGTGTTTGGTCAGGGGGAAAGAGGTAAAAAGGAAGAGGATGGAAGTTGAAACTACCCCCCACCCTTTCATTTGGTGGAAGGGGATTGGAAGAGGGGAGTAAAATGAGTTGATTTGCACCTTTCCTTTTGGAAGGAAAACACTCGTTCAACTTAAAATAAATTTTTATTTGCAAGTTTGCCTCTAACCTCTTTATTTCCTTGTAATTTTTCAGCCTTCATACCAAAACACAATATGATACCATTATTCGTTCTCCTCATTTTCCCCTTTTCCTTCCATCCATTTTCTTTCCTTTCTACCAAATATAGTGTTGGTCTTTATCTTTTCCCAAGTGGTTTCCAGTGAGTGTAGCACATTTTAAATGTGCTTCATTTCTTATTACAGTCTAAGCATGGGAAAAGAATCCGTGTTTGACTCTTTCTTACCGTTGGAGCATTCTAACATGCCAGATTGAATCAGTTTGACATTGCTAGTTGACTTTCTGATGGTTTTCAGGGTGATGCTGGTTATCAGGATGTGACAGAATGTGCAAATGCCCTTGCTACAGTATGAAACCATTAGAACATACAGTTGTTCTGTGTTGATCTTTGTACAGGCTGCATACTTTACACCACCTTTTTTATGCAATTTTGCAGATCCTGCAAATAAAGCCTGAGGAAGTGTTGATTGAATCCACAGGTGTGATTGGTCAGAGAATAAAGAAGGTGCAGACCCATTTTTTTTTTCCATGAACATGTCCATCCTATTTATATGCTTGCCTGTTATAGTGACCTGATAATGCCATTGAAGGAACTAGGGTGATATTCTTTTGACCAGACTGATATTACAATCCATGGGTTATAATGTCGTATGCAGGATGCACTTTTGAGTTCACTTCCACAGCTAGTTAATTCGCTATCACCTTCTGTTCAGGGGTACTACATGTGCTTATTCTTTATTTATTTATTTTTTGGTGATTTCCATACTTATGTAAAGGACAAGAGACATGGGTATGACGAAGTTAGATATGATGCTATTTTTCCTTTGTTGGTAAATTACAAATAGCACAAGGCCTAAGACTTAGTTGACCAGGAAGTAAATTGCATATCTGCAAATAATTCCAAAATCTGTCTCTTGTGTGGTATTACAAAGTTTGCATAAACATTCAGTCTCATTATGGTTGTTCAGGGCAGATTCTGCTGCAGTGGCAATTACCACAACTGACCTTGTTAGCAAGAGTGTGGCTATTGAATACGAGGTAAGTAACAGTTTCAAAGGGATAACAATTTAATATTCCTTTTTTGCTACAGTTGTATACTTTTTCTCTCTAAACCAATATCTTTTCCAATTTAGATGGTAGCATTGTCTCAGCACTATAGCACTTGAAGGTTTCTTATGAATAAAGTCTTTCTTTAATTGTATCTCATTGCCATGTATAACTAATCATTGTCTAAGGTTGGAGGGACAAGTATAAGAATTGGGGGAATGGCAAAAGGTTCTGGGATGATCCACCCTAACATGGCAACCATGCTCGGTGTACGTCTTTCAAGTGTTTCTAGCTTTCCTAAGGATATTACTCCAATTCTATTCTCAAGGCTGATAAGTCTTTCAGGTAATAACAACCGATGCCCTTGTTGAAAGTGATGTCTGGAGAAAGATGGTTCAGGTTGCTGTAAGCCGCAGTTTCAACCAAATCACTGTATGTAATTTCATTGCTTTAAATCCTCCTTGCAACTTATTTCAACTAGGTGACATCTTAGTTTAATGAACTCCTTTTCTTCCATGGCTTGGCTTAATCTGTTTACCAGTTTTTAAGCAAAGTGCTTTATTCTTTTTTTTCTGTAGGTTGATGGAGACACAAGTACCAATGATTCCGTCATTGCTTTTGCCAGTGGGTTAGCTGGATCAAATTGGATCACTTCTATGAGCACTTATGATGCTGCATTACTTCAAGCAGGTCTTGATGCTGTAAGTTATCTGCGTTCGAGCTTTTCCTTCATCCTATCCAGTTTAAATTAGGTTTGTTATATGTTGAATAAACAAATGAGTAATTTTTTATACACTTTGTGTAAACTAAAGTTTCTATACTACCTATTTGAACCCTAAATTCTAAAACCCAAACCTTAAATTCTAAACCTAAACCTTACATTCTAAAACCTTAAACCCTAAACCCTAATTAAGACACGTGGCATTAAAATACACAAGCTTGTGTAAACTAAAATTATAATTTTCCTAAACAAATAGTATTCCTTTTGCAAATCTCCCAAATTATCCATACCACAAACTACTCGAGTTTTGGTGACAATTTTATGGGATGATGTCACTTGGGTTAGTCATTTGATCTTAGCCAGTGTTTGGAATGAATTGCTTGAGGTTCTAATTTAACGCATCTCTTCTCAGGTAATGCAAGGTCTTGCTAAATCAATAGCTTCGGACGGAGAAGGAGCAACATGTTTAATTGAGGTCTGCATTCTTCAGTTCTTTAATTCCCTCTCTTTTTGGACCTATAGAAGGATCTTTCTTACTGAATGAACCCTGATGCTAAGCCACTTTAGCTAATAACTTGTTTTAATGTCATAAAGTAGTGCATTTAAATTTAGGCAGAAAAATCTCTTGGGTGGCCTATTTGTTTTTCCTTCTTCTTATGGGGTTCTTGAATAGTTTTAGCCAAAGCTAACCTAGAGATACAGGTCACAGTAAGTGGTGCCAAAGGAGAGGCTGAAGCAGGAAAGATTGCTCGCTCTGTGGCTGCTTCGTCACTTGTCAAAGTATGAAATTTGAATGTAAATCCAACAATTAATCATAGCATTGCCTAATATAAATTTATGTCAGGCCGCTGTATACGGGAGAGATCCGAACTGGGGACGTATAGCTGCTGCTGCTGGTTATGCAGGGATTTCTTTTGACCTAAACAACCTTCAGATACTGCTTGGAGATATTATGCTCATGGATTGTGGGCAACCACTTCAATTTGACCGGTAAAGTTTGCTCTTGCTTGCTGTCAACCCCTTCTGCTTTTGAGTTTATTTGTTAAATCATGTATATATCATGCACTTAGCTAGTGCTTTGTTGTGTCCAATTGGTGATCAAGGGGAGACTACAAGTTATTTAGAGGGATTAGGAAGTGACCTTGTAAACACATTCAAAGCTTTATCGTACCTAATCTAGTTACCCCATGTAATTTCAGGCTTGCGGCTAGTAACTATCTCTTGAAGGCTGGCGAGACGCATGGAACGGTGGAAATTAAAATTGCTGTTGGTAAGTTCCTCCAAATTTGATCCATAACTTGCCCTTAATCCTATCCATTTCTTCTGCGTAGGATTTTAATGTCTCTGATTGAACTGCAACAGGAGATGGACCGGGATATGGTAAAGCATGGGGGTGTGACTTGAGTTATGACTATGTCAAGATAAATGCAGAATATACGACATAAAAGACAAAATTCGAGACTGCTCAGACGCATTTGATCGTTCAGTATGTATAATAATACTTGCATAATTTCAACTGCAATAAAAATCTGCATATCCTCAGTCTGTTTCTCCTCATACAATTTTACACCATGTCTACGAGCATGGCAGCATGATGGAGCAATCAACTAGGGATCGACCTTCAATTTATTCAAGTTCTAATCAAGCATAGATTTGTTGCAAAAAAAAAATCCAGTACCAATAATGAACATCGGTCTGCAGAAATATATGTTTCAGGTCTGCGCATTAAAGGGGTACTGATGGTATATTTACAAATCAGAGTCTTTTTATGACTAACAAAACTTTCAAGTCAACACAATTATCAAAAACCATTGTATAATGTATTCAAGTAAATTGTTCCAATGACCATGATAGAGAAAGCTGAAAAGGATTGATAAAAGCAAAGGGCTTTTCTTCTCCATATGTAAAGGTTTATACCTAAAAAAGTTGTTTACACTCTAAAATAGGAATTACAAATTTAACAAATTAAAGAAAAACCTCATAAGATAAATAAAATTGCAATAAATAAATTTTCACTCGAATAACACTTGAGCAATGTTAACAATTAAGATCAAAAGTATTTTACAAATGAATATACAACAATTTAACTCACAAAGGCTATTTGAAGTTGATGTTTGCTTTCAATGTTGTTTCTTGTTGTTCTTGAGATGCTTTGAGCTTGTTTTTATACTCTCTGTGATTTCTAACCGTTAGGAGCCGTTGAAGATTCAACAGAGTCATTACCTACAAAGAAAAATTGCATTTATGGTACAAGTGATGATCATTTTTCAAACATTTTGTTGTTGTCAGAGAAGGGGTTGATCCATTTATAGAATTGATTAATCCTTTTTCTTAAGGGATCGATCATTTTAGGTATTCCTAGAAAGGGATCGATACTTTTTAAAATTAGATTGGTCCATTGTCTACTAGAATCTAAGGTATCAATCTTTTAGATAAAGATATCGATCTTTTGACCAAAGAGATCAATCCTTTTGCTAAGGAAGCAATCATTTGGGCCAACATAAGAAACTTAACTTTTAAGCACAAAAATGATTGAGTAATTGTTTGAAAATGTTCGACTAAGTCGAGAAACATTTAAAACATTTTTAAAATTAATTATAACTTTTGAATTATTTTTGAGAAATTTTAATAAATCCAATTAAATTTAAAATCAAATTTTCAATCATTTGTTATATCAAAATATAAGTTCAACAATCTCTCCATTTTTTATATAACAAAACTCTTTGAAAAATTGTTTTTGGAAGACACTTCTTTAAAAAATACTAAAAAAATTACTTAGTACGTCTAGCTTTGTATGTTGGCCTTGTTAAGATTTAGTAAAATTACTGGTAGTAAAATGGGTAACTTTATGATTCAGATAACTTGTACAATGAGTTAGATTTGCATTGATATCCCCTTCGTCTAGCTTTTGATTTCTCTCATCCAACAGTCTTGAAAGGGGTAAATCTAAGAGTTTTGCACTAAGTAGATATTTCCTGTAAAAAAAATAAAAATTAATCTCAGTCTTTGATTTCTCTTATCCAACAGTCCTAAAAAGTGTAAAACTAAGATTTTGCACTGAATGTAAATAGATCCTAACCATATGAGATACTATCTAATTATATAGTACAAGATATTTTAGTTTTACACATATTTAAGATTGTTGGATGAGTGAAAATAGATGACTGAGATTAATTGTAGTAATTGAGAATATATTCACTGGAAAAAAACAAGGAGGTAATTTCAACCTTATGTTTCCTCTATCAAATGATCCTAAATCTGTGTAAAACTGAAAATGCTTTACATTGTGTAAGTGGATCCTAACTATATATATATATAATACCGTGTGTGTGTGAGAGAGAGGTAGGATCCAATTACACCCCGTGTTTGTTTCCTCTTATCAAATGGATGCTTTACATTTTGTAAGTGGATCATAACCCTATATATATATATTGTGTGTGTGAGAGAGAGAGAGGTAGGACCCAATTACACCCAATGTAAAATTAAGAGTTTTTCACATTTTTAAGATCATTGGGTGAGAGAAATTAAAGGTTGAGATTAACAAAAATGATAATATATTCACTGAAAAAAAAGAGTTAATCTCAACCTTTGATTTCTCTCATCTAACGAGCCTAAATCGATATAAAACTAAAGAATTTTATATTGTGTAAGTGGATTATAACCTATGTGTGTATATATATATATGGAGAGAAGATTGAATAATTTTGTTTATTCGTGAAATAAATAAAAAGAAAAGAGAAGATAAAGATAAATAAACATATTATTTTAGGAGTAATACGATCTAAGATGTAAACACTATTATCATTTACCTAAAAGATACTTATAAAATAAACACATAGATTATATATATATTTTTAAAAATAGTTATTTTAAAAACAAAACATTCTTCTTATCAAATGCATTCCAAGATTTCCTTCTTTTTTTCTCACTATGAACCGATCTTTCTTAATCTGAAGAATTCAACAAAAGCAAGCCAACAATAAAGCCGAGGAAAGTATGTGAGGTTAGAACAAAAGAAAAAAAAGCCTTAGTTATCTTTACTTTCATCGATAATGGAGCATGGTTTTCAATACAAAGCAATTTTGTTCTTTTTCGACGAGTGGAATGTGCATAAGCAAAACCTCAGACTCGTCAAAGGGCTACACAGACATGTTCATTGATGTACAAAAAAAAAGGAAAATGTGTTGTTCGATCAATCTTCGCATGCAAAATTGTATTATAATAAACTTATAAGATTGAAAAACTCTATCATAAATGTATTAAATAATAATTTTTATATGATATTTAAATAGACTTTTAATCAATTATTAGTACTACTGGACAAAAAGATAGGAATAATATTTTTATTTTCCAAAAAATCTACCTAACCGAACATTGAAAATACATCAGTATGGATTTCTTTTAGTTTTCGCGTCACAGGCAGCTTTGGAAAAATAAATTGGTCGATATGAACAGGTGTATTGACCCCATTTCTTGAGTTTGTCATTGCCGTCCAATAACGAATATCCAGAAAAAGAAAGGCTAAAGCGGAGATGGGAAGAAACCCAATCTTCATAGGAGATTGAAGGGGGACGTAATATGAGAGTGGATGTCTAACGACACTCAACTGAGGGGAGGAATCAATCACTTTAATTAATTGCAAGCTCCCAAATTACATACATGGAGCAATGCAAATCAGTCACGAAACTCTTTACACAATAACTTTTTTTTGGGGGAAATTACAAATACAGCAACTCTTCCACCACCCAAAGCTACGAAAAACACATTAAAGAACTGGCACTCACATCTCATCTACAGATGTCATATTAAAGGAATCGAGATCAGTCGGCTAATCATCGATATACACATGATTTTATGTTAAGAGATATGAATTTAATAATCTATATTAGAGTCAACAATCTTTATAGTAAGTGGTTAAAAATTCTCAGTTGAAACCTCCATTTTTTCTCTATATTGTGGGTTTAATATCTACTATGAGCAAAATTCTCATTCCCTCCCAAAATATAAATTGTTAAAAAAAAAAGGAAAAATTAGATTAGAAATTTATAGGATGCGAATTCACAAAATTTTAAAAAATATAAAATTAGATATAGATAAAAAAAATTAAAAAATACTTAAATTATATAAAAAATATAAGTATGCCTTTGATTTCTAATTTCCCTTTTCTTTCCTGATGAATTGATGATATGTTTGATAAATATAAATATAAATAAAAAAAATAAAGGTCTTTTTAGAAGATAGGAAATGAAGAACTGTGGGGGTCTTAAAAGATGTTCCACTCACTATGTTTCCTTTTTGAGGATATTTTTTATGTATCAAAGATGTTTTAATTTCAATATTCTACTCTCTCCAAATATGTGTAGTTAATATTCTTTCAATTCAATAATTTACATTTTAAGTTCCTTAATTTAATATGAACTTTATATAATTCATAAAACTTTAAATTAATTAAAATATATATGTCAAAGTAATTGCATTCACCACATGAGAATATATCTCATCATAATTAATATTGAGTCTTTGTGAAAACTTTTGTGCAACCAAACATGATTTATATCTCGTAATTTCTCCAATTTTATTTCTCTTTCTCTTGAGAACACATTCATGTGTCACAAGTTTTACACCTTTAAGAGTATAGACTATAATTTCGAATACTTCTCCTTTTGTAAGAGACTATAGTTTTGCTTCAATTGCTTCATTCCATTTTGGTCGATTGTATCCTTGTTGATATTTTTCAATAGATATTGGTTCTTCATTCACATTTTCATCTAAAATCTCTAGTGCTATATTGTATGCAAATATATCATCGACTCCGTGTTTATTTTGGTTTCACTTATTTTAAGACTTAATTTATTGATATTTATTCATTATTATATACCTAATTCTTTTATATAGATTTTTTTAGTTATGTTTTTTTCTTCTTCAAAATTTATTGTTTCTTTATATCAACTATCAGAAAAAATAACTCTATTTTTTTTTTGAGAATTTTTATCTTAGGAAACTTAGTCTACCACACCTCAAGCATGCTCTAGATTTATTAGCAACTAAGGTTTCTTTCAGAGACATCAATCTTAATCGGAACATTCATAATTGGTATATGTGACTTAATCACTATTTTTGGATCAATTAAAGTATCTAGCAACTGATCTGTTAAATTTTGTATATGAAATTATCTTTTAAACTTTAATTTCACATTATTACGTACGTAGATCATAATGAAATAATGATAATTCATTCCATTTTATTTCTTTTTCCATATGTTTATTTTCTCCCCTAATTTTTGAAAAACTAACTCATTAAAATGATAATCAACAAATTGAGCCATAAATAAATTACCAATCAATAGCTTAAAATATTTAATTATTGATGAAGATTCAAATCTTACATATATTCTCAACCTCCTTTGACCTATGTGTGTGTTAGGATAGAGAAATAGGAACATATACACACATAAAAAATTCTTAGATGAGAAATATTTTATTCTTAACCAAAAACCAATTATAATAGGAAGAATTTATAATAATTTATTGGCCTGAAGCGAATTAGTGATGGTGCATGTAATATGACATGTCCTCGAACATAGATAAGAAGTTGTAATTTTATAAGCAATGATCTCGCAATTAATTGAAGTCATTTGATGGAAGTCTCAATAAAATCATTTTGTCTATAAACATGAGCTACATAATGTTCGATTTCTTTTAATAGACATGCAATAATCATTGAAAGCTTGAGATGTAAATTCACTAATATTATCAAGACGAGTTATACATGTGAATCTAAAAAATATGCTTGTAATTTGATTAACCGATTGTAAATAACAAGTTGCGGGTTGATATACATGTGACCGTCTAGTTGATGCATTGATTAAACCATAAAATACCTAAATAGATTCATAAGAAGGGCGTATACACCCACTACTATCATCATGTATGTTGTAGAAAATTAGTAGTTTCATAATCCATCTTAGCTGATGATGGTCGAATAAGTAGTTTCTCTTTAAAGCAAGTCTCACATGAAAATTATTACTTCGAAGAATCTATTGGTTCTTCAACGAATGATCATATGAATTGTCAATACTTTTTCACGTCATAATTGAACCGCGATGGCCTAACAAGTCATGTCAAATAATAAAGTTATCATTAAACTTTTGGTTTACTATAACATGTATTTCAATTATACTAATTACTGTGTAGTACAATGTGAAAGAGAGTATAGGCAATTTTTTCAAGATATGTTTATTACATTAAGTTATAATCATAATTTGGAGATATTCAACATCTAATTCACTTATTGTCTCAATATAATACGCATTTCGACGAATATCCTTGAAGTTAAAAAAATTTCTTTAAGACTTTAGAGAGTATAACACATCATAAATTTTGAATTTAAATTATCGATAATAATATATTTATTCTTCCATAGCCTTCTATTATTTTAATACTTTCAGATATAATACTCACATTAGCATTCTACATTGTTTAGTGAAAAAAATAATTTTTATGTTTACATTTGGTGTGAGTAGTTTCACTCTATACCAAGCATAAGTTTTCATCAATTTGAGAAGTGATTTTATTCTTGAGAGAGAAAAATATAGAAATATCACATAAATATGTATATAAATATTTAATAAAATTTAATGAAAAATAAAAATCATGATATTTAATAAAGTAATAAACTGATATGAAAATATATTCTTAAAACAAATAATTAAAAAATTCAATTATTCCCTTTGAGGATTGTGAAGAAATCAATGACATTTAATTGAGTTAGATGAACAATGTCATAATTATCTTTGTTATTCTTGAAAATAAAATTTATCTCCATTTTCTATCTTTTCATCATTTAATAATTGTTGATAATTGTCCATAAGATGCTTTGGCATACGACAAGTACGAACTAAATGATTTGTATGTCCATATTGATAACGGAAATGACCACAATTGTTGGAGTGGTCTTTATTTTCTATTATAAGATTTCATATTCATTTGCAAGACAAAGTTATTAGTGTAAGAAGTGGACTATATTTTTTTTTCTAACATATTATCATCTATGATATCTTGATCACATAATTTTAATTTACATACTTAAAAATAAACAAATAAAATAGATCAAATGATAAATATTATTATTGATATATATATATATATTATTTTTTAGATGTCACGTGTAATGTAAAAATAAAAAATAAAAACTAAAATAAGAATCTAAAAATAGATAAAAATTTGACTACACGTACAAAACATATAATTAGAATTATAAAAAAAAATTATCTAAAAATAAATTAATAAAGCTATAAATTTTATAAAATTTTGTTTCATTTGATCAAAGTTGTATTTTTCTGAAATATTAAAATAGTAACATAATGAACAGTAAAACGTTTTAACGACATGAACTTTTAGAAGCACAATAATATAATAATTCTAAGCAAATAAGAAACAAAGGGCAGCGAGAAATAGACGACTTACCTCAAATTAGATAGAGACGAAACTTGATTTTCTCTTTGAGTAAACTCGTGCCAATAACGATTTGGGAAATAAAGAAGGATAAACTACACGTTTGATATTTAAACTATCAATTTATTTTTTTGGTACTTAAATTTTCATTTTTTCCCAAAATATTCATAACATTTATTTTTTTTATTTCATTTTGGTACCTCATCGTTAAAAACTTAACGGTACTGTTGTATGTTGCACTATTTTATGGATAAATCACATTATTCATCACTGAACTATCTTTTCACTCTTATTTTGCTCACTAAAGTTTAATTTTTTTAATTTAATTACTTAGCTTTCAAATTACTTCTAATTCAATCACTCTTACTTCCAAACTTAATTTCTTTTATTTTACTTATATAATAGTAAAATAATAAATGTCATGTCACAAAAATTATTAATAAAATAAATTATAGTGATTAAAACATGATCAATTTGAAAGTTGAGTAGTTAAATTGAAAATTTTTAAACTTTAGTGACCAAAATAGGAGTGAGAAGATAATTGAGTGATGAATGATGTAATTTACTCATAACAAATATCACGTTATCAAAATAAAACATAAACTAGACGTTGGGCCCGATTTAAAAAAATAAAATTTAAATATCAAAATGAAACAAAAGTAATAGTTTAGATACTAAACGTACACTTTACCTAATAAAACAAGTAAACAAAGAACAAATACAAAATGTACGAGAAAAGAGAGAATTTTGTATTGCTTTCTCAATATGATATATATTGGGAGACTTTTCCAATTTCTACATTTATAGCAATAAGTAGTAGATGTAATATAAAACTCTAATAATAATGAATATTAAAGACCTAATAACAAATACATTAAAATCTTATCTTATACATAATTTTTTTGATGTAATCACCTATTTCTAATTTGTTAATTGATTAATTCAAATCGAATACTGTAGAGGCGAAGATAACCCTCTTAACCCAGTTTGTTTCATTCATAAATGTCAGAATTTAAACCCCTAAACTTTACTTAATAGATCTAGTGTCTCATCCCACTAGACCGTCAATTTATTAGTTATCTTGTGCATAAAATTGTACTCGTAAAATTATACTCATGAAAGACATTTTCCATATTTAATAAAAATCTAAATTAATTTTATTATATTAACAAAATATTATTTTTCAAATTTTTAATTCTATAAATACTTTTCATGAAAATAACTTTTTTATTTTTTGTTTAGTTTTAACATTTTTAGAAAATATACTTTTACTGATTTTGTTTCAAATGTGTTATAGGGAGTGCTTGATGACATTGATTATGACAATACTTTCGGAATACAATAATATAGTCGCTGCGAAAACCTGTTAAAGGTAATATATTAAAACATAAAATCTTTTAAAAATCATAGTTCGATAAAGTTTAGGGTACACTATGTATTTAGTCACTCAATTATTCTTACGATTTTATTTCAATTATCAAGTTATTATTATTTTTTTAAATCATGCATAACAATATGTTTTGGTTCCATTTTAATCACATGCGTTAGAAAATTAATGTTGATATTGAAGTGTTACTATAAGATAATGACATGGCATCAATGAAAAAATTGTCATGATAGCAGTTTTGTTTTATTTTTCAACGATTGTAATCAAAACATAACTAAAATATAATATTATATGTGATTTTAAAGAAAAATAGTTAAACAACCAAAATGAGACCACGAGAATAAGTAGGTAATTAAATATGTAGTTTACCATCGCACATTAATTGGGCCCGACCCTAATAGTAAAATAAATTTTGCAACAGAAATAGACTGAAGCAATGGGTGCGAAAAGGGGATCACCTTCACAATATAAATAGCAAGAAATAGATAGCAGAAAATACCTCACGAGTACATCACCTCGCTAAACTTTTCTGTTATTATTACAAGAAAACTCAATTCAGAGTTATTATTACAAAAATGGAGAACCAAGAACATGGTTCATCATCAGGCAAGTATAAGCCAATTTTAGCTGCAGTTTTGTTGCAAGTTGGGTATGCAGGGATGGACATCTTGTCTAAGACCGCATTAAACCAGGGTATGAGCAATTACGCACTCGTCGTTTACCGCCATGCCATTGCCACCATTGTCATGGCTCCTTTCGCTGCTTTTCTCGACAAGTATCGTTTCTTCTTTCGATCTATCTGCGATAAGAAAACTTTCATGCAAAGCATTTTTCTTTTAACTGATGGAAGTTGGAACCTTTTTGTTTGATAGGAAAGTGAGGCCTAAGATGACACTATCAATCTTCATCAAAATAATGCTGCTTGGCTTCCTGGAGTAATTTCGAAATTACTACAGTTTTCTGTCTTTTGCATCGTATGATATGTCTAATGTTGACATATGTACTTTGGCAGGCCGGTAATTGATCAAAACTTGTACTATCTTGGGATGAAATACACGACTGCAACCTTTGCAACTGCCATGTACAATATTCTTCCTGCCATTACTTTCGTTATGGCTTGGATTTTAAGGTACAACAAGAAGGAAAAAAATCTGTAAATCAATGGTTTCGTTCATACGAGATGTGTAAAAGTTTAATCATGTGGTTTTAGGCTTGAGAAGGTGAACTTCAGATCGATCCATAGCCATGGAAAGGTTATAGGGACGCTTGCAATGGTTGCAGGAGCGACGGTGATGACACTGATGAAAGGACGGTGCTTGAGTTGTTTTGGGTGAAAGGAACCATCAACTATGATGCAGCGGCAAAAAAACGGGACGGATCTCCACGATTCGATTAAAGGTGGTGTGATCACAATTGGCTGCTCAGCTATGCTTGTTTCGTCATTCTCCAAGTAAGTAACAAATATAGAAAATTCTGCAGTGTTATTTTTTTAATTATGAGATTACTAATGTGTGTTTTTTCACAGGCAATCACTCTGGAAACATATCCTGCAGACCTTTCTCTTACAGTTTGGATATGTCTAGCGGGCACCCTTGAAGGTACCATTGCAGCTTTGGTAATGGAAAAGGGAAATGCTGCCATTTGGGCTATTAAATGGGACACCAAGTTGCTCACTGCTGCATACAGTGTAAGACTAGTTTCCTATTGTTTACCGTGACCCGAACCAGTAACTTAGTCCAATAAGTTCTTGCGATTTCAAGCCGGAACAGCAACTGGATTATCGATATGTTTCAGAGTCCAATTAGTTCTTATTTCATTTTTTTGAATGGTTGCAGGGCATTGTATGTTCAGGACTTAGTTATTACATTCAAGGGATGATAATGAAACACAGAGGTCCAGTGTTTGTGACAGCTTTTAGTCCTCTATGCATGATTATTGTAGCCATCATGTCCTCTTTCATTCTGGCTGAACAAATGTTTATGGGAAGGTAATCTCTAATTTCATATCAACCTGTCACGACCCTAGGGAAGTACTCGGTCGGTCGGTTGGCGAGTCAGTCATGATACATACCGGAAAAAGCAAAAGAAAAGATGATAAAATGTTTTACAGGGTGATTGGAGCTATCATCATAATTGGGGGTCTATACCTGGTGCTGTGGGGTAAAAGCAAGGATTACAAGTCGCCACCATCGCCATTAATTGATGGGAAAATGATAGAAGCAGATAAAGGTAACAAGGACAAGGACAGTTTTGATCATGAGGCCATCACAGTTGATGAAAATTCACAAGAGAAATTTCATTCCATTATTGTATAAGATTTGTAAAGAATGGATATGATTTTCAATATTAGCATCATTTCCACTATCATGCAGAATTGAATATTACGAGTAAGATCATAATTCTGACTTTTAATAATTTTATCCCAAGCGGATACATATGATCGACCATCTGTAATCATTAAGCTTGAAGGAACACATTTTCATATATATTTTACCTCTAAAGGAAAGAACATGAAGACATATTCACTATATCGTGCTTGTTTGACATATTCACTATGATGGTTTTAGAAGTCGTATGTTTTGAAAACAAATGATGGAAAAAATGAATGTAAAATATTAAAAATATATATTACAGCTGTAACAAATGAAGAGGAAGCCAAAGAAACAAATCAAAGAATACAAATCAAAAGAATATAAATACATTCACATGTATCAGATGCAAAGATCAACCTTGGGAGCCTTGTTTCCAAACAGAACTTGCAATCATTCTCTCAACGGACTCAAATTCAAGTCCAAGCAAACAACCCTCTTACTACTATTCGATCTCTTCAACACCGGCACCATCGAAACAAGCGGAAACGGCGAGAAGCTTTCGTTAACGGAAACTCGATGCCTCCTCATATGGCCACCCAAAGCTTGTCCCCTGGAAAACTCTTGGCCGCAAATGGAGCACTCGTGAGTCTTGGGGTTGGTTGATGATAAACTAAGGATTTCATTGGGTTTGTCCCCCGCCAATTTGGGTCTCTTGTGGCTCGCTCGGTGACCTCCTAGTGCTTGGAACGATGGGAAGCAACGGTGACAGGTTTTGCACTCGAAGCCCTCGCTGACTTTAGGCCTGGTTTGTAGGCCTTGAGATAGCAGCATTAGACATTTTGCAATGTCGAAACCCTGAATTTCTACACTTTCTCTTTCTCTTTTCATTGCTTGGGTGATATGGAAACTCAGAAATCTGAATATAATTCTGGGAATTTTGTATTTTGGTAGTGTTTGATGTTTATGAGTGAAATAAAAGAATATAGAGAGAAGGGAAGGGTTGTTTGAAGTTTATATAAGGAAAGTGAGAAGTTCGACTGCTCTTTGACGTGTTGTATTTTTTACAATAAAATAAGAAGCCTGCTTTTGGTCAAACTTAAGGACATGTGGTAGAGACAAGGTCACGAGTGGCGAGCTATAATGGCTGCCGCTGAAGCTTCGGCTACTTTCTCAACTAATGTTGTATTGTGAACGGATAAACCCACTTTATGATTAAAATATTATTATTATTTTTTAAGGTTTTAAGTTCGAATATTTTACATGTTAAGTATGAGAATTTATTGTTAAAAGATTAAAAGTTTTTAAACAATTACTATTTTGTATTAACACTAGATTTATTAAAACAAAATGTTGTACTGCTATTATTATCTGGTAAATTATGAATTTCCCCACTCAACTTTGATTAAATTCATGTTTTGATCATTAAAGTTTTTAAAATTTTAATTTGATCACTCAATTTTAATGATTTTTTTGTCACTCCACTATTAAATCACAAACAATTTGATGACATGATGATAGAGTAATCAAAAGTTCAATCTTTAAAGTTGAGTGATCAAATTGAAAACTTTTAAGTTTAGTGACTAAACAAAATATAGTCAAATTTTAGTGATAATAATTGTAATTTTCCATTACCTTTTCTCATACGTATGAAATCATGTTCAGTTTGTGTATTTTTTTTTTATAAATATAAATGAATACACTGTAGTATTTGTTCAAAAACTTTCAATCTTTTGACAATAAATTCTCATACCCTTGCATTTGTGGTGCTCGAACTTAAAACTCAAAGAATAACAATAAATTCCTTAATCACTAAGGTCACATGATTCGTATATTTTTAATGTTTAATAATAGCGTATGTGATGATATTCATGACGTAACCTAGAAGGCTTAACCAGGAGGCAACGAATGTGAAGAAATTGAAATCTATAAGAAAAATTCAATGTTCAAACCCTTGCTCTTCGTTGATAAATCAGGTGCCTGTTGCTGACCAACTCAAATTGTCAACTTCTATTTTCAAGCGATACGGGCAGCAGACATTGATTTGTTGCTTACTGTGGGCTGTTTCTATCTTGCAAAACTTTCAAATATTTGCTCCTTCTATATTTTTCAACAGTGTATAGTGATTATAAATTTTCTATATATCTTCGTACAAACTGTTAAAACTCATGATTTTTAAAGTAAATAATAGGATAAAGTACACAAATAGTCCCCTAACTATAAAATATTAATTTGTTGAGTCCTCGACTATTAAAATTTATAGAATGATACTCTAGCTATAGGGAGTTGCTTTGTTGAGTCCCTAAACTATTAAAAGTTACAAAATGGTCACTCGACTATTCATTATGTTTCAAACTCATCATTTATCGTTAAAAAATTAACGGCAGTCTGAGCTAGAATTAACCTACTGACTGAGATATGATAAAATATGATCTCATAATCACAAACAACTATTATATCTCAGTCAACATATTAACGTCCAACTTAGACGACCGTTAAATTTTTAACGAAAAATACGAGTTTAGAATATAATAAATAGTCGGTGATCATTTTGTAACTTTTAATAGTTGAGGGATTCAACAAAAAACCTTCCTATAATCGGGAAACCATTTGTGTACTTTATTGAAATAATGTTATTTTTTATCATGAAATCACCTGATGGGTTCAGTTATTTTTTTGAATTAAGCTTAATTGACCAAAATTTATTATTATTATTATTATAATTATTACATGCTTCATTTAGTGCACTCTAGAATGTAGAAAAAACAACTTTCTCTTACACGGTGTTTAAGTCAAATTTTGTAGTTCTATTAATTGGGGCAGGTAAGGCACTGCCTCCTTAATATATATATTTACTTAAAGTTAATCTGCATTTATTTATGGTCTAAAATTTGAAAAGGGATGCACATATTTTTTTTATTAAAAAATAATTAATATAATAAGTTTAATTGGTTTAAAATTAAATTATTGAACTTATATAAATTTATGATTTATCCAAAGTAATTCAAAAACCACCATTACTCATCATCGTCGGTGGCTACCTTATCTCGTCGAAAAATTGTTTTATACAATATTTACTGCTGCAATATGCATTTAAATAAGAATTTTGATTATTCTAATGTAAATATCGATCGGTATATATATGCATGCATGTGATAAAGGGTATCTATTTTTATTTTCTTAGCACTTATTCTTCCTGATCTCATGCTTTTTCTCCTTTGATTAGTAAAAGATGAATGGAGGAAGAAGAAGCTGCGTTCTTCTTTTTATTGTTGGCAAAAAAAACTAGTTTGGGTATTTGCCGCATTCTTTTATTGTTACTTTCATCATGAATTCTACAGGCATTTAGTATATGAATTTGTGTATTTTCTATTTTGGATTTGAGACTTATTTTCCGGTACTAGGGTTCATCCTATAGTTTATTTGTTGTATTGTTTTTGGTATTAGTTGTTCTTATTCCAGCTCAAACAAATGTTAAGAATGCAACAGTGAATATTGCATAAAACAATTTTCCGATAAGATAAGGTGGCCTCCAAGGGTGAGTGATAATGATTTCTGGATTAGTTAGGATGAACCCTAAATCTATGTAAATTATACTTTAAGTCTAAATCAACTAAATTTATTTATTATTTTTAATAAAAAAATATATTTTCATTATAATTATATTGAATTTAAATTTTAATAAATAAATAATTTTAAATAAATTATTATACTCCTTAATATTTACATAATAAACACGATTTTATCAGTGGTATATTTCGATGTTTCATTTTAATGGTGTGTTGCAGTCTATACTCATCCATAATTTTATTATATTTTTACTTGATCAATAAATTAAGCTGCTGATATTAATTTAAAGGGTAAATTATAAGTTTCATCATTGAACTTTACTCTCTTTCTTATTTTGCTCAGTAAACTTAAAAAAATTGAATTTTCTCACTAAACTTAATACATTGAGGTTTTTTTATCACTCGACTGTTAAATAGTTATGGTATTAAAACGATATTAAAAAAATAAAATTTTCACCAAAATGAAGATATTTTTCATCTATATAACAGGACATTTATTATACTGTTAGTGAGAAAATGATTGAGTGATGAAAAAAATCTAATATATTAAGTTTAGTGAAAAAATTGAAAAGATTTAAAGTACAATGAGTGAAATAGGAGATATAATAAAGTTTAATTACTAAATTTGTAATTTAACCTAATTTAGAAAAGGGTTGGGTCTTTGTTTAACCGAATAAATTGTTATCCCAAACCCAAGACCCTTCCTAAAATCCTTTTCTCTTCTCCCTCTCTCTTCCCTCCTCTTCTTCCTCCTCCACCTCACCTTTCATTCTCTCGATTCCTCTCTACATCGTCCGTCCCTTACTCCACTTCTTTTTCTATTGCTTCCCGCTTCGCTTCCACTTCCTCCCACAACCACGATGTTTCTTCCCTTCTATCACGCAATCGCCTCCACCTTCTCCACTGCCCTCACCAAAACATCACTCTTGTCTTCTTCACCACTGGCTCGAACCATGACCGGATTGGCTTCTTCTCTGTTCACGTCCAAGACAGCAATTTTAAGTTTCTGGGTGATCGGAATGGCCACGTCTTTATTTCTAACAACCACTTCAATCACAAAATTTTGAGTATTCTGGTGAACCCAGTTGATGATTTCGCCGAGATTTCAGGTGATTCTGTTGTTGGGTATATAACGGCTTCTACTTTATATTCCGTTCATTGGTATTCTGTTAGATTTGTTAACTCTAGCCAAAACCCCGCTTTGGGTTACATAGGCTGTAAGTTATTCAAGAGTTCCTCGATTGTTTCTGCTTGTTTCAGTCCACATATACCTGAAGAAAGTATGGTTTTGTTAGAGAATGGTTCACTGTTCTTGTTTGATTTAGCTTCCCATGTTAATTCTCAGAAACCCAATGAGTATCTTAAAGGGAGTAAATTTAGAGTTTTTTGGGATGACTCCAGTGGTTCAGGGAATTATAAATGGTTGGGCATTGAGTTTAGTTGGCATCCTAGGATTTTGGTTGTTGCCCGATCAGATGCTATCTTTTTACTTGATTTTAGGCGCACTGAGTGTAGTGTAGTTTGTTTAGCCAAGATTGGCATGTTGAGCCCTTATGATGTGGTTGATGAAGATCAGTTCCTAGCATTTTCTAGAGCAGGAGCTGACGGGTTTCAGTTTGCTTTGGCTTGCCGAAGCTTGTTACTTCTTTGTGATGTGCGTAAACCAATGATGCCATTGTTGCGTTGGGCTCATGATCTTGATAATCCAAGCTTTATTGATGTGATAAGGTTATCGGAATTAAGATCACAGTCGAGGGATGATAGATATCAGTTGGCAACTGAATCAGGTTTTTGTGTAATATTGGGATCATTTTGGAATTGTGAGTTCCGGCTGTTCTGCTATGGCCCTTCTTTAACGCGTTGGGCTCATGATCTTGATATCCAAGCTTTATTGATGTGATAAGGTTCGGAATTAAGATCACAGTCGAGGGATGATAGATATCAGTTGGCAACTGAATCAGGTTTTTGTGTAATATTGGGATCATTTTGGAATTGTGAGTTCCGGCTGTTCTGCTATGGCCCTTCTTTAACCAATGAAGGATCTATTGCTATGGGAATTTCAAAGTTTTGCAAACCCTTTCTGGCGTGGGATCTTCCTTCAGAGTTCTTTTTGTCAAACCAAGAGTGTCGTTGCGGAAGTTGTCTTATTAGAGAAGAATTTTCAAAAGGTGCACTTCCTGAATGGATTGATTGGCAACAGAAGAAAGATATTGTCCTTGGTTTCGGGATTTTGAGCAGGGATCTCTCGGGGCTGGTGCATGAGTCAGATGAATTTGGTGGGTTCACTTTGATTAGGTTAATGTCTTCAGGAAAGATTGAAGCTCAACGATATTGTGCCTCATGGGATTTGGTGCATAATTTTGATGCAGCTCACAGAGAACCATTGTTCAATTTTGAGGATAGCTTACTATACTCATTGGGTAATGATGAATATGAATTTCCTAAAAGATTCAAGTATTTGAACCTTGAGTATCTTCGTGGGTATTTGTATGACAATCTTGCTAAAGTCCTAGACTACAAGATGAAGAAGTCTCACAAGGGTCCTCTGCAGGAGTCTTATAGCCTAGACTTTCATGAAATTTTGTGTGAGAAGTTGAAGATCTGTGGGTTTGGTCGATTCAGGTATTCTCCTGCACTTTCCATTGTCTTCAATGACATTAGCTTTCCAACAAGTATATGTGAGGTTGCTTCAAGGCAAATGTGGGCAACCTTACCTTTGGAACTTTTACTACTAGCTTTCTCTAGCTATCCCGAGCTACTTGATGTACCCTTTGATGATAAGACAGTGTCTTTGGAATTTTCAGTTGTTCCAGACATACCTCAGTTGCCTCCATTCCTACTAAGGAAGCCTTCATGTCGCAGCACTAAGTGGTCACGCAAACTGCAGCCTGATGATTCACTTGTGGGTCCTGTTCTTCCTCTCCCAATTCTACTTACGCTGCACGAGTTTCATAATGGCTGTCCTGATTCAGAGAAAATGTGTGAATTTTCATCAGACATGGAGCTTGGCCTTAGGTGCACTGAAGTCATGCAGGTGGCTACAGAAATGGCTGTATCAGATTCTAGCATGCTTAACAATGATCAAACTGTCTCTCTTGGTGATGACAGAGATGAGATGTGGGTTGACACTCAAAGGCCAAAACCATTCCTTTTATACCATCCAGTTGGAGGTGAGTCTTCTAGCATTGATCAACTTCAGGGAAACCGTATTTATAAAGATGAGAAATTTACTACCATGATTACCAAAGTGCATAAGAAGGAGACCGATCCTAACAATACAATGGATACTGTTGGGCTAGAACTATTCGATGATCTGTGTCCCATTGAGTTGAAGTTTGATGTTCCTGTCATGAACTTTAGTCCACAGGAATTAGAGGGATTAAAGATTTTGAAAAGGCAGTTCACCAAGTGGCAAGAACGTTTTAAACCATATCAGGAACTTTGCAAGCAGAATAATATAGATTTTCAAAAGAGGGCATGATATGCTGTGTTGGTGGACTGCTTTCCTCTAACTGAATCTTAGAATCCAACCTTTGTTTGATTTCCTCCCGATTTAGCTTGGAGATGTTGTAACTTGTAAGATGAGATAGCAGCTCCTGTAGCAGTAATTATAACATAGAGAAGAGTCCTTGGCACAAACCAGGGTTTCTTTTTCCTGCTCTGGATGTTTGAAGGCAGAGCCTATCCGAAGATGCTGTAAAGGATGGTCATTTTTTGTTTGTATATATTATCATATCAATGATCAAAGTATTTTTGTTACCTGATGCACCGATTGAAGTGTCAGAAAATCTAGCATCTCCTTCGTTTAACGTGGTTTCTGGCGCTGTTGAACTTTTTAAAGTCTAAGCTGAGATATTTTGATGCAAAATATGAATCCAAGCAGATAGTCATTATTATTAGCTAAGCGGTAACTTCAACTGAATTCACCAAAAAAAAAAAGCAATTGATTTTTAGTAGAATTTTGCAAGAATATTACACTAGTGAACTACGAGAATCGGACAAAATACAATACACACGAAGAAAATCAAGGAAGGAATGTTTGTAGGTACATGCTAGTGTCACGAGTATGACCGAGAAACTGAGATTGATGCACACCTGAGCAATCACGAGGTTACTTACGTGGCAATACCAAGAGAGTTTGTTCACGAATTCAATCTCTAAGGTAGCCCACGTTCAAGAGTTCCCATTCATAAAGTAAATAGAGTTCTAGTTAAATTAGATGATGCAACCCACCAAGTGTAGACCTTATCGTAGTAGGATTCGATAATAAAAGTTAAAATTTGAGTTGTGCTTTAGTAGTTCATAGTTACAAGGGGACTTAAAAATAGAGACAGTTCTCTCGTCTTTAGGCATCAATTGTTATTTTCTTTCTTTAAATAATAAAATCACAGCTCTCATTTATCCCCAATATGTTTTCGTTATCTTTCTCACCATCTCTTTTAATAAGAATTTTTGATCCGTTTGAAGGCTGACTTAAGAGCATGAATCAAACTTCAAGTGTCTAAGGTCGCACAGGTTGTTTAGGTTTGAGATTAGTCCCGTGACGGTATTAAAGCGAGATTTTATGAGCAAGACTAATCGAGATGACTCAAGGAAATGATGTTGTCGTACAAGATGGGATCGAGACCCGTGCTGGAAAGCAGAAGAGAGAAAGCTCAAGGGATCTTTTGTCATCCATTGACAAAAAGACCAATTTGACTAAAAAAACTCATGAAAGATACGAGGGAGACTTTTGACGAGTATGACCAACGCCTTGAAGAGCTAAACTCTAAGGGAGATGAGCTCCAGCAAGAGATGCAAAACATAATCAAACAATCGGTCAGATGGACTATAGAAACGTTGCTCTTGAAGCCAAAGTAATATCTCTTAGGAAAGAGATGCAATAGCTCAAAAGTGAGTTGCTACCATGAAAGGTTGCGTTGAGTAATGGGGTGATTTCTACTGCACTCAAATCGAATGTGGAGGCATCTAGGTCGAAGGAGCTCAAGAGAACTGGATCGGCCCTTAAAGTACAAAATTTACTATGAGGCATGGAACAACACTTCAAAGTCGTTGGTTTCAAGGTGGATGTCAACAAAATAGATACTGCTAGTATTTACATGACCGAGGTCATTCTGTGATGGCGGCGTCGTAGGTGCTCCGACGAAAAACGTAGAGGCTCAATCATTTGGGCTAGGAAGAGTTTCAATCAGAGTTTAAACAACAATTATATCTGGAATATACCGAGGATGAAGCCAGATCCAAGCTTAGGCGTCTAAAACGTGATGGAAATGTCTAGAAATATGTACGCCAATTCAGCGAGCTCATGTTGCAAGTTCTGGACATAAATGACAAGAATGTATTCTTCTCCTTTATGGGTGGATTGAAAGGGCTAAGAACGTGTTATGTTGTTCTCATTGACGTGAGGATAATCTCCACCGTTAGAATCGCCCAAACGATGCCTTAATCACTGGGAAATGAAAACCCCCACTCTCGTTGGAATTTGTTTTTCTTTTCTTTGCTTACAAGTTTTGCCGATGTTTGGACACAATCGACAGCTTGTGTTTCATTAACAATATTAAAAAGTGCTTCTAAATTGTCAGTAAAAGTTACTGCCATGAAACAAAGATGATAATATTAAGTATCACAAATAATGAAGAAAGACAGAAAATGATTCAAGTTAAGTAGTCGTCTTAGATGCTACTGCTTTAAGAATATTTATTTGAATTGATGTTATCACTATAATAGACGTTGCTCCCAATTTAATACAATATTCTAAATTTAGTACACCTAAAATGAGGAAGTATAACTCGCTTGTGCTACTCTCTTCAACAAATTTTTTTTCAAGAAAAATAAAATAAAATCATCAAAATGCATTCCAATTAAGGAGAGAGACTTTCCTTTTATAAGAGTACCAGACAAATAAAAATAACAAATAACTACTATCCATTACATCCCCTCCTTAAATATAGGTAATGTACTATAACTGCTTCTGGCGGGCATAGGCTGTCAAACTCCATTCTAAATGCGTATGCAATGGAAAAGCTCAAAACGGTAGCTTGTGAATAAGAAACTATAAGGAGTACAGTTGAGAACAAAATGACTCTAGAGGTACAGAGTTTGGCGGGTTTCTACTATGGCAAATCAATCCCGAGATGGGCGCGAAATTAGATAATAAAGAAAAAAATATAAAAATCTAAAATATAGGAAAATTTGAAAATTTTAATAGGTTACTACTCAAAACATCTTCTCGATCCATCCCTAAATAAACCCTGACATGTGGTACGTTGAACTTAAGATTCGGGGTAGCAAAGTTCATGTTGGTTGTCATGAAAAACTTGTAGCATTGTTTCATTTCCTTATAAAGTTATAGATTTGTTTAAGATATAGATTTATATTTTTGGTGTTGTTTATTTTAAAAATTTACTAATGAAAAAATTATTATTACTATTTATTTTAAAGGAAGTCAAAGAATTTTAGATTAGATTTGTTGAATCTAAAGCATTTTATGATGAATCGAACACTAGATTCGCATTTAAGAGGTAAAAAAAGAAGTGAAATAAAATTTTGGAATGTAACGGTTGTTAATGAAAGTAGTCAATGACGACCAATAGTGATGACAAGAGACGTTAGCTGAATTTAATAGTCAAAATGATATTTATATAAAACTTAAGTAATTCATCTAAAATTTAAAGGTCAAATTAAAAATTAATTCTTTGCCTTAACTATTCATGTAATTAAACTAGAACTTAACGACTTAATGATAAAAATAACGATTGATAACTTGATTGAAATATTATTTTTTAAATAAAAATTGGAGACTAAAAGCGAATATTGCCTTAGTTTACCCTTAATTTGAATATTTGTATGCAGGGGTAAGTAAAATTCGAATCGATTCAAAAATTTATTATTTTTTAATTTAGTTATTCGAGACGAGTCATTTGAGTTATTTAAATCAACTTGAATTATAAATTCAATTTTTGAGTTCGAGCCGAATTGAAATTTCAAAATTAAGTAACTCGAAAAATAAAAAATTTGTATAAGTGTTTTGATAGGTTTGCGATTTTGTCTCTAATTTCCTATTCCTTCAATTCCTCCTTATTTATTTTAAGTCAATTTTTTATTAAATTTAAACCATGTGCTCCTAAACTATCATATAATGTATATGTACTATCAATTCCGCTTTTTGATAATTTTTTTATCTTTTCAATTTAATCTTTTAATTTTACATGATTTTCGTATTTCTTCAATTCATCATTCATTTTAAGTATGATTTTGACCAATTTTAAGCCACATGTTCCCCTACCACTATAGAATATTTATGTAACTTATCTTTTATTTACAATTGTTTACATATTCTTTCTTCACATTAATTCTTTGACTCATTTATACCCCTTCAATATTTTATCCTCAAAATACATTCTTTGAAATATAATATTATAAATATATTTTATAATTTTAGATTGTATGTGATATATTAAATAATATTATAATATAAAAATAATATGAAGAAATATATATATATATATATATTATGGTTAAAAAAGTTAAAAAATTAAAATAAAATTTTACTTTAATATTATAAATAATTATAATTAAATTAGTATACAATTCTAGCAACTCATTTCAATTCGAAATTTTTAACTCAACTTTATCGATTTCTCATTCCTGTCTGTATGCACCACCTACCACCTTGATGGTGACAATAAGCGACTATTCTAAATTCGACATCTTTCAGTTCCAATTTGAAACCGTCGATGCTCGAATCTTCTCTTAAGTTCTGGTTTCGTATGCTTTGTTGTTTGTTTTCTCTGAAATAGTTGGAAGAAAATGGCTGATGAAATCAGATTCTTTGAGCTAAACACAGGTGCTAAGATTCCCTCCGTTGGGTTAGGCACTTACGCTGTTACTGGAGACACTCTCGCTACTGTCGTCAAGGTATCTTCTTCTTGTTGTTGTTGTTTTCTTCTTTCGGTGTCTTTTGTTTGTGATTTTCAGTTGAATTCCATCTGGGTTTTACTGTTATATTTGTTGGATTCAGGTTGGGTATAGGCACATTGATTGCGCTTCTCTCTATGGCAATGAGGAGGTAATCAATTTGAAAATTTTCTTTGATTTCTCAGTCTTGATTTGATAAATTCACCCAAATTTTACGTTCTAAGAGAAAAAATAACTTTAGTGACGAAAAATGTCTTATAATATACTATTTTAACCAATTTTTTTTTTGATTTATCAAAATGACCAACTAAATCGCAATGCAATCGATATTTGCAACGCGATCTATTATCGCAACGTGATCTCCGGTATCCCAAATCAGTTTCCAGATTCGCAGCGTGAACTTCGACTATCGCAACGCGAACTTGGATTATCGCAATGCGAACTTGGACTATCGCAATGCGAATATGTAAATCGCAATGCGATAGTCGAAGTTCGCATTGCGATAATCCAAGTTCGCGTTGCGATTTATTCCAATTCGACTATCGCATTGCGATTTACGTATTCGAATTGCGATAGTCCAAGTTCGTATTGCGATTTATTTCAAATTCATTGCGATAGTCGAAGTTCGCGTTGCGATTTATTCCAAATTCATTGCGATAGTCGAAGTTCGCGTTGCGATTTATTCCAAATTCGTTGCGATAATCCAAAATCGCAACGACTGGTGGTATTGCATTTGTTTCTTAAGAATTTTCTCTAAAAAGATAGTATTCGCGCGGACGTGTCGAAGACACGTATTACCACGACCACGACCCGATCCGAGACGAGACGAGACGAACGTGCAGTGCTAATATATTATAAGACATTTTTGGTCACTGAGATTATTTTTTCAATAATTAATGATTTTTCTGGTACATGCAGCTTGGCTTTGCTTTGAAGGAGTTAATTGATAATGGTGTAGTGAAGCGTTAGGACTTATTTATCACCTCCAAGCTCTGGTTTTTCCTTTTTCACTCCATTTTTTTAGTCTTATTTTATAATCAGAATAACTTAGTATAATACACTTGTACTTGAATGTTCATGTTATATATTTGTGTTGGACTCAGGGGTACGCATTATGGATAAGTTCTTAAATATGGTTCAACATATTAAGGAACAAAATATTTTGCATACCCATTTATTGAAAGAAAGTATTAAAATTTTTGGATCCCAATTTTTTAATTTCTGGCGCCGTTGGTTGGACTCCCCCCTATTTCTACAATCTAAGCTACATATAAAATGATGATCAGGTGCACCCATCACTTGCCTGAAGATGTACCGGAGGCTTTAAATAAAACATTGGAAGATTTGCAGCTTGACTATGTTGATCTCTATCTGGTATTTCCTTCATTTGAAAATTAAGATATGGTCCAGAAGTTACTTTTTTGTAGCTTTGCTAAAGTTGATGTTCTTTGTTCCTCTTTGAATTTTAAGTGTCAAATAGCTGAATTTATATGTTTTGCTCATTATATTTGTCGCTAATTCTGATGAATCGTGAAGATACACTGGCGGTCAGTTTGAAGAAAGGTTCGGCTGGTGTTAAGCCTGAAAACTTGACTCTACCTGACACATCCGGTACATGGAGAGCAATGGAGGCCCTATATGATTCTGGTAAGGCTCGGGCTATTGGTGTGAGTAATTTCTCTTCGAAGAAAGTCGAGTTTCTGTTGAAAGTAGCACGCATAGTTCCCGCTGTCAATCAAGTAGAACTTCACCCTGTATGGCAGCAGCCAGAGCTGCACAAATTTTGTCAATCCAAGGGAATTCACTTGTCTGTAAGTTTGCAGTTTTGAAAGCATATCAACTATCTTGAATCATCTGAGCAGGCTAATTGTGTTGGTAATGGATGTTAGTTTCTTTGTTCCCAGGGATATTCACCCTTGGGTACCCAAATGAGAGATAATACAAGGACAAAGGTTCAGGAAAACCCGGTTCTCAAGATGGTCGCAGAGCAATTGGGGAAATCTCTGGCACAAGTAGCTCTCCGATGGGGACTTCAAATGGGCCATAGCGTACTGCCTAAGAGCAGTAGTGAGGCAAGGCTGAAGGGGAACATTGATGTTTTTAACTGGTCTATCCCTAAAGATTTGTTTGCCAAGTTTTCCGAAATCGAGCAGGCAAGTTTCAAATATTTCACTGTCTCTCTTACATGTGCATGTGGATATGTACTGCAGACTAGCGGACTTGATCGTTTCCGTGCTCCCTGTAAACCCTCATTTTCTGGGACTTAACATTACAAGTATTTGAATATGTGAACTTTCCACTGCAGGAGAAGCTAATCAGGGGCAGTGAATTTGTACACCCAACTTTTGGTGCGTACAGGACCATTGAAGAACTCTGGGATGGTGAAATCTGAGCCCACAGATGGTCAAAATATGTTATTAGTATAAAATAATGAGTTTGTATCAGTAATGCACATATTATATATGTAGCCCACAGATGGTCAAAATATGTTATTAGTATAAAATAATGAGTTTGTATCAGTTATGCACATATTATGTATGTGGGTATTTATAGCCGACACTTCTTAGTCATAATGAGAAGAAATAAAAGGTCCATTATTTCATGCTGCATCTTCCTTGGTGAGTTTGATTTCGTAATTGCAACTCTGGGTCAATATTGGAAGTTTGAGAGACAGCTAAAAGTGGGTTAGAAAGTACACACAAAAGTAAAGAGATATTCCACTTCCCTATGAGAAAAGGAAAGCTAATATCATAAAGCGAAGGTGGGATATGCTTCTTCCTCTTCCTCTTCCTAAGGTAAAAGAAAAATTTTCCTTTATTCGAATTTGTTGAGTTTTCTGATATTTTACTGAGATATTGAAGAATTATTCCTTGATTCATAGTGAAATTTAGAAGAGCTGCTTTGATGTGATAGTTTGATGAATTTCCCTCATACTTGGGTTTTTTTTCTTCCTGATTTTACAAATTTTAAATAATGTTTTGTAAAATATTTTACAAATTTCCCTTTAGCTTGTGCTTTTCCAGTAAAGAAATTATATTTCATTCCCGTGAACGGCGTATGTCTCAGAGTTGTTCACTCATATCATTTCATTATTCATGCCTGCAGATAGTATTCTCAGTAAAATAGGTGAAAGTTAGTTTTTTGTTTGAATCTGAGTTTTGCATTCATGGGGAGGGTTGCTTGTTAGGAAATAGACTATTTCTGCTTTGTAATTTGTTAATTCTGTTCACAAACTACTAGTTCATTAAGGATTGTTAAGATGGTTTGATAGTCGATTAAGCCTAGATTTATTGGACTATAAGACCATTGTATTGGGCTGTGTTGAATTATATTATTTTGGATGTTATCAGATTCACAATCATGAGTACTATATTTTTCGATGACTATGGGGTTATTTAGCAACCTGGCCACATTCCTAAGAATTCGATGATTGCTTGGATGGAGTCGGTTAATTTCTTTTGGTTGGAATATTGATGGCACTTGCTTACTATGTTCGAGATAAAGTATGTGATTATTAGCATAAATGTGAAGTTTGATGAATAAAGTATTTGAGATTGGAATGACTCAAAAGAGAACTTATATGACTTATTTTCGTGACACTACAGATGTGAAGTTAGTTTTTTTCGGTAGTTTCCTTCGAGAAGAAATGTACGATGAACTATCAGAAGGTTTTGTAATTGAAGGGCAAGAGAAAAGAGACAGTCAATCCTTATAAAGGCCAAGGATGTCAAAGGAGAGGAACTAGAAGAGCCAGGAAAGAGGACGCCACCCACTTCATCCGCGGTAAAACGGAGACGAGCAAACAGATCGTTAACTTCCTCAGTCATAGGAGAAGGAACACAGGAGAAATACATGACTGTAGTGGAAGACGAGTCGATGAACATAGTCAACAGCAGGGAGAACGAGAAGCAGACCGAATTCGAGAAACCCAAAAATCCCAAAGTAGAACCATGAATGCAATAGCAAGGGGAGCACAACCGCTCGTGACCAGGCAAAGAGCAAAACTGGTGCATACGCCATGCAACTGCCCATAAACCACGTAGGGGTAACCAATCCATGACACACGTGCGTGGGATATAAACCGTCAAAACCCGCCAATGGATGAGAGCATACAACGATAACTGCACAAGCGAAATCCCAGATTAAGACAAAACAGGTTCTGACAGCCCTACTGGTTAAGGAACACCATGCGAAATAAGAGATCCTGGAAGACAACCGCAACTAAAAAAAGTCCCAACAAAAAACCAACATCGAAAAGCAAGTGATAGTTCGACAGAGCACGAAACCAAAACCAAAATCCTTAAGAAGTGTACCAGAGGAAGAAACCAACAAACCAAACCTGCACCAGTAAACTGGGGACGTTGCCAATAGCCATGACACCCCACCACTAGAGCAGGGCCGAGACGGAGCGAGAGAGACGTTAAAAACTTGAACCAAAAGGAAAAATTAATGGGTTGGATATCATCACATTATTTATAGTCATAATTAATTATTTTATTTTTTCTTTATAAATATAAATTAGATAATTATTTGAAAAATAATTTTGAATAAATTAATGTGAAGTGAGTGGTTTTGAAACCACAGTTGACTGGTGAAGATAATCCATAAAATAAATTTTCCACTAGCGGGCTGTTTCTAACTGTTGTAGTTAGTGGTGGGCTCACGGCATTCTTTTGACTGATGAGTGGAAGAACATAACTGGTCCTTAGTTTACACGTAGGATCCAAACCCAAGAGGAATTTTAAGAAAAATCTAGCGGCAAGTACCAATGGTTAAATTTTCTTTTTATTTCCAGTAACCATCACTGTTTTTGCTTCTAATTTTCTTTTGTTGTTCTTAGTTCTGAACTGGGGAAATCAAGTTGAGTGAAAAACATTGGAGACCATTTCTTTATTTCAGTCTGTTTTTCTTTGATTTTTTCTTTCACTTGGGGTCTTTGACTTCATAGTTGGCATTAAATTTTAAGTACCCAATTGGTGTCGTTGATTCATCGAATGAAGATAAAGATTCTAACTTGAAGCAAAGTTTCCAAATTGCACCCTGCTTGTCCAATGGTTTTTTTCCTTTTCTTTTTTGTGTCTTTTTCATGACATTGTTGCATGATTTGTGGTAATAATTATTTAGATATATGAAACCGTGCATATTATAATTAGGAGTGGGGAGACAAAATGGTTTCCCACGTGCATCTTCAGTCTTCTGAATCATCTTATCTTTCTATATTGATTTCCAGGGATTCTTTTATGCTTAGGATGGAGTTTTTGATCTGCCCCTATGGTGGATAATTGAAGTTTTTGGTTCTATCAAAAGGAAGCAAAAAGAGGAAGAAGCTATGGGAGAAGAGCAGAGTTTTCAGAAAAAAGATGGCAAAGCAGTTGACAGGTAAAAGAGATGATACACCACTTCACTCAGCCTTGAGAGCAGGGATCTGGAACTGGTTTTGGAAATGATTAGGGGCACTGACGATGGAGAATTAAGGGATTTATTGTGTAAGCAGAATCAATCTGGTGAAACTGCTTTATATGTTACTGCTGAGTGTGGTAATGCTGATTTGGTGAGGGAACTGATCAATTATTGTGATATAGTTTTGGCTGGTATTCAAGCAAGGAAGGGCTTTGATGCTTTTCATATTGCTGCCATGCAAGGTGATTTGGGTGAGTTCTTTAGTTTGCTCTACGCTCGATAATCATAATGAATGTCCAACCCTGCAATTTCTGTAGCAAATAATCTATGAAATTAAGTTTTTTAGTGAAGGTGAACATATTTTTTTAGTCATTTGATTCCTCCTAGCGTGTTCGGTTCTTTATCAGTGTATTTGCCTTCTGATAATCATTTTTTTTGTGTACCATCTCAGAGGTATTGAAGATTCTCATGGAGGCCAATGTTGATCTTTCAATTCCTTTTGATCCTTATAACACCACGGCGCTGCACACTGCTGCATCGCAAGTCCACGCTGTAGTGGTGAATTTCCTTTTGGAAAAAGGCAGCAACTTGGCAACGATAGTGAGGAGCAACGGGAAAATTTCCTTTTCAGCAGCAAGGAATGGGCATCTAGAGATAGTAAAGTCCCTTCTGTCTAAGGAGCCTGGAATCGCAACAAGAACGGACAAGAAGGGGCAGACATCTCTGCATATGGCGGTTAAAGGGATAATGTTTAAGTGGTAGATGAGCTGATAAATTTGGATCCTAGTTTAATAAATGGTTGATACTGAGGGCAATACTGCTTTGCATATAGGGACTTTAAAGGGTCGGATTCAGGTAGCTAGGATTGAAATTTTTGCTGATAGATCTTCTAGTCCCTCTTAGATTGTTGAAAAGACTGTGTGTCTTACTAATAACTAATTCAATCTTTCAGATTGTTCAAAACTTTCTAAATCAAAGTGGATCTCAGAAATCAGTCATCAACAAGTCCAGGGAAACGGCTCTTGACAGTGCAGAAAAACACAAGTTATCAGATATTGCAAGCATCTTAAAAGAGCATGGAGTCCAATGTGCAAAATTCATCAAGGCACAACCTGCAAATTGGGCTTGAGAATTAAAACAAACTGTAAGTGATATTAAGCATGGAGTTCATCATCAGCTTGTGCACACACACCAAACAAGAAAGCGCATGCAAGGTATAGCTCAACGGGTCAACAAAATCCAAGTTGAAAGTCTCAATAATGCAATCAACTCCACCACAGTGGTGACTGTTCTCATCGCAACTATTTGCTGCCATATTCAATGTCCCAGGCCAATATGCTGACAGTCATCAAGATAGTTCACTGGGAGTCTCTCCTGGACAAGCGAGAATTGCTCCAAAACTGCCGTTTATGATATATATTGTCTTTGACGCTATTTCCCTCTTCATTTCACTGGCTGTTGTGGTAGTGCTAACCTCAGTTGTAGTTATACAGAGAAAAGCAAAGAAGCAGATGATGAATATTATTAATAAGCTTATGTGGTTGGCTTGTGTACTGATTTCCATTGCATTTCTGACCCTTTCATATATAGTGGTTGGAGAAGATGAGAGGTGGTTAGCTAATCTAGTTACTGGTATAGGGACTGTTATCATGGTGTCAACGTTGGGGATACTTTGTTATTGGGTGATTGTGAACCGAATTGGGGCTGCAAAATTACATAGCATCTGGAGGTCTTCTATGAATTGCGGATCACAATACATGTCAATGTCATATATGTCTGACATGGAGATTCTGAACAATGAACACAAGAAACTCTATGCGGTTTGAGCTCCCCGCATCTTTTTATTCACTTGTACATGGACCTTATTAACCATAGCAGAATGTTAGCCTAGTGCTTCTCGCTGAAGCAAAATTGCAAGCTTGAGCTTATATAGATTGTATATATACATTCCTTCTGTAGTTCAATGGATCAAGTAAAACAATTAGTCAATAATCCGACTTCATTGTCTAGATTATTTGTTACGTTCGTAATGCTTCTGATTGCTTTTATGTCCTATCTTGCCAAACGACAATCATTTTAACCTCAGAACTTGCTGATTGCTTTCTTTCAAAGATGATCCAAAAGCATATCACTACATTACACTTAACTACATAAACTAAACATCTTTCAAATGAGTATAAGAATAATATATGCCTATATTATACTGTGCTTTTCCCAGGTCACATGTACTGTGCTCCTTTTCCTCTTTTTTCAAGATAACAAATGTACTGGTGACTGGTGAGTATTGCAGTGATTCTCCTGCATAGTTTCCTTCTGAATTGCTGCCATCATGGAATAATTAGTGACATTGATAGCCAATTCCTTTTACAACATTCACTGTACATAGAAATGCTTATGCTTATGAAGTCTGCCTTTATTGCTATTCTTCTTATGATTCAATGTTCCTAGGATAGTGCTTCAGTTTCACTATGTTCAGCATTAGGATGACCAACCAATAGTTTCTAGACTTGGGTGTGGCGCGTTCTTCATTTTGTCTATTTCGAAAGATGAAATTTACTCTCTTTTTTGCCCTTTTAGATTTGAATGTGAAAAAGACATGCCCTGCCTCCCTGTCTCAATTTTTCAGTAATTGTTTTCAATTTTTGTCATTCTGTCTGAATTATGGATGAACTTGGAAATTTTTAGAAAGGGGTTATCTAGAAATGCAGGCTAAAAACTGCTGATAAAAGAATTTATCGTTTCTTTGTTTTCTCTTCGGTCTATGCTAAATGCAATGAACGTTTTCTTGTAGTCCTTTATGTTTTTTGTTTCTTGTTTAAGCAGACAGCGCAGACACAACCTACTAATCAGTTTCACCTTTGGTTTCTGATTTCCTAAAACATGCTACTTATCTGTCATACTGATAACTAAGTTCATCAAGTTTAATTTGAATGAGATGAGAGAATAGTTTGATTATTTTATACATGTGAACATTATGCTGAAGGTGCATTGTGCTTCAGAACAAAGTGTAAAAAACATGACAAGTTACAGATTTTTTATTTATTTTATTAGTTTTAGTATCTATTTCTTGAATCTACCCTGACATTTCCTCACATGTTTCACTTGCAGACAATGGTCCCAAAGCAAAACTTTCAACGAGTTCATTACTGAAACTTACTTGTAGAGGATGTTATGATTAAATGCAATGGTAAGATCTCTGTCAATCTGATCTGTTTCGTCTACTAACACCACATTTCGAAAAGAAGGTCAAATCTCATCTGTTTTTCAATATTGTAAGCAAAGCAAATACAGAAACTATGCATGAAAGCATATACTTTTGGAATCCAACTTTTAGTTGTTTTCGCATAAATAGTTGGAGTTTCCATTGAAATAAAGTTCCATTTCACTAACTACAAAGTGTTAGAGCCTTGCACTTCCTTTTTCTAACCAAATGGAGAAAAAAAACTTGACCATACAGGTAGGGAAAAGGGATTGCTTTTTTAAGTCTTGTCTGTACTCAACATCTGTCAAATTAGCTACTATGCAATTTCGTTATTTCCTTTCCCATCTTGTCAAAAATCTAGCAGGCACGTTTTGTTTTAGTTTAATGGTTAGTCGCAATCATCTGAAAATAACGATAAGATAGAAAGAAATTCTTTGCTTTTGTTTTGACAGTTTTCATAGTGATCAAAATCATTTTATAAAGAGCATACAATTTCAATAACATAAAGCTTTTATTATACTTTAGCCTTAATCATCAGAAAGCAGGTGGAGTGATTATGCTTGTCCTGAATAAAGCATCTGTTTTTTCCTTTAATCAAAGTTTTTTTAAGGTATCCAAATGTAATTTAAACCCACTTTTTTAAAGTAAGGTTGCAGGGTCTCTTCGCTCCTTGATGCAAAGTGTGTTATTTGAGCAGTAAAAGAAAGGCCACTTGTTATTGGCTTGTTTAAACAGTAATAAAGAATTTCTATCTGGGAAAAAAAGCAGCTTTTGTAAAATTCACAATTTTTACAGAATCTACAGATTTGAAGTTCTGGTGCTCTTACTGGAAAAAAGTTTTTATTTTTATTTTTGATAAGAAAAAAGTTTTTATTTTTAATTTTTAAATTCTGGGGATTCATTGCTATCAACAGGAATTGACTTTTAAACTTAGCATCATCTGTGTAAAACTTAGTTAAGTGGTAAAAGATCATTGTCAACTGTGGAAACTGCAAGTCCTTGTAAAATAATGTTTTGTCCCAGTCCAAGGGGGAAAAAAAGGAAGAACAGTTACCGGATTCAATCAACTCTAAATATCTTGAGCAAGTACAAAAAGGAAAGCCATATAATGACCATTGTATTTAATTATAAAACTTCCATGGTTTTCAATATGTTCTTCCACATAAACCTGTTACAGTAACATTAACAAATTGATTGGAATCTCTCACACAGGATTGACAATGGCACGCACTTTAGAAGAACGTAAGAGGAACTGGCTACAATTTTCCAGTGTTTTTTTCTTGTTCATATTCATATTCTACAAAGTCTTTGTTTTTCTTGGTCCCCACTAACTGAAATCTTTGAAGCAGAAAGTGAACAAACCCCAAGTTCAGTTGCAGTCTTTCTTGAACTAGACAGCTGCTGAGACTGCTTACAGTGAGCAATTGCTCCCTGGATCGAATTCTCGATCTCAGAATTCGCGCTGTTGCTTCTTTTCAGCAACCGTAAATCATGGAATCCACTTGAACTGAATGAAAACGATGAAGACGACGAAGAGGAATTGGATGAAGATGTTGATGTTGATGTAGATGTAGATGAAGATGAAGATATTATTGTAGAATGCCTTTGAATTACTCCTGAGAAAGACCTCCTATGGCTATTTGCAGCATCCTCAGCAAGCTCCTTATCGATGCTCTTCCTAATAATACTTGATATCTTATATCTGTCATTATCAATCTTCCCAAATGGATTCTTCTTTGCCAGTTTCATGTACTTGTTTACACAATCGTTATTCTTCGAACCGTTACCTGCTTCCACATTGCATGCTGCTTTTGCACAAGATTCATCCGAACAGCCAGACTTGCTAAACAATGACTTGAGGTACGCCCGAGACGCCTTGAGCTTTTGGCTTATTGCGGACTGCTTGAGCTTCCGAGACCAGGACGCCTTCGAAACCAAACCGTTGCCAATAAAACCATTTTCGGTCGAACATTCAAAGAGATAGTCATCGGCATTTAGTTCACAACTGACCCTACAGGATTCTGATGGTGAGAAGCTTGAGTTTTCTTCAAGGGGTATTCGAGTTTTGCACTCCGAGGCAGCATCATCAGAACTTTGTGTTAGGCTCTGAACCATTTGCAGACGAGGAGGGAGGTGGAGGGGAAGGAGCTTACCCTTGTAGAACAGTTCATCTGCTGGATTAGTTGAAGAAAACTCTCCATCAGGAGAAATTAAACACATTTGGAACTCAAACTCTCTACTTTGAGGTGGGGAACTTATGGAATAACACAAATAGTTGGAGGGTGAGCTTATCTCCTTATCAATATAATCTTCATCTGCATGGTTACTGGAAGACTCTTGGCTTATGGCCATCATTTGAACTCTCAAAACCCTCACTTTTCTCTCTTGTTTTTGAGCTTGGTGGTGAAAGAGAGGGGTATCCTTTAAAGTGAAGATGGAGCCAAGCTTGTAAAAAAGAAAATCATTAGGAGTTGTCAGATCTTTTCCATTTCTTTTTGCCACCTTTTTTTTCTACTTTGTAGTAATATCTTGAATGGTTCCAAACAATAAAAGTATGGATTTTCCCCCACTCAGCTGAACAGCTTCTGACTGGCCCATTTATTTAGGGTTTTCATTTCTTTCATTTCACTTTTTTACATCATTTACCAATTCTGAAACTGAATAAAGCAAAGAATCTTCTGATTACCATAGTTATTAAAATCATTAGCCAATGAACTTGTAACACATGCAAACTAGCAAAACTTTAAAGGATGAGTTTGGAACCATATGATCCAATCCCTATAGTGCAAGAACTGTTTAGTGAAACCCCATGTCCATGTACTTTGAACTTGAAAAAATGTGGTGCAGAAGGTGTAAGAATCTTCCAATAAACCATCAGAAAGAAAAAGGTGACAGATCCCTTTGTTTTTGCTGAAAGTTTCATTGTAAGCAGTCGCATACATATCTCTTTCAACGGTGTTGAAGAAAATGAAAATAGATCAAAATAGCTTATAAGGAGGAGTCTTGAATTTAAAGTTATATGATAATGACATGAGTGATGAATTGATGATAGAGTATCCACTTGGGAGTTCTCAAGGGTTTTAAGCATATCAACGGTCTGCCTGCCTCTGGTTTAACCTCTGTCACTCCGACTCTTCATTTTCTCTACAAGTTCTACACATATTGAAATAGGGTATTTTGTATTAAAATATAGTATTGATTCAAAATCTTTCTTACACATTGACAACACACACCTTACAGAAGTAGCTGCTCGAATCCAAGAACTCTAGGAGGAAACATAGTCCCATTTACCATTGAGGCCACTCAATGATGTTCATTCGTATTCAAGTTACTTTAACCATACATTTGGATTAAAGCTTTTTTTTAATATAAACAACATTATTTACTGAATATAAAACAAAATACCAATTATAATATAGGTTTGTTGTTTTCTGCACATCCGTAAACTTCATTCACTGCAAACATTATTTAAATTTGAAACAAAGGGAAAACCAGGCAGACCTGTTTCCGAAACCTGTTTTTTAGCACTGTCAAGTTTTACAATTCAAAATAGTGAATAGACTATAGCCTGAGAGAGAGAGAGAGAGAGAGAGAGAGAGAGAGAGGTATTATCATATTGAAAGTTTCAAAACCTTTTAAGCTAAGCTAGGCTTAATATTAAAGTATTCTCCAAGCACTTGTATATGATAATGATGCATCAGACTATGTAATATATGCCGATCGGTATTTGACTTGGTCAAAGCATGGGAGATTTCTAGATTTGAATCTATATATATATATATATCCAAGGTACTATTTGAATTAATTGATTAACGAGTGGGATATATTAACTTTTAGGGTAAACTACACATTTAGTGTCCTAATTATCACTTTTTTCTGTTTTAAATCATACCTAACTTTACATTTTGGTTTCATTTTAGTCACATGTCATTAAAAAATTAACAGAACTGTTGTTGTGACAATTAAAAAAAATCAATGATGACATGGTATTACCTTATGGTCACACTTCAACATCAACGTTAATTTTTTAACGATGGATGACTAAAACATAATGTTAGGTATGATTTTGAAACAAAAAATAGTTTAGTGATCAAAACAAAATAAAAGTGATAGCTGTGATACTAAACGTGTAGTTTTACCCTCAACTTTTATTTTTTTTTATTTAAGAAAATTACATTCACCTCTCTAGAAACAAACACAAGCTCCATTCACCCAGGTGAAACCCAATGTTTAGGTGGGTTTACTGGGCTTCTCTTGTGCTAACTGTTCAGTTTTGGTAAACAAGACCTTCAAAGCCAGCAGCAATATATTCAGTAAGCACATTGAACTTTGGATATGCAGTTTTGCACATTATATTCGATCCCTAAAATCAATCAATTATAGGGGAAATGAACAAGGACATAATTGTTTTGTTATGATAGCCATTTTCTTGACATTTTAGACTTTGTATATGGTTGTTTGGTAGAGACATTTACAGTCAATATATGCATATATGGACACATGATTTTAGGTTTAAGGGCGAACTAATAAAATTTTAGGATACGAAAATGAGTTATCGATTGAAACTATAAAAGAAATATTTAAAATATATGCTAATTTAAAATTATTAGAGGCCGACTGTCCTCACTGGCCCCTTCGATGTAAGAGCAATGAACCTTAGAATATTGGTTTGAGTAAACTAATCTGAGGTGGTAGACTAAGTAAGATCGGAGGAAAATCCATTGGCATGAACTCAAATGACCCAAGGTCATGAGATGACCCAAAATAATAAGGGGAACAAGCACAAACTATATTGAATGGATGTTGGTGGAAAATACCTATTTCAAATTTTATTTAAATATTTTTATGATAAATTATATCATTAATAATTAAAATATTGTTTTTATTTTATTTATTATATTAACTTTTTGAGAAAATCGTTACACTATCAATTTGATGGTCAAGTATTTAACTGTTGTGGAAGAAGTCGTAGGTTCAAATCCCTTATGATAATATCTTATTTTTTGACAACGACAATAAAGGTTTTGATGGTATTTTTATAAATTTCTAACTTAACTTAGAGTTTTAGTAATATATGTCACTATTTTATTAATCGAATAAAATTAAGAAAATATCACATAAACTAGTAACAAGTAAAGATAAGATGATATAAAAAAATGACGTGTTGTTAATATATTTAAGCATGTTTCTTATTTCTTATATTATAGGATGATTTTGGTGATTCGAGTGTATTTTGCAATGTAAATATATCATTTTTGGGTAAAGGTATCAATGCTTCATAAATCGGTATGGATGTGCAAGGCCAAAGTACTACAAATATGCTCGAGTATTTTTTATAGTATCGATATTACAATCATACGTGTCGGTCTTATAAGAGTTTGACTTATATTTGATTTGACTTAAATTAATTAGAGAAAGTAAGAAATTTAGTTTGACTGAAATATATTAAATCAAACATATAAGGAAGAAATACATTACATGAGAAACACATTAATGTACTGTCTAAAACAAAAATCTTATTTTTCGAGAATAAAGAAACACACATACATTTGCATTTGTTTTAGGCACGCTAGCGATGAAATCTATAAAATGCAAAAACTCAAATAAAATATAGACAACATAAAGAATATGTCTAGAAACTAACAACCGTTCATCAGAAACATGGATTATGAAAGTTTCAGAAAGAAGGTTATTATTAGTAACAAGTAGAGATAAAATGATATAGACGTGTTGTTAATATATGCAAACATGTTTTTTATGTTATAGGATGTCTTATAGGTCGAGTTTGAGTTAGGTTATCATCACTAGATGATGATTAAATTCGAATAAAATTGAGTATCTAACTTGATTTGACTCGTATCTAACTCAATCCGAATTGATCCGAAGATTCAATGTTGACTTAAATCGAAAATAGCTGATATGATATTGACACAACCCGGAAAATCAACGGATCTAATTTGACCCAAATAAAAAATCAACCGATCTAATATTGACTCGAACCCAAAATAATCAATATGATATTAACTCGACTCGACCTAATTTATCATAAATCGAAATTAAATCCAAACCTAATATAATCAACCTGAACTGAACTCAATCTAAATCAAATCTGAATATGAGATAATTCAAAATAATATGATCCAAATGACTCATTTATCACCTCTAAGTAGATCTTACCAAATGATATAATAGTCATGTTTATATATATATCTAAAAAATAATTTAATAAAATATACATTAATCTTATATTTTTCTAACAAAATATTATAACCAAACGATATATCAAGCAGACATTTCGTCGAACAAGTTTTGAACTTACTTTCCTTTCAAATTCCAATCCTTCACACCGCCTTTTATCTTTGTGAGAATTACCATTTTCCTTGTCGATATTAGAAACTACCAAGGGTGTTGCAGTTGAGTTTACACCAGGAAAGCCATTGATGAAAACAGGACTCATCATCTCATCCTGAAAACGACGTCTTTTTAAGGTCTTTCTGATACGGCTGGGTTTTGGTGTTCTTCTTCCTTACCTCGACGCCAAAAGCCTGACTTATGAGATGATGCCATTAAGTAGATGAAAAGCACAAGAAAGAAATGAATGAGGACCGCAAATTCATTGCTAAACAAACTTCAGTGGTCGCCGACTAAACTCCAGGAATCACTCCGAACTCTATATCCACCCAATTTTAATCTCAATTATGGCGCGTATGGTCACCTTATCCAATACTTCACCAACCACCACCTCCCTCATCAAGCCAAGCAACTCCATGGGCGAATCGTCCTCTCTTCAGTCACTCCCGATAACTTCCTTGCTTCAAAACTTATTGCTTTCTACTCAAAAACCAATGGTCTTCCACGAGCTCACCATTTGTTCGAGAAAATTCCCCAACCAAATACCTTCTCTTTCAACGCCTTGCTCATCGCCTATTGCCAACATAACATGTTTGCTGACACTTTAAGGCTGTTTTCAAATTTTCACGACCTTATTAGGCCGGATAGTTTTACCGTTACGTGCTTATTAAAGGCCTTAGCTGGTTCATACTGTGAGAAAGGGTTGGCTAAGGAGGTCCATTGCTTTGTTTTGCGAGGTGGGTTCAATGAGGATATTTTTGTTTCCAATGGGTTGATCTCCTGCTATTCAAAATGCATGGAATTTGGCTTGGCTAGAAAAGTGTTTGGTAAAATGGGTGAAAGGGATATTGTGTCGTGGAATTCGATGATTTCTGGGTATTCTCAAGGAGGATTTTACGATGAATGTAAGGCATTATATAGAGAAATGATGGGTAGTTTAGAATTTAAGCCTAATGGAGTGACCGTACTAAGTGTTTTGCAAGCTTGTGGACAGTCCAATGATCTTATTCTCGGAATTGAAATTCATCGGTTTATCATTGAGAATTCAATTGAGATGGACATTTTGATTTGTAATGCTCTGATTGCGTTATATGCAAAATGTGGGAGTTTGGATTATGCTAGTGAGTTATTTGAGGGTATGTGTGATAAAGATGAAGTTACTTACGGCTCACTTATTTATGGTTGTATGTTTCATGGGTTCACTGACAAAGCTATGGAGCTTTTCCGCCAATTGAAACACCCAGGTTTGAGTACATGGAATTCTGTGATTTCGGGTTTGTTTCAGAATAAACAGTATGATGGGGTTATGGATTTAGTTTGGGAAATGCAAGCGTGTGGTTTTAGACCCAATGCTGTGACACTTTCAAGCATTCTTCCTACCTTTTCATATTTTTCGAACCTTAAAGGAGGGAAAGAGATACATGCTTATGCTGTTAGAAATAATTATGATCACAACATCTATGTTGTAACTGCCCTTATTGATACTTATGCAAAGCTAGGTTTTCTATGTGGGGCACAACGGGTTTTTGATCAATCAAAATGTAGGAGCTTGATCATTTGGACAGCAATAATTGCAGCATATGCTTCCCGTGGAGATGTTGATGCAGCTCTAGGTTATTTTCATGAGATGCTTAATAATGGAGTTCAGCCAGATCCTGTCACATTCACTGCACTGCTGTCTGCTTGTGCTCATTCAGGAATGGTAGATCAAGCTCAGAAGATATTTGATACCATGCCTGATGAATTTGGCATCCCGCCCTCAGTTGAGCATTATGCATGTATGGTAGCGGTTCTAAGCCGAGCTGGGAGACTCTCTGAAGCAACAGAATTTATTTCTAAAATGCCAGTTGAACCAAGTGCTAAGGTCTGGGGTGCATTGCTACATGGGGCTTCCGTTTCTGGTGATGTTGAACTTGGGAAGTCAATTTGTGATCATTTGTTTGAGATAGAGCCTGAGAATACTGGAAATTATATCATAATGGCAAACCTATATTCACAAGCTGGCAGATGGAAAGAAGCTGATATGTTCCGAGAAAAAATGAGGAATATTGGGCTAAAGAAGATCTCAGGCATAGTTGGATTGAAACTAGTGGAGGGTTACAAAGCTTTATTGCAAAGGATAGATCGATTGAAAGAACTGAAGAGATATACTTTCTATTAGAAGGGCTGCTTGGTTTGATGAAGGAAGAAGGATATACTTTATACGATAAGTTTGACGAGGAGAATGTTTATGTTTGATCATTGCATATTGATCGACATAATCATTGCAACCCTCCCAAGGATTCAAATGCACCCTTGAGGCTTTAATTCGTTTATTTTAAAGAATTGCTAAAGATGTTGAAGACATGGAATCCTTAATGCATTTCTCTTTTACTTGTAGCAGAAAATTGATACTTGTTGGCTAAGTGAAGGGGCACTGTCCAATTCACATGTAAACTTTCTATTTTCTCTCCTGTGCAAATACAACTTTTGAACTTGATCAAAGGCATCATTACTTTAAAACAATTTTAGCATTTATTGATCACATCTTGCAGACATGGAAGTCTCCAGGATCATCTATTTTGTTTGCTTGGTAGTCTTTTTTTTAATTTGCATTTCTCTTAAGCTAAGGGAAACCTCTGCTTGTACCTGAAACATTCTATCATGAAAGTAAGGCTATTTCAAATGTCACTCTTGGTAAACAGTAACACCCAAGATTTTCAGCTCTTTAGTAGTAGTGTTTGTATGACATTTCCCCCTATGCATTAAAGAATGTGAAAATGGACTTATTTAGCCATGAATGAAGAGAAAGAATCGGAATTTGTAGGTGTGAAGGACGACAACTGACCGTGATGAGCGCACAAGCTTCATGCTTACCTTGTTTTCTCTTGTTAAAAATAGAGCTTGTAATTGTACTCATAAGCCATAACAGACGATAGGATGAAGTTCGAGGAAATGGGTAAAGCTTTTCTTTCTTTCTTTTTTCTCTGCTTGTTTTATTGCGTATCAAAGTGGGAAGATATAATGATAAGATAAGATAAGAAATAGGGTGTCAACAGATTCTTGAAATGCACATAAACTTACTGACAAAATGCCTACTTTGGCATTTGCAGGCCAATGTCATAATTCTAACCACCAACATTCCCCTCTTGGCTCACATACATGATAACCCAAACCTCTCAATGTAATTTATACTCAATCAATGTGTACCATTAGCAGCAAATCATAAACAAATCTCACCTAATTCACGTGGTTAAAGGCTTTACTTCAATATTGATGCTGAATGTGGATCTAAATTAACAAAGGTACATACCTTATTAAGTACCAAAAACCATAACAATAAGTATATCTCAGGGCCTATTTGACCACTTTCTAAACAAATAAATAAATAAATAACAGTGGTCCACTTCTTGAAAATGAGTTTGCTTGAAGCTGTATCATTTGGCTATTCATCTTCATCAATTTTCTTTGAGTGCAGTGAAAGACAATTTAAGATTTCCGTTTGACTGATACATGTCAAAATCTCAGCAACTAAAAGGTTAAACACTTTATTCTTTTGCTCTCGTTCTCAATTCCTTTTCTTGTGTTAACCCCAATTTGCAGAATGTTAAAAGAAGTGTCATAAAGATTGTGGCAGTGCAAAAGGCTAGAGTGAGGAGGAAAACAGTAGTCAAATGATGTCTTTGAAGAAGGATATGACATATAAGCCACCTGGAAAAGACAGAGGCCAAAGCCATTACCTTGGATTTTGCAACATTGTTAGTAGCCCAAGAGTCTTTTGTTTTGGAAGAACTACCCCAGTAATTACAGGCCATAGCTTACTGTGCTGTCATTTTAGTACAAAGTGCATGGTGAGTGGATTTCATGGGAAACGGCAAACTCTTTTTCCTCAACTAGTGTGTGTCATTGCTTGATAATATGATTTGGGTTTGTTTTTGTTTTCTCCTTCCAGTGAAAAGATGGAAAGTGATGAAGGATTGTGGACTGTGGAGTGCTTGAGGGGAAGGCTTCTTGCAGAGAGGCAAGCTTCAAATACTGCAAAACAAGATGCTGAACTTATGGGAAATAAGGTTAAGTTATTGTAGCCTTTGTTTCAATCGGCTAAAGAAAAAGATCTGATTTTTTTTGGTTTCTCCAATGCAGGTAATGGAGCTTGAGATAGAACTGAAAGAAGAGACCAAACTAAGGAACAAAGCTGAGAGAAGGCTCAAATTGCTGAGGAAGAAGCTTGAATCCCTCAAATTATTGCCTACTTTGGAAGAATCAGAGCACTGTGCAGTTTCTTGTGTTTCATCCACAAGCAGTCCGAGAACCAAAAACCCAGAAAAAACAGCTTCCATGTCTCAAAATGCATCAAAAATCATGGAGAAAAATGCATCAGACACCACTACTTCTATAAAATGCTTTGAAATTTCTTTCAGCAAAGAGAATTGTAACTCTCCAGGGACTATTAAATCTGATACAAAAGATTCTTCCCATGAGAAGTCCAGTGTTAAACCAAGTTCAGGCCATGAAGTTCCAAAGGTTGATGACACAAGGTATTTCCCCACATTTATCCTACTGATTTTGCTTTCACTAAATATTTAATTTGATCACTTTATATAATTCATTTTCAGTTCTTCAAGCTTGAAAGCTTCAACAGTGGAGATCGATAACGGAAAAAATGAGAATTTTGAGGATGGTGGTGATGATGATTATGTTGATAACACGTTGGCATTGATTCCGCTTTTCCTACCAGAAGCCAAGATGGCCCCGGAGATAAAGATAGCAAAAGTATAGGTGAGGTTCTTGAGACTCTAAAGCATGCCAAGGAAAGAATTCAGAGCTCAATGGAAAGAAAAAATGATTAGAGTAGGGCCATCGTGAATTCATATAAAGTAGACATCATTTAGATAAAATAAAACACAAAGTGACAGATGGTCTTCTTGCATTGAAACATAAATGGGGAACATAATGTCGCTTGTACTTATATTTGCCTTAATCAAATCGTTTGGTCGGTGCTAAGTTTTCCTATAGCATATGGCTTGGGGATGTGACCCTCCATTGAGTCCATTGGCTCAGTCCCCAAAGCCTATTAATATGCACTTGTTTATATCCTTTTTCTTTAGGTTAGAATTGAGTTTTTTTATTAGTACGAAGGGATTATAAGGTAGTATATGTTTAAAAGATTTTCAATCATTTTACAATAAATGTAGATATCATGTTCAAACCGGGACCTTTAGAAATAACAATATCCCTTGACCATTAAGGTCGCTTGGTTCGTGCTTAGAATTGAGTTTGATTAGCATTATCTGAGTTTGGGTTTATTTCATATAATTGATATTAGTTTTACTGATATCTGATTCAATGTTTGGAGTTTTTTATCAGTAGTATAAGTAAATTTAGCAAAGCTCTATTCATTGTGAAGCTTGAAAAGAAAATTCTGTTAAAAAGTTGCAGGACTTTTAAACAACATTCCATGTGCATAGAACGATGGAACAATGATCTGCTAGCTTTTTGACTGGTGTAAATCATGCTGATTAAGCTTGCTTTCGTGTTGTTGAGTGTTGGGGGACCTATTTTTCTTGTGATTTCTGTCATAACATTTCCTCTACTAGCCAGAATCAGTTTTAAAACAATTTGATTTTAGAGTAGTAAATCTAAAAATATATTTTCAATAAATTTTAGAAAAATCATTAAAAGATAAAAACAATTAGATTTTTACTAAAGATTCATTTTTAAGAGTATGAGATTCGATTAAAAAAAACACTCCACAGCTCAATGGCATAATGGTAAAAAAAGCCCTCAACTCTTGCTACTTTTTTCAATGGCATAATGGTAAAAACGCTATGCATAGAAAAGTATTTTCTTTGGTAATTCAAATTCTAAAATTTCATTTTTTTTTCAAATAAACTCTTTGTAGGTGGTTAATTAATGACTTACATTTAAGGGTGCAATTAAAAAAATCAAGACAATTAATTTTATCTAAAACACCCAACTGTTTATGAGGCTATTAGCACCCCTAATATTCCAGAAAAATAACTTCATGATAAAATAGGAGAGGAAATGCCATTATCCTGCCTTTTCACCTTACGAGCATTCTTCTTATTTTTCTTTAACCCATGCATTAAAACGGCAACACCCTTCGCTACCTCCAAACTTCCCTGGAATCAGTGGGAGAAACAACAATCGATTCAGCAACTTGAAATGGGAATTTCAACCACTGGAACAGAATTACCCTCGGTAGAAGCAGCAGCAAAAACAACATTATCGGATTCAGCCAAACTTGTACGATTCATATCCAATTCTTGCTCAATAACAGCAGCCTGGACAGCAACCAACTCAGCCCCATTCATAGCCAATTCTTGCTCCAAATCAGCAGCCTGATCAACAACCATAGCTGCATTAACCGAGACAACCTCCTTAGCTCCAACAACACCACACTTATCTATATATAACATGAACATCGCTCTGATCAACTTCTGTAGCAACAACTAGTACTATACGATCAACATTACACGCTGTTTGAGACCAATCAGGCACCTAAGGAACCCAAATCTGCTGACTGACCTTCCTATGCTCACAACTTCTTTCGTTGCGACCAAAAACACGACAATGAAAGCAACGATGAGGAATCCATGGAATGGCTACCTCAATCGATGCCATGGTTCCATCACACAATTGCACGTTAATAATCTTTGGCACTCTGAAATCAGCCTCCAGTTTCACACATACCTTTGCAAACGCCAATCTATGTCTATGGCAGTGAGTTCATCCTTATACAACGGAGTACCCAGAGCTCTAGCTATGTAAATCAGACCTGAACCAGTGAACAACTCTGAAGGAATACGTTTAAGATGGACCCACGGAATCCTATCCATATTGAACCCCGAAGATCGCTTATTAGGCTCCCACTCCTCAAGATAATTGACTTGTTCTGGATATGCCACAGTCCATTCGGAAACACGTATTCACACGAATCCAGATTCGAAAACTGAAACAAAAATAGATCATCCCCGACCAAATTGACCTTAATATCACCAAAACGTCCCCAAAGTAATTTGACTAACCTTTGTATAGTGGAAAAATTAGGCCACTTACCCAAAACTTGAGCAACAAGCAAATTCTTCCAGACTTGCACTCCCGCATCAAAAACCTCCACTGACGGCTTAATCTTGACCTCCCCATTCCCGAGGTGAGGCAAAAAAAAAACTAGAGAGGAAGATCCTTCTGAGCGACGAACAATTGCCTCCGGTTGATGGTAATTATGTGTTATCATGTTAATCTTACTTTAGACCGTCATATTGAACTGGATATATAAATTACATTTGTGGATAATTTTGTTATGTCGCTCGACTTTGAATTAGTTTGTTGATAGTATTTTAATAATTTGATCTATTTTGGTTCGTTTATCGGTATGACAGATATGATCTTATCCACCTTTTATTCGAGTTTATTTGATTAGGTCTTTTAACATTTTTCTTGTGTAGTTCTTGGTCTTAAGTGAAAATTTTTCATGTATTAATGATTATAGGAATATGTATTTATTATATTTTTAATTTATAGTTTTAGTTATAAACATTTATGATAAATTGAATAATTTCTATTTTTAGTAAAACTAACAGTTTCTATAAAAAAATTTATGGTACCATTAAACCTATTCTAAACAATAAATTTAACCGTCTAAAATTATCAAACCAATCAAACAATCTTAATGGTTAAGGGAAATATTATTATCTTTAGAGGTCTTAAGTTTAATCACGTGTATGTAGGATGTGTTGTCAATAACTAAAAAAATTATGAACAAAATCTTCTAATCATCCTAAATTATTTCAAAAAAATGTTTAAAATTAACCTTATTTGATTTTTTTCACTAATATAATGAATAAATCAATTCATTTATAGTGGATAGATTAATCTGAACCGATGGATCCCATTTGTGGATTACTCTCACCCCTTACGCTCCTACCTACTTTAACAGAAGAGGAGGTAAAATAAGGTGACATTATTGCAACTCCAGGCTACAAGATTGACAAATACAGGAGACTGATTTTAAGTTTTCTTTGTATCCATCCTCAGCCATTAATGTTGTTCTACAGTGAGATGATGGTGCTCCATGGCTGGAAATGGTCCTAGAGGTCAGGTGGGCGGTGAGCCAAATTTGAACTATATTGCTGTGCAAGTAGCTGAAAATAAAAGAGCTGGAATGCATGTACCATATCCAAAACCAGGATAATGGACCCCTTTTCCCAGCTGTTTCAAGCTTTTTCAACTCAAAAACAGTGTTATCCTTGATCAATTCATCAAAACCAAGCGATCAAATAAAAAAGAAGTATATATATATATATATATATATATATGTTGTTTGAATCCAAATCTAGAGGATTGCAACTGACAAAGACATCAATGGAACTTTGCTAATTGAGAAGGAATCCGATCCTTTTCTTCTTTTATAGATATTCCTCAACAGCTTTGCCGGAAACGACAGAGGAACTGAAGTACTGATGGAAAAAGTGCAGAATAATATGAGTAAAAACCGACAAGATATATTATATTCTTAATTAGAGAATAATGATAATAATGAGAGTAAATTTCCATTACAAAGATTTTAAAATTTAATTATGCTCCTCAAATGAGTTTAGGAGTATGAAATTGTGTTATTACAGAATTTCAAGCACGGAATACTGTTGGGTTTATTTCAAGTAATAAAAGAAAAAAAACTTATAAAATCTCAGCCATGCAATAATAAATTAGGTTGAGGACAAGTAATGAACAAGAGGAGAGTAAAAAACAAGAAAGGGAACAAAGAACAGTTACAAAAACAATGTCAGACGTCAGTGATTTAGAATCTCTTTTATTTCTCATCTTGGATCTCATCTGACAACAAAACCCAAGATCTTCTGACATAAAACTCCAAACTCTTTTTTTTATTTCTTTCTCTTATCCATTGCTTCTTCTTTCGTCACTTTGATCTCAAACCAAACTCTGTCTCCTCCAAATCCCAAGGTGCTTTTCCAGCTAAGTCTGTTGCTGAAACACGCCACACGGTGAGGCTGCCAAAAAAACAATTGAAACCCATATTTCAAGGTACACAGCGCCCAGCACACCTCCATATTCTCTGAACTCACATAAAACTATTGCTTCCTTGTCTCAACTACACGCTTACGAGTTGAGTTAGCCCATACCCATCTTTGGTCCTTGTCTGAGACTTGTCAGACACTCAGATTAATGGTGTCTATTGGATAACTCTTTGGTTATATAGTTTCACCTACTGGGATTCTAGTACGTTGCAGAACAAAGACAAAAGCTTAACCCCAGATTGATTCTTGGTCTTCTCGGTTCTATACATTTGAAATATTGGTTGAAAAATGGTTAAATCCTGTTGGAATCCATCGGCTGAAGTTGATTCTTGCGGCCGTGTTGATGGTTTGTTGTGGTATAAAGATTTGGGGCAACATGCTTATGGAGAATTCTCCATGGCCGTGATTCAAGCCAATAGTTTGTTGGAGGATCAAAGCCAACTCGAATCAGGGTCGTTGAGTTCGAGTGGTTATGGACCTTATGGAACGTTCATCGGTGTGTATGATGGACATGGTGGAACCGAGGCTTCCCGCTACATCAATGACAACCTTTTCAACAATCTTAAGTGTTCGTTTTCACTTAAAACTTTGCTGATCTTTAGTATTGCTAAATGCTTATTTTGCTTCCCCTTTGATGTGCAGCAATTGCAACCGAGCATCAAGAAATATCAGTGAATGTTCTTAGAAAAGCTTTCTCTGAAACAGAAGAGAATTTTCTTTCCCTTGTGAGAAAACAATGGCTCGGTAAGCCACATATGGCGTCGGTGGGATCGTGCTGTTTGACTGGAGTGATCTCCAATGGATTTGTATATATTGCTAATGCTGGCGATTCAAGAGTGGTTTTAGGCAGATCAGGAAGAGAAACAAAGGGGCTTAAAGCCCTGCAATTATCCACAGACCATAATGCAAGTATAGATGCTGTAAGAGAAGAGCTTCGATCATTGCATCCCAATGATCCACACATCGTTGTGATGAAACACAAAGTTTGGCGTGTCAAGGGCTTGATACAGGTTTGTATTCTGGTATTTTTTTTTCTTTCATGAAAAGTTAAGAAAGCTGAACAGAAAGTGAATTTAAGTTGTGGGTGTCTTTTGTAGATCTCAAGATCCATTGGTGATGCATATTTAAAGAAGGCAGAGTTCAACAAAGAGCCTCTCCTGCCTAAATTTAGACTGCCTGAACCTTTGCGAAAGCCGGTCCTTAGTGCCGAGCCATCGTTGTTAGTTCATAAATTATACCCTAATGATCAGTTTCTCATATTTGCTTCTGATGGTCTTTGGGAGCACCTTAGCAACCAGGAGGCCGTTAAAATTGTCCAGACTAGCCCACGCTATGTAAGTTCAAATATTGCAGAGAATTGCTGATGTTGGTTGAGCATGTTTTGACACTTATTTTATATCACCCTTTTTAATACAGGGAATTGCTAGGAGACTTGTGAAAGCTGCACTCAAGGAAGCCGCAAAAAAGAGAGAAATGAGATACTCAGACCTGAAAAAGATTGATAAAGCGGTGAGGAGGCATTTTCATGATGATATCACAGTCATAGTTGTGTTTATAGACCCCCATTTGATCAATGGGAGCTCCTCCTCCTACCCATTATCGATAAAAGCGGGAGAACTGGCTGTTGCTAGCGGTGGTTCTCATAGCCAGCCAAGATTGGAGTTAAATTTCTCAAAATTTATCCTCCATAGCCATGAGAAAGGACTCTTTCTTTCATAAAGCATTGTCATAGGGTAATGATAAAATATGATTTGAGACTGGTATTTGCCAAAGAAACTTGGGATGAGACTGCAAGATAAATCTGTAGATATGATTTCCATGTAATCTAATAGTTGATTGTTTTCTTTTGGATTAGATAATCTCATCATCCATTGAATATATTCTCCGCAGGCAATCTTCAATTTATAAAACCATTCCCAACTTTCAACGTTTCTCTCATAATCAAATGCTGAACAGCAGTAGTAACATATAGACGATAACATCACAGACTATTTTGTGAAAACAAAGATACTAATATCTAATTATGTTTTACTTAATGCCATTTGAACCATGAGTATGATGACACATAGTAGAGATATGCATACAAACATGAAAACAATGCATGCAAGCACGTCTAGAACCATGCATGCTCATGCACATATTCATCAAAAAGGAAAACATGTCATATCTATTAAAACAAGCAAAGTACTTACCACTATAGCCCAGGGAAATAGATGTCAGACTCAATATGAATTACTACTGCTGTCTAACACATGATTACAGAATGAAACTTAGAAAAGTATAAGCTGCCACCATGATATTATCTTTAAAAAGGAACAAATCAAAGAACTTGGGGTGAGACTGGTAATGATAAAATATGATTTGAGACTGGTATTTTCCAATGAAAGTTGGGATGAGACTGCAAGATAATCTGTAGATATGATTTCCATGTAATCTAATAGTTGATTGTTTTCTTTCATTCAGAACATATTGTTGAATGTTGGTAACATCCCTCGTTCAGTATTCAAATATATGTTTCTTAAACGTCGACTTGCTCATATTCATGTTTGAGAGCAAGTTAAGGGTTTAGGATTTCATTCTTTCTTTCAAGAAAAAATTGTTGAAATGAACCAATTACTTGAAATCCAGCAAATGCATTGTTAGAAGTACATTTTTATTCTATTGAATTCAATAGCATGAGAATTGGGATACCAATTTTGTATATTAAACATCAACTTGTATCAATAGTCCACTTTAGAAAAGGTTTATGAAAACATAAGAGAGTGTTTCAAACCAAAGAGAGGTGTACGAAATTTAGAGAGATCGTGCTAACCTCAAGGATTGTTCGTTCATTGTAGCGATTATACACGTTGGGGTGAATTCGCTTCCAAGACAATGGATCACCTCAACACAATTATCGTTGTGTTTGTTTTTTTATTTAGGTTTAATACAAAAAAGTGCCCAAACTTTACCATTTTTCTCATTTAGGTGCCTAAATTTTTTTCGGTCAATCCAGGTGTCTAACGTTTCCAACACTACACTTTTAGGTGTCTCAGTAATAACGGACGTTAAACTCCACCGCTAAGTGACAAGTGTCGCATTTAGGTAATTTTGAAATTTTTATTTTAAAAAAAATAAAAATGTATTATATTTAAAAAATCATAATTTCTCTAAAATTACTAAAAAATCCAAATCCCAAAAAAATCCTAAAATCATCCCCAAATCACTAACCCTAACTTACCATCTCCATTGCTGGCCACTGACGCCACTCTTTCCATCCCCCTTGTCTGCAGTCATCGTCATTTTCGTCATTCTTACTGTCGGGGACGCTTGGGTGTCGCGATCTGCAAAGTTTTTTCTGATCATCGGGTCGTTGTTGGAAGCGTAGATGGGCACTCAGTAATTTATAAAACTCGAAATATTATTGATACGAGGTAAAATACGTTACAATGACGTTACCCCAATATTATAATATTACAACACTATAACACTAGCTGCGGCTAGTTTACAAACACAACCTCAATATTCAAAGTTTTGCTAAGCTTTACCCTCTCTCTCATAACTTTGCTAAGCTATTTTTCATTCCAGCTTTTCTAAGCTTTCATTCTTTCTTACTTTTCATACATTTTAAAACTAATCTACATACATATTTATAGGTGTAGTAATCGACTTATTTTCAGCTCTGTGGATGCTTCTTAATTTCTCTCAATTATTGCCTTAATACTTGCTTGTCGTGAATGAATTTGTGCTGCCAATTCTCTTTTGTGGGACCGTCTTAATATGCTTAATAATTAAACATGTGCATACTGCCAAAAGCTTTTCAATTTTGCTTATTTCTATTCTTTGTTGTTGCCACGTTTTTTATGTCACCATTATACCGCCTTTGACTTTTCAAACTTCTAGAATTAAGTTTAATTTCTAACACTCTCCCTCAAACTTAATTTTCCATTCCACGCTTTTCTCCGCTTATCATCTCTAATCGATTCTTCATTTTCTGGCAAGTGTGCGCTGCTGTGGCTATGTATTCTTCTTTGCTTTTTCGACACCTTGTAGAGATTTTTGCAAAATCTCCCACGCTTGTTTTGCGGTTTTTGCATCAGAAATTTTTCAAAGGTAGATTCGTCTACTCCTTGAAAAATAAAGAACACCGCTCTTTTATCTTTTTTCCGGGATTCCTTCAATACCTTCTTTTCTTCATTGGCCATGACTACTTCTATTGCTGCATTTTCAGGCTCGGTGTAACCATCCTCGATGATATCCTAACAATCTTGAGAGCCTAGTAACGCCTTCATTTGAATGCCCCAATTTCCATAATTCGTATTTGTCAATTTCAGGATTTGAGGTTGAATCATGTTGGTCATCTTCTCCACCACGTTAAACTCAAACCAAGCTCTGATACCACTTGTTGGAAGCGTAGATGAGCACTCAGTAATTTATAAAACTCGAAATATTATTGATACGAGGTAAAATACGTTACAACGACGTTATCCCAAAATTATAATATTACAACACTATAACACTAACTGCAGCTAGCTTACAAACACAATCTAGATATTCAAAGCTTTGCTAAGCTTTACCCTCTCTCTCATAGCTTTGCTAAGCTATTTTTCATTCTGACTTTTCTAAGCTTTCATTATCACTTTTCTAAGCTTTCATTCTTTCTCACTTTTCATACATTTTAAAACTAATCTACATATATACTTATAGGTGTAGTAACCACTTATTTTCAGCTCTGTGGATACTTCTCAATTTCTCTCAATTATTGCCTTAATACTTGCTTGACGTGAATGAATTTGTGCTGCCAATTTCTTTGTGGGACTGCCTTAATATGCTTAATAAATAAGCATGTGCATACTGCCAAAAGCTTTTCAACTTTGCTTATTTCTATTCTTTGTTGCTGCCACGTTTTTTATGTCACCATTATACCGCCTTTGACTTTTCCAACTTCTAGAAATAAGTTTGATTTCTAACAGTCGCATGGGAGGAGTCAAGTTTTGGGTGTCGTAGGGTGGTTGTTCAGTTCGGTGGAGGTTCCACCGAAGGCGGACTGCGGGGGTCGACGTGGGTATAAGAATTAAAATTAGGATTTTCATAGTTTTTGGGATTTTTTCAAGATTTGAGAAACATTTTGATTTTTTTAAATATATATTTTTATGTTTTTTAATTTAGAAAAATTTCAAAATTAATTTAATGTCTGTTACGACCGAGACATCTAAAAGTGTAACGTTGGAAATGTTAGGCACATGTATTGACCAAAAAAAGTTTAGGCACCTAAATGAAAAAAATGATATAGTTTAGGCACTTATTTTTATATTAGTCCTTTTATTTAATATTTTTGGATCAATGTTAATGCCTCCTATTGTAACAGTATATTTTTCTGCAGCTTTTGCCTTCTTCAAGGTTACTTATGCAGGCATGCACCGAATGTTCTTTATTATAATGGTGCGGAGGAAATTCCGTCGCGCTACATAATGCGTTGTTGGTGTAAAGATTTCAAGTCTCGGCATAGGCTCCACTGACGTTGTAGTCGGTTTATTGGCAAAATCACTTGCATAAATGTGCGGTTCTAGTTGTAGAAGGAGGAGCACAATCTCAGAAACACTATATAAGATTGCACTGCATGAATTGCAGGAATTATTAAACATATTTAATCTTGTAGATCATAACAGTGCACTATCAAATATTTAATCTTGAAAGGAGGCAAATGGAGCAGAGATGACTGAAGAAGAAGCGGGGACAGATTTTGAAAGAAAACATATTAAAAAAATGGTAAATTGAAATTTTGTCCTTGAATTAATTTGGGTTTACAAAAAAGCCCATACTTAGTATTTTATCTGAAGTTTATAGGTTAGAATAAAGATTAAACTCTTTTACTAACGTCTCATGTCATCAAACTAACAACATTCAACATCTAGGTGACCAAAACTTAATAAAATGATAATGTAAGTGATTAAAACTTAAATTTTTTGATTTAGTGAGAAAAGTATACAAATATAAAAGATAAATGACAATTGTAGTAGTTTGTCCTTTATATTATTTTCAAAAGACTAAATCGATCCTTTTTCAAATGTTTATCCTTTATATTGGCCGATGCCGTCGTTGTTGAAGTTTAGAACTCTCCATTGGATTTGGTCTAAGTAAGACAAGGAAATAACATAAGAAAATTCCGTGACAACAGCTTAATACGTATTTTTTCCTATTATGTTATTATAAGGAACATTCCAACATAAATATCATATACTAATATGATTATTATTATTTTTGTATTTTTTTTTGTAATTTGAGGTAAGTTCAAAGTAATATCTATGTACTAAAAAAATATAATATCTGCTCAAAGATAACTCTTAATCATTTGACATTGAACACTCACACTTCTGGCATTTTCATAGTGCTCTAACTCTGGACCTTATAGAATAATATCAATTCTTTTACCACCGAGTCCACCTGATTTATGTGTAGTTTTCATTAATATTGTTAGACTTAGGTATTTAATTTTTGATTGACCAAAATGAACAATTTCTCTAACAATGATTTGAGGTGATCAAAATAAAAATTCTAAAAATTAAGTGACCATCTGAATAGTTTATCCAAAGAAATCGAATGGTAAGCCATTTCCTCCATCCATGACAGGTTATTCAAACAAAATGAAATGTTATTTTTTAAATCATAATTAAAGGCTATATTCTTTTGCCAATTAAAAAGAATATTTGAAATAAACAAATGCTTTATAACAGAGGGTGCATTTTACAAAATTAAAAAATTTGAGGACGAATCTTGAAATTTACTAATGTTTATAGCCTCCGGGCACATGATGGTTGCTTTGAAACTTTATTAATAAAATTATTTATTATTTAGCTGTCATGAGAGATTATTTTTAGTATTGACAATTTCGTCACTGCTGACTATGCCTTTTAACAATTCCAAAAATTACATAAAGGCAAAGAATTCATTCCTGAAGGTGTACGAAACTGTTGAGCAAATTAAACTTAAGGCAAACTTTTGAAGCTGAATTCATCGACGACAATGGCTACTGAGTATTTGCCTCCTCTATTGGATGCTACTGCACAGGAACCCTCTCTGTTTGATGGAACTACCAGGTTTCACAATACACTTCCTCTGTTTTTTCTTTCTAACATCTATCTTGTTTGCTTGTGTTTATTGGTACATAATAAAGTTGACCCTTTTCTTCTTCCTTCTTTTTAAGGTTGTATATGACTTACACTTGCCCCTTTGCACAGCGTGTGTGGATCACTAGGAATTCCAAGGTTGTCTAATTCCCTTGGACTTGTTTTCAATTTTCTTTCTTTTCCCAAATTTTGAGAGTAAACTGTTGTGAATTTGGTTGAGTTGCAGGGTTTGCAAGACAAAATTAAGTTGGTCCCTTTGAACCTTCAAAATAGACCTGCTTGGTACAAGGAAAAAGTTTACCCTGAAAACAAGGTGAGGAGATCCACATATTATGTGTTCTGATATATGAACAACTCAAACAAAAAAAAAAAGTTGATCAATGTTCTTTTATTAATTATTTCATTTTCAGGTGCCGGCCTTGGAACATAACGGGGAAGTCATGGGGGACAGTCTTGATTTGATTAAATATGTTGATAGCAACTTTGAAGGGCCATCTCTTCTACCTAATGTAACATCTGTTGAATTGTTTAGTGCTCTCGGTGGAGATTTCTCACTTTACCACATACTAAGTGATCTCTTGAAATTGTTTTAGGATCCTGACAAGAAAAAGTTGTTTGAAGAGTTGTTATCACTCACGGACAAATTTGCAGGGATGGTATTTACTACAATTAAAGGAGACTCAACAACTGAAGCTGGTTAGTCTGAATAAAACATACTTGTGTTTTACTGAATGTATCTTGTATTTGCATGACATGATATGATATGCATCAGCTGCTGCTTTTGATCTCTTGGAAAACGCTCTTACAAAATGCGATGGCCCATTCCTCCTCGGTGACGAGTTTTCTCTGGTAAGTTGGCTCACCAGTGATCGCTAAATCACTTTCTCGGTGCTGTAATATTTTCATCGTCTGTTTCTTAAAACGACACATGAATGATTTTGTCATTTGCAGGCGGACATCGCCTTCATTCCTTTTGTTGAAAGATTCCATATGTACTTGTCGGAGGTGTTTAGGTACGACATCACAGAAGGCAGGCCTAAACTGACCGCATGGATTGAGGTATAATTTAAAGCATATATACACGCACACATGCATATATGTTTTGTCTACCATCATGTATGTTTCAGTTGCTTCAGAAAATGCAGATGAAGATGCTTCAGATATAGCCAATGTATTACTTGAGCGACATTTCTTTATCTATTTCAATTCTTGAACAATACTTACTATTGTCATAACTTCCTGATGCAGGCGGTGAACAAGATCGATGCCTATGCACAGACGAAGAAAACCAATCCAAAAGAATTAGTGGAACTGTATAAGAAGATATTCTCAGTACTGCTCTATTTATACCCTTAGATTACTAGTTTTTCATCATTGATTAGTATACCGGAAGTTGCTAACTACTGACAAATTCTTATTGTTGCAGGCCCAAAAGTGATGAAATTGCCAAGATCATATGAACATATATTAATGTGCGCTTGTGTGTGTGCATGAAAATAACATGTGCTTGGACTACTTATTTGTTCTCAGTTGAGAACCTATGTTGTACGAGTATTTACCACTATATGAATAAATCTGATATCTTTGTGTTAAATTTGGTAATTATAAATATATAAGTGTAGTCTGGTTGCAAGATGTGTTTTGTAGCTTAATTTTCAACAATTCTTGTTGATTTAGGACTTCTTCAAATGTGTTTGATCTTTAAGTGTTCTTGATCTACAATAGTCATGCTTGGACTTATACTAATATTCTTATAGGCTGCTATTTTTCCTCTTGAGATAGGATAAGCTTTCATTTTGAATCACAAATAATTATTATTAAAATGGGTAAGCTTTCATTTTGGGTAAGCTTAATTAAAATGGACTTATACTAATTATTATTTTTCCTCTTGAGATAGGATAAGCTATTCTTATAGGCTGCTATTTTTCTTCTCAGTTTGATTTTCTTCAAAATTGAAAAAACTCAAATCAAAACTTCAACCTTATCAAAATGAGTCTGTCTCAAGTTGAATTTTCCATCTTCCTTGATGAAATACAAGTTGAGATTGTCTCACTTTCATCTTTAGCTTATCAAACTTTGCTTGTGGTGTCTACCAAAAATCTACCCAAACTTATCACTAGCAATGGTGTGGCGTTCATCCATCTTTATATAACGTTGGTTCCTATCTCTATATAGATAGTGGGTCACGTTCTATCCACTTGTTATTAGTTAAAAGAACCATCTTTATAAAACGTTAGTTCCTATCTCTATATAGATAGTGGGTCTCGTTCCATCCACTAGATATTAGTTAAAAGAACCATAAGTTTAGGGTCTTCAGTTCTTATAGTATTGGTTCATCCTTAGGTTCCTTTTAAACTAATATCGAGCCTATCCTACAAATTTCACCATCCAACCTCCATCATATAATCACCTATCCAAATTCCATTAAGAGATCTTCCATCCATCACCATTCCATTTTATAAGAGACTCTGCTGTCGCACACTTTCAAACATAGATCTAATTCGAAGTTTACTTTCCTCGGGTGACCTTAATTCGATCGAGAACAAGAGTCTCGACTTCACCTACAAGGGCATGATCGCATCAAAACCTTTTTTATTTTCATTTTTTGGTTAATTAACCAAATTAATAAAAAATATTAAGTATGTTGCATATATATTTTAAACTCAAGCTCATTAAGAATTAAAATACTAACTATTGTAAATAATGGTTAAAAGAACTCCAGAAACTAACCGATAGAACATGATTAAAATGGTTTTCAAAGCACCCTATTGTTCAAGATCATGATGCCAGCACACCAAATCAAATGGGGTCTTATTATACAAGTATTCTATCTTCTCCAGTCCCCCTAATGTACAATTAAAGTCCAGAACAACAAATTATAAGAAAAGAATAAGAAAAAAGGTGGAAGGTCCATACCAATAAAACACAGCTCATCAAGCCTAACATTGTCAAATAGTCTAGACCAGTCACTTTGTGGTATCAGCCAGAGGATTTGATTTATCTCTTGTTCTGCTTGTTTTCTTCTTCACTATTCGTCACATGAATTGCCATCGGATGATAGGTCGGTGTTTTTCGGTGTTTGTTGCACAAACTGCCCATTGATGCGAGGTCGTTGTTCTGCTAGTCGTTTCCTGCTTTGGTACCGAACCTGTAAAAATCCAAAAGTATTAATAAAAAATTGAGTCAAAATTTTTCTGCTAGACTCTGACTACCTCGCATAGTTATTTATTAAACAGCTCAACGTTAATTACCCTTTTCTGGAAGCATCTCTCTTTCCTTTTCTGACGAAATTTGGTCAGTGTAGCTTCCCTATGAGCAGACTTACTCTGGTCTGCTTTGCTGCCGCTTCCGGAGCCACTCACATCTCCACTTCCACTTTTCCCAGCTATTCCGTTGTCGCTCTCCATGTTTTTCCCGACAGTATTGACTGCATTGCTACTTCCATTTGTCCCATTGCTTCCATGGTTACTACCTGAGGCACTTCCGTTGATACTGTAGTTGCTAGCATTTCCTTCAACAAGGCCTCCCAACATATTCGATGACCCACAATGAGGAGCATCTGCAGCTAATGTTTTCAAAGATAAATCATCATGTTCTGGGGGCTGCTGCTGCTGCATATCGTTAGTAAGATGGCGATGTTGATCATGATGGTTTGAGGGATGTTGCATTTTCAGTTCTTGATGAGTCCCTCTAGGTTGGGCTGGTCCTCCTGTAGTAGTTACATTATCGTCCTCGTCTAATACAACTTTCTGAGAAGTACTTAAAAGGTCATTTATCATAGGTTGGAATACAGCTGATGGATGTGAAGATCTGACAGTGGATGATATAGCTGACTTATTCTTCTCAGCTGCCGCCTTGGCAGAAGCATTGTTAGTAGTGGAGCCCATACCAATATTATTGCTACCGACATTTGAGCTTTGATTGTTAAGGTCATTAACGAAATGAGAGCGATTATCAAATAATGATCCTTTTCTAGTCAGTTCTAAATGATTATCAACTGCAGACGAGCTTCCAGTGTTGACAGCAGGAACCTTATTTGCATTTGCTGCATTATTATACCTGCAGGTAATAGAAATAATGGTCAAAACTAATCAGAATTCGGAAAATCTTTGTAGATTACTTTTCTGGGATTCAGTTAAGTTGAATGCCACAATGCAGTAGTCTCTACATTATACCTTGAGAAGGCAGAAGAGTCTGAACGTCTCAAAACATTTCGCTCATCCCTAACTTCAGTCCCAGCATCTTTAACTCCTCTAAGTCTCTTCAATCCGAGTTCAATAGATGGTAGTTCTTTAGAATCATTGATGGTTTTATCATTGCCATCTGAGATTTTGGAAAGCCTATATGAAGCCTCGCACTCAGCAATTTCCATCTTAGGATCAGTGGTCATAGATGTAATGCCAGCTTGATTAGCAGCTTCAGACTTTTCTTTGCCAGAAGGGGCTTCACTATTGAGGTCCAGCTGCCTTTTATCAATCTGTTCATTGTATTTGCTGGAGCTCATCTCAAGAAGGTTAATCTGTTTGGTTTCAACTGTTCTGATCGGAGCCTCAACTGGACACTGTAGTAGTAAATTTAAATCTCTAGGCTTGTTTACACCCAGTTCTTTTCCCATTGCAACGTTGTCTGCAATGGAAAGGATAAAAAAGGCTAAAAGAAGAGAAGAGAGACATGGCAGTTTAACCATTAAAGGAAAGAAAAGTAAAACAGGACTACCAGATTAATGATGTTGATCACCAGCATTATATGCTTCAAGCTAAGGATCTAAATCAGAGACTGCGCTTGTAAGCTACTTGGGTTCAACTCCACAAAAACTTAAATTCAGTTTGGTCATTGTCAAGTAGAACACAAGCCCAAGCAGCTAAACCCATCGGAGTAGCCAAGTTTGAGTGACTTAAAGCTCGAGTAGTTGGCTTGCCTAATAAAACCTTTCTTCTTATTTTTAATATATAATTGTTGTTTTTTATTTACTATCAGAATAATCTCAATTCGAACTCGTGTTTGAGTTTGAAGTCAACTATGGGAAATGACTCATCTTCACTAGATAAATGAGCCTAATCAAGCAAGCTCAAGTAGTTCAATTTTTTAATCTAAAATCCCTTGAACCAAGTATCAAGCCTCAAGTTTCAAATTGAGCTCAAGCTTCTTACTGCTTGACCTCGATTGACTCAATTCAAACCTACTTCAACCTACACATTTGAAATTCATGTTTACCAAGCTGTTCATCTCGTTCTTGGAACCCCCTTGCTGCAGCCACTGGCACCCCTTTGTTCCCAGATACTTCTGCATTTGAATGGACAACTTGGGCACATGTACTATCAGGGCACTCAGCAACTTTATCTGAGGGTGAGACTAGATGGGGGCTGTCAACCTCTACTGCTTGTTTTGTCCAAGAATTCTGCAAAAAGAAAATGCATTTGCAGTTTTCCACTACATATATTTACAGGTTTCTAACAATTTTATGAACTTTTCATCCAAGTTTCGAGAGTGATGAAATTCAACCATTGAGGATGAGGAATTCGAGATTAAAGCTCAAATTCCAAAAAGTGATTAGGAGGAAGTAGAATTTGTACATAATTAGCCCTAAATTTGGAATGAATAAAATGATTTGTGCAGACTACCGTAAAATTTTTGGATAAAGAATGAAGTTTTTAAATGGATATAGAAGAAGTGTTTTGCCACTAAATCTTATCAATGGAAATCTAATATTAAAATAGAGCCAGGTAGTTTTTCTCTTTCATATAAACAACCTTCATATGATATCAAAGTTGCGCTTTGTCACTAAATCTTATTAGTGGAAATCTATGACTACAATAATTTTTTTGGATAAAAGGGTGAAGTGTTAAAATGGAGATGTATGAAATTGTTGCCAAACAATAAATAATGCTGTTGGAGTCTTAGAGATCAGAATCCAGTTTTTTCTTTCATATAAACAACCTTCTAAGCAGAGGTCATTTCCTAAGCAGTGGTACGAGAGACTCAAATATTTTGATCGGAAATTAAACATTTCTTGTTTCTTGAGAATATGTACATCATTTCCTAAGCAGAGGTCAGCACAAGCAGAGCTAAATGTAATCCATGACTTATAATACTCATCTCATGCTTTTGCGGTTTCAGTGAAACATCGTGTCTTAATTTTTTAATGAAAGTCCATTACAGTTAAAATTATATATTTAAGTATTATAAATTGATGTAAACAGAATACAAAACTGCACTATCTGCACTATGACATAAATCAATGAAAGAAAAGCAGTTCAGATCTCAAGGTGCTCACCATAGTTCAGGGAAATCTAAGGCCTAAATTTCACTGCTAGATATTAACATCATAAAAAGAATACCCTGCAACTGAAGGACAGATTTATAATACCTGAGTGCCACTCCCGATATCACTGCCATCTACAACATTTAGACCACCACTCCCATTATTGTCCTCATCATTGCTACCGCTGTTGTTGTCAGACTTCTCGACGCTTTTTGACCCGACAGATTTTTGAGTTTGTGTTCCACTCTCACTTCCACTACCACTAGACTGAGGGAGCAGAAAATTTATCACTTTGCAAAGAAAACTATGAAAACAGAATATGTAACCAATTTCTCTCTCTCTGCTTTCTTTCGTCTTTTTTTTTATTTTCTTTTTTAACAAACTAGTACAAGTAGAAGTTTTCCTAATCGATACGGGTCCTAGATGTTACCTTCTTCATACAATTTAAAAATATAGTAATGGAATAGTTTCAAATATTATTTTTCTATTTTCTTGAAATCAAAACAGGAAACAAGAAGAAAAACTTGCTAGTACATAGTTTGTAGACTCTACTTATAATAGGGAATCTAAATCTGAAGTAGGAAGTTAATAACTCACACTATGGCATCTCCTCCAAACATGCTGCCACAGGTTCTTTAGCTCATTCTTTCGAACAGGCTTCACTAAAAAGTCAACGGCACCTTTTGACAAACACTTAAAGACTAGATTCATTGAATCCTGAGATGACATCACTGCATGAAGATATCATCAAAAATAGTTGTTGAATGTATCTACTCGAAAGAACTCAAAGCGAAAGCAAGAGTGAAAATGCTAGAACAATCAACAAAATGCAGGAAAGAATGGAGGCTTACTGATCACAGGAACATTTTTACGTGTTTTGTGGCTCATAATCTTGCTCAAAAGAACAAGGCCAGATAAGGAAGGTATTCCCACCTCAGCCAATATAAGATCGATGTGATTGGTCAAATCTTCTAGTATCTTCCATGCTTGTAATACATTTGCGGCTTCAATAACTGGGAAAATGAAGTGAATATTTAGGTTAGCATAGGCTACATCAGCCCCTATATTTTAACAGATAACTGATAAAGTGTTCCAAAATGGAAGAGCTTGTCGCAGGCATTAATAAAGATATCTTTTATAGAATGAAAGAAGAGATGAATCAGACATAAATAAACTGGTAAGAGATAAATGGGTATCATAAAATCTCATCATCAAATTCTAACCAAATACAGAGTCTATCGATACTTGAATAGACAAGATGCAAAGTACAATATGGAAACTTCTCACTTAAACTTCTATAAGCAAGCTGTACTAGGCTTAGTTTAATTTGGCTCTCAACAAGCAATATATGTGTGTGTGTGTGTGTGTGTGTGTGTGTAAAGCTAATTATTATTTATTAAATTAGTCTAGTTGAGATATCAGTTCTCCTTCCATGTGGCATGAAATATTACTAAGTTGCATGTATTATAAAAAAATATCCAAGATATTCTGACGCAACATCCTTGAAAAACTTTAGTCACTCACCATCATAACAGCAATTGCGCAGAAGTGCAGTGACAACATGGCGAGTAGAATCATCATTTTCTACAAGCAGAACTGTAACAGTTGTTAGATGCAGAAACCTCTGCCAGTAACACATTGCATTTTGAGGCTGTTGCTGTGCCATTTGCCGCATGGCAGGAGCCTGAAAAGCTCCAACATGACCATATTTCACATTTTGTGCAATCTTGTTAACTTTCAGATCATCTTCTTCTAGCATCACATGTTCCTCAGGGACGACACAGTTTGTAGTTCTCTTGTTACCAACGTAGACCCGGTGATTTACTTCCCGTAAACCTTTGTCACCATCGCTATCAACATTCATCGAGACACTTACCTGTAAATCAGATTACAAAAGACTGGCAACAATAAGGGCAGTCCAAGGATGGAACAGTAAAATCCTCCTCCAATTCAAAAAATAAAAAGTACATAGCTTCGTCTTCGAAAAGGCAAACTTCTGCAAAATACAGACAGTCCAATCTAAAACACAAGTAAATCACAAAGGAGATCCATAACTAAAAAGTTGGGGGGGAAAAACCACCACAACAAAAATGTTTACTCCTTTTAATCTTCAGAAACCAAACTCCATACTCGTAAGTTGCTTGCACCCTGTAGAAAACAACAGAGTATCACATCAAAATAATCAACCAGAATCCAACCATTAAGTTCAACCAAGTAAAACTCCCAATATTTTCCTCGTTTTAAGGAACAAAACCATAATGCTACAAAACAAGCTTAATCTTACACATAAACATGTAAGCACAAGTTAATTTTAAATTATTAAAATAAGTAAAAGTTTTAAAGACTTCTACACCAAGACCCTATTATCAAGCACCTAATATCTGCTCCTAAAATTAAAGCAAAACTTTTCTACTACTAACCAAAACCTAATCGAAAGATATAAACAATTCTAAGTAAACTACTGAATTGATTTTTCTTAATATTCTAGCGCTAAAAAAAAATCGCAGCTAAAAAAATGAATTCTATAACGAAAAGTAAGGGAATTCAACAACAGGAAACTATTCAAATCTGACAAAGTTAAACAACTTACAAGTATCACAAATGAAGATAATCCTCAGCAAAGATTCAAATTACCACAATTATTCAGCTGGATTGAAAACCTGTTTGAATTTAAAAATAACATTATGCAAAAACTAAGCAACATAATTAATTTCAAAGCGTATTTTTACATTGAAATTAAAATCTTCGGTTTAATACCAACAAAATTCTGGAAAATTATTGCAGATTATATTATTTTTAATTAAATAAATTGACCGCCTGAGAAATAGAGCGACTCGAAAGGAACGGATACAGGCGACCTTTGTTTGGGCGATCCGATAGCGAAGAAGATATTATTGAGACGAACTTGACTATGCTGACGTGGATAAAATGGAGGTATGGAACTTTCCAGAAATTCCACGTGGGATGGCTATATTTCCGCGTGGCAAAAATTTTGGAGGCAGATGGACTTGCTGAGCTGGACAAAATCAGAAGCCGGGAGCTCGATTGTCACTATAGCATCTCTAAAGATCTTGGAATCTCATGTGGACACGTGGCGTGTGAAGGGTGGGGAAGATCGAGTCTGGGGGTTACGTCGTTTTCACGGACGTCAAAGGCTGCTGGGTTTATGCGTTTATTGTTTGAAGTGTGGTCGTGACGACGTTAAGTTTGATGCATGAAATGACGAAAATAGGCTTGTTATTACAAAATGGCAAAATTATCCACAAATTTGGCTTGGAATTCAAATATGGGAAAATATCTAGTCGAGTGCTTGATACAGTGTGAGTGTGTTAAAGTGAATTAAGAATGAATGTCATTGGGCTTCGTAAATCACAACACTGTTGATGACACGTCACAAATAAAATCAATTAAATTAAGACAATTAAATTAAATTAAATTTATCACAATGAAAAATATTTATTTAATAATATAATAAAATTTACTCAACAAATAATTATTATTAAAGTGAAAAAGTTTTACATTTAAATTTATCAATTATATATTTAATCTAAATAAACAAAATCTTTATAACTATGTTTGTAATTTTTTTTAGAAAATAATATTTTATTAATTAAATTGGTGTTTGATTAACTCATCTTACTTAACATGTAGTAGTATATAGATTTTGAATCTATTTCAAATATTTATCTAGTATTATTTATTTTGTTAAGTTTTTTAAGATTTTTTTTAAGTATTATACATAAAAAAAAGTTAGTATAAAAATAAAGTATTATTTGAAAAATAATCATTTTTATACAAGATGAAGATTTAAAATTTTAAAATCTCGACTTAAAATACCATATATTAAAGTTAAAATATTATTTAATAATTTATAAAAATATTAATTTTATAGATTGTCAACTAAATTAATATATGATTAATTTTTGACGTCAAAATCAATTAAAAATGTTAATAGTTAACTAAAATTCCTTTTTTTGTTATTAAATAGCATATGTTAAAATAATTTAATAAATGTAAACATTAATTAATTGTAATGACCATTATTTATTAATAAAAGACAAAAGAGTACATAATGCCATTACTTTTAAAAAAAATTAGAATGTGATCCTCGAATTATTATTACATTCACTATGGCCCTCAAACTTTAAAAAAACTCAATGTGTAGCACCCAAAATTTTACTTTAAAATAATACTTTATTTATTTATTTAATTTAATTAAGGGACCAAAATAAATAATTTTGAAGATTGTTTGATCAAATTCAAATATATAAGAAGTTTAGGGACTAGTCCCGTAATTTACATATAACCAAAAATATCATTTGACACCAAAAATAAAATCAATGGTGGATAGGAGACTTGAACACGTGACCTAAAGGATGGCCACCCCATCCTTTTACCAGATAACCTAGGTCAATATTGGAGAAAATAATAATAAAAGTAAATTTTAAGGGTTATGCGGGTTAAACAAATACCCAAAACAGAACCCCCATTGTCGTAAACCCCCAAAAATTTCCCCATCCAAAATCACCCTATTTTCGTTCAGTCACCATCGGCCGACGATGGAGTGCATTGTCATCATCGTCAGTTTTAGCGTCAACCGATGATCCAACCCCAACCCTCAGTTCACAAATTTGACCATTGTTCGTCGCAGTTTAGAAGAAAAATGTTCGGTTCTCCCCGTCTCAGGTCATTGCCGTCGATAATCGGTGTTTGTCACGACCACCCCCATCAGGCACGCTAGGCCACCGTGAACCAACCTCTGCCAGCACTCTCCACTAGCCACCGTCGTTCTTCGGGGAGAGATATTTGAAAGCTTCACCAAAAACCCATTTTTTCCCATCGGTTTCTCATAGTTTCTAGTCGTTCCAGCCGCACCGTCGCCACAGGTAGACTCTCCGTCGCCGTCCGCTCGAAACCCAACCGGTGGGTCTAGTTGTCGTTTTCCTCGTCGCTGGTGTATGTAAGCTCGGATTTATATTTCGATTAATTTTCTCTCAGTTTTTCTTGGTTTTGGTTGCTTTTTTGGTTAAACCTTGGTTGATATGGTGTGGTGATGCTCCCGGAGTATTCAACCGGTCGAAACCGCCTTGTCATCGTCGTCATGCGCTTGGGGCTTGTTCGTGGTCTAGTGAGCTTTCTAGAATTAGTTCGAGTTAACTCGAACATGTCTGTGTAACATCCTAAAACAGAGCTAGTGACTAAAATGTGAATTTTGAAAGTTTTGGGTTTGATTTTGAAATAAGTTAAAAGTTTAGGGACTTTATTGAAAACATTTTGTGATGGATGGTTTAGTAAAGCATGAAAGAAAGAGGGGAAAAAGTTTTCGGTTGGAGGACGATTATGTATTTTAAGCCAAAAAAACTACTGACGTTTTCATAATTTAGAACTGAATTGATTTGGAAACTTAATTGTAAGTTTTATTTCTGTAATGTTGGAACACACTGAGGTCTCTAACTCACTCCACCAAACTCTTCCCTTTCAGATACTTTTTGGATAAGTGACCCGGACTTGGCACTTGGAGGATCGACACATTCGTACAGTACATTTTGTTGTAATGTTTTTATCTTCTGATTTGTCATTATTTTTTGGTGACATGTGCCTAATTATTTTGAAATACATGTCTTGCGACTGATGTTAGAATTTCATCGATACTGATTTGTGAAAGATGTGGTTTTACTTAGTCATTTATGGTATTATATATTACTCGAATTAGAATTTATTGCTAATAACTATGTTTTTAAAAGGTGATTATTCATAATATGGATTTAAATTATCGAAGAATATTTTTGGAAAATTTTACTGTAACTCAGTGGATCTGGTCGTAACGCATAGGCATGTCTAGGGGGTTACAATGTGGCCCTTTAATCAACGATTTTTCGTTGATCATTACGATGTTGATATGACATTTTATGGTATTGATGTGACGGTCTACGATGCTAATGTGATGATCTACGGTGCTAACGTGACGGTCCATGGTGGATAATGACATGGATCTGGTCGTAACGCACAGGCATGTCTAGGGGGTTACAATGTGGCCCTTTAATCAACGATTTTTCGTTGATCATTACGATGTTGATATGACATTTTATGGTACTGATGTGACGGTCTACGATGCTAATGTGATGATCTACGGTGCTAACGTGACGGTCTATGGTGGATAATGACATGGTTTATAGGCTAAACTGATTTCTTTTACTAAGTTCGATGGAGAAATTGGTTTTTTAAGTTTATGGGCTTATTTGATTTTTTAAAATAAAATATTTTAAATTTAAAAATATAAAAATATTTTAAAAAATAAAATAAAATAAAATATCAAAACTAAAAATTAAATTGCTAAAAAATTAAAAATATATATTATTATTTTTTACCTCAAATTTAATTTGATTTTTATCTATATAAATCTAAACTCGTTCATCCTGTACAACTTTTATTTTATATATTTATCTATAATAATCTTAAATTTCAAAGGTCTTTCTAATTATATTTCACTAAATTTTCTAAAATTGAATTAAATAAATATTATAAAGTCTTATAAAATATAAAATTATGAAATTAAAATTTATTTATACATTATAATAAAATTATATATGTTAAAAATATAAAAAAAATAATTATACAACTAAGAGGGGTATTTTAATGAATATAACATGATAGAGGGAAATAGACTTTACCTAAATTTGATCTCAAAAAATTTAATAGGAAAATTGACATACCGACCAATTTCTGTTAGATACAACTCTATAAAGTCAAGATGAATATGGACTCTATGTGTTTGAGATTTTTTTTGTCACCTCCAATATATATATATAAGAAATAACAAATTCGTTTCTACAAAATAAAAATAAAATAAAACTCACATCATAATTGACATGTATGAACATAACAATATAATTATACTACTTAATAAAATCAAATTAAAATTAAAATTCATCTCTAAATTAAATAATTTGCTTAAGTATATATTCCTAGAAAGGTTACTCATTTTTTCAAGGATCTCATTGTGAAGATCAATCAACCGATTATACACGGAGAGTGAGATTTAGGCAAAAAATCTACTCGACTATGAATTAATGAGTTTGTTGTGGTTGAATATCATTTTAATTTGTATGAGGTGATATTATCTATGGTAATGAGTTTCAAATGCAATAAGATACATGTAGTAAAGGCCTTTTTTTGGAGGACTCGAGGAGTCACAAAAGTTGTGCAGCTTGAGTGTTTATACCAGCGGTTTTGTCCTAGAAATTTTGATGATGAAATTTTCTTTTATAATAGGACAGTTGTGACGACCCAAATTTTTGAGTCAATTTTTGAGTATTGACCTAAGAATTTATTTAATAGATTTATTATAGCATAAAGGTCCACCATTTCAAATTTGGGTTTAATCATGTAATAAATTAGTCTTATTGGAGATAAAAAAAGATTTTTGAGCTTGAGATAAATAAGGAGGGTATAATGTGTAATTAGAGCCAAGGGTAATAAAAATAAAGGAAAAAACTTAACACCCTTTTTTATCTTTCTCTTCACTTTGTTTTCTACTTCATCTCCTTCTTTATTTCCCTATTTCTCCATCAAGCAAGAGCTAGAGGAAAGGCTTTACCTTTCATCATTCCCCCTTCAAATCCGAAATTCTAAGGTGAGATTAATGATCTAGAGATCATGATCTTCAAGTTGAACTCATCATCTTTTTCAATAGTGTTTTGAGCCCTCTTAAGGTTTTTGGAGGGTTTGAGCTTCAAGAGCTCCCTCATATGATTTCTATTCAAATTTCATCAAGCATAATTGTTTTCTAGCAAGTTGTGGCTATTGTTTTGGTGCTAAAAACATTATGAGAGCTTGGGATATGTTGAAGAGTGGTGCAAGAACCTCCCCTCCCCGAAAAGCAAAGTCAAGAGAATCTGGTTCTTAGGTAAGCTAAAGATGTTTTTGGGGAGGTAACACACTCTAACTTTTCCTTCCTACTTATATGTCATTTACATGGGTTTTGTTTTCTTGTATAGGGATGGTGAAGCATGTGGGGGTTGGGAGCTTGATGATTGTTACGAATGTTTTGGATGCTAGTTTGGTGTAAAAATGGTGTATAATGATCCCTAATAACTTTCATAGGCTTTAATAATCAATATAGATCTTAAAACAAGTGTTTAGGGGTGAGTTTGAGTGTATTTCCCAAGTGAAACAGTGCATTTCTAGATTGTAGTATCGATACTGGATGAACAAGAGCGATACCGGATAAACAGAGATAAAAATTAGGCTATTTTATATGGATAGTACCGATACTGCATAGGGAACTACCGATACTACTCCTTTGAAATATACAAAGGGTAATATTTGGGTCATTTCGAAGCTAAATTTAGTGCATATACTCAAAGGAGTATTGATACTACCTGAGAGTGTATCAATACTACATGTATGATATTAAAGATATTTTAGGGGACATTTGAGGTTGTTTTTTTTTTACTGATACTCAAGAAGAATATTGATATACTAGGGAAGGTATCGATATTCATATAAAGGTACTCATACCATCGATAACCATCGTTGCTTTGACTACACTCATTAGTATTCTTATGTTATAAATTAATAACCAAAAATGAGTGTCAGGTTGTTGTTGGGCTATAAAATGGTATTATATGTACTTGTCCGGATAACTATTTTTATGGCCTAAATTTTCCTTTATTGTTTTACTTTTTCTTCTTCTTCTTATTTTCTCTAGTAGTGTCAGATACAGTCTGTCGGAGCTCCGGTGACTAGTAAAGATGGTCTTTCAAGCTTCAACATTCAAAGATGAAGGAGAACAGAATGAAACTTCCAAGTTTTTAAGTTCTCTAATCAACAATCTATGAATATTCAAAGATGAGAATAGAATGAAACTTCATTTTCAAAGTTTTTTTTTTAATGTTATTTGGGTGTGTCTTCCAACTGAAACGTGATTCTTATTTATAGTAAATCTCGTGGTTGTTCATCCAAATACAACTCTTTAAATAAATGGTTAATTGAATAGTCACATCTTTTAATAATAGTCATTATTGTTGTACCCCCATAATAATAAAATAATGTCACTGAATCCATTCAAATTCCCATTAACAAACAACCTATATCCGACAACTCATTATTCTCGTTCCTTCTTCCCAGTATAACTAAGAGACATAACTCCTCATTTATAACTCTTGATTAGTATTTCACCTATAACTTTTTAGAACATTCGAAATAGTTAGAAATTGTTCCAACATAATGAAAAGTTGGCGTGAATGAATTTTGTTAGATTTTGAACTGCATTCTTCTTGGTTTGCCGTCATCTCTGAGGAAAATATTTGGCCCTTCTTTGTAGTACCTTATATTATGGTTAAACCTTGGAAATATGAAAAGCGGTGCTCAACCAATTTTAGTGAATAGAACAGAATTGGATTGCATGCAATCTGTAACGCTTTTTGACACTGTTATTTCTTTGTTGATGTGCATTATTTCTTGTTTCGCACGTTCATCTTCAGACCAGTGATCTTACGGCTGATGGATCCGCTGCTGATGCGGAAGCTCAATCAAACGACGAAGACGACAATGAATTGGACATATATGAATTCAAGGTGCTATGTTCCCGTTGCATAATGTCTGCCATGGATTTTTGCCTCATCCTCCATAGAATATTTTTCTTATAAGACAAGATTTAGGTTTGTACAGGTGGTAAGTCTCTATCCTGAATTTTAAATTTTTTATATCAATTATTTATTTTATAATATTTATCTTCAAATTTTATTTATTTTATTTCATATGAATTTTTTATTAATATATATAGGTTTATTTTTAAAAATGTTTTTATTCGCAATAGTAAGAAATAAATTCAACAGTAGCATAGGAAAACTTGGAAACAAACAAGTGCAGTTTACGACACTCAATGATGCAAAACCGACAGAAAGAAAAAAGAAATATTCAACGGCTCATTTAACAAGAACGAGTTCCGGTTCCACTAATAGAAAGCAGCCCCTACAGAACAGTTCTCAATGTCTGAATGTCGTGTACGAACTGATCCATGTTATTTTGAGGGTCGAATTTTAAAATATTTTTTTAATAATTATGTACATTAATAATATACAATTTTTATATGAATAAAATATAAATAAAATTTTAAAATAAATATAATTAATAAAAATAAAATAATTAATAGAAGAAAATACGATTTTTAAAGTATATTGTCTACCCTGAATAAAGGTGCATCCGTTGTTTTCTCATCGATTTAGCGACATAGGTATCACATAATAGCTCCAAATTCATAGGCCCTGTGTTTTGCCTTTGTTTTTGCACGAGAGCACCCATGCGCTGGGCCAGACCACAAAGAAACTTTTACTTTAAATTTTGGATTTGATTTCATTCCATCAAATAATATTTATATATTGTTATAATTAAATTTAAATTATTTTATAAATTTTTATTTAATCCATTTGATATCAGAAAAATTCCATCCAAAGACAGGTTTACTTGTTAATTTTCGTGGCTATAGAAACATTTTATTTCGTACGGTTAAGAGAAAACAAATCATGAATTAACTATTAATTGATCTAATAAGATGAGATGTTAGATCTCTAAAGTAAAATTAAAAATTTAAATTTTGATATTTAAGAATGAAGCAAAGTGGATAAAGAGAGTTGTTCTTATCATGAATCTTTACAAATTTAATCTGAAATAATCGATTAATAAATCATATATCAATTATTAAAAATAATCAAAGGTAAAATCAGTCAAGGACACAATTTATATTTGTCGGTTGAATGAAAAAAGTTTGTTCCCCTTCAATGGTGACAAATGCTGTTGAAAAATCATAGTAGTTTCTTGATACAACTCATATTATATATATAAGCACAAATATATTTCAATTACATACTATTACTACTTTTTTTTAAAAAAATATTACTAACTTTTAAAAGGTTAATTTTTTATATTCTTAAATGTAATTCTATTAGAAGTGATTTTAACTAATAATATATCATTTATTAAAAAAACTAATAATACATCATATATCAAAGTAGATAGTCGAATATGTACCAAAAAAAGTAGATAGTCGAAAACGTTATTTTATATAATAATATCATTAATTTAGTTAAAAAATTATTGAAGTGGGAATCATATTGTGATACTCATGTGTGAAATCGAAATCATATCGTCACTACAAGATCACTATGGGATCATATACGCGCATTGTTCTTCAATACGAATTACGATTTTATAAATTATAAAATTTATTTTTTGAAGCAATCAATCAAACTTTTGAGTAGTACATATCAATTATATCGAATAAAATTTGATTAATTCGATCTATTTTTAAATTAATAGAAATTTATTATTACATAATTTTTCTGTTTGCAATAACAGTAGTCATTCCATTAAAAAACATTTTTTAAAGGGGTTTTGTATGAATTTAAGGGAACAACTCATAAAAAATGACATCGGAAGGCCTTCGCTAAAAAACCATATTAAAATTAAATTAAAGAAAAGAGTGCATCTTACCAAGTCAAACATACAATCAATCGAACAGTTTGTATTAGAAGTGTTCAAACTTCGATTTTAACCAAATTAACCATAGGACCGAAGGTTTTTATATGCTAAGACTAAGTAGTATAAAATATATAATATAAATATTAATATTTAATATTTTTTGTTAATCGATTAATTTGATCAATTAACTAATTTTAAATTGAATTAACCGACAATCATAGTTTAAAAATCATTAACTGTTAACTGACCGAACTTAAAATTAACTAACTGATTAATCAAAAAAGTTTAATTCAATCGGTTAATTCGGTTAATATCAACGTGTGAATACCCTTCATGAAATGGCCTATGCATATGATGAAACTGTTTTCCAACACATATCTCAATCATTTTGGCTCATAAGGTGAAACTGTTTTTTGTATGGATTAATGGACTTACCTTTATCTGTCTTGTAATTTTCTTATTATGTGCAAATGCAATCTTTGTCTGTTTCATACCAGAATTGATCATGTAAGAAAATTAAATATTTAATCATCTTATCCAACAAAATTTTCTATTATTTATCTTATCCAATTTTTCCCCATGAATACTCTTTTTGAAGTACTTCAAAAAATAGCATAAACAAATTCATTAAAAAATATCTGTTATTGGAACTTATAATGATATAATATGTGACAATTGCACTTTGATTCTTGTCCCCACATGTTCCCAAGTTGTCTCTAAAATATTTTCTTATATTTGGAAATAAATAAGGGAGGAAAAGTAAACAGAACACCAATTATTTGAGGATCACTAAAGCTTATGTTTCATCCATCCATGGCATTTCTTCCATGGCAGCAAAACAGCAAAACCAGAGATGATGGTTGATTCTATATTCATTGCTGCTCATTTTTTAACAAGCTGAAGCATTAACCATTGACAAATGGACCATTTTTTATACCAAATTTTGTCTGATAAAGAAGAAAGGTGCAGCAAAAAAAAATGCATGAAAGGGTAAAAAGAAGCTTAAACCAGCCGATTTCTAGGCAAGTTTTATCTGGTTTTTCTGAAGCTGCATGTCTTCTGAAGCAACCACCTCCTTTCTCTGCAATCTTCTTCTACTTTTGATGCTACTCTTAAAACAGACTCCATTATAATGGACAGGATTTTAACCTTGAGCTGCCCTCTTTTTGGAGGCACCCTTTTTTGCCCTAGCTCACCTTTTGCCTTTTCCATAGCCATTGCGTGCAAGTTAAAGACTTGAACAAGTTTCAGAGCAAAGAAGGCGAATTAAGCTACAAGTTTGGCAAATTGTGAATGCAAGATGGAGCCTGAGGGTGTTTTATATAATGAGGGGTCATTTGCTTGTTTCCCTTCCTTTTTCCTTTTCTCTCTTTTATCTCTGTTGGGAAAAAGGGTTGACTGGTGGGGGACAGATGACTTAGCTTTCTACTTGATTCTCCGGATAAATTACCTGCAGTCAAATGACCATGATTCGAGGTTAATCTAGTTCAGCCCATAATTTGTCAGTTATAAAAATTACTTTCATGGTTGATTTTATCAACCCTGCAGTCACACATTCATGCATAAATCACTGGGAATGGAATTATAATTGCTTTTCAGCTTCATGCATAGAATCACTGGGAATGGAATTATAATTGCTTTTCAGCTTTGAGGATCCGCTCGGAATTAAAATGATACTATTAGAAAAAGGGGCAAAGTCCACACGTTCACAATGTCTCTTGATTCCTATTATTTGGGACATCTTGTCTACCTTGAAATGACTTATGAAAGACCTGTTGGTTGGCAAGATGCCAAACCAGATTGTAGCTGTCGTTCAAAGACAACAATAGGTGGAAACTACATAGGACTAAAACCAGATTCGGGTCTTGGTTCCAATTTCATGTCATAGCGGAAAACACACGGAACAGACCAAGAAAGTCGCATGATAAAGCCTTCACCATGCCAGTTTTTAGTAATGGTTGCTGGAATTTTCTTCCATTTTATTCCGAGTTATTGACTAACATGAATTCTTCATCGCCCCTAGGCTACCCTACTATATCATCCTGTTTGATATCTCCTGCAACTGCTGTTTGTAAACCTATAGCAGGTTGTGACTGTCCGTGAACCGAATTATTGTTTCCATCAGTTCAACAGTAAACCATTGAAAGAAGAAATCTTTCACTGCCATTCGAGATTAAAGTGTTCGATTCCTTCAGGAAATCTCAAACAAAGCCCGCGGAGAACTCGTTTCTGCTACATTACTTCCTCAACCATGTCAAAACAATGCAATATAGCCCGCAACCGTTCTGCATGCAGAACCATGGCAACAAAAAGGATGAGGAAAGATGAAAGAAAAGAAGTGTTTGTGGAGTAAAAGGAATGAGACTATTATAATTGCCCCTACTAAAGTAATCCTGGACTGGTCCACAACGAACCTCTCTGTTCTTTTTATGGGATCAACCTCTTCAGACAAGGGATAGTTTGATTGTTTAGGGTTCCAACTAACATAATGTTGTGGGAGAAAACCCCGAGAAAATGGGCTTTTTGCTTTGCTTCTTGAAATTTGACCATGCCTTATCCCAGTTAGTGGAGAATTTATCACCTGAGATATGTTCAAGAATAACTGTATCGAAAGGGCAATGTAAATAATCGAGTAGGTAAATCATAAAAAGGCATCATAACAGCATAGTGTAGTTATAATCATTTTTCGTGAATCATACTTGCATATATGAACTAGTCCTAATTCAATGGAAATCCAGCAATCTAGCTAACATGTGATGAACACTGCAATCTGCTGCAACATCAGCCACACCATCTAAAAGTCATGGCCAACTAGCTACGCAAGTAATGAGCTAGGCATGGACACTGCAAGGTAAACCAGTTTGTGTCTGGTGCAAGCATAATTGCTTGAAGGAAGGATTGATTCCCATCTATGCTAATATGCCGATGCATACACATCATAACAGTGAGGAGGATCGATAAGGCCAAAGAACAATTTACAGTCCGACAACTCTTACAGAAGCAGAACAAGAGAGAGTCTTGAATGAAGGGCAGTTAGCATATACTATAACATTTCGTCTCCATAGTTGGAATCAGTTTCTTAGTTCTAAAAAGTAGTCATTTATGCATAGCCAAGAGTATTAATTTACTGATCTTTAGATGTGCTTTACTTAAAAACCAGACGAAAAGTAAGCACATTAGGATTCAATATTCAATTTCTAAATTAGCTCATCTGGGAAATAATCCCCAGCAATCATGGATTCAAACACTGTTATTTTCAACCGGTACAGCTTATGTTGAAAACTCAGAAAAGCTTAGAACACTAACAAAACCCAGATTATGACATGAAAACCAATGAAACCTTAACAAGACAGGCAATTCAACAAAAAGGCAATGAAATGGTAAAATACCCTTTTGAGATTTAAGTGAAAATATTGTAGAGATGATGGATTCATTTACGTTCGTGAACGTTCGGTTATGTTCGTTCGATTATATTCGTTTATGTTCGTTCGTTTATGTTCATTCATTTATGTTTAACCAATCTTCTTAAATCAATTTTGGTGACCAATTTGTAAGTATCTTAAAAATATTAATTAATCTGATATTCTGATAACCAACTTCATAATTAACCCAATTTTATTTGGAAACCCAACAATATTAACATGGATTAGTTCTTTTTGAACGATCCATAAGCTGCATACCCACACCGTCAACATCCTGCGTCGAAACCCTATGTGACTGCGCCACCAGCTAATTATTCGATGAGCAAAGAGGAGTCCCAGAAACCGGTTTGCTTTCGAACCAAGTCCAAAGGTGATGGATTCGGAAGGGATGTTAAGTATTAAGCATCGTTTCTTCTACTCAAAATCTTCTTTAATTTCATATAATGGAGTATTCGAATTTATAAGTAAATAGTGATCAACCAGCACTCAAGCCAGTTTACTTTGAACTCAAGAACCCATAATGGTGAGGCCTTATTCCATAGGTTGAGAAGTTCTTTAACGCGTTTCATCAAATAATTTGTGTGCCATCTAGATATGGAAGTTAGCCAGCCGAGAAAGAATGGTTTTTGAATATGATGTATGAGTTGTGTGAACAATAAACCAACCTACTTCTCTCATCACCCAATTTTCAACTTCTACATATCATGAAGCTAAGGACATGTTTGTTTGATCCCAAGGATTAAGGTCGGCAATCACATGAAACACAATCTGTGTTCATCTCGACTGTAGTTGAAGGAGAGAGGAAGAAAGAAAGTGGAGGAACGTTATGCAATCCTACATCAATAGCAAACAAGCAGCTCGGGGTTGGTAACTTATATAAAAGAAGATGGGGGAGAATAGGTTTAAGCATCTTTGTGCTTGGGGCAATGTCGAGCTTGAATCGAGCTCAGAATCGAGCTTGAATCGAGTTCGAGTCTCGAGTTTTAATCGAGCTCTTAATTTTTTTTGAGTTCGAGCCTTTTCAAGTTCGAGTCGAGTTTCAATATTATTTTGAGTTCAAGTAGAGCTTGATAATTTTAAGCTCGCGAGTTTTCGAGTCGAGTTGACTTTAAAAGTTTTCGAGTTGAGTCGAGCTCAGCAATACTCGAGCTCAACTCGGCTCATTTACACCCCTAGGTAGGGTCTCCAACGTTTATGTCTGTTTATGTTCGTGTTCATTTATGTTCGTATTTGTTTATGTTCGTGTTCGTTTATTTATTAAATGAACGAACATGAACAAGTTATATTCCTTAATAAACGAACATGAACAAAAAAAAATTTGTTCGTTTATGTTCGTGTTCGTTTATGTTCGTTTATTTATTAAATGAACGAATATGAACATACCTCCGTTCGTGTGCGTTCGGTTCGTTTACAGGCCTATATTTTTTTAACTCCTTAAATATAACATTTTAAGCATGCGTTAAGTGATTAAAGATAAGACTAATACACATATGTCATCTTTGTAACTTAATTGGTCTTATGCTCGTGCAAATACGTCATGCACTACGTGTATTTATTCTTTTAGGTTTTAACTCACCCTATAAAAGTTTTGATCGAGTTCTATCATATCATCAGATGATGCTTCTTACAAAAAGCGTTTTCCATGTGACTTGTCTTCCCCTACATGGAATAAAATGGTGTCAATTTGAAAAATAATATCAATGGATATTAATTTTTATATTACTTTTTTGGGTTATATTTGGGTAGAAAATACTGATCTTATATATAGAAATATTTAATAAATTATTATAAATGAAATAAATAAATTTATAAATTTAGTATTTGATTTTTAAATGTATATATTTATATTACTATAAATTTAACAACAAAGCGCAGTAATGATTAAACGATGTTGAAATAATTTTTTTAGTAATATTAATTTTTTTAATTATTTATAAAACTATCAGTAAATTTTATCAAATTATAATAAAATGATCATTAAACTTATTTAATTGATAGAAAATTGTTCTTGGACTTATCAGAATTTATCACTATTTTTAAACATATGATGATCATTTTGTAACAATTTGATAAATTTAAAATTATTTTATAAGTTTAAAATGTTAATGATAAAAATATCATTTTAACATAATTAATGACTATATATTATTCTAAATTAAACATAAAGGAAGATAATATATTTAGATATGTATGATATATTATCCTAATAAACTTTAAATTGGAAAAATCTTGCCTATTGAAGCCGTGATTAAGGCAAGCGAAGCTAGGAAGCTTAGCCAAGTGAGCCGCGCCCCGACCTTATGTAAAATGGTCGCCAGATTGGGCGGGCCTAACACACAGCATATGGATGGACTTCCCCGTTTGTTAAACTGGATCATAGTTCTTCCACGTGTCATAACATCTCTTGCCTCATAAAGCTGTGTGGCCCAGATTCGTAATACAAATGGTTTAAATGTTGAAAGAGAATATAAATAGGAATCACTAATGAAATTAAATATTATTTTTCTAAAAATTTTGAGTTTGAGTGATTATGTTTATAAATTGTGCGTGTTACTAATGAATGATGCCCCTCAAGGTTAACACAATATTATTAAAGGTCATATATCCGAAGTTCAAAGATAGACAAGGTAATATCGTTCTTCTCAATGAAAACTTTGAACATAATATATAAGAGAAAACAATAGAGTGAAAAAGGTTTTTTTGGAGGATATAAACATTGAGAGAAGGTTTGTATTTACAGGTTGGTCTCCAAACATGAATCAGGTCAAGCTATAAACCCATCTAGAATTTCGACAGTAATAAACATTCATTACAGCTGATAGAATTATCTGTTGTGACAGCTAAATGATACAAATGAATCTATACATGAAACAGTCTGGATTCATACTCCAAAAATTCCGGTTGATAGTTAACTATTACAATGAATATAATCTCGTAAATAAGGTTGTTATAATTATGAATTTTATTCAATTGAAATCGGATTACAACTACATAAGATCTATTTACATTACAGTTACTAGGCCTAATAATTAGAGAAAAAAATATCATGTTCAGTTTTACAGATTTTTTTTTAAAAAGTATTATGTGTGCGATACGTGTAGAAGACATGCAATTCCATGAACATGAATTGAGTCAATCGAACAACGACAATGATAGTATGTGCATGTAAGGGACTAGTCTTACCACATTCAAGAAGTAAAGGAATAAGTTTCCATATATAAATCTTTCCGAAGGTAATTTCCTTCCAAATGCGGGATACATTTCTTAAAAGTTTGTTGAAATATGTTTCGATATAACAAATTTAAAGGCAAAATGTTTTTGGACTTGAATTGAATTTATTCAAAGTTTTCAAAAGGTTTCAAAAATAATTCAAGTTCATTAAAATCGAATTTGAGCAAGAAAAACCAGATTGCCCAGAGGGAACAGATTCCTCCCCAGGGGGTATCGATTCCCCGGGAACAGATTCCCCCCAGGGGTATCGATTCCCCGGGTACAGATTCTCCCTGCATGGTTTGGCTCTGAGAAATAACAGATTACTCAGAGAGAACCGATTCCCCCTTGAGGGAACCGATTCCCTCACTGTTCATCAGCCCAACGGTCATAATATTTGAATATTATGAAGGGGTATCAATTCCCTATGAAGGGGTACCGATTCCCCCCATTCTGGGCAGCCTATTTTTGTAGAAATACCATTCCCAAACGGCTCCAAAACATCCCCAACGGCTAGATATGACTTCAAACACATTCCAAGCTATAAATACAAGCTAAGGACACTTGAAGAAGGAAGAGAACAACTATCCAAGCAATCAAACACAAGAGAAGAGTTTTTCATTCTTATGTCATCTTTCTCTTGTATATAATTTGTTATTGTGAGCTCAATCTTGTAAACACCTACCATAGAGAGGTTTTCTTGTTTACTTATTTTATCCTTTTATAAAGGAGAAAGGTTCTAGCTAATCCCGTGTAAAAGCTAGGGAAAGGTTCTAGTTTAGCCCGGAAAAACTAGGGAGTTGTAAGGTTATCTCTTTGTCCTTAAAAGAAAGAAAAAATTAGTGAATTTGTTGGAAAATCCTTGGTGAGGAGCTAAGGTAGTGGATGTAGACTTTGGTTGATTTGAGCTTCCGAAAATCCCAACAATTGGCATCAGAGCCTAACTTGTTAAGAAGGTTTAACCACCTTGATACGATCCTAGAAGAAGCTCTACCAATTCCCTACACAACCGAGAAGATGGCTTCCACCTCCAGCTCGTTCCACATGGAAGACTCCCTACCAACTGACAAACCTCCATACTTCAATGGAGTCAACTATCATCATTGGAAGAAATTAATGAAGGTATTCATCCAATCCAATGATCTTGATGTATGGGAGATAATCGAGAATGGCTACTCTTCTCCAAAGAAGAAGGAGAAGAAGCGGAGTGACAAAGAACAGAAGAAAGCTCAACTTAATGCCAAGGCCATGCACATGTTGTTTTGTGCATTTGGTCCTGAAATCTATGAAGGGGTTTCTTCATGTTCAAGTGCCAAGGAGCTTTGGAATAAGCTCGAGGAAATTCATGGAAACAAGAAAGAAGAACCAACAAAGGTGGTGTCTCTAATGGCTTATGAAGAGCCCGAGGTATCTTCTAACTCAAAGGAATTTAATTCATATACGTTTGATGAGTTACAAGATGCTTTTAATAGGTTATATTCGGAGTTTGAGACCATAAACTCCAAATATAAGAAAATGATTTCAAAATTTAAAATTGAAAACGATTTCCTTTTGAAAACAAAAATAGATTTTGAAAGCCAAAATGAAATTTTGAAAAAGGATTTTGAGCTTTCAAAAATAAAAATTGATAGTTTTGAAAAACAAAATTTTGATTTAAAAGTTAAGCTTGAATGGTTAACAAAAGAAAAAGAAATCATTTTAAATAATTCATTTAGTTCAATAATTACAATATGCTCACATTGTCATTATCATGGTCATTTGGAACATACTTGTCCTTTGAAGAAAGGAAAACATTTTAAAATTAGGCAAGTATGGGTTCCGAAATGAACAAGGGGCATTGAAACTAACGTCCAAGGATCCAAAGCAATTTGTATACCAAAATCTACTTAAATGTCTCTTGTAGGTGTGTGGGAGCAATGATGATGAGAAAGATGATATTCAAGATGCTCTAGCCACACATGAAAAAGGAATGTGTAACCTCTAAGCTTAATGCTTTTAATTTTGGTTATTTGGTTGCTCATTTGATTTTAAGCATGCATGAGTTTTGTTTTTAAATGATTATGCATCATTGTTTTAATCTTATGTATGTTGAAAAGATGATTATGAACATTTTAAAGTTATATTAATTTTTAAGAATTTTTAGTTCATCATAATAAAATTTTGGTCAAATTGGTTTTAATGCAATTGATATCTCTAACAATTGATATCAATTTTTCAAATACTTTGATTTTATAAATTTTAAAATTTTTGACATAAATTTGAATGTTTATGCATGTGGTTTAAATGAAAATGATATCTCTCTAACAATTGATATCAAAATTTTCAAATGCATGACATTTTTGGAAAACTTTATGCATATGCACTTAATTTTAACAATTGGTATTGATATCAAATTTCAACAATTGGTATTGCATAAAGTATTTTAGTCTTGGATATATTGAATTTCATGTGCTACTAACATGTTTGTTATTCTTTGTTGAAATTCAATTTTGTTTAAGTGTCTTGTTCTTAAAGCTAAATTTTATTTGGAATGCATTTATTGAGGGGGAGTTTTTGATTTTTCAAATAAATTTTTAAATGTCAAATTTACCACTTACTCTCCAATGTTATTTTAGAACTTTAAAAGATTGAATTATTTTTGATATAACAAAAGGGGAGAAGTTTGGTTGTTTTAAAAAAATTCAATTTCTTAATGAAAAAGGGGAGCTTAACATTTTCATATATTTTCAACAATTGATATCTTTTTCATTAAACATTTTATTAAGGGGGAGTTTTGCCAAAAACAATTTTTTAAATGTTTTGTTATATCAAAAAGGGGAGATTGTTGAAATATGTTTCGATATAACAAATTTAAAGGCAAAATTTTTTTGGACTTGAATTGAATTTATTCAAAGTTTTCAAAAGGTTTCAAAAATAATTCAAGTTCATTAAAATCGGATTTGAGCAAGAAAAACCAGATTGCCCAGAGGGAACAGATTCCCCCCAGGGGGTATCGATTCCCCAAGAACAGATTCCCCCAGGGGTATCTATTCCCCGGGTACATATTACCCCTGCATGGTTTGGCTCCGAGAAATAACAGATTACTCGGAGGGAACCGATTCCCCCTTGAGGGTACCGATTCCCTCACTGTTCATCAGCCCAACGGTCATAATATTTGAATATTATGAGGGGTATCGATTCCCTATGAAGGGGTACCGATTCCCTCCATTCTGGGTAGCCTATTTTTGCAGAAAAATCATTCCCAAACGGCTCCAAAACATCCCCAACGGCTAGATATGACTTTAAACACATTTCAAGCTAGAAATACAAGCTAAGGACACTTGAAGAAGGAACAGAACAACTATCCAAGTAATCAAACACAAGAGAAGAGTTTTTCATTCTTATTTCATCTTTCTCTTGTATATATTTTGTTCTTGTGAGCTCAATCTTGTAAACACCTACCTCAGAGAGGTTTTCTTGTTTACTTATTTTATCCTTTTGTAAAGGGGAAAGGTTCTAGCTAATCCCGTGTAAAAGCTAGGGAAAGGTTCTAATTTAGCCCGGAAAAACTAGGGAGTTGTAAGGTTATATCTTTGTCCTCAAAAGAAAGAACAAATTAGTGAATTTGTTGGAAAATCCTTGGTGAGGAGCTAAGGTAGTGGATGTAGACTTTGGTTGAGAAAGTCGAACCACTCTAAATCGCTGTGCAATTTTCTATCTTTCAATCTCCTTACTCCCCAAACACAAAACCGTTCCGACCCCTCTTTGCAAACCGTTCCGGTTGTCGATTCGAGCTTTCGAAAATCCCAACAAAGTTTAAAGCATTACTAACAAAGTGCTATGTCTCTATGAAGAGGTAGAACAAAGAAAAGTAATGTGGAGTGGTTTCATTGAGGTTGCATCTCGTTTCTCAATTTTGCTTGAGAGGTTATGTAGGGATTCAATAGTGTGTATCAATTGTAGGATTATAATAGCTACTTGTACGCTGATATGTTAAATAAATACGATCATGTGATAATGATTTAGTTCTGGTAGGTTATATGGGTCTGTTACAGGTTGGTCAACGAGTCACAACTTCTCTAGATTAAAATATTCAAGATCATTTCTTCAAAGACATTTCATTTATTTCTTTTGAATGCTCTTAATCACCATAGATTCAAAAATACTTTAGAGTTCTGGTTGCTAAGAACAATAAAATTATGTCAAAAATATCATTGACGAAATACAACAATATATAATTAATAATTTAAATTACTAAACTCAAAATCTAATTAATTAACAAATCATCCAACTAATACCCAATTCACTTAATCTATATTTAATTTATCCAAATTAAATGAATTTGATTAATTAAATAACCAGGCTGAACTTTAAAAGTTTAAAGTATTTGATCTAATCACAAAATTAATAATATAATTTATGAGTTTATATAAATTTAAAAAATATTTTTTATTATACAAATCAAGTGACTTTAGTAATTAAAGAGATAATTGTTATTTTGAAGGTCTCGAATTCAACCATAATATATGTAAGGGTGTTTGAAAAAATATTTTTTTTTATTGTTGAAATAATTTTATTTATTAAAAAAGAACCGAACAAAAACCAACACAGTTTCAATCCTCGTGTAAAATTTTTTAACATATATTTTATAAAAATATAAAATATTTTTATAAAAAAAAGGGGACAATGGGACATACACACAAAATATTGGGTGTTATTTAGTGGAAGAGAATGATTGGGCCGTAGCTTTCATAAATCTACAGTACGTAGTAGGACTCACCTTCTTCCCAGTTTTAAAACTTCTCAAACATCGGCGGCGCGCCTGTTTGCGCTACCAATTCAATCCATTCCTCTACTTCTTTCTCCACGGGAAATACAGTGTGGCCTATTTCAGATTCAATTTTTTAAATAAATTATTAAATAGATTTTTATTATTTATGATTTTATATATAGAATCCATGGGTTGGGTTTGATCGAATGATATAATTAAATTCTTTTAATAATATATAACTTAATCTAGTCATATTTAATATGTATAATATTAGTTTTTTAATTAAAATAAATCATGGAGTATGTCTAATGAGTAATGATAGAATAATGTTTTAAATTTTAATTGTATTTGTAAATCGAAGAATATCAAAAATAAAAAATCAAAATGAATAAGTAAAAACTTAATATTTATAAACAAGTTGGTTTAAAATTAGAAAAGATGAAAATGAAGAGTAATTGAATTAAGTTATTTAAACTATTATCTTTCATGAATAATTAAATTAAATTAAAATCCACATAAATTTAAAACTGTTGTGATGATTGAGTATATGTTTTATTTAGAATTAAATGAATATGAATATTTATCGTTTGGTGTAGGATTGTAAATGAGATGAAGCAGATCATGAGTTATATGAGTTCGATTTGGTCAAAGTTCGATTGAGTTCTTAACGAGTCAAAATAATTTACTTAATGTCTGACTCGAAAAGCTTTCTAGTAAATAAAAAATAATATTATTTTTTAACTTTTAAAATTAACTTATTGACAATATTAACGTTTATATATTGTTTTTTTAAAATACAATATAAATATTTTATGTACTTAAGGTTCATATTTGAATTCGAATTCGAGTTTGAACCGTATTCGAGTTTAAGCTTAAATTAAACCAAGTCTAGGGATGTTTTGAATTTAAATTTTTTCAAATTTAAATCGAGTTTAATATTTGATTTCAAGTAGTGTTTGAAAATTTTAAATATGTGAGCTTTCGAGTATTGTGGAACTTAATTTTTGAATGAGGAATAATTAGGGAGACATCCGGTGAGTATTGGATTAAAGAGTGCATATGGTGGATGAGACCCACGCAGGAAAGAAATCTCTCAAATGTCATTGTGGATAAGGACCATAAACTAAAACCGCGGGGACGATTAATTGAAAGGTTCATAGATGAGTCACCACACGTATTCTTCTGCTCAGCCAGCCAACTTCTCTCTCGGAAAGTCAGACATCACTCATTGTCTCTTTGTTCGGTAGCAAAAACCAGACACAAGCAAAGCAAAAACACATGAACTCATCCCCCAATCCTCCACAACCGCCTCCTCTTCTTCCTCCGCCTCAGTCCTCCACGTCCACCACCGCTGATGGATCCGGCAAGAAAATTAGGAAACCTTACACCATTACCAAGTCACGTGAGAGCTGGACTGAAGAAGAACACGACAAGTTCCTTGAAGCTCTTCAACTGTATGTTTTTTCTCCAAAGATGAAAACTTTTTTTCTTTAATAAAAACCCTGAATTACAAGTGTCCAATACTTTGATTTCTCCTTGGTTTTAGGGAATTTGCCTTTCTTTATGTTGGTTCTTAGTTCCAATGCTTCTGTTTTTGCTAGTAGAGAACTAAGAAAATCTTGATCGACTTTTCCTTGTTTCAACTGTGAAGTGGAAGTTTTGTTCGGAGAAATTGATGATGTAAACTTGGTCTTCAATTCAAGTTGTTTTGGAGCTCAATTTTGGTACAAGACTTTAACTAATCATAATTTTTTAACCTTCCTTGTCAGCTTTGTTGTGTTGAACGTCGTACGAGTATGCCAATGACAATACATTTACTTCCCTTTTTTTTGCCCCCTTCGTGTTTATTAGCAATATGAGCTATAAGGAATAATATTGTTCTATGATAGACAAAAAACATTCATGTTAGCCTGTTAAATAGTTTTCTATCTTTCTTGCTGACTTAGGTTTGATCGCGACTGGAAAAAAATTGAAGATTTTGTCGGTTCAAAGACAGTTATCCAGGTTTAACGATAAGGATTTGATGTTTTGTCATTGATCTAAGCTTTTCAATCTTTAGTTTCAGTTTGCATATTTTGTTTCAAATGGATATTTGCTGTCTTTACAGATTCGAAGTCATGCCCAGAAATACTTTTTGAAGGTTCAAAAGAATGGGACAATTGCACATGTGCCGCCTCCTCGTCCCAAGCGCAAAGCTGCTCACCCTTACCCTCAAAAGGCCTCTAAAAATGGTTTGATTTTAGAACTGGATTGTGATGATATTTTTGAATGAATTCTTGGGGGATAATTACATTTTGACATGCTCGTATAATACCAGTTTTATTGCCATTACAAGCATCCATGGGTTTTCCTTCTCCAATAAATGCCATTCCACCTGGATATGGTCCCTGGGATGAAGCTTCCACGCTAGTAAACACTGCCTCAAGCAAAATCATGCCACCCCAAGATGAATTTGCAAGTCTTAGAGGAGCAGAAGGCATGAATTCTTCTCTATGTTGGTTCCTTTTTTTATAATAGCAGTAGACTAGATGTCCTACAGGAAACTTTCCAACATTTCTTATGCATAACGTTACTGATTCAGCTGATATTGATCAAAGGGCGTAGCAAGGATTAGTAACAGTGATGTTAGTGGCATTGGAAGCTCTAGCCGGACAATACCTAATTCCGATGTGCCAAATCAAGGGAAACAAGCATCCATGCTTCACGGTAATTGTATTGACTATAATCAATTGTTTTCTTCAGTTACTTTGTACTTGATGGTATTTGGCCAACTTTGACTTCGTTTTGCAGGTATACCTGATTTTGCTGAAGTTTATAGCTTCATTGGGAGTGTCTTTGATCCTGACACCGGGGGGCACGTGCAGAAACTCAAAGAAATGGATCCCATAAATTTTGAAACTGTAAGTCAAGACTGCACCCTTTTTTGGTTTAAACATTTCATAATTAATTAGAATTCATTGAGTGGGCTCAGTGGTAAAAGAGAATGTTGTTCTCGTTAGAAGACCCCAGTGTTTTAAAAAGCGTGCCTGAGGCACTAGGCGAGGCGTTTAGAAGAAAGCCTCCGACCACCAAGGCGGCGGCGAGTACATGAGGCGATGCTTTTAGCGATTCACGTACAATGACCCATTTATGTTCTGAGGAGACAGTATTAGGTGGAGTTCCAGGGCAGCAGATTGTGTCGGGGGTTTGTATTGATGGGAGAGAAAGGAGTTTAAGCATGGGGTTGTCACCTCAAGAAGATGGGCGCAATGTTAAAACAAGTATGTTAGAAGTTAGTGGGCTGCCAGTTGGCAGTGATAATAGGACAAAAATAAGTGGGAAGCACGTGGGTCTGGAATCAAGAAATACAAACTTCTCGGATGATTCTGCACGTTCGGTTGACTATGGTGTTGCACATACTTCAATTAGGAAATCCAACCATACTGGGCCTGTTAAGTGGGTTGGGAATGAGAAGTCTATTGGGGGGCAGAATGGTGAGTTGCAAACTGAAACGGATGATGTTTTGATCCAGTGGCAGTCTGTAGGGCCGAGTAGGGGTGACGGGGATCATGGTGTTAATACAAGTATTTCTGGAATCCAAGAGAGGGGGAAAGGTTCAGTGGAACTCAAAAGAAGCGCCTCGCGTACGTGAATCCCTCACCTCAAAGCGTCTCAAAAATTGAGGCTCTCGGGTAGCTAATCGCCTTGGAGCGCCTCGCGCCTTTTAAAACATTGGAAGACCCGAATTCGAGCAGTTGTGTCTACAGGATATGTGTCCGCTATCAATAGGACCTCCAGATCAAATATATATAAGCACTCTTTTATTAACCCCGCAAAGCTTAAGAATATCTTCCCAGACCTTGCTTTGGGTAACTTAGGCCAACAAATAGATTTTGAGACCAGATGATTCTTGCACCACCGGGTGCTATATCGGCTATTTATTTTTCCTCTCCAAAAATATCTCATACAAAGCTGATTGATCCTCTTCAAAGCTGGTTAAAGATAACCAACTGCATTAATCGCATTCTCCCAGCAACTGAGCTACCTTGCTACTCGGCTATATATTTTTCCTTTTACTTTCTCCAAAAGAGGAGTAAAATCTGTTTAAGACTGTTTCCTTGTGACAAGTAGCACCCCAAAGTATCTCACATGAGGTTTTCCCTCAAATTATGTAATTCTCCTAATTTCATCCTTTACCTCACTTGACATACCAGAGGAAATTTCTATATAAAAAAAACATACCAGAGGAAAAAATCTCACTTTTATCAGCTTTCAGCTGCTTCATTTTTCCTGAAGTACCTGTTTCCGACACTCATGTCTGATACTTGGATATGGGGATATGATCTCAAAGGATCCTCCAAATATATAGAAAAACTTCGAAAAATCTAACCATACCCGTGTTAAATACATACCTGTGGTCGACACTTCCACTCGAGTCTGAGTAACATAGGCTGCAATCCTGATATCAGGTAAAACTGATTTAGAACACACCAAATACTAACAACAGAATCAATAGTCCCCTTGGAAAAGACCAGAAGATCATCTGCGAAACAAAGGTGAGACAGCTTAACTTTGTAACATTTAGGATGAAATTTGAAGATTCCATTGGCTGCAGCTGCTTCCAGTAGTCGAGATAAGACATACATCGCTAACACAAACTGGTAAGGGGACAAAGGGTCCCCCTGCCTAATGCCTCTGGCACCCTTGAAACCTAGGAGTAGTTTTTAATCTAATTGACAGATTTCTCAGAACTCCATGCTTCAGGTAACTTCAAAATAAATTCCCAACTAATAGAATCGAAGGCCTTTCGCAAATCTATCTTAACAGCACATCTAGGAGACAAAGAATCTCTTCCATACCCTTTCACCAATTCTTGATCCATAAAGATATTATCAGAAATACTCTATCTTTAATGAAAGCACTTTGAGTACTTGAGATATTCTAGGAAGATACTTTGTTAACCTTTTCACCATGATTTTAGTGATGCATTTGTGCACCATGATACTTTGAATACTTGAGATTATTCAGATTATTTGTTTTGGGAACCAACAACACAATAGTACTGGTTAAAGGCATGACTAATTGTTGACGTTTGAAAGTAATATTGCACAGCTTTTACATGATTCTCCCCTACAACATCCCAAGCTGCTTTGAAGAAACAAGCAATATACCCATCAGAGCTTTATCACTCCCTTGTCCCCTAAAATTTGTTTTGTTATAAACTGTTCAAGTTACCGCATGTAATACCTTTCCTTATGCCATGCAGGTTTTGTTACTGATGAGAAATCTCACTGTTAACTTGTGTAGTCCAGATTTTGAGCCAATTGTAAGTGTTAAGTTTATGTTTATACTACACAAATTATTTCCGTTTTGAACTTATTGGCATAGGAAACTATGTGCTTTCGGGTTTTGTTTTTCTTGTTTTTCTTCTTGTCGATGTAAAAGTTTCTCCTGAGCATGCTGCTGCTTCATATGAATCTGCATATGAAAGACCGTTCTTAAATGTTTTGACTTTGATCTCCTTGATTGTTGCAGAGGAAGGTCCTGTCCTCGTACGATGTCAACAAAAACATGGTGGGAGTTGCCAAGGGAATTATTCCCCCAAACCAAATGAATGATATATTGTGTTAAGCGGTTATCATGTAGGATTTTCCGGTAAGTATGTGCCTTTAATATTTTACTTCTGCGTGCTGCAACTGGAATCGAATTTCTGTGTTCTTTTGACTCCTACCTTAAATATAAAGTCCGTACTTGGAATTGGGGCAGCATGCATTCGAGGTTTTCTAGGTGAGGGAGTTGCAGCCAGCAGCCTATAGAAAATGTTGGAAATGATGAGTTGAAGAAAGCGTTTCCACCACAGGTTTTCAAGCTCATCGACTTCCAGCGAGATCAAAACGGAATGGTTATCACCGTGTTTTTACTTATCAACCGGATAAGTTGTGTACATTCTTGTCAGGTGGGTTTGCTAGCCGTTCTTTTACGTAGTTGCTCCTGGTATGGCGTTATTATAGAAGCGGAAGTAGGAGAATTTGAAGATGTGTAATAAGGATCATAATTCTGCCATTTGAATGTAGCTAGAAGGATCCCCGTGACAAACATGATAGATTTCTTATCAATTTCTGAGACAAGTGAAATCTAGGTATATGCCACATTTTCCTACTTGGAAGCTACATTGATAGAAAAAGCAAAATTTGGACCATGATGAGTAAACATCAAAACATGATCATAAACTGAATGCCCTACATGAAAAAGGCAAAGAGAAGTAAGTAATATAAAGAAATATTGTTTTCTTTAAACGTTTTAAGTTAAAAAATTTTACGTTTATAGAATATGTATATTTTCATTATCAATAAATTATTTTTTTAAAATCTATTTTCTTTAAACTTTTTAACTGAATTGCATGTCTGGGACAAGTGATTCATCTTAATTTACTATTTCTGAGAATTGAACTCTCCATTTTCATGTTGGGTTGAATTCTCATCATGCGCATACCTAGATTTCTACACACTTCGCTCCAATCTGATCGTCACTGCTTAGATAAGCGGTGACCGAAGCGTCACTAATTATATAAAAAAGACGACTAACTCACTCTTCGCTCCTAAGAAAACTAGAACCAAAAGTGAGGAACAAGTTAAAAAGAAATATATATGCTTAGATAAGCGGTGACCGAAGCGTCACTAATTATATAAAAAAGACGACTAACTCACTCTTCGCCCCTAAGAAAAGTAGAACCAAAAGTGAGGAACAAGTAAAAATATATATATATATATATATATATATATATAAGACGGGAACAAAAAAATAGCATCATGGGTGAAGAAGTGAAGGTTTTTGGAGCTTGGGGAAGTCCTTTTAGCCGCAGGGTAGAGCTTGCTTTGCGGTTGAAAGGGGTTCCATATGAATACATAGAAGAAGATATCGTTGGGAACAAGAGCGCTTTGCTTCTGCAATACAATCCGGTTCATAAGAAAATTCCAGTTCTCCTCCATAATGGGAAACCAATTGCAGAGTCGCTTGTTATACTTGAATACATCGACGAAACTTGGAAATCCAATCCCATATTTCCAGAGGATCCTTATGATAAAGCCATGGCTCGATTCTGGACTAAGTTCGTCGATGACAAGGTATTATTTCATTATTTTTAATCCAACTTTTCCCTTTCGAACTTTCACATTTCTGGACTGAATTCTTTTTGTGGCGCAAGTGTAGTGCATTCCCGCCCTTTGGAAAGCTGCATGGAGCGCTGAGAATGAGCGAGAAAAGGCGGTGGAAGAAGCTTACGAGTGTCTGAAAACGCTTGAAACTGCATTGGATGGGAAGAGATTCTTCGGCGGAGATGTTATTGGAATGGTAGACATTGCTGCTAACTTCGTCGGCTTTTGGCTGAGTATCATTCAAGAAGCGACCGGAGTGGAGCTGTTGTCGGCTGACAAATTCCCCGACTTGTTTAAATGGACAGAAGAATTCATAGGTTGCAACATCGTTAAGGAAAATTTGCCTCCCAGAGACAAACTATTGGCCCTTTTCAAAGCTCGCTTTGCTCAAGTTATGGAACCGCAAACTAATACCTCCAAATGAGCGTTTCCACGATGATTGTTGCATGTATTTCTCTTCGTTACATCAGTTGGTTTTGTTTGTAATCTTCCAAGATTACACGTTGTCAAGTCAAGAATAAATTAACAACTTCTTAAATTAAATTAATTGATAACAGGGCATTGTAGAGCCATGCCTTGCAATACAAAAGCAGATTCAGTTGATAAACTGACAAAAAATAGTCCTGAGATCCAAAATTTAAATCAGTCGTAGTTAAAGAACACATCCTATATGCTAATGATCCGGTAGCATTAATAACTCAAATTGTAAGGAAATTGTTATAGGATAATGATAAATATATTGATCGTTCAATAAAAAAGATTTCAAAATTTTATGTTAAATTTCAAACGAGAAAAATCAAAGTTAGTGAAGAAAAAAATTAATAATGCTGAAAGATAAGAATACAAGAAGATTTACGGAAACATCTTGATTTCTAGCTCTATTTAAAATAAATTTCCTAATTTTAATTAATATCTAATAGTAGAAGTATAGTTTTCTTCATATTCAAACATAATTCAAGTCACATAGAGTTCATCAAGTGTATCATCTAGGCATGGGATAAGATATATATACTGAGGTGTGTTTGGTTGGGAGAATGTGAGATTCTCATGGGAATGGAATCCACATTCCCCCGTTTGGTTGGCCAGGAATGTCATTCCCGGTAATCTTATATTACCAATAGTGAATTTTTTAAGATATATTATTGGGAATGTCATTACCTCATTTTCCTTAGGTATTGTTGGATTATCAGCGTTTGGACTAAAATGCCCTTAATTTTTTTCTCAAAAATATCATTATTTTGTCATTGAATAATAAAAATTCTACGAATGTTAAATTATAAATTTATCCTTAAACTATTTTAAATTTACAAAAAAATCTATAATTACAATTTTATATGAAGTTCAGGGGTTAAAATAAAATTTTACCCTTTCATTAAATCTTTTTATATTTTCAATTTTGTAAAAAAAATTATATAAATTTTATGAATTTAATTTTTTTAAAGAAAATATATAAATATTTTCTAACTTGTTAAAAAAAACAATTATATAATAAGGACAATTTGGTCAAATATACATTCAAATAATCTTTTATTCCTTTAACAAAACACGATAATCTTACATTCCTGTTAAACCAACCAAACACAAAATACAACATTTCCAGTAATCCTATTCCTTGGTAATCTTTTATTCCCACTGGTAATTTTACATTCCGTGAACCAAACGCACCATGATGGTAATGCGGTTAATGGGTCGGCAATTGATACACATACGACACTTACCATCTTTTCGGAGTACCAAGAGTATTAGAACAACACAATGACTCAAACTCTCTGTCCCTTAGTGGCGGCAAACCTTTAGGTGATCACCTAAAACAACATAATATTCTTGCAATAATGAAACAAACACACTAGGCAAAGTCTCATTAATCTTAGACATAGATAAATCTTGCCTAAATCAGATAAAGACACAAAATTGTTAAGGGAGAAAGAGTTTTCTTACTTCTTTTCCTCTCACAGAAACATACGAGTCACTTTTTTTTTCTCATTTTGGGATTCAATCACATCCATTGGGTCATCGGTTTTTTGGCTTGTTTTTTCTAAGGATCCCTTTATTGTCAGCTTTTTTTTAATCTTCCTTTTATGATTTGGTCCCAACCTCCTCACAAACTTTTTGCATCTTTTGTTGGTTTGTAAACATCTTTGGGGTTTAATGGGATTAATGTCTACTTCTTTCCATGCTTTACTAATGTATACCGACTCAGCTTGCCATGGTGAACAATATCATAGTCATACTGCCATGATCTTCTGAGTAACAAATTGGCAGCATGCAAAGGGACTACATCAACCAAACATCATCACTATAATTACTCATATTGGATGTGATCAAGGAGCGTTTGATTACCTTCACCTCATATCCCTCATTCAGTTATTGAAGATGGTATGACTTAGGATGTCGTTGGCTTGGTAGATTGAGTGTATCGACGAGGAAGCTGCTAACATGTACACAACTCCCACTACCAATGAAACTTGAACAAGTTTTACCTTGAACCACGCATCGAGAATGGAAGATGTTCGTTCGTTGCACATCAACATCTTCTGTTACTTAGATATTAAAGGAATGTCGTATCACCAAGCATCTATGGTCTGGCTCGTCACTCTCATAAGTTGCTGGAGTAATGTGCTCTTCTTCGAAACCATCATCTTGTTCTTTTTCAGACTTGAAAGAGAGCATACCATCATCTCGAATAAGCAAGATTCTGGTATTCGAACAATCTCGAGCATAATGTCCACGACCCCTACACTTGAAGCACTCAATATCTCGGTTTTGACTTGATTTCTGAGGAGTCTCAACAGCCATGGGTGGCTCAGGAGGTCTCGGCCGTTGCTCCGTGGTTGTTGCTGGTGCCTTCCCAAATTCATATCTTTTTCGCTTCACTTTAGCTGGATCGAAGAAAGTGTTATTAATAACCTTAAAATAATATTGTTGATAGGTACCTTTGTCATAGGACGAATACTCTCGTGGATGAAACTTGGCTTTCTTTTGAAGGCGATATTCAAGGGCGATGGCCTCATCAAGGTCCACATAGGTCTGGCGTTCAAGTACATCAGCGATGTTATCATTCAACCCATACACAAACCTGTACAATATGTCCTTCTCATTTTCATGGATGCCTAATTGTTGCAAGAGAACCTCAAAATCCTAAAAGTACTCCTTAACGGATCGATTGCCTTGTCACAACCATTGAATCCGTTTTCTGTCTCTATAATAATGTGGGGGGAACAAATTGTTTCCGCATCACATACTTCAACTCATCCGATGATTCAATCTCACGCACCTAGTTGTAAAGTTTGAAATGAACTAATTGAGTCCACCAACTCAAGGAATAGTAAAAAATTCCAATGTTACCAGGGGCACTTGCTCTTACTCGGGGCACCCGTAATACACTGTCAGCCTTACTCTCTCAATCGCAATAGGCATCTGGAGCATGTTTGCCTTGGAAATGAGAACTTTTGTCTTGCCAAAGAAGGTTGTTCACGTGCAGAAGGTCTAGCTTCATCAAATCGATGACCACCTAAGGGTCGATGTCTGGGTTGTCCATGTCTTGGTTCATCATCTTCACTACTCGTCCATGGGTTCCACTGTATGGTCTAGAATTCAATGCTGCCACAGTCCGAGTAAGACATTGTAAGGTTGCCTCCATGGAGGAAACCAATGCAGACAACTCTGAAGAGTTGAAGTCTTCTTTTCCTCAATTTTATTACGATCAGTTTGTGATATCCTAAAACTCACAACAAGATAAACAAAAGGGTTATTACCTCATTCATACATGAACTATATCCAATTCTCATGAATAGAGTAATTAACCCAAAACAAAACAAAACAAAAACCTTACCATTAATCACTCAGGAAAGAATATGCTTTAAAAGACAAGTTAGCCGGCCTTGTATGTTTTTATTGTATTACATTTTTATTAATTAAAATTATTAAATATAATTGATTGTTGGTGATGATGATTTAAGGTCCGATTATTGGCAATGGCAGGCTAAGAGCCGACTCTTTCTATCTAGTCTTATTATTTTCTCTTTTTTATTTTTCTGTCTCATCCTTTTAAGATTTATTTTTTGTATATATGAGATTTTAATTTTGATTTTACCAAAAAAAATATAATTATATATTTCATTGCTCTTATTTTTAAATCTCGATTGATTTTTTCATCTTAATAGGTGTTTAAAGTCATTCCAAATATGACGTGGTTTAAATTATAATAAAACAAATTATTAATGTATTTTTATATTTTTATTATTATATTAATATTGAGAATATTTATCTTTCATTGTTAATAATTGTATTTATTTATACCTTTATTTTTTGGATATATTTAATTAGGTTTTCTAATCCTCTTATTGTAGAGTCATATCTTACGTGATAGATGAATTAATTAGATTTATAATAATGATAATATTTTTTTCACCCGATGCACGTCTCATTAACTTTGACTCTCAAACTCTCTTCGCTGACTAAGACTTTATTTAGCGGATAAATCATTATTTTAATTTGTTAAATATATATTTTGATAAGATCGTATCTTATCTAACGAACGAATTAGATTTATAACAATACTATATTGTTGACTGGGCTGCATTTAGAGGAGAAGTGCATTATTTTCATTGGGTAAATATATATATTTTGATGTCAAATTTGAATTTGATTTTATATTAATATTTGGCCTTTAGTTTTTTACTTTTTTTTTCAATTAAGTACCTGAATTTAGTTTTAATATCCGATTTGATATCTAATTTTTTTTATTCCAATTACGTATCCAATTAAGATTGTATATTGTCATATATGAACTTTAACTTGACTTTTAGGTTTAAATTGATATCTAAATTTGGTTCCATTGTTCAAACAAATCATTTTGAATAAGTATCTATTTAAATCAAAATTTAAAGTTCGAATATCAATTTGAACCAAACAAGTTATATTCAAGTACCTAATCGACCCCAAAATGTAAATATCAAATTACATCTTAATTTACTACAGTCACAATGGACTTTCCTCTATCTCCATTCTGCATGCTCATTGCATAGACCTTGTTGACTTTTCATTATGTTAGTAACCTCGACCACTTGGCTCTCACATGATCCTCAAACTTTTGACTCAGCTGCATTGATGGGATAACTTGAATAACTTATCTTATATTACTAATTTCATTAGTCAAAATTCCTCCATCTCCATGTTCATTGCTCGGTCCTTGTTGGTTTTTAATTATGTTCAAAACATTCAAAGATTCAAACCATTTCACTCTCACATTTCGTCACTGGTTAATGACAGAGAACAAACAGTCGCTAATTAAATACTAAATAATGAACTGATTCTGGTCGTCGCTAATAAAATACAGCAGCCGCTAATTAAATAATAAATACAAGTCGTATTTCCTTATCCGTCAAGGAAACTAGCAAATCCGGCCTCTATAAGTAGCGTGAAACCAAAGTCATACTTCAAGTGTGGAAGAAATCAAAGAAAGAAAAAGAAGTAGCAGAATGGGTGAAGAAGTTAAGGTTTTTGGATTCTGGTCAAGCCCTTTTACTCATAGGGTAGTGCTGGCTTTGCGGTTGAAAGGTGTTTCATATGAATACAGAGAAGAGGATCTCTTCGGGAACAAGAGCCCTTTGCTTCTGCAATACAATCCAATTCATAAGAAAGTTCCTGTTCTCCTCCACAACGGGAAACCAATTGCAGAATCGCTTGTAATACTTGAATACATGGAGGAAACTTGGAAATCCAATCCCATTTTGCCCAAGGATTCTTATGACAAAGCCATGGCCCGATTCTGGGCCAAGTTCTTCGATGACAAGGTACAGTTTTTGTTTTGGCATAATCATAGTATAGACGGTTACTTTGACCTCTATTATCTTTTTAGAGCACTATAGCCTCCGGCTACAACGTTTTACTTTTTGGTCAAAATACCTCATATTGAAAGGAAACTGTTAATTGACTAAAAGTCGACACATATTACTGACATGATATTTTCACATGTGCTGAATATATGTTTATGTATGAGTTCCTTTTGTGATGTGCGTATAGTGTATGCCTGCAATCTGGAAAGCTTTCTGGTGCCCCGAGAATGAACGAGAAAAGGCGGTGGAAGAAGCTTGCCGGTGTTTGAAAACGCTGGAGAGTGCGCTTAATGGAAAGAGATTCTTTGGAGGGGAAGCCATTGGAGTGGTAGACATTGCTGCAAATTTCGTAGGATTTTGGCTGAGGACCATTCAGGAAGTGACGGGGTTGGAGTTGTTGTCGGCTGAAAAATTCCCTAACTTGTTCAAATGGACTGATGAATTCGTGAACCATAGTGTTGTTAAGGGAACTTTGCCTCCAAGAGACAAACAACTGGAATTTAACAAAGTGATCGTTGCGAAATATGAACAAGGTGAAATTAAGGCATGATGATGGCCACATGCATTTACCTCGTTTACATTATTTAGTTTGGTGTAATCTTCATGTGTGTTGCTTGCTCTTGTTTTCGAGTGAAATAAATTTCCTAATTGTTGCCTTAAATAAATTTTTTGTGTAATCCTTTTATCCTTGTAAACCCTTCGACAGTGCTAAAAAACAAAACAGATTGAGTTGATAAACTGAAAAAACTAGTCTTAGATCCAAAACCTGACATTGTAGTAAGTAAATTAATAAAAAAAATCGTAATAAAGAAAGGCAAATAGATATTGAGTTGATAAACCGATGGATTGATTGAACACCCTTACATTTTTAGATATGTTGAGAGTCAGAGAGAAAACGAAGTAGCGAAAATCCACCCGACAAAATAATTGACCGACCAATTGCTTCCACCCTCAGTCTGTGTGTTTGAGGACGAATCCAGACACGTCAACCCCCTTTCTCCAACGACTAATGCAAGCGTTGGCAATGAATCCTCCCTCCTATTTCTGTTCCAACACAAACCAATCCCTCTCCTCTCGTTGCATCCAGCCTCAAATCAAGTAACAAATCCTCCTCTCCTCCACTAAAATCCAAACAAATCCACTGTTTCTCACTTACATTTTCTTTATTTTTCTCCCTCTGCACTTCTAAAAACTCTCCCTAATTTGTTTATCCCTCTAGTTTTCAGGCAATTGCAGAGGAGACAAAGTCTTATCAGAGATGATGGAAAACTCCATCACTGTAAAATGCTGCAACAGTCGACCCTGATTTGTCTTACTATCCATCTTGACGTCTTCATTTTCTTAACAGCTCAATAATGACCACTCTTTCACGAGGTATCACAAGAGCGTCGTACCAAGTAAAGAACAGGCAATGAGTGTTTAATCTCCTTCCCATAATTTTTACAACAACAAAAATTTCCTACCTGAGTTATCATTTGTCCAAACAGTAACAACCTTAGCTAGTTGTCCTCGTCAATGAATAGGGACGTCATTGCCTTCCATTCTTCATCTTCTTCTTTTTCTTCTTCTCTCTGTCTTGGAAAAATGGATGTTAGGATTTTTAACCCCTAATTGGTTCTTATAATATACAAGTGTGAAATAATATTATATAATATAAATATTAATTAGCTTTTATTCTAATGAGCTTTTATTCTTACGTCACTTACAGTTGGTGACTTATGTGGATTAATGATTAATGTAAGTTAATGGTTGAAGAACTTAAAATGAACAAATTGATAATGTAAGGGATCAAACTTAATTTTTGAATCAGTGATCGAATTCGATCAAATTGAAAATAAAATGAACTATTCATATAATTTACCCAAATATTAAATATTAACCATCATTTCATGCACATCAATAATAATGTAGTCTATTATAAAGTACATGTAAGTAGGGGTGTAATGTAAATGAACAGGACATTCAGTGAATTGTTCGTGAATCATGTTTGTTTTTTAAGATAAATAAATGAGCATGAATAAAGTGAACATAAACGAACACGAACGAAGGTGTTTCTGGTTCATTTATGTTCACGAACAAGCTCGTTTATAAGTTCATGAGCAAACTCATTTAATTTTTTTATATTTTAAATATTAGTGAAGGTACATACTAAATTGAATACATGGTAAAATTTGGAGTTTAACCTATAAATCTTAAGAAGTTTAAGCATCAATTGTGCCATTTTCCCTAATTGTAACACAAAAACCTTTTCCTTATCCTATCTTTTCCCTTTCCCCGATCTTCCTTTTCCCTTTTCTTCATGAGATTTATCAAACCTTAAACTATCAACTGTGTTAAAATTTATCAAATCCTAACCTTCTGTTAATCACTTTACAAGAGCTTCATTGTTGGGTTTGTAAGATTTCTCTCTATTTCACTTATGCTTCTCCTTGTTTGGGGTTGATAACAATCAGATAAGATTATTTTGTCTCCTTTTTCTCTTTTTCTTTTAGTAAGATCTTCGTTACTAGAATTCCAGTTGACTTCATCGATACTCTCTTCGACTTCTGCAACTTCCTATCATTCACTTTCTTCATAGAAAATTGAAAAAATATTTTTAATCCATCCGTTTCACTTTCCTTTTAGAAAATTTGCAGATTCCATTTTATAATGTAAATTCTTTACTCCGCTTGTGTTTCATTGTTAAATCCATAAATATTGTTTTAATTGTGCATTTGTGCTTCTTATCCCCAACTGTTTTTGCTTCTATTGTAATTCCAACTATTTATATATTTTGTCTCTTCAGTAAAAATGTATGTGTGGTGTTAACCTAAAATTGTTCTTGTTCGTATATACTAATTTTATCTTGCAATTGAATTTTTGCACCAGGTGGTGACTCTGTTTAATTTGTTTTTTCTGTTTGTTTGGTAACATTTTTTGAATATATATAAACGAATATGTTTGTGAATGCTAAACAAACATGTTCATGAACGTTATACAAGCACTAAACGAACATGTTTACGAACGCTAAACGAATATGTTTGCGAACACTAAACGAATATATTCGAGAATGTTAAACGAACATGTTCGCAAATGTTAAATGAACAAACACAAATACCTTCAAAAATAAATAAAAGAACATGAACATGATATTAAAAATTAAACGAACACGAACCGAACATGAACACTTTTAAAAATAAATAAACGAACACGAATATATGTTTATTCGTTCAAACTCGGTTTATTTACACTCCTACATGTGAGGGACAGAGTTAAGCCTGATCCCAAATTTTTAGTTAACTAAATTTTATATTAAAATGATTTAAATATTAATTAAATTAAACTTTAAGTTTTAAATTTTTTAACACTCGTGAGCCAAGGTAATTTAGCCTCCAATGTTAATCCTAGTTCACTTTAGTAACATAGGAGCACTCATTGACGAATCCACCGAGGCGTAAGGATAGATAAGTACATACATTAGAATTTTAATTTTTTCGATAATTGCCTATTTTATTAATTATATTTATTTTAAAATTTTATTTGTGTTTATTTTATAAAAAAATATATATTATTAAAATATAGATATATACTATAAAATATATTTTTGGATGTATCATTACATGCAGAGTTGAATTGATTTGATTAAGATTTGCAACAAGGCATGTGAGGTTGCTGCTTTCCACGTTCGGACGTTACTTGTACCTGTTTTATAAACAATGGGCAGTGGAACTCCGATTCAAAACAGACTTTCGTTATCTGTATCCCTCGCAAGCATGCATTTGATGTATATGAAAAAGGGAAAGCTTAACTAGTGATAAGATCAAGTCACTATCCTTTCCTTCAACCGTTTCATTAAAATTATTCTTTATTATTTTTTAGTTTAATAAGACTTAATATAAAATATTCTTAAACTATACTTTTTTTCTTATACAAGTGTTTATTTTTTTTTTGTTAATTCAGATGTTTAATGTTACAAACGATACAATTTTAAGTATTTAACTGAAACGATCGTTAAAAAATTATGTTAAGTGACAGATGTCACATTCTAATAATTTTAAAAATATTATTTAAAAAACTTAAAAAGATAATTTAAAAAAACCCTAAAATTTTCTCAAATCTTAAGAAAAAACCTCAAAACCTTAAAAATCATAATTTCAATCCCTATACCCACATCAATCGCCGACCTTTGTTGTCATTGTTGTTGTCAACAGAACACACCCCCACCGCACCTCCACCCGATGAATAGCCACCGACAAATCCTAATAGCAATTTAAACCCAATGAACGATATGAAAAAATCGAAACATTTACGTGACCCCACGAGACCTGACGACACGAGACGAAAAGGGTGACGAAGTTCGAAAAGGGAGATGACAATGGTGGCGTCGACAGCGATAGTCGTGGCTGATAAGGAAGATGGTAAGGTTATTAGGGATTTTAGGGTTGAATTGAGAGATTTCTAGGGATTTTGGTTTTTTTGTAATTTTAGAAAACTTTGGTATTTTTAAATATAATAATATTTTTAAACAAATTAAATAAAAAAATTAAATTACCATAACGTGATATGTGTCATTTAATGGAATTTTTAACTTCGTTACGGCTGATGCACTTAAAATGATAATGTTTATAATGTTAGACATTTGGATTGACCAAAAAAAAGTTTAGATGCCTAAATAGAAAAAATGTATAATTTAGGCATTTTTTATATTAAGCCTTTTAATAATAACTATTTTAAATATTTTAATTAATTAATTTTTATAATATATATATATAAATTTTGACATATAAGGCGAAAACATAAATTCTGAAAATTGTATGTTTTTAGACTTTTTTATATATCAGAGGGTGTTTTTTTATTGCATTCCAATAGTTTTCTTTAATTTTATAATTTTTTAAAAAGTAAAATAAAAATCCAAAATTCATTTTTAAAAATTACATTTTTATAATTTCCTTATTTTTATTCTTTGCATTTTAAACTATTTTGAAGATTTTATTTTTTAAATAAATTAAATATAATTACAATTCTAAAATAAATAAGATCAAAAGGTAAATTCTAAAATTAGAGTTTTTTAATTAATATCATTTGAATAACGACAAGACAAAACGATATTACATAAAAACAAGAAAAATGTATTGAAATAAATGAAAATTGAATTAAAATACATAAAAATAATAAGATGTTAGAGAAAATGCCATTTTTATCAATAATAGACTATCCTTAAGAAGAAGAAAATCATTTTACTGCTTGAATCACTCAATAAATATTAAAAAAATAGAAACAAAACCCATTTGTTTAATTGATTTTTCAGGGGGGGGGGGAACTCAAACAAAATCTTTCTGGGAATATGGGAAAAGATTGCTGAGATTGTAGCTTAGAATTACTTCCCAAGCAAGAATATTAGGCGGTTATATTCCATTCTTTCTTTTGTTTAATACCATATGAACTTCAGAAGGATAAAAAGGTAAAAGAAAATGTAAGCAGGATGTATTCACACCTTTAACTTTATATTTCATTATTTTTATATTTGTAATTAATTATTTATCTTTTATGAGTGAATGTTTTATTTATTAACGCCATCATTTGTGTTATGCAAAAAAAATTAAATTAATTTTTGTTTTAAAATTTTATAACAATATATTGATATTTAACTTATTAATAGTATATAAAGTTATATCATATCAATATATTAGATATTTATTGTATTTTTACATGTTGACTTACAGGGCAACCTTCATTTTGCACCCTTCAAAGGGAACTTAGAAAAAATGATTAGTTTATATATCAAAATATACTTAAACTTTTTATTATTTTTTTTGTCAAAAATTTACTTGTAAAGATTTTTTATTCCATTGACAATGTATAGAATAACTTTGATAGTTTTCTTATTAGTCCAATAATTATGTATACTTGAAAACAAATATCAAACATAAATATATTTGGAAATTAAAAAATATTTTTAATGTAGAAAGGTAACCTACCTTTTTACATGTCCAGAAAGAAAAGAAAAGAATAGTGTGGAAACCGGAAGAGGGAATCATGAAAGCAAGCTTAAGCTTAAGGATCACTCAAAAAAATATTCATAAATAATTAGATGAAACATTAATCTAATTATTATTCTTCAAGGCGGAGCAAGGCCGCCCTCCGATTGAGAGCCCGAAATATCTCACCGGCCACCATCCACCTCCTTCTGATTGAGCACCCAAAATACCTCACGACCACCACCTTACCTGGACTCTACTCAAGGTGTGATACTATCGTAATATTGTAACTAATAGAGGATCAAAAAATATTTTTAATTATATTAACAATATTTTTTGTACGGATAAACATAAATAAAACTTCAAAGTAACATAATTAATAAAATAAAAAATTAATAAAAATAAATTTTAGGACGAACAAATATAGAATGGGTCTTCGTTGATTGTAACTTAATATATTTGACGATTTAATAAATTATTTTATGTTCAGCTTTAAATTAAGCTTCCGTCAACATGAAATTAGGGAGGTAGATGATTCGGTTTCGTTTAATTTTTTAATAGTCTGTTGGTTTACGGTTATGTTAAATTTAATTTTTGATTTTTTATATTAATTTTGACATTTTATATTTTATTTTTATAATTTTTAAATATTATTTGATAAAGTTTTTAAGCCTTTTCCATAAATACTTTTTAAAATAAACAATAATCATATGTAATATTCTTAAGTTATTTTATTATTATTAAATATAAAATATCTACTTTTATATTATAAATAAATAATAATTTGATTTAGTTTAGTTTAATTAAATAATCGTTTTTTAAAAATTTATTAAATCATAAATTATCTAAATATTACTATTTAAATCAAAGTTAAATTAATTGTTCAACCCTTCATGCGATCAGTTAAATGTGTGGAATAAGTTGAGACTGTTGAAAATGATTGAAAAGGACTGTGAATCATAGCATCAGTTCATAGGGAAATGGAAAACTCCCTTTCCATCACAGCTTAGATATTACGAGTGAGCAATGAAATCGAGAAAATCGAAAAATCGATACGAATCGAGTAAAACGGTTTGGTTCGGTTTGGTTTGGTTTTAAACGGTTTGGTTTTCAGTTCGGTTTAAAGGCTTCATTTTTTTGATTCGGTTCGGTTCGGGTTTTTCATATGGAACCCATTTGTTCCATATTGAACCGAATAGACAATTTTTGTAAAAAAAAATTATAGTTTCAAGTGATTTTTTCATTGAAAAACCGAAAAACCGAATCGAACCGAACTGAAAAACCCGAACCGTTAAAAAACCCGATCCGAACCGAAAAAACCGGTTTCGGTTTTTTCAATTTTTTAACTATTCGGTTTCGGTTTAAATATTGAAAAACTGTTTATTTCGGTTCGATTCAGTTTTTGGTAAAAAACCGAACCGAACCGAATACACCCCTATTAGATATCAGTGGAAAACATTTTTTAAAAGTTTAGTAATATATTTTTCTCTACATTTTAATTTGATTTTCATACTATTTTTTATCAGTTGAACCATATATAATTTATGTATAACATTTTCTCTCTTTAATCATTACCATTTAAAGAAATTATGGGACCAATCAGAATCTGATACATATAATGTTGATGATGACTAAATACATATTAAAAATAATATAAATTAACCTATTTTTTAAGGATAAATATTTTTATATAAATTAAATATTAGATCGATTTTTTTAAATAGTATGATTTTATCTCTCTTCAAATTATAAATATAATGAATGATATCTATATTCTGTAAATATTACACTTTAATACTTATGATATATGTAATATAATTAATCATTTAATTTTATGTCATATTTTATATATACCCATAATTATTAATTTTAATCTAACACGTATATGATACAACTCTACGACTATGTTATATGAATGTTATTAGAAATTACTAATTATATTTACCATATAATTTTATCATGAAATAATAAAATATAAAAGAAAAAATATCCTCTTAGTAACATCAACTCTCTTTTAAGACATATAAATTGTTCTAAATCTAAATTAAATAATCACATAAATTTTTACTTGAAAAATAAAGAAAGAAATATAACTATTGTGATACCTTAAATTTGATCTAATTATTATGACTAAATTTGATATAAAAAAATTTAAAACAAAATTACTTTTTTAAAACAAAATCATAAAATCTAAAGTAGTATTCAAAGTTGGATAAAATAATTGCAAAATCACATAGCAGAAATATATTACATTTCTTTAAAACATATATAAAATAAACACGAAAGTCTCCGTTTAATGTTGAGTTTAAAACTAATATGGGATAATTACATCAATTTGAAGAAAAAAGAAAGAAAAGAGAAATGAATTATAAAATTCATCACAATCTCTAAATGTATACAAATAATTACAGAGTATGTCAACATAAGAAACAATCACATGGAAAGCCCATAAGCTCTATCTACCCATCCATCTGCTAATCTCCAAAAACATAATTTAGGCCCCATTTAATGTTCAGATTTCCAGGAATTTAGGTCAAAATAGTAGGTAATGCTTCATTACTTGGAATAATATTTTCTTTGATCCAAACGTTTCAAAAAATAATTTTATATTATGTGAACTAAACGTTCTCCTATAGTATTGGATTCAGGCAACTACTTCTGCAAAATAGAATACGTGTATATTATTAATAGTTAAGAAAAATTCTAAACATATATAATAATCTTATAATGTTTTAATATTACTTGTATTGTAAGGAGGTAAATACCAATTATTATAGAGGGTAAAGAAGTCTTGGAACAAAGCTTACATGATGATTCTAATCAAGAAAATTCTGGCCGGAGAAGGTTCGTTGTGGATAGCTTGGTTAAGGAATTATATGTTCAATACTAATAATTTCTGGACTGTGGAGGTTAAATCTAACATGAGCTGGAGTTTAAAGCAAATCCTCAAATTAAGGAATGAAGCATCCAGCATTTTGTCTACTGATGTTTCAAATGTTGGCAAAATCTGGAATGAGATTAGAGTTAAAAATCCCAAAGTGCAAGATCACTTATCCTTCGAATGCCCGATTGCCTCGTCCCTATGGTCTACCCTTTTTGCTCTCAATGGCTTACTGTTTAATCATCATTCTTGGGATGCTCTCTTCGGTTGGGCTACTATGTTATGGAAGGAAAAATATATTTTGTCTACCATCATGAAAGTTTCTTCTAATGCACTCATTTACACCATATGGAAGGAAAGAAACAAGAGACTTTTCCAAAGTCACTCATCTACTGTTGAAGAAATGTTTAAAGCTATCAAGGAAATTGTAGGGCTTCAACTAAGGGAAAAAATTATAAGTAGAATTGACAATGTTAATATTTTTCTTTATAACCAATGGGTATTGTCTGATGGGTTGTTTGCCGTTTTTTTTGGATGATCTTTGTATTTTTTACTCTATTATTTTGATGCAGTTTACTATTTTTGGATAATAAAATTTTAATTATCAAAAAAAAAAAGTAAATAAGAGTTGGATGAACTAAATCGAATAGTTAATACCTTGTATGCAAAGGATTGACTGCCCCTACATCGTCAGGTGGACAACATAGCCATGACAAATGTCTGCTACTATGCTGCCGAAACCTTAGCCCCCACGTCGCCATTAAGATAATATCGTGAATTTTGGGATATTTTTTCTCTTTATTTTTGTATAATTATAACTAATCAATCACTTTAAATAAAATATTATAAACTTATTTTTTAAAAAATAAATTTACTTTTTCTAATTTTAAAATTTAAAATCTATATATTACATAAGATAGCTTATCTTATTGAATCGATTAATAATTATTTTTATTATTTAATTTTAAAAACATAAAAAATATAAATTATAAACTTTCAATCTTATCTATTGTGATCTTAATCTTCATAATTAAAAACTTTAATCTTGAAACCTTAGTTTATATTAAAAAAATTCCCTTTACTTTAATATTCCGTATAAATAAATTACTTAAATCTGAAACTTAGGAAAGAAAATGGCGGCCACGGGCCATCTCACATAATGCGTATGAGTCGGCCCTTACGCGGCTGCAACACTTCTATGGACCCTACACTTGCTCATTTGTTGACAGTTACTACTCTCTTTAGCAATCACTGAAGTATTTTGGTTTCATCTTTGAATTTTTCCCGTTGCCAGCAACTGCTTATATTAAATATCAGTTCTTCACCAAGCGCCGAGCTCTCATCACATGCTCTCCACCCTGTCCCTTCTGAACTTTGTATCTGCTCTTTTTCTTTGTTATGACCGAGGTTTTAGACGACGGAGAGTTCTGGCTTCTGCCCCAGTTTTTAACCGACGATGACGGAGTTAAGGCTACGACCAATACCAAGAATCTTAAAGACAGTGAGGGTTTGTTTCCCTACGAGTTCTCTTGCGGGTTTGGGTCTTTCGGGTTTTCTTCGGATCTAAGTTCCCCCGTTGAGTCTGTTCTTGGTTCTACCGAAACAGAGAGTGATGGGGAAGATTACCTTGCTGGGTTAACTCGTCAAATGGCTTACTCCACTCTCAAAGACGATTCCTTCCGAATGGACCCCGCGTTTGCCTATGAAAATCCCAAGGTCTGCTGAATTACTAAACATGAACCATTTTTGAGTGAGTTTATTAAATTAAGGAGTGTTCCTTATTCTGATTTCATTTTTTTTTTTGCATTTTTGTAGGGATGGGTTTTGTCCAGTTCACCGCAATCGACCATGTGTTCGTTACCGAGCGGTTGTGGTTGTAAGCAAGGGTCTAGCCGTGGGAGCCCTAATTGTCAATCTCGGGTTTCATCGCCGCCGGCAACATGGGACCTGCTGTATGCGGCGGCCGGGAAAGTAAAAAGATTACGAATGAACGAAGAAACATATGTAGGATTCAGCAACAGAGGCCTTTTGGGTCCATCAGCTACAAAACCTTCTACGAACCTCGATGCTTCTGGCTTTTACCCTCGACAATCACTTCCTCACAGTAAGCTGCGCACCACTCTTGTAAGATCCTCAAAACAAAGTATTCAGATTGTTTATATTCTGCATGGTGTACTAATTTCTTCGTCTTTTTATTTTTTGGTTGCAGTTTCAGCAACTGAAACAAGATCAGCTAAAGAAACAACGAAACGCGTTGGTTTGGGGAGGATTGACGCAGCAGCAGCAGAAGCATGTGGTCCAAAACAGAGGAAGGTATGATAATAGGACATTGGGTTTGTCCCCATCTGCATGGGCCCCTCTGCAGCAGCAACAACCCCAGCCACCAAACGGGTCGGGTATGCGTGCTGTTTTCTTGGGCAATCAAAATGGTAAAAGAGAACGTGTTGGAACTGGTGTTTTCCTTCCTCGGCGTGTTGGAAACTCTTCTGAACTCTATAAGAATCCATGTTTGTAACCATCAACTTAAAGTTTTAATAGTATTTTCTTGAATGTTCATTGATTTGGATTTTTATGCTATAATGGCAGCTTGCTCTACTGTTCTGGTTCCAGTTAGAGTGGCTCAGGCTTTGAACTTGAATCGCGATGAGGTTGGAGCTCAACTCCAGCTTCACCATCCTGGGTTTAACTCAAGTTTCACTTCTGGTAGTAAATACTTAATATCCCTCTTAAATTTCGTTCATTATTTTTTTAAAAAAAGTTTTTAAACTTTTGAAATGTATTTGTAGATGCTGCTGCATCGAGGCCTCTAAGGGGTTGGAATTTCGTTAGAAATCAAAGGCAGCAGCAAGATATTAGCCATGAAGTCCGGTTACCGCAGGAGTGGACTTATTGATTACTCATCTTGCATGCAGTGGTTTTACCAACTGATCTGTTGGTTTTTCTTTTAAAGTCTTTTTGGGTAGAAATTTGAAGGATAGGATAGAAAAGAGAAGAAAAATTGATAGTTTCCTACAAGGGAAAATAGTAGAATAGTGGTATATAGGCTTTAAGAAGGGAAAATGTTGGTTTATTAAGAATATGAAAACGAAATGTTGGGTTCTTGGGTTAAGGTTTAGGTTGAACAATAAAGAATTTTCTCTAGTTTCAGTGATGGGTACAGCACAACCAACGGCTAGTAGGGGAAGAACATTAAGGTATGGGTTTACCTTTTTACTGTAATTGTGGTCAATAAGTTTTGTATCTTGCTGGAAATGAAAGGCTCATCGTTGTGGTAACTCTGCATCATAGCACATGGGTGTTAATTCGTTTTGCTGTAGAATTTTCCACTTTCCAACCTGTCCACGGTCGTACTCGTCTCTACTTTAGATATCACTAATTTTATTTTATTCATAATATTTAATTATTATAATATTATTTTTATAAATATAAAAATCCAAAAAAATTACAAAAAAAATTAATATTATTATTTAATTTTAATATATTTTTTATTTATCTTATAATTTAATTAAAAAAAATTTTAAATCAAACGCGAGTTACAATACCGCGTTGGAAGTGGCGCAGTACTATAACAATATTCTATAGTGGAGATGGATTTGGCGTACGGCTAAAACGTGTTACAGTGGAAATATCTATACTGTAGCACAGCGTTAGAGATGCCTTAAGAACATTGTGTTTGGAGGTTGGAATTTTATCTATTAATATTTAATGTTAATTATATATATATATATATATATATTTTTGGATAATTAATTAATGTTAATTATAACCAGAAGGATTTTTGCTTTCTCCAAGGTCCGGCAGTTGAAGTTTTTTCTCCTTTTCTGGAAAAAAACCCTACTCTGGTTCACATCTTAAACAAAAGTTATTTAATGAAACCGAAAAGTAAATGAAAGTGATCCAAGTCACCGAAGCGTATGGGTACTTTTATAAGTGTCAAACAAGAGGGGGTTACTTTCTCTGTGTGTGATCTTTCTCTTTGCGTTCTGTTTTATTGAAGGCAGAGTTATTTCCTTTATGCACCAGCTTGGTGCTGGCCGCTACTTTTTGCATTCTCCCAAAGTCCGTCGTATGTTACGCGTGTTTCCTGTATTTTTATTGGTCGGTTGATGTAATGCCTGCTACCTTAGCCTCTCCCTCTGCTTTACAATGCCACTGTTTATGACATCTTGGTGGGATTTTTTATGCTTTCACATCAAAAAAACTCAGTCTATGCTTGGGTTCAATAGCCATAGCTATCATCCAGACATAAATAGCAGTGTCAAACATTAATTGGGAAAGCATTTCAAGGACTCCTCAGTCGGTAGTACACACACACTTCCCATCCGGATATATATCTACCTTATAAAAAGCTACTATGCATTATGTATTACCCTCTGACTGAGAGCTGAATGGGGTGATGGAACATAAAGCAGCCGCACATGTATAGGTTATTAATGTGCCCACGCTACACTATGACTACTTCCGAATAACTATTATCTGCTTTACTCACACCAATGGCTGCTACCATGGCAATTCTACTCTGTGAATACTAATTTCATTTTGATTTACAACTCTACCCTCTAAATTCATCGGTGTAAATGGGTTATTTTAAATAAATTTCACTTTACACTAGAATTAGTATTTTACAATTAAGCTAATCACCTCATTGATGATCAGATTTGGTTATTACCGTAACAATACAAGTTTAAAGTTTATGCTTAATTTATTTTTTAAATAAGTTTCAAATCTAATCTCAATATTATTTAGAGAGGAGATTAAAAGAAACTCTAAGAAAATGAACGAGAACAATCCTAATAAATCTAAAATCTATGACATAAAAATATATATAAAAAATAAATACAAGTAGCTTGATCACTATAATTTTTGTTTCAGTTGATATAATAATTTAATACTCATGCGTAGTTTGGCTGAAATCATGTGTGTGGTAAGAGGGCTGGGCCAAGACATTTGTTTTTTTTTAAAGGATGTTTTGTATAAGAGAAAATAATTTCAGTGATAAAAAAAATGTCTTATAATATACGATTTTAACCAATTTTTTTTTGATTTACCAAAATGACCAACTAAATCGCAATGCGATCGATAATTCGCAACGCGATCTCCGGTATCGCAAATCAGTTTCCAGATTCACAACGCGATTCTGACTATCGCCTTACGATTTTCCAAATTCGCGTTGCGATTTTCCGACTATCGCAATGCGAATATGTAAATCGCAATGCGATTATGACTATCGCAATGCGATTTTGACTGTCGCAACACTGAATTTCAAATTCGCAACAGGTTTTAGTTTCGCAACACAAATATTTTGGGTATATAACTACGCAGCAGAAGCAACTCATAACCTAAATTCCTAAATCGCAACTCATTCCATCTCCATCTATTACTCTCACCGGCGACATCCGTTCTTATATCCAACGATATCCTTCCCCATCCGGCTACAGGTTTTAGTTTCGCAGCTCGTTTGTTTAGTAAATTAATTTATAATAATGAAATCATCTAATGTTGATCATGTTTGGATAGATTTGTGTTTTGGAGGGTCATGGGAGAATGCTCATGGTGTTTTACAATATATGCCTTTACCCATGAATCTTCAACTAAAATTGTCATTAAAAAAGTTAACTTATGAAACTCTAATGTTACGTGTTGCAAATAAATTGAATTTAGAGCCCTTAAGTGGATTTAGGCTATCTTATCAGAGAAAATGTAAAGTTTATTTGTTAACCGACAATGAAGATGTTGAACGATTCATTGCTTACGTTATTGTTTCGCAAGATGATGTTACATTGTATGTTGTTGAACCTAGAAGTAGTTAAGTTGGGTCAGTAGCGGGTAGTAATCAACTAAGTTTTTCAACCCTAGTTTATGGTGCTCAAAATTTGCAAATTTAATGGTTCCACCACAATTTCATCACCAAGCAAATTTTGTTTCACCACATTTCCAATACCAAACACAATCTCAAAACCCACAACCTTTCCCTAATCCAAATCCCAATCAACTTTCAGCACCAAATTTCGGTTTTCGTATTATCCAGTTAGACGATGATGAGTCAACAGAAAAATTTGTGAGTACTAGTCGGTATTCGAAATTTGATCTTGGTCAATACCCGGACTTTGATCTTGGTCAATACTCAGATTTTGATGATGTTTCAGCAGAAGAAACAGACCCTGCGTTTAATGATTTTGATATTGATCAATACCTGAATTTTGATCATGAAACAGCCGCTACCGAGGAAGATGTTGTTGATGATAATGAGGAGGAAGTTACGACTGTGAATGAATATGTTGAACATCCATTCTGTAATTCATATAACCCTGAAGAAGAAAAAGAAGAATAAGAAATCCCCAGAGAAAAGTCCCCGAAGAAAATACCACAGGAGTATAACTGGAATATGCCAGAATTACTTCAGATACCGGAAGAAGAGTTGGTAAAAATAGCAGTTGATTGTTACACAAAAAGTATTCGTATCAAGAAAGATGATTGTTTTGATACAAAGGAAGACTTGAAGATAGCTTTGTATACGAAATGTGTGGAAGATGGCTATCAACTAAAAGTTAACAAATCAAGCAAAGATCGTTTCGAAACAAGGTGTATGATTGACAAAAATTGTACGTGGCGTATGATTGCAAAGAGGATAAAAGATTGCGAAATGTTTCAAGTTAGGACTTTTATTGATAAACATGCATGTTCAAGAACCCAAGTTTTTCCTCATTATAGACATGCAAACAAAAAGGTGTTGGGTGGTTTTCTGGCTGAGTTAATGTTTTTGAATGGCAGGGTATATCGAGGACATGAAATTATGACTGACATGAATGCTCGGTTCAAGATTAGTATCTCATATTCTCAAGCTTGGAGAGTCAAATGTTATGCCTTGGAATTGTTGAGGGGGTCGCCAGAAGCATCGTTTGCCCAACTGCCGGCTTATTGTCACAATTTAAAGCTGAAAAATCCTGGGTCGGTAACTCATATCAAAACAGATAGAGATGGACGCTTTGAGTTGCTGTTTATCGCCATTGGTGCTGCGGTTAGTAAATCAATATAATTTTGTTGACTCATTTTTGTTAGTTATATGCATTTCACATTTAAATGATTATATTTCTTGTGTATATGATTTTGTAGATTCGTTCGTTTATTACTTGCATGCGCCCAGTTATTATAGTTGACGGAGCACATTTAAAAGGTCGATACCTTGGAGTAAACTTATTAGCAGTAGCCATGTATGCTAATAATGGGATACTGCCAATAGCTTACGGGGTTGACAAATCTGAAACCTCTGATTCATGGACATGGTTTATGGGGCATCTTAGGGATTGTATAGGTCCTATTAGCAATCTGACAATCATATCCGATAGGGCAAACTCAATTGACAACGCAGTTAGAAGGTGTTTCCCATATACTTTTCATGGACTTTGTGGTGTTCATTTATATAGAAATCTAAAATCAAGGTCTGCTGGTATAAAAAAATCACAAATGGACATACTGGAAGGCTGTAAAAGCTTATTGGGAAGTGGATTTTAATAAGCATATAAATTGTTTAAAATGTGTTTTGCCTCAGTGTGCTCAAACACTAGAAGATGTCAGGTTTGAAAGATGGTCAAGAGTACATCAACTTGGAGCAAGATATGGTTTCATGACGTCTAATAGTGCAGAATCAATCAACGCTCTAAATCGTAATTCCCGGAAATTACCCATTACTATGTTAATGGAGTTTTTTCGAGCCTCTATTCAACAGTGGTACTACACGAAAATAAACCATGCAGGTATTATTTCTTTAAATTCGTAACTTATCATATATTTTACTAAGTATTATTTATTTAAATTTATAGGAATATTGGAACATCGTGTTACACCATGGACTGAAAAAAAAGATAACGAAACGTGTTGTGAAGTCAACGTCATGGAGAGTTGAACCATGTTCAAACACTTTGTTTGAAGTACTGGATAATAACTTAAATGGGCTTGTTGATCTAAATGCAAAGATGTGTAGTTGTATGAAATGACAAACATCTGGCTATCCGTGTGGGCATGTTATAAAAGTTACTCTTTATATAAACCAAGATGATTCAAGCGTATACGCTATGGATTGCTACACTACAGAAGTATATTAACTGACTTATGCCGAGATTATCTACCCTATTCGACATCCTTCTGAGTGGGACATACCAGATGACTTATAAACAGTTTTCCCACCAGCCATGGACAAAAGGCTACCTGGCTGACCAAAAAGTCACGATCGTATACCGTCAAGGGTGAAGAGAATAAGAGATCGACATGTAGTCGGTGCAAGGAAAGTGGTCATACAAGGTTGACATGTGGATCACCAGTGCCATCACAATCATCTTTTCCTCTACCAAAATATGGATCCTCATCAAAATCCAAAGCTCATATGGTGTCAAGAAAAAGACAATCAAAATCGCAATCAAAATCAAAATCCCAATCACAACTGGCTTCACCTTTTGGGACTATTAACTTAGGTGATTTTTAAATGCAAACGTTGTATTATGTGTAAACTTTTAACATTTTCAGTTAGGCATGTATAAGTAACTTGAGTTTGAACATTGCTATGATCTGTTCAGTTGTTATCACTTATTACATATTCATTTGAATATCGCAACACGAATTTGACTATTATGTGTAATTTATGTGTAAACTTTTAACATTTTCAGTTAGGCATGTATTAGTAACTTAAGTTTGAACATTGCTATGATATATTCAGTTGTTATCACTTGTTACACATTCATTTGAATATCGTAACGCGAATTTGACTATCGCAACGCGAATTTGATTATCGCAACTCAAAAATCGCAACACGAATTTGACTATCGCAACACGAATATGACTATCGCAACGCAAAAATCGTAACGCAAATTTGACTATCGCAACGCGAATTTGACTATAGCAACGGTTATTTGACTATCGCAACGCGAATTTGACTATCGCAACGCGAATTTGAGTATCGCAACACGAATTTGATTATCTCAACGGGTATTTGACTATCGCAACGAGAAAATCGCAAAGCGTATTAGACTATCGCAACGCGAATTGACTTTCGCGTTGCGCTTTTGTCTTTCGCATTGCGATTTTGAGTTTAGCGTTGCGAAAGTGTACCTCCAACAGGTCTTTTGCCTTCAATATGATGCAGATTGAAATCAACAAATCAACTTTTACATTTCAATCAATTAAACAAGCACAAATAAGAATTATTTACACATCAATATTAAACAAATCAACTTTTACAAATCAGTTTTTATAAATCAATTAAACAAGCAAAAAATGATAATATTTATTATTTTCCTCATCAATTAATTAAAAAAATCAGTCTTTTAAGAATCAATTAAACAATAAAAAAAGTGTACCCCAGACAGTTGTTTATGCACCCATACATCAATTTCACGCAGCTCACTTTAGGATTAACCTGCAGAAACCAAACATTTGCTCAAATAACACTTTCTACACATCTAAAACCAACAAACAACAAATTATTATTGAATTCTAGGTACTTAACAACACTTGCATTTGACTTACAAATTGTTTATGGACACTTTTATAACGCGGATGCAGGTAGGCAGCGTCTCGAATATATCGCTCTAGCCATAAAATGCCGAAACCACAATCCTACTGCACCTCTATCTCTATCGGTGGGAGACAGAAACTGTGTACTTCCTGTTGTCAAATGCTCCAAGCACATGCATACGAGAGGACCACAATCCCCTCTGGCTTCCGGCGTTTGTTGTGGCGCGGTCTCGTCTCTGATAACTGTAACATTGAACTTCTTTGGCTTCTTGTTTCCAGAATAAGTCCAATAATTAATCGCATCTAAGAATTTAGCCAAATGAGAGCTCAATCCTTTAATAATATCTCTCAAATCAGACAATGATATGTAATTTATCATGTTGTCATATACTATTGTCTTCAGGGATGAGAGCTAAAGCTCGACGAGAAGCCAATGAGTACGTTCCAAAACAGGGATAAACACCTGCAATCATAAGGAATAATTCAAATTACGCACTTATTTATGAACACCTTTAAAATATTAAAAAAATACTAACCTTATCGACCTCCCACCATGCATGATAAAGTTTAGCTTGTCCATTAGCCAACACATATGATTCCTGTCATTGATTTTTTAAGTGAACTATGTGAAAAGACGTCAACATAATTGTATATCGCATATTTTTTTTTATTTTTTTTCTTCAAAGCCCTTACTATTAGAAGACGTGACACCCATGCATCAATATGTTGTTTTACAAAAAAGACATATATTAGTGAATTACATAAATTTAAAAAAAATTAATTAAAATGAAATATAAGAAGAAATATAAGACTTACCCCCATCGAAATAGTCATTATCTTCAACCCCTAATAACACACCCCACCAAGACCGTTCAATCAACAAATGCATATCATCGTTGAATTTGTATATGTCAGCGTAACACCCTTGGCTTCGCTCATGTAGATAAAAATCAACTGCGGTCTTAGCCCAAAGGCTATTATCCAGAATTGTTTCCGGTAGTTGTTTCCTCTCCACTTCATCTGCCGGAATGGTACTGGCCGGTAACTTATACGAAAGCCAACAGTCATCCATCATGTCCGGCACGTGAGTGGGTTTCTCAATAATTCGATATATTATACCGTGTGAATCGGGCTCTAGAATATTGGGAGGGACCTCTTCAACGATGACAGTGACCTCTTGAACGGTGGGAGGGGATTCTTGAGGGATGACAGGGGCCTCTTGAACGATAGGGGAGGACTCTTGAACGATGACAGGTGAGTCGGCCTTTTTCTTACAGATTCTTCGCACTATTGGGGTGAACAAATACTTAATGGCACGTGTACGCCGTCTGATGCGTGAACTCTGTCTTGCAAGAAAAACCCGACGTAGAGCATCCACCTTAGCGGGCCGTTAAAAAAAATTAATACATAAATCAGTAAATAAACAGACATGATATTAAACAGTGAAAACAAAGACAAATATATTTCAAACTTGCACGGTATTCACCCAAGTCATTATTATATCATTGTTCACAAAAATGCATCAGATAATATTCCAGAAGTAATCACTTATACAAACATTTAAAATGATAACATATAGGTTTAGTGCAGGTTCAATGACAACATAAAGAATAGTAGTTTATTCTTGAAACTTAAATTTTCAACACTGTGAAGTTAGTATTTGTCTTTGTCTTTTGGTTGAAGTAATGCAATTCATTCAAGTTTCAATTTGCAGAAGAAGAATAGAATCTGAAACTTAAAATCGCAACACAAATGACTATCGCAGCGCGAAAATGACTATCGCAACGCGAATTTGACTATCGCAATGAGAGAATCGCAATGCGATTTTCATTTCGCATTGCGATTCTTTCGTTGCGATAGTCATTTTCGCGTTGCGATAGTAAACTATTATTCTTCTGCAAATTGAAACTTGAATGGATTGCATTACTTCAACCAAAAGACAACAAAAAACAAATACTAACTTCACAGGGTTAAAGAATAAACAGTTTAACAGTATTGGCAGCAACCGAATGAATTTACTAAGCAATCTAAGTGAAATGGTACATCTAAGTGAAATGGTTAATCTAAGTGAAATTACGAGTAAATTTATCATCAAGTTAAATACGAAAAATATTAAACTTACCTCGTTGCGTAGAGTATGAACCTCATTCTGCAACAATGCTACCATCTCACGTAGAGCGGCTATCTCACCACGTAAAGTAGACACCTCAACACGCCATGTACCATTGTCATCGCGTAAAGTACCGACCTCCTCACGCAAGGCATTGACCTCATCACGTAACTCCCCTAACTCATCCCGTGGAGGTGGAGGTGGAGAACAGGGAGATAAACGTCGTGGCATCTTTGTCGGTCGCCTATCATGAGGTGATAGTGGAGAAGAGGCTCGATGATGTGACATAATAGGTGATGGCTCTCGTTGTGGAGGTGTATAGTCTGGTCGATCAGGTGATGGCTCTCGAAGTGAAGGCTGCTCATCATCCGTGCCATCAAAAAAACGCTTACTAGCTTGCCACCAATCAGTGGCAAGCTCAGCTTCTGTGGGTGTCAGCCTCTTTAATGGAGTATTGAACTCCTAACAATATAAAAGCTCAAACAAAGTTAAACGTGTACTAGTAATAACTTGTGTATAAACATATGGTAGTATTTGTGTTAACTTACATTATTTATTTTCGTATACGGTAGTAAATCTTCCCATTGCTGCAAGGTCCGTTTCATCTTCCAGGAAATAGCCCTAGGAATATCATTAGAAGTTTTTAATGCATATGTCTGCATGGCGGGAAAGGCCGCAAATATCCAAATCTACAAATAATATAATAAAAAACATTAGTAATTGTTAAATAATAATTAATTATAATTTTGGAAACATTATATAAAAATTCTTACCTTAAAGGCCCAAATAAAGCCTGACAAAGTGTATTTGGAACCATCGCCACACAAACTTTTTCGATCATCAAAGGCAGACGACAACTTATTCCATGTAGTTTTCCATAGATACGAACCCCACGGAAACAAGTTCCATGCATTTAGGTACTCTACCAATTTAATTAGACCATTAGGAATAGATTGTCTGGCCTCTCTGCCTAAAAAGCCGGCATGCAAAAGTATTAGAAGGCATACTCGGACAACATCGACGTCATCCATCCGAGTAAAACCATCTTTCTTATTCAATAATCTCGTCAAGTCTTCCACGTGTAAATTCGGCTTCTCCATTGACAGCTCAGGAAAAACCCGAGATAACCATGATAGGTGGGTAATATGTCTAGTGTACCGACCTACATCATCGTGTCCGAAGCGTAGACCGGTGATTAAGCAAAACTCCTCCCGCCCAAAACACGTATACGCCGGTGGAAAATCAAACCATATCTCTTCATCACAAAGTTGTATAGTCTCTGGTAGATCGCTAGTCATGGTTTGAAGAAACAGATGGGTCAACATAGCATCTCCACCCGGATGTTGTACTTTCAGCCATGGCCCGAAGCAAGTATCCTCAAATATTTTTCTTTGTGCAGGTGAAAGCTTCGACGCAATTGTTTTGGCCAGGCTTAATTTATTTCTTAAGGTCAATTGAACCGAATAAAAGTTCTACAAAAACAATAAACATACCAAGTTAGATATACCAAAAACTACACTGTGAAGATATACAAAGAACAATAAACATAAAGAGTAGTAGTTTATTATTCAAACTTAAATTTACAACACTGTGAATTTAGTATTTGTCTTTATTTTTTTGTTGAAGTAATGCAATTCATTCAAGTTTCAATTTGTAGAAGAAGAATAGTTTCTGAAACTTAAAATCGCAACACGAAAAATGACTATCGCAACGCGAATTTGACTATCGCAACGCGAAATGAAAATCGCAACGCGAAACTAAAATCGCATTGCGATTCTGTCGTTGCGATTTTCATTTCGCGTTGCGATTCTTGGTTTCAAATACTAAAATTGAAACTTGAATGGATTGCATTACTTCAACCAAAAGACAAAACAAAGACAAATACTAAATTCATAGAGTTTAAAGACTAAACAGTTTAGCAGTATTGGTAGCAATCGAATGAATTTAATAAGCAATCTAAATGAAATGATTAATCTATTATTGAAATTATCAGTAAACTTATCATCAATCTCAATATGAAAACCCTAATAATAATGCAAAAATTTCAAAATAAAAATAATTAAAAAAACTAACCCTCGGTGGTTGATTTTCCATTTCTAATCGTGAATGATTGTGAGGGTGGCTCTGAGAGATGGAGATAGACGGATTTCGCCGGAGATGGGGACTGATTTCGTCGGAGATGGGGACGGATGTCGCCTTAGAGAGTGAGAGATGGAGATGAGACTGAGTTGTGATTTAGGGTTTTAGGTTATGAGTTGCGATTACGGGATATACTGTGGACGGTTCAGTGTTCCGATATATTAATATTCGTGTTTGAAATTTGAAAAAAAAATGCGCGTTGCGCGTTGCGATAATAATGACGCTTTGAAAATCGCATTGCGATAGTTAGCATCGCGTTGCGACAGTCAGAATCGCGTTGCGACAGTCAAAATCGCGTTGCGATAGTCAGAATCTCGTTGCGATAGTCAGAATCTCGTTGCGATAGTCATACTCGCATTGCAATTTACATATTCGCAATGCGATAGTCAGAAAATCGCAACGCGAATTTGAAAAATCGTAATGCGATAGTCAGAATCGCGTTGCGAATCTGGAAACTGATTTACGATACCGGAGATCGCGTTGCGAATTATCGATCGCATTACGATTTAATTGGTTATTTTGACAAATCTAAAAAAAATTATTTAAAATCATATATTATAAGACATTTTTGAACACTGAGATTATTTTATCTTTGTTTAATGTTATAGAAGCAAAATCATACAAAGGGAATGACGATATCTGGATATTGTTAAAAAATCTCCTTAAATTTAATGGAGGTAAAAAGTGTCCCATGTCAAAGCCAAATACCCCAGAAACAATCAGTTAGGAATAACCCAGGACCAAACACACAATCTCATGTCCACACAGCAACCAGGAATCCAACTACAACCAGACGAATACCCAGCTTGCAGTACTGATAACGGCAGAAACATATTCAGCAGTAAACGACACACAGGATACGAGATACAGGAACCAACCATGGAGAACAAACACCAAAACAGATTTAGCGAAAGAAGTATCTTGAAAAAACAGAGATAAAACCAGCGAGTGGCTTATGCTCAACCACTCAGGCAAATTTCAACGGTTTGCTCACCCAACCAACCAAACCTCTCATTTCGTGCTCTCGAAATAGACAAGAAAGACCAAAGCAAAACCTTAATGGAAAATAATAGAGCACGGTTCCTTATCTTAAAAGTTTTATTTTTTAATATTTTACATATTTTATTAATTATTTAATTTTGTATTTCTTAAATTTTTTATAAAAATTACTTAAGTGCAAAAGTTAATGGCGTGCACACGATCAATATGGCGCCAAGTCAGGGGGCGCAAATTAGCACCTCGTCATGATCAGAATGCTATGAATTTCAACATCGTCATCCGCCGCGATTGCTGCATGATCTTCTTTTCAAATTGATCAGCTGAGATTGAAATACTAGCTGACGGATTTTGTTGTGCGATTCGCCTGGACGCTTGCAAACATCAGCAAAATTTGGTCAATCACTCTTGGACATCAAATTTCTGGTAATTATTTTTGTTTATGTTGGCAATTATAGTTAGTAAGAAGAGGAAATGATTTTTTCTCTCTTCAAACTGTTAGTTACGACTATTTAATTGAAATTAAGCTTACTTATTAAATTAAACAAAAAATCTTGTGCAATTCTTCAGTGAACGATGGCTTTAGAGGAAGATGATGAGCAGAGCTATGCTGTAGAGAGTAGTTGCAGGAAGTTATTCTGTTTGTACAGTTAGAGAATTTGTTAGTTAGTTACTGGATAGTTAGACTCCTAGCTGCTGTATAAATACTTTAGTTTGTAATCTTATACTGGTATGAGAAATGAAGTATATTCAGTATTATCCAAATTATACATTTTAACATGGTATCAGGAAGGTTCTTTCTGGGCTATTGGGTTATTGGGCTTCTATTTTACTATTCCCATTTTTCATTTATCGTTTCCCTTTCCCGTTTCAGTGCAAATTCCCAATTCTAAGTTCTGTTCTTCTGCGTTTTTTTTTCCTTCTCTCTTCGATTCTTCTTCGTGATGCCTCCACAGGACATTTCAGAGATTGATTTCACGCATCCCTTGTATCTACACCCGTCTGATACACCAGGTGCTCTTCTTGTTTCTCATCAACTCACTGGCGTCCATGATTATAGTATTTGGAGTCGATCGATGCAGATTTCTCTGCTTGCGAAGAACAAATTAGGGTTTATTGACGGCGTATGTCGTCGGTCTAATTTTGTGGAGCAACTTCAACCACAATGGGATAGATGCAATGCAATTGTTCTTTCGTGGTTAATCAATTCAGTCAGCAAAGATCTTTCGGCTGGAATTGTTTTTGCCTCCAGCGCTGCTCTTGTGTGGTCTGATTTGAAAGAAAGGTTCGACAAGGTTGATGGTTCTCGGGTCTATTTTTTGCACAGAGAGATTGCAACCCTCGTCCAAGGCGATTCTTCAATTTCGTCATACTTTACAAAGTTGAAGCTTCTCTGGGATGAATACGGTGCTTTGGTGCCTCTTCCTTCGTGCGATTGTGCTAATGCCCAAACAAAACACTGCTAATGCTCTCCAGTAACGCCTTTTCCAGTTCTTGATGGGCTTGAATGAATCATACTCTGCTGTGCGTAGTCAGATACTTCTGATGCAACCATTACCAAGCGTTAATCAGGCTTATTCGATGATGGTTCAAGAGGAGTCTCAACGATCTCACTCTACTGGTATACCTTCATTAACTGATTCTACTGCTTTCTATTCTAATGTCTCTGCATCTTTTGGCAGTGTTGGTCGGCGTCGGTTCAATGGTGTTTGTGACCATTGTAAGATTAAAGGGCACAAAAAGGACCAATGTTATCGATTGATTGGGTTCCCTACTGACTTCAAATTCAATCGAAAGAAGGATGCTTCAGCTGCTCTTACTGGTCAGCTTGAAGAACCTGTTACTGCTTCAGCTCCTCATATGCCCCCTGCTCCAGTCTTTACTCAAGAACAGTACAACCAGATACTGAGTCTGTTACATCAAACCCCTGCTTCTGAGCCCTCTGTTAATTTTGTGGGATAAACTTCAGGTACTGATTCTTTCATTCATTGGATCTTGGACACTGGTGCTACTGATCACATTACTTTTGAATTCTCTTGCTTGATAAATCCTGTTGCGTGTGCTTCAAAGAATCATTTTGTTCATCTTCCTAATGGTAAAAAGGCTCTTATTACCCATACTGGTTCTTACATTCTGAAAAATAACTACATCATTCACAATGTTTTGTATGTCCCTGAATTTAAAAATAACCTTATGTCAATCACTAAACTGACAAGTGAGCTTCAATGTGTTGTTTTGTTTTATCCTGCATTTTGCATCCTGCAGGACATCTCCAGTGGAAAGATCAAGGGGATTGGTAAGGAACATGGAGGTCTTTACTTGCTCGAGTCTTCTTTTGCATCATCGGGTTTGAGTTCATCTTCTATTCATGATTCTTCTTTTTCAAATTTCTCTGTTTGTAAGCTTGTTGATCATCATTCTTCTACCATTACTGAACTTTGGCATGCTAGGCTTGGGCATGCTGCCATTAATAAAATTCACAAATTGCTTGTTCTTCAGTCTGTCAAATTCAATTCTAGTGATGTACAACATTGTTCAGTGTGTCCTATGGCTCGACAAACACGTTTGCCATTTCCTTTAAGTACCTCTAGAACGGATAATCCTTTTGAATTAATTCATATTGATCTTTGGGGTCCCTATGGAGTTTCTACTCATAGTGGACATCGTTATTTTCTTACCGTTGTTGATGATTTCAGTCGTATGACTTGGGTGTTTTTATTAAGACTTAAAACGGATGTTGTTCTTCATTTAAAAGCCTTGTTCCTCATGATTAAAAATCAGTTCACTACTTCTGTTAAGATAATTCGTAGTGATAATGGGTCTGAATTCTTCAATTCGGTTTGCTCTCCTTTGCTTTCTTCTCTTGGCATAATTCATTAATCGAGTTGTGTTCGTACTCCTCAGCAAAATGGGGTAGCTGAGCGTAAACATAGACATTTACTTGAGGTTGCTCGGGCCCTCCGTTTTCATTCTAAAGTTCCCTTAAAATTTTGGGGTGTGTCCTTACTGCGTGTTATCTAATAAATAGGTTGCCTTCTTCTGTTTTGTCTTGGCTTACTCCATTCGAATTGTTGTATAAAAAGCCCCCTTCCTTGTCTCACATTCGTGTATTTGGGTGTCTTGCTTATGCAACTCAAACTCATGTAACTGACAAGTTTGCTTCGAGAGCCATTCCTTCTGTGTTTCTTGGTTATTCGTCCACTCAAAAAGGCTATCTTCTATTTGATCTTGAAAAAAAAGTTTTCTTTGTCAATCGTGATGTTGTTTTCCATGAATCTTTTTTTCCTTTTAGGTTTCCTCAATCATCTGATTCCTTTTTTCCTACTCAATCTTATAAGGATGATTCTGAATTCTTGGTTTTGTCTCAACCTCCTGTCTCTCTTGGTGATTCTTCCTCACCAGTTTTATCCGAATCATTGGAACCTTCAGTTATTCCATTGCGTAAGTCTTCTCGAGCATCTAGACCTCCTACATGGCTACACGATTATGTGCGTTCCAATCAGTCTTCTTCTTCTATTTCCACCTGTAAGTACCCTCTTATTCATAATGTTTCTTATGCTCATTTACCTATTCATACTCAACATTTTCTTGCCACCACTTCCTCCATTGTTGAACCACAATCCTATTCTGAAGCTATTTTAAACCCGGTTTGGATTAAAGCCATGCAAGAGGAAATTCAAGCCTTAGAAAACAATGGTACTTGGTCTGTAGTATCTTTACCTCCAGGAGTGAATCCCATTGGTTGCAAATGGGTATTTCGTGTCAAGTATAGTGCTGATGGTACAATTGAGCGTTTTAATGCACGTCTTGTTGCTAAAGGTTACAATCAAAGAGAGGGTGTTGATTTTGTTGAAACATTTTCCCCTGTTGCGAAGTTAGTCACTGTTCGGACAATTCTGGCCATTGCTGCTATGTATGATTGGCCTCTTTTTCAAATGGACGTGCACAATGCATTTCTGCAAGGTGATTTATTTGAAGAAATCTACATGAAATTGCCCGAAGGTTTTAGCAGCTAGGGGTAGAATATGGTTTGTCGGCTGCAAAAATCTCTTTATGGTTTGAAGCAAGCTTCACGACAATGGAATTTAAAACTTACTGAAGCATTGGTAGCTGCAGGATATCAGCAAAGCAAGTTTGACTATTCGATGTTCACAAAAAAGGAGGGTGAAAAATTGGTGGTGATGCTCATTTATGTAGATGATCTCCTTTTAATTGGTAATGATTCAGCCTTGATTAATGAGCTGAAGGATATATTGAATTACAACTTTAAGATGAAAGATCTGGGAGAGTTGAAATATTTCTTGGGGTTTGAGGTTTTGAGGTCAAAGGAAGGAATCACATTGAATCAAAGGAAATATGCTCTAGAGCTGCTAAAGGAGACTGGTCTTGAAGGAGTTAAACCAGCCATGACTCCTTTGGAGCAGAATTTGAAGCTTACTTCCACAGAATATGATGAGCATTTGCAGCAAGAGGGAGATGAAGTATTGGTTGAAGAAAAGTCAACATTTCAAAGGTTAATTGGAAGATTGATATACTTGACACATACTCGGCCAGATATTACATTTGCAGTGCATCATCTTAGTCGATTTATGCAACAACCAAAGAGAACACATTTAGAGGCAACATTGAGAGTTGTCAAATATTTGAAGAAGGAACCAGGTCAGGGGATTCTGTTGAAGAAAGCAAGCAAAAATCAGTTGTTGGCATATTGTGATTCAGACTGGGCTTCATGTCTTATGTCAAGAAAATCAGTTATTGGTTTTTGCATAAAGTTAGGTGATTCTTTGATATCCTGGAAATCAAAGAAGCAGAATACGGTAGCAAGATCCTCAGCCGAAGCTGAATATCGAAGTATGGCGGTTGTTGCAGCTGAAGTAGTATGGTTAAATGGCATTTTAAAGGAGCTACAAACTGACCTTTCGAAACCAGCAAAGTTGTACAGTGATAGTAAAGCAGCTTTGCAAATTTCAGCAAATCCAGTCTTTCATGAAAGGACTAAGCACATTGATATAGATTGCCATTTTGTTAGAGAAAAGATACAAGAAGGAATGATCAAGACCGAGTATGTATCATCTTCAGAACAGCTTGCAGACATATTAACTAAAGCACTTGGATTACAACAACACAATTATTTGATGGGCAAGTTGGGGATGAAAAATGTTTTAATCCCTCAACTTGAGGGGGAGTGTAGAGAGTAGTTGTAGGAAGTTATTCTGTTTGTACAGTTAGAGAATTTGTTAGTTAGTTACTGGGTAGTTAGACTCCTAGCTGCTGTATAAATACTTTAGTTTGTAATCTTATACTGGTATGAGAAATGAAGTATATTCAGTATTATCCAAATTATACATTTTAACATATGCACCGAAGAAGAAGAAATCGAAATCTGAGGATGACAAGAGGTAACTTTGCGTTTCTCATTTTTCCGTATTTTTGAAACTTTTATGGGGGGGAAATTTTGATTTTGATTTTGGGCTTTGTAATTAATAGGAGAAAGAAAATTGTCCCTGGAAGCTTAATGAGAGCTTTGATGAGACAGCTTTGATGAGGCCCGGAGGAGGTGAATCAAATCCTTCAGATGGTGATCAAGTTATATGTTTTTCATTAAACTGTTCATAATCAGATATGGCAAATGCGGATTTTTTGTATTTGGTATGGAAATATATGTAGTTTGAGAAAACAGTACAATGGGTTGAGTTGTGAATTGGTAGTTTTTTGTTTTCTTTTTTAATGTTTTGTAGGTTATATATCATTGCACTGTTCGGACATTGGATGGAGTTGTCGTTGAGTCCACGAGATCAGAACATGGAGATGAATATAACCTGAGCGTTTGAATATATTTAAGTTAAGGGACGATTTTGTATGCTTGCTTTCTGGTGAATTGTGGAATCTTAAGTTGGATAAGTTGGTCTCAAGTTAAACAATGTATCTAGTTGAATTGTCTAAGGTTATATGCTTTCGTTTTATTAAATTGACTTCTGTTTATGTGACAGGGAAAGGTATTCCAATAAGAAATCTATTGGGCAAGAGCAAAATGATATTGGGGTTGTTGGAAAGAATTCCAACAATGCTGAAGGGTGAAGTGGCTATGGTATTGTCTTTGTAGTTCATTGAACCATATTTGTGTTTATTGCTCCAAAATTCTTAACAAACGAAGTATTGATTTGAAGTTTCTTTTTATGTTGTATAAAATTCTGGTGACATTTGTTGTTTCAGTTCAAAATTATGCCTCAAATATACTATGGGGAGGAGGATTGCCCTGTTCCAGCTCCTAGTAGTTTCCCTAAAGAAGATGATCTCCATTTTGAGATTGAGTTGATAGATTTCTCCAAAGCTAAGGCAAGAGTTGCTAGAGTTCAAATTTGATATTTATCCTTTCTTTGCGTTTTGGCATAATGCAATATTATTCCTTTCTGCAATGTGTATCTAGTGCAAGGATGAAGCCAGAAATTTGTTGGGTGGTTGTAATTAAAAAAAATCAAATTATAATTTCTTTTTGAGGTTGGGAGGGGTTCAAGATAAATTAATTACTATTTTTTAAGTATAAAATATAAACTATCAAAATAAAATAAAAAAATCGAATAGAATAGCAAGCTTCAGGCTTTTGGGGGGGCGGGGCGGGGAGGCTGGGAACATCCTCGCTACACCCCTGATTCCATGTTCTGAGACAATCTTTCTTAGTAATGTCAATACCATTCCTATATTTGATGTGCTGATGGTATTGTTATCTAGATGTCATTGATTAATTTGCATGTAGCCTTTTATTTCTAATGTCTTGTTATTTTTCTGTCCATTTTTAGGTTGTTTCTGATGATTTGGGAGTTATAAAGAAGGTACAGTGCCACAGCAGTTCTTAAATTCTGCTAGGAATATGGTGATAGTGGGAACTAGAAAGTATTTAAGGAAGATTGGGAAATTCACACATTCCTGAAATGTTTCCATTTTTTAAATATGCAGACAAATTTTAATGGTTGCAGTTGCGTGCATCATTATTTTGGGTTTTTTTGTACTTTGTTGCTGCATGGACTTCATCCTTTCTTCAAAATTTGCATCAAATTAGTTCAATTCTGAAGATGTCATGTCACTAATACGAATATAATATGGTAGGTAATTGATGAAGGCCTGGGTTGGGAATCACCAAGGTAACCATATGAAGTAAAAGCTTGGTAAACTTGCTCTAAGCCCCTACTCATTTCTTTTGTGTGCATTGTACTAAGTTTCCAGAATGGTTTGATCATTTGTCAGATGTATCATAATGTGAATCTTTCAGGATTTCTGCAAAGACAGGTGATGGGAAATTGATTTGTCACACACTGAAGGAGAATCATATTTCTTTACTTTTGGGAAATGTGAGGTTAGTGATTTCTGTCTTGTAGGGATTTTTTTTCTAATTAGGCACCCTCATTTCTTTATCTAATTGTACGTTTGATCTATCCTGCTTCATGTTTTCGTACTAAAGGTCCTTTTAATATAAATTTTGTTCCTGATTCCATAATACTTAGGTACCTAAAGGTCTTGAGATAGGAATAGGAACAATGACACTGAAAGAGAAGCAGTAATTTATGTTACAAATAAATACTTAACCCTATCTCCCTTGTTGCCCGGGATAGAAGGTTATGGAGAAGTTCATTTTGAAGTTGAGCTTGTCCACTTCATCCAGGTAAGTTGTTTCTCTTTTTGTGGATTTTTCTCATGCATATGTTTGTTTATCTTCAGTTAACCAAATCGTGGATGGAAGTGAACTCTTAAGTGTTGGACTTATAGGTGAGGGACATGCTGGGAGATGGTCGCCTAATTAAACGACGATTACGTGATGGAGAAGGTGCTCTTTGTTATTTCATTATACTTTGCCACGAAGAGATATTTATTTGATTCTTTTTCTGTTTTCTCTTTCTTATGCTACTTGAGATTGATTCAAAAAACAAATCTATAGTCAACATGTTATTAATTATTGCTCATGTTACATTGTCAATTTATTTATTCATTCCTTCGAAAGTTTTATTTGGAATATACTTTTAACAGTTTCTACACTCATTCTTCTTTGATGAAAAGATACCTAGGATGATGCTTCAAAACTGTATGAGCAACTTATGTGCTAGTTACTAATTCCATTTCATATTCCTGTACTATATGTCAGCGATCCTTTCTGTGTGGCTCCATGGATGATAATGTTCGTTGTTGTTTAGAATAATCAGGGGAGTTTCCAATGGATTGCCCACTTCATGACAGTCTTTTACGTGTGCATTACAAGGGCTTGCTTCTTAACAAAGAAAAAACTGTCTTCTATGATACAAGAGTTGATAACCACGGTGCACCTTTGGTGTTCAGTTCCGGAGAAGGATGGTAAGTTCTCCTTATAGAGTTGAAAAGGTGTTGTGGGTTCTTTTACCTTCATCTTGTGCTAGTTGAAATCAGGTTTTCATATCAATACCAATCATCCAAATTGCCTTGATCAAAATTATAATGCTAGACTGAGACTATACCTTGATCGGGTGAGCATTTTTTCCCTTACAGCTTCTTGGTTTTGATATGCCAAAGGTAATAAAGTCATCTTTTAGGAACTTTCCCTTGGTTATGTCTTAGATTTCTTATGGTGTTATACTCTAGTTGAGTCATTCTACTATAAACAATTATGTCTTAGGTAATAATTCATCTTTGGATGCTTAATATGGGTATCATAGCCCATCTTTGTTTTGCTCTTCCTGCTTAACCCCATATGAGGTGGTCCACATGTAGGCCCTTGTTGAGAAAAGACGTGAGGGGAAATATTAAGCGGTGTTATTGTTAACTCTTGGATTCCTGTAGTCTTATATTCAAGTTAGACCCTTCCACCTATAATTTATTGGTTTTAGGTTGGATGCTTAACAATATGGTTGTTAAATTGTCAGCGTGCACCAAGATATTGTAATAAAAGTAGTGCACCATTTTTTTTCTTATTCACCAATCTAGAGCCTAACTTAAATCTTCATTACAGGATTGGACTGGTTTAAACTTTCAGAACATAATGGATGAAGCAGAAGAAATTAGAGTCTCGGCATGTGGTTTATTATATCTATGATTGCTAGCTGTTGCAGTGATGTAAATTAATTGTTTAATCCTTCTGCTTATTGTTCTGTAAGACTACTAATTTGAATATTTAACCGTTTGCCTGCAGGGTAACCGGCTCTTCAAAGAGGGAAAATTTGAACTTGCCAAGGCAAAGTATAAAAAGGTAGTATAGCAACTGTTTTCCCTAGATCTTAAGTCACCTCTGGATTGTGAACTATGTATTAAGCATCGACCACAGACCCAATTCTAATACGAGCAATGAAAACAAATTGGTCTATCATTTGGTAAACAAATATAAATGATAAAAAATAAATAACCCATATTTGGAATCCAAGCTAACCATCGAATCCAAATGATTTCATAATGGATATAGGGTAAACCTAAATACACATTAGTTAGCAGATGTTCATGTGATATTTCTAACGGGGTACATTTACGTGCATACGTAGTTCAATTCCATGTATTGATTTCTTTGTAGGTGCTTCGGGGATTCAATCATGTTAATCCACAAACGGATGAGGAAGGGAAAGTATTTTTAGACACAAGAGTAAGTTTCATCCTGCCACATGGTAACTGAAATAATCTATCCTGTCCTTTTATTTTATGGGTAAAGTACACAAATGGTCCCCTAACTATAGGATACTTCTTTGTTGAGTCCCCCGACTATGAAAAGTTATAAAATGGTCCCCCGGTTATAGGAAGTTGCTTTGTTGAGTTACTCGACTATTAAAAGTTACAAAATGATCACCCAATTATTCATTATGTTCTAAATTCGTCATTTTCCGTTAAAAAAAATAATGGCTGAGCTAGATGTTAACTTGCAACTCCCTTATTTTATCGGGTGGTACCTGATGTTAGATAGCATGTTTCTGGATACTATTAATTTCTCTTTTCCTGATTTATTGCATGAAGAATTCATCACATCTGAATGTGGCCACATGCTTGCTCAAAATTGGAGAATGCAGAAAGTCCATCGAGGTGTGTAATAAGGTTTATTGTGACTTCAAACTGAAGCTCTTTATCTTTCTCATTTATTAGGAAGAATAAATTTTTATTCATTTTAGGTTTAGTTCTCAAATTAGCCGTCCAGTATGCCTTTTTCCCACTTTGCACTCTAAACCTTTTTTGTCCCATTTTGGCGCTTAAAGAGTACACTTGTTTTCCCATTTCGCTCCCAGGAACAATTTTGACCAATCAACTCATGCCACATGGCATCTTGGATTTGTTTTGTTCTTATGAGTTGTCACATGGTGTGTTTTCATCGGTTCATATCATTCCAGGGTACAAAATGGGAAACATATAAGGTAAGGGTCAAAATGGGACAAAAAAAGTTTAGGGTGTAAATTGAGCTAACGGGTATACTTGGAGGGATAAATTGTGAATTAAGCCTTTATTTTATTGTTTTCCGGGAAAAGATGCATATTATGATCATAGATAACAGAAGCCATAAAGTATATTTCCTGCCGAAGTTAAAGGATATTAAATTGATCAGATTGTTTCCAAAATAATTTGTTGTTCAGTTTCTGAATTTTCACAAGGACATAAAATCAAGCTTCAAGGTTTACATTTGAGCCAACGTAAGAAATAATCAAATAAAGATAGAAACTACCGAAACCGTACCTTTCAAAATGCTTTGTCCTGAGCTGCTAATGTCTGAATTCTTAACTGGTTGTCTTCGGATGTGCATCAAATTTGAAGATTGGTCTGTTTTACTTGAACTTTGAAGGTTTTAGATGCAACGCCTGTACATACAAAGGCTCTATACCGTCGTGGAATGGCTTACATGGCAGCTGGAGATTTTGCGGAAGCAAGAGCTGATTTCGAAATGATAGTTATAATGTAATCCTTTATGCTTAATGCTCTCTAACTTGATTCTGTACCACAGCCTAAAATCCTGTTTATATATCAGATGATCAAAGTTGATAAGTCCTCAGGGCCAGATGCAACTGCAGCTCTAGCAGAACTGAAGAAGCAAGAGCAGGTGTTGTAATCAATGATATATTTTCTGTCATCCAACACGTAATGCAAACATGGCAATTCATTATGTATCTGTACTGAGTTTTGAGCAGGAAGTAGAGAGGAAGGCTCGGAAACAATTTAAAGGACTATTTGACAAGAAGCCAGGAGAAATTGCAGAAGCTCAAGTTGAAGATAGAGCTGGAGGTGAGATCACCGGCGAAAACCAGAAGAATGAGTTATCGGAGCCATTACTGGAAGGAAACGAGCCTCAACATTCCAATGAATCTGATGGTGGTAGACATCGAATGGGCTGGTTTTTCAGCTTGTGGCCTTCTGGTGGAAGAATATTTGCAGCTCTTGGCCTTGACAGATGTACCATACTCTGATATTCTAAGGTGAGGACCCTAAACTTATTAACATTGGCTGCAGAAGAGATTCTTAAATTAGTTTCCAAGAAAAGAATAAAATTTCTGTGTCTGGTTTTAGAAAAAGCAAAAGGTTTCTTCCTGTTTTTCAATGGAGTTATGCTCCATAGGTCTCTACTTCAAAATATAACACCACTACCATAAAGAAAACAGCCCATTTTCCCCTCATATTATTGAAGATCGAACCCGAGGTTATAAGAAAGTATCCAATGATTTACGGCATTTATGAATACTTGTCATTGCAACGTTATTGAAGCCTTTAGGCTAGAAAGGGCCTGACTTGGGGTGATAGACTGATAGCTGATTTTGGTATTTGGAGTTAAAAACAGGTTTACTGAAACCAACCAAAAGGTAGAATGTAAATATCACGAGGGATTCCATTAAAAATGGTTGTGTGCAACACTCTTACAATTTCATATAGGAATCCTTTATTTATCTATTACATGCACACACAATCCATAGCTAAAGCTTTAACGAGTATGCTCAAAAGAATTTGGTGGAGATGGCACAAATTTCACTGAGCTTAATTATATCATAGTTTTTAGAAGCCAAGCCTGTTAAATTGCGTCCTCTTATGAGAGTTTGGCACCTTTTAGTGTCATGTGAAGCAGTAAAGAGATAATTAACCATGGCCTTGATGTTTTTACTGTAAAACGAATTATTAGCACTCCAGAGGTCCGCCATGGCTTTCATGTTAAGATCCCAACATCGTTGGAGCCGCACCCGGTAGTGATGGGGATGGTTAGCTGAGGCAGAATCTTTGAGTAAATTGGAAATTATTGTTCCAGCTTCCAATGCTCTTATCTGCGCCCAACCCAAAGCTGTACTAGCAATCCCTTCTGCTGTTAATGGTGGCCCCGGGATCATGGTACCGACACAATATCCATGGCTGGATGTGTGGCGACAGACCTCTTCCACGAGGTCTTTGCTGTTCAAATGCTCTCCATACGAGGGATGGATGATGACAACCGATATCAGTAGCAACAATGGCGAGAAAACATAAGTGTGAAATCGGGCCATTTCGTATTCTAAGTTACTCAGGAAATATTTTAAACAATATGTAGAGACCTTTTTAAATAGATTAAGAGATGATTTGGGCATAGGAAACAATTTACGTGTAGATGTATATTCACTCAATATATATGATCAATAGTGTCAAGTTCATCACAACTTCCAACTTGTTTTTCATGATATATGGGTTGCAAGTTTTCATGATACTTAAGGTAGACACTTACAGTGGTAGGAATTCTCTCTTTAATATTTTTGGTTGTCCTCTTGGTTTTAGGGTTTTTTTCTGATTAATTTGGATTGATCCGCGTCGCATTCATGACTTTGGTGGGTGGGTGTCTTAGCGAGGATTTTTACATACACAGGTGTAATGAATTCTCTCTTTAATTGATGGTAAGCAAAAAACCAAAACCAATACTTGATCTTTGTGGTATCAACACTAAGCAACGTACCCAATATCACAACTACAATACTAGACCCATCAAATGCCATAGAACTTCACTTCTAACAACCGTAGCTCAACAAACTCTGCATATACTATTTCCTAGAACTAAGGTTGGGCAGTTTTTCAGTCCCTCCGTGCTTTCCGAAAGCCTTACTCCCAAAAACCAAGAACCCGACCATATGTCCGAAAACCGCAGCGAGGAATACACCGCCGTTAGACAACATGACAGCCAACATCACAATGTAGCTCAGCTCTGTGCACAGTGTGCATGGCGGTCTTAAAGAACCAAGCAGCCACCTTGTTGGATTTGGGCTTTCACGATGCTGCAACAAAAGAGGCACTCAACGATCACTGCCAATCGAAATACGAAGAACAGCAGTGCATACATGCCCCTGCTGGAACCAGGCCCAACCCGAGAAAAAGCTCGTAAGTATCGGTGAACGTCGATGCCTCGTTACGTTATGAGACGACGTGGTTTGGCACATGTTCGCCGTGTTCATTTTGTCTCTCCCTCTGTCTTTATGAAGAAACATTAACATGGTTTTATATGGGAGAAAATAGGATCCTGCAAAACTGGTTTCCAAGCAATCCCCCCTGTAGCCTGCCCTTTTTCAATATTCGCTTTTATTTACTTTTTTTATGCTGTTTTCTTGTTTGCGTGCATATATACTATTAAAAGGAGCATCCTATAAATGACTTGACCCCCGTAGGTGATGCAGGGAGTTTCTTGGACATGCAATGCTAGGATCGATCATGTGCTCTGTTATTCTTTGCATACTGTTATTCACTTTTAGGAAAGAAAAAAAACATGGGATTCACCGGTGTAAATATGGAAACAGAGTTTAAAAGACGATGAGACAACCTTAAGAACGTAAACTACAGATTTAATTAACACCAAAAGACGATGAGACAACCATCTTAGCACCATACTTATACTTAATCACATAATCTCAAACCCTTTAATACATCATTCCTTAAGTCTTAGACAATAAGTGGAGCACACACGTTTTGATATGAGATTTCTTTATTTATAATAAGGCCATCAAGACTTTTCCCTATGAAATTGTTAAGCAAAAGGGAAACCGATCACTCGCCACCATGGATCTCAACGCTTCTTCTAGGGCAGTGTTTGGCTTCTTTCTTAGGAACCGTGATGGTCAGCACCCCGTTCTCCAAGTACGCTGTCAGCTTATCCAGCTTCGCATTATCAGGCAGCTTGAAACGCCTCACAAACGACCCACTGCTACGTTCCACGCGCTGCCACATGTACGCGCTCACTTCTTTCTCCATGCTCTTCTCACCGCGGATGCACAGCACTCTCCCCTCCACTTCCACCTTCACTTCGTTCCTCTTCAGCCCCGGAAGTTCCGTTACGAACACGTGAGCTTCCGGGGTCTCCTTCCAGTCCAGCTTCGTGAGCTCAAACCGCGATTCGGAGGGGAAAACAGGCGTGGCCACTGCCGAAACAAGGCTGCTCCCGCCGTACCGGAATTCTTGGAACGGATCCCGAACTGTTTGATGGTGGTAGTAAGGCTCATGATGAACGGTGCGACCGCTGTAATACATGCTCGGAATCATCGACATGGTCGCAAAACCAACTAGGAAAATGCAATAACTAGCTTACGAGAAAGTGGCAAAGATGGAGAAGGTTTTTATAAGGGAAAAATGGAATCATGAAAGTGAAATAGTGGGACAATGGATGTTTTGTTCTGTGTATTACGTGATGTTTCGAGAGAGAAATCCACTTTAAGATAAGATGGAACTTCTATCAGGAAAGGTATTTAAACGAATATGGCATCCCAATAAATGTTTGAATGGGGTGGTGAGATTAGACATTTTCGGAATAAAAACATACGTTAACCGAGGGTGATGCAAGAGAGATTGACGTCATCTCATATTCAGTAACGAATCTAAACATATTTTTAAAATAAATACATGTATATTAATAACAAAAAAAATCGTAAAATATAGATAAAAAATATTTGAAGTGAACATCATTAATCAAATAAAAGACTAATATAAAAAAATCTAAATTTCATAATAGACATTGATTCACCCTAAACCCCATTTACATCACCCAGTGATCATATCAACGTAATTTCGGAGTAAAATCAACTGATCAAAGGAACACAGCTCATATAGGTATCAAAGGCACTCGACAACAAAGACCGATTGATGATAATGTTAAGCATCTATCCAAGACAGAAAATTTTTACAATAGAAATCTCTTCCATCGATTCTCAGCTTTATTATTCAAATATAATGATTTTTTTGGTGACATATTTGTGTATTATCATCCAAGAAAGTGGTAAATTACTACGAAGTACAAGGAAAGAACTCATAACGTGGAAATAATATACACGTAATATCTATACATCCAAGAAAGTGGTAAATTACTACGAAGTACAAGGAAATAACTCATAAAGTGGAGTTAACCCCTAAACTATACAAAGATTGACATTAGCCGTATCAGTAATATCTATACATTTATGATATAACTGTATACAAACTATATTCTTTATACGGGAAATAATATCCTCAGCAGGATAACACCTATCCCTAATGTGTCTAGAGTTCATTTCCAACCAAATGTTGTACACAAAAGCACTTTAAGAGAGTTTTAAAATAATCACAAGCAAAGACTTTCACTTTAAACATGTAGAAGCTGTTGTAACCGTCTTTCGGTTGGGCTCCGAATTGAGCTTCGACTTGAAAAAATATGGATTGAGAGTCGCCACCGATCATTTATTTAAAACAAATGGGTTGATCGGATACCCTATTTCTTACCTGATCTACGTCTTTCCAAAGATGTGTCGGGTTCGGGAGTCGGTTACGGTCAAGGAAGGATTAGCACCCTTGAACCGCCCTTTCGGTACTACGTAATTTCCAGTTGTCTTCGATTAAGAAAATTGCAAGTTAAATTAAAAGGTAAAATTTGATCCGAATTACTTACCCTTAATGAGTTTACGGAAATACCCTTAAAAAATTAAAATAAGATGTTAAAAGAAAATAATAATAATAAAAGAAAGTAACAAAACTAAAGAGTAAACCAAGGAAATAAATGAAACCAATAATAATAAACATAAAATAATTGGATGAAACAAATATAAAAAATGAAATTGAATAAAATAAAATAAATGAAGAAAAAATATATATATACACAAAAAGAATTAAAAAAAATGTAAAGTGTTTAAAAAAAGAAAATAATGATAAGAGCAAAGAAACTAAAACATAATGAAAATAAATAAATAAATATAAATAAATAAAATAATAAAATATAAAATATAAAAATGTATGTATAATAATAAAATACTAAATAGTAACAATAATAATAAATAAATGAAAATAAATATACATATAATATTAACTAAAAAAATAGTAATCATAGAAATATAAAATAAAATGAAGTAAGAATATATATATATAACGTTAGGAAATATAGTAAAAAAACATAGTCAATAAGTAAACATAGATAAAAATAATAATATAATATATATATATATATAATAATAAGAAAATAATATAATATAACGCAAAGTAAAATGAAAAAAATAATAATAAATAAATAAAATATAATTATATATATATACATATAAATAATAAGGGTTAAATTAAAATAAAAAAATGAATTAGGGGTCAAATTAAAAGCCAATCGAAGAAAAAAAAAAAAACACGCGGATCCACACGACCCGTTTATAAAAATCCGAATAGTTTTTCAAAAACACAAGCCTCGGGACTAGATCTACAAAAATATCTCGAAAACGCCCCCGTTCATCGGCCAAAAACACTTCTCTCAGTTTTCTTTCGAATCAAAACACAGCAAGGGTATGTAAAAATAACATGCGAAGGTATGAACTTTACATTTCAAAATATAAATGCTTCGAAAAATGGTTACGCGTTGCTTGTAGTTTTTTTGCTTGGTATTTCGTATATCCTCCTTCTGTGTTACAATAGTGAGTTACAATGGCTATTTATAATGCTTGTGAATCCTATCTTTAGGAGTTTAAATAATAGTAGAACTCTATCCTATTTTTAGGAGTTTGAATCCTAGCAAAATTCTATCCTATTTTTAGGAGTTTGAATCCTAGTAGGACGAAAATGTGTGTTGACAGCTGCCCCTCTTTGCCCATAGTCGTTTAACGGGGATAGGGCAAAGATTAAAATATACACTTTTTCGTTTAGTGGAGTTGAAAATTGACTATGATGTTTCAATAACTCCCTGTCGAATTGAGTTACGGATAACTCCTCCATCGTGAAGTCAAGTTCATCTTGAAATGATATGAAATTGAAGCCGTAGTTCGGAATTTGAATCAGCACGTGGCTTCCCGTTGCCCTTCGGTCTTCTTCTCGGTTTAAAGACCTTGGATCGGAATCGAACTCAAAAATCTTCATTGACAGATAGTTTTTTTTTACTTAAGTTATGCTGCTTGAAAATGGTTGCTTGTCACTAAGGCACGGCTAACCCAGGTCCTCTTCTCGACTTGAAAACCTCGACTGCAACCGGAAAGTAGTGCGATTGATGTGTCATCGAGCTGAATGGAATCGAACTCAACAATTTTGATGGCAGATAACCCTTCTAGCCTTGAGTTATGTTGTAAATGATGTGCCTTGGAGCTGAGCGTAGTCGAACTTGAAGGTCTTTGTTGACAGATACTCCTTCTATGAGTTGGATATCCTTCGTCGTGAAGTTGAAATCCAATCTAAAGACGGATGATGCTTGTGTGCATAATTCCCTTCGTCGTGAAGTTGAAACCGTGGGTGGCCCATTCGTCGTGAAGTTGAGCATGTAATTGGATATCATTCGTTGTGAAGTTGAAATCCAAGTAAGTAGCATTGTTCCGAGTCCAATATCCTCCGTCGTGAAGTTGAAATTGCCTCTGGAATCGGGAAATTGTTTGTTGACAACCAGCTGTCCCTTCGTTGTGAAGTTGAACTTGTGTTGTCTCGAGTCCAATATCCTTCGCTGTGAAGTTGAAATTGGCTCCGAAATTGAGAAATTGTTTGTTGTCAACCAACCATCCCTTCGTTGTGAAGTTGAACTTGTGTTGTCTCGAGTCCAATATCCTTTGCTGTGAAGTTGAAATTGGCTCTGAAATTGGGAAGTTGTTTGTTGACAACCAGCCGTCCCTTCGTTTGTGAAGTTAAACTTGGGCTGTCTTGAGTCTAATATCCTTCGCTGTGAAGTTGAAATTGACTCTGAATGAAATTTTGTTGACAATCAGCCGCCCATTCGTCGTGAAGTTGAGCTTGTGTTGTCTTGGGTCCAAGATCCTTCGCTGAGAAGTTGAAATTGGCTCTGAAATTGGGAAGTTGTTTGTTGACAGTCAGCCGCCCCTTCGCTTTGAAGTTGAACTTGTGCTGTCTCGAGTCTAATATCCTTCGCTGTGAAGTTGAAATTGACTCTGAATGAAATTTGAAAAAGTTATGCATATATGTGATGAGATGGATGCAATGCTCTTAGGTATGCCTAAAATGCATATGCAATATATGCTATTTTTGGGGCTCAGGATTGAGATCTCGATCTCCGGTTACTTTTCTGGAATCTTAGTTTTGGAATCCTCAAGTTTTGATCCCTGATCTTTTATTCTTCAAATGTTCAAATCTGATGTGCACATTTTATTTTTTGATTTGAAAAATGCTTCTCGACCATTCCAAGTATGTGTTTGAGCTGAGTGTAACGGTTCAGATGATGCTTCAAGAGAAGTTGTCTCGAAAGAGATAGAATTAGTTTCAAGGGAAACGATCTCAAAGATATTTGTTGTTTCATGAGAAACGGTCTCAAGGGAGACACAATTTTGTTTTGAGAAAAACTGTCTCAAGAGAGACAAAACTTAGTTCCAAAAGAAATTGTCTCACGGGGAGATGAAATTAGTTCCAAGGAAAACATATTCAAAGATTTTGTTTCAAGGGAAACTGTCTCAAGAGAGACAAAATTCATCTCAAGGGAAATGTTTTCAATGTGTATGTTTCAAGAGAAACTTTTTCAAAGAGAAACGATTTCAAAGGTTTTTCTAAGGGAAACTGTCTCAAGGGAGACAAAGTTTGTTTCAAGGGAAACTGTCTCAAGAGAGACAATGGTGGGCACAATTCCCTTCGTCGTGAAGTTGAAACCGTGGGTGGCCTCTTCGCCGTGAAGTTGAGCCAGGAATTAGATGTCCTTCGTCGTGAAGTTGAAATCCAACTTGAAAATGCGAATTGGATCGGTTCTGAATTAGCTCTCGAACTCGTCTGAAGTTGATTCTAAGATCTGTCGATCTTTCAATATGTCAAATTGGTTGAAATGTAGCTTCTTGTTGCTGAGTTAAGCAACCAACATCAATCTTTAAAGATGCTTTTGAATCGAGTATCCTTCGTCTTGAAGTCGAAACTTGACTCTAAAAGTTGCAAAAATTATGTATGTGGGAAAAATGATGTTCTAAAATGTATGCATAAGATGCATGTAACATGAATTGGTTATGTTTTATCTCCTGAAAAAGGTCTGATAACTCGCATTAGGATGTTGAATCCCCAAAGATGCCCAATATCCAAAAATCCCCAATATTTGATGTTGAATCTTCAAAGATGCCCCAAATGTTCCTCATTTCTTCCTTCAGCATTGATTCTAAGCATGAGTTTTGTGTCTAAGAGTCACATATCATTTACCAAGATCCACTCTAGAGAGACTGTCTTGTTTGAAAAAAAATGTTTCTTTTTCTTTTATTTTTAAAGTTCTGAAATATCAAAAAAGAGTTTTGAAAGATGTTTAATCAAGAGTTTTGAAAGATGTTTAATTAAAAGTTTTGAAAATATTGTCCCTTTCACGGTTTACAATTAAGACGAATCATAAAACTAGAGTTCATCGGATATCAAAGAATTAATTACAATGTTAATCCTTCAATAAATTATAGCTATTTGACAAGTGTCAAGATCAAAGCTATCTTTAGGAAATGGTAAGTAAGGAAAGGATAAAAAGGTCTCATGTTGTTGTGTTTGGTCAAAGGTTTGGCATTTGATGCTCAAAAGTTTGATGGGGTAGCTTGCATGCTCCTCTGCTGGAAGTGTTCTCTGACTCCCAACCTTCGTGGTCACACTCGGATTGTGCGATGCCGTATCAAAGAACTTGTGTGATCGCCTCAGTTGCACAATTTTTATATTCGAGTCGCCTTTTCAGGTTTTCAACTCGAACCCTCCTTTGGTTTCAAGACGTTATTCAGAATTTACGTCTTGAACCCGCCTTTGTTATTTTTCTCTACCATGCATTAATTACATTATTTTTTGCAAATAAAGATTAATTCTGATGGGCGGGATGAAATCTGAAGATAGTCTCTTCTGTTTAGAAATCCATGTATGATTAGAAGAGACTTTTAAGGCACGTAATGTAGGCCAGGGTTCATAGTTATGAAAGAAAAGGATAAATAGGCCCAAACAAGTGTTTCAAGGTGTTGAACCAATGATCAATTCATTTTGATGCCTTCAATCTTGCTCAAAATGTTTCTCTCTCTTGATGCTCTATGATCTTCGAGTGTAGTGATTCAGTGATTCAGGAATGATTGTGCTTGATCAATCTCATAGTTTGAAGCTTGATGTGCCATTTGTCTTTAGGGAATCTTTGCATGTGTTTTTTTGTCCTTTTTCTTTTTGATTTTGTTCTTTATTTTTCTTTTGTTTTTCTTCTTTTTTTGCCCTTTTGTTTGATTGAATCTTCGCACTTGGCATTTGGTTCACTTTTGGTATCTCATCTGAATCAATGCCTTCGCTCATGTGAGCATATTTCTTCCACCTTGCCCCCAGTGTGGAGGGTGATCCTTGGTTAGGGTTGAATCAGAAGAAAAATAATACAGCTCAAAAGGGGACACAAGGGATATATTTTTTCTCCTGTTGTGAAGGGATAAAGAAAGAAAGCCGTTCATCATTTCATATATGTAAATCTTCATAGAAGAGGTATCCCCAAGGGGATAGATTTTCAAGATTAATTATATTCACATGAAAACAGTGTAATTAATGCATGATAGAATTATTTCGAATGAATTCTTCTTCTTTTTTCCCCCAGATGTCTCAATGTTCAGGCTCCCCGCGAGATGCCCCAAGTTGGTTCTTTAGAAGAATGCTCATGTTAAAATGAACAACTCAATGCCTTGGGTTTTAATGGTAAAAAAGACAGTGGTGTGATCTTATTGACTCAAAAAGATAAAGGCAATGTTCAAGAATTTCAAAAGGAGGTAATGTCAAGATTTTATCTTTTGGTAATGACCACGAGTTGTTTTGGGCAAAGAATCAAGGTATTTTATTCTGGGGTTTGAGACAGGGTAAGAAAGGTATAATCTTTCCATATGTCAAAAATCTATAATTCTTGAAGAATTAAAAGAATCATTAATTCATTTAATATTCGAAGAACTAAAGATTAAAATTTGTTCAATTGTTCCACCTTAGAAAGCATCATAAATTCAATCATTTAAAAGATTAAGCAAACATGAAAGATCAACTACGTGTTCAAACAAAACAATCCTCTAAGTGCAAATGGTATATGCCATGCCCCCTTCTTCGGCAAGCGCCTTACAGTTTTTAGAGGAATATTTGGGGCTTCTTATGTGGTAACAGCTTCAACATCGTAGCCCTTAGGATATGGGGATTCTTTTCTTAGATCATCCTGACAGGCTTTGTCCTACAATCAGCTGATCAGGCTCCCACTGTATTGTTTTCAGTTTTTTTCTTTTGATGTTACAATCTTGCTTCCATGTGGTGTCATGTGGTTAAAACCACTTCATCGAATCCTTCATAAAGAAATTTCATGTTTATGAAAATGCTTAAAAATGAAATGTAGATGCATAACACAAAATAAAAAAAATGCATGAAATGTTCGAGGCATTGATCCAGAAAAGTGTCCATTATTATAAATAATTCTTATTTCGACAAAAATGTTTTATCTTGTAAGAGACATAAAAACAATCAAAGGTACATTCAGACTAAATCCTCTAGACCCCGAATAGCTTCTAGCATATTGACAAGTCTTCTGTTTTCATCTGTCACTGGTTGTATGCCTTGTTGGACCACTCCAGCTTCCCTTGCCATGCCGTGTAGATGGCGAGCTGCCTTCTGTACTTGATCCAGGAAGTCTCGGATGACTGTGTCTCTGGCCTTCACCCTTTGTTGTGCTTGCTCCCAACGGAAACGCCACTGTAAACCTCTGTCGAAGGGCACTATCTGAAGCTCGCTTGCTTTCTTCTTGAACCCATCTACAATAGTTTCTAACTCAGCTATTGTTTTGACATCTCTCTCATGTTGTTTCTCCAGATCAGCCATCTGGATTTTCAAGCGTTGGTTTTGATGCTGGTTGTCTACTAAGCATCTCTGGGCAGTTTTTATCTGTTCTTTCCAGGCTCTCTCATCAGGCCCCTCAAACTTTCTTTTCAAGTTGTGAGCTTCATCCTTTCAGTACTCATAAGACACCTTTAACTTGGAGTTATCCTTGACCGTATCTTGATACCCATTTCTTAAGTCTTCAAGCTCAAAACGGACTCTTTTATGTTCTCTTTCTAGTTTGTCTGCTTTATCTTTATGTGAGTCGGCCTCGAGTTTCCATTGATAACGTTCAGTTTCAAGTTTCTTAATCCTCTGCTTCAGCTTGCTATTCACATCTTCAAACTCTACCTTGGCTATCTCCAGTCCGGAAGGGACAGGCCTGAGATGTTCTTCCATAGTCCGAGTGTCTTCATAGTCTCGCACCGGGACGTTATCATTCTTTCTCAATCTTCGCCACTCCACATAATCCGGAGTAAGCATGTCTCTGGCAACAACGACATCCATTCGAAATACTTTCTTCCATGACTCAGATGCTTCCCTGATCATCTTCTTATAACTGTCACCGCTATACACAAACTCTGATTTAATTAGTCCGTATGTTGCGGGGACAAACTGACGTGCCCCATACTGTCTAAGTGCTAACAATAGAGCATACCCAACTGCACCCCAAAGTCCGAGTAAAGTTATAGTATCAGAATCCCCACACCGGAAAAGAACGTCACCGAGGAACAACCAGGGGGCTCTCCAGGTAATATCTCGATCCTGAAGATGTGTAAAAACTTTCATCCACTTTTCCTTTGAAGCACATTCATGCCATTTCATTGTGATGAACTCCCCTAAAGGTGAATATGTGGTGCTAAATCGGCGGTAGGCGACCCCGTTAGTCTTCTAGAAATGGTTGTGAATCCAGACTTGAAGGAGTTGAATACACCCAATGAGCCTACCTCCACCAGATCTTCGACAATGATTAAGAGACCGAAAGGTCTCGGCTAAGAACGTTGATTTGTCTCGGAAGTTGTTCAAACAATTCTACCACGGTTGCGTCAATGCAACCCAATGCCTTCGGAAAGATAATCAACCCGTACATACCTAGTGAAAAAAAGTCTATAGTCTTCCACTCATCAGGTTGGTTCTTCATTAATTGCCTTATGTGGATCCATTCAATTCCTTCCCCACTGCCTCTGCGCTGAGTCCGGTCAATTACCCATTTTTCGTCTACTCTCGCAACTCTGGCCAATGTATTCTTAAAAGGCTGACTTTTAATGTGTTTAATGTAGGCTCGCTCTAGTTTGATGTTTTCACAATGCAACAGTGCAGTGTATTCTTCAATGGTGGGCACCATATCCTCCCGGTTAAAAGTGAAGCAACTATATCCCGGGTTCCAGAACTGAACCAATGCTCTGATTAAAGGCTCATCAGTCTTAACCTGGAGTAGAAGTGCAATGTCACTATACCATTAGCTGAACTTTTATTTTTTATCATTCTTCCAACTGTCCCAGATGTCTCGAAGCTCTTGAACATTGTTCTGTTTTACGCTGATAGAGGCATAATTAACCAGCTCTGACACATAGCTTCCTTGAAGACTGTCTCCCTTTTCCTTCTGGGTCTTCTCGGACCATAGTCTTACCTCCGGGTTTTTAATCTCTTATATTACAACACCTTTGTTCATTTGTTCAGATTATTTTGTGTGTAATAAATGCTTTTTAGGGATCAATGACCTCTTGTTATGATGTAAATGCTAGAAAACAAGCACAAAGGTAAAAACGTTAGTAAAATGAAAACATATAAGTAAATATGAAATGACGAAAGAAAAAAAAATAAGAAGAGTGAGAAGGAATAAAAACATGGTTAGGGTAAAAATGTCATAGGGTTTGAAATTCGGTTTTGGGGTAGGCTCTATTTCTCCATAGCTTCATGGTTTAGGTTCTAAAAATGGTACCCGTTCTCCTTGCGATGCCCCCGTGGGTAGCTTGCCTCTATTTCTCCATAGCTTCATGGTTTAGGTTCTAAAAATGGTACCCGAGTTCTCCTTGCCGATGCCCCCGTGGCTTGCCAGACCCTTAGTCCTAAACCATCCCTTGTGTGGACTAAGTTAAACTCGAGAGGACACATTCCCTTATGCCGGAGAATAATTCACACGAAGGCATAAGGTATATGAATCCCGAATGCTACTTGCTAGGCTCATACGTGAATAATTCACACGAAGGCGTCGCTTTCACCCCCACTTAAAACGGGTTTGGAGCTCGGGTTTAGAGCCTTAAGTGAAAAACTTTGAAGCTAAAATCATGAGAAAATGATTAGTACAACTATTTACTCGAAAATATAATCAAAAGTAAGTAAAAGATCGAAATATTACCTCAAAATTTAACTTACATTTTTCGTTAAAAAGACAACTGGAAATTACCTTAGCCTGACTCACTTACATATTCCACAGTGGAGTCAAGCTGTTGTAACCGTATTTCGTTGGGCCCCGATTGGGCTTCGACTTAAAAAAATATGGATTGGGAGTCGCCACCGATCATTTATTTAAAACAAATGGTTGATCGGATACCCTATTCTTACCTGATCTGCGTCTTCCAAAGATGTGTCGGTTCGGGAGTCGGTTACGGTCAGGAAGGATTAGCACCCTTGAACGGTTACGGTCAAGGAAGGATTAGCACCCTTGAACCGCCTATTCGGTACGTACTTTTCAGTTGTCTTTGATTAAGAAATTGCAAGTTAAATTAAAAGGTAAAATTTGATCTGAATTACTTACCCTTAATGAGTTTACGGAAATACACTTAAAAAATTAAAATAATAGGTTAAAAGAAAATAATAATAATAAAAGAAAGTAACAAAACTAAAGAGTAAACCAAGGAAATAAATGAAACCAATATAATAAACATAAAATAATTGGATGAAACAATATAAAAAAATGAAATTGAATAAATAAAATAAATAAAAAAAAATATATATATATACACAAAAAGAATAAAAAAATGTAAAGTGTTTAAAAAAAAGAAAAATAATGATAAGAGCAAAGAAACTAAAACATAATAAAAAATAATAAATAGTATAAATAAAATAATAAAATATATAAAAAATAAAAATGTATGTATATATATAAAATACTAAATAGTAACAATAATAATAAATAAAAAATAAATATACATATAATATTAACTAAAAAAATAGTAATCATAGAAATATAAAATAAAATGAGTAAGAATATATATATAAAGTTAGGAAAATATAGTAAAAAAACATAGTAATAAGTAACATAGATAAAAAATAATATATATAATATATATATATATAATAATAGAAAAATAATATAATATAACGCAAAGTAAAATGAAAAAAATAATAATAAAATAAATAAAATATTATATATATATATCTAAAAATAATAAGGGTTAAATTAAAATAAAAAATGAATTAGGGGTCAAATTAAAAGCCAATCGAAGAAAAAAATGATAAACACGCGGATCCACACGACCCGTTTATAAAAATCCGAATAGTTTTTCAAAACACAAGCCTCGGGGACTAGATCTACAAAAATAGATCTCGAAAATGCCCCGTTCATCGACCAAAACACTTCTCTCATTTTCTTTCGAATCAAAACACAGCAAAGGTAAGGAAAAATAACATGCGAATGTATGAACTTTACCTTTCAAAATATAAATGCTTTGAAAAATGGCTACGCGTTCTTGTAATTTTTTTGCTTGGTATTTCATATATCCTCAAAGCCCAACCAACTCCTCATACAAGCCATAGCCAGCCTTGAGAGTGGCAGAGATCCAAGATGCTCGACCAAATACCCTTAGAATCTCAAACAACTTTTGGATTAGATTTTATCATATCCTAATCAGCATGTTAACGTTCAGCTCAGACGACCGTCAACTTTTTAACGTAAAAGAACGAGTTTGAAACACATTAATAGTCGAAGATCATTTTGTAACTATTAATAATCAAGGAACTCAACAAAGCAACACCCTAAAGTCATATGATTATTTTGTAACTTTTAATTAGTGAGGGACTCAACGAAACAACACCCTATAGTCAGGAGACCATTTATAAACACCTCTAGTATCTATGCATAATCTTTCTTAATCATGACAACACATTCATCATCTAAACGTAACTATTGAACTCATGATATCAAATAACAACAGGTTGAATCTCGATCAATTTTGGCATTATTATAAATCTTCAAAAAGTGAGCAACATGTTGGTATGGATTTCCTTGATCATCAAGTTGGGCCAAATACTTGATAAAGAACCTTTGTTTTCCGGCTAATGACAAGGGATGAACAAGAACACCAGTGCTTGAGGATGAAACCAAGTGAATACTTTCTTTTACCTGAACACTCATGGAAGTTGATTTATTTACATTAACTTTATATGGTGTCATTGTAACTTTCACAGATTTTTCAAAGATAATGTTCCAAGTTCTAGTAATTACATTTACAGTGTGTGTGCACGTTATTAATTGTTAAGAATATTTCAAATAAATTTACTATGTAATAACCAGTTGATTATTAAAAAAATTGATTGAGTAAAAATTAATTTTTAGAGTCAATATTTCATTTTTAAATTGAAAGAGACTAAAATATCCTCTATTTTTTTTTACATATTTTATACATCATATGTGCAATAACAATATTAATATGAAATACTTTGTAACAATACCAATATGAAATACATCGTAACGATATTAATAAAAAGTAATATATAATTCTAATATTAATAGATGTTAAAGACCTGATAATAAAATATTCGATGACAATGTTAATTTATAAAATATATCACATTAAAGTAACAAGTTATTTAAACCTAAAGAAGATCTAAACTTCAGGGAAAGCAGGAAAGGCAAATATTAAAGTCATGAATTCATAACCTGCTTCATCTAAACTTAAGGATAATGATGAACCTCTAAGTCAATTACCATTAAGATTGCAGTTTCATATTAAAATATAGAGAAAATAACCTAAGTGATCAAAAATGCCTTATAATATACGAATTTAACCAATTTTTTTTGGATTTGCCAAAATGACCAACAAATTCGCAACGCGAATTCCAATTTCGTAACCCAGTTTCCAATTTCGCGTTGCGATTTTCCAAATTCGCAACGCGAAAGTCAAATTCGCAATGCGAATTTGGAAATCGCAACACATAAGTCAAATTCGCAACGCGAAAGTCAAATGTTTTTACGTGAAACACAATATTAATTTCGCAACACAAATGTAAACAGTGTTATCGCAAATCATCTATAACCTAAAACCCTAAAGCACAACTCAGTCTCATCTCCATCTCTCACTCTCTACGGCGACATCCGTCCCCATCTCCGACGAAATTCATCCCCATTTTCGACGAAATCAGTTTATCTCCATCTCTTAGATCAACCCTCACAACCATTCACGGTCAGAAATGGAAAATCAACCATCGAGGGTTAGTTTTTTTAATCTCTTATTTTTATTTTGAAATTTTTGCATTATTATTAGATTAACCATTTCAATGAGATTGCTAAATTCATTCGGTTGCTGCCAATACTGCTAAACTGTTTAGTCTTTAATCTGATGAAAAATGTTTATTTCTAACGAAGTCCAAAACATTATTTTTCCAAATAATGTACCCATAACAATGTTCAAATAATGTACCCACAACAATGTTTAATTGATTGTTGTTTAATTTTCAATCTGAATTATGTTGAAGGTAAAAAAGACCTGTTGAAGGTAAATTCGCAACGCGAAAGTCAAATTCGCTACGCTATAGTCAAATTCGCAACGCTTATTTCGCGTTGCGAATTTGACTTTCGTGTTGATCGCAACATAAAACATCAAGGTATATACAACATCAAACACATTCCAAGCTATAAAATACAAGCTAATGACACTTGAAGAAGCAAGAGAACAACTATCCAAGCAATCAAACACAAGAGAAAATCCCAACATGATAACAACTGAACATATCATATCAATGTTCAAACTCAAGTTACTAATGAATGTCTAACTGAAAATGTATACATTCACACATAAAATACACATAATACAACGTTTGCATTTAAAAATCACCTAAGTTAATAAGTCCCAAAAGGTGAAGCCGGTTGTGATTGGGATTTTGATTTTGATTGCGATTTTGATTTCCTTTTGCTTGACACCATATGAGATTTGGATTTTGATGAGGATCCATTTTTTTTATAGTGGAAAAGATGATTGTGATGGCACTGGTGATCCACAGGTCAACCTTGTATGACCACTATCCTTGCATCGACTACATGTCGATATCCTCTTCTCTTCACCCTTAGACGTTATACGATCGTGATTTTTTGGCCGGCCAGGTAGCCTACTGTCCATGACTGGTGGCAAAATTGTTTGTAAGTCATCTGGTATATCACACTCAGAAGGATGTGGACATGGGTAGACAATCTCGGCATAAGTCTGTCGATATACTTCTGTAGTGTAGCAATCCATAGCGTATGTGCTTGAATCATCTTGGTTTAGATGAAGAACAAATTTTATAACATGGTCACACAGATAACCAGATGTTTGCCATTTCTTACAACTACACGTCTTTGCATTTAGATCGACAAGTCCATTTAAATTATTATCCAATACTTCAAACAAAGTGTTTGAACATGGTTCAATTCTCCAGGACGTTGACTTCACAACACATTTCGTTATCTTTTTTTCAGTCCATGGTGTAACACGACGTTCCAATGTTCCTGTAAATTTAAATAAATAATACTTAGTAAAATATATGATAAGTTACGAATTTAAAGAAATAATACTTGCATGGTTTCTTTTCTTGTCGTACCACTGTTGAATAGAGGCTCAAAAAAACTCCATTAACATAGTAATGGGTAATTTCCGGGAATGACGACTTAGAGCGTTGATTGATTCTGCACTAATAGACGTCATGAAACCATATCTTGCTCCAAGTTGATGTACTCTTGACCATCTTTCAAACCCGACATCTTTTAGTGTTTGAGCACATTGAGGCAAAACACGTCTTAAACAATTTATATGCTTATTAAAATCCACTTCCCGATAAGCTTTTACAGCCTTCCAGTATGTTCATTTGTGATTTTTTATACCAGCAGACCTTGATTTTAGATTTCTGTACAAATGAACACCACAAAGTCCATGAAAAGCATCTGGGAAACACTTTCTAACAGCGTTGTCAATTGAGTTTTTCCTATCGGATATGATTGTCAGATTGTTAATAGGACCTATGCAATCCCTAATATGCCCCATAAACCATGTCCATGAATCAGAGGTTTCAGATTTGCCAACCCCGTAAGCTATTGACAGTATCCCATTGTTAGCATCCATGGCTACTGCTAATAAGTTTACTCCAAGGTATCGACCTTTCAAATGTGCTCCATCAACTATAATAACTGGGCACATGCAAGTAATAAACGAACGAATCTACACAATCATATACACAAGAAATATAATCATTTAAATGTGAAATACATGCAACTAACAAAAATGAGTCAACAAAATTATAATTATTTACTAACCGCAGTACCAATGGCGATAAACATCAACTCAAAGCATTCATCTCTATATGTTTTGATATGAGTTACTGACCCAAGATTTTTCAGCTTTAAATTGTGACAATAAGCCGACAGTTGGGCAAACGATGCTTCTGGTGACCCCCTCAACAATTCCAAGGTATAACATTTGGCTCTCCAAGCTTGAGAATATGAGATACTAATCTTGAACCGAGCATTCATGTCAGTCATAATTTCATGTCCCCGATATACTCTTCCATTCAAAAACATTAACTCACCCAGAAAACCACCCAACACATTTTTGTTTGTCTGTCTATGGTGAGGAAAAACTTGGGTTCTTGAACATGTATGTTTATCAATAAAAGTCCTAACTTGAAACATTTCGCAATCTTTTATCCTCTTAGCAATCATACACCAAATACAGTTTTTTTCAATCATACACCTTATTTCTAAACGATCTTTGCTTGATTTGTTAACTCTTAGTTGATAGTCATCTTCCACACATTTCGTATACAAAGCTATCTTCAAGTCTTCCTTTGTATCAAAACAATCATCTTTCTTGATACGAATAACTTTTGGGTAACAATCAACTGATATCTTTACCAACTCTTCTTCCGGTATCTGAAGTAATTCTGGCATATTCCAGTTATACTCCCGTGGTATTTTCTTCTTTTTCCTTTCTTCGGGGACTTCTTCTTCTTCTTTTTCTTTTTCAGGGTTATATGAATTACAGAATGGATGTTCAACATGTTCATTCACAGTCGTAACTTCCTCCTCATTATCATCAACAACATCTTCCTCGACAGCGGCTGTTTCATCATCAAAATTCGGATTTTGACCAATATCAAAATCATTACATGCAGGGTCTGTTTCTTCTTCCATCATATCATCAAAATCCGAGTATTGACCAAGATCAAAGTCCGGGTATTGACCAAGATCAAATTTCGAATACTGACTAATACTCACAATTTTTTCTGTTGGCTCATAATCGTCTAACTAGTCAATACGGAAACCGGAATTTGGTGCTGAAAGTTGATTGGGATTTGGATTAGGAAAAGGTTGTGGGTTTTGAGATTGTGTTTGATATTGTGTTTGGTATTGGAAATGTGGTGAAACAAAATTTGCTTGGTGATGAAATTGTGGTGGAACCATTAAATTTTAGGTTGAAGAACTTAGTTGATTACTACCCGCTACTGACCCAACTTCACTACTTCTAGGTTCAACAACATATAATGTAACATCATCTTCTTGCGAAACACTAATGTAAGCAATGAATCATTCAACATCTTCATTGTCGGTTAACAAATAAACTTTACCTTTTTCTCAGATAAGATAGCCTAAATCCACTTAGAGGCTCTAAATTCAATTTCTTTGCAACACGTAACATTAGAGTTTCATAAGTTAACTTTTTAATAACAGATTTAGTTGAAGATTCATGGGTAAAGGCACATATTGTAAAACACCATGAACATTCTCTCATGACCCTCCAAAACACAAATCTATCCAAACATGATCAACATTAGATGATTTCATTCTAAAAATTGTAAATTAATTTACTAAACAAACGAGCTATAAACTAGATATTATCACTAACTTAGAGAAAAACATATCTTTATTAAGTTGATAGTTGATAATTTGGGAGAGAAATCATTGAAAAATTATATAGAAATAAAATTATGTAAAAAAAATAGAGATGAGGAAGGATGTCGTTGGATATAGGAACGGATGTCGCCGGAGAGAGTGATAGATGGAGATGGAATGAGTTGCGATTTAGGGATTTAGGTTATGAGTTGTTGCTGCTGCGTTGTTATATACCCAAAACATTTGTGTTACAAAACTAAAACCTGTTGCGAAATTAAATTCGCGTTGCGAATTTGAAATTCAGTTGCGAATTTGACTTTCGCGTTGCGAATTTAGAAAGTCGCAATGCGATTTACATATTTGCGTTGCGAAATTGGAAACTGGGTTGTGAAATTAGAATTTGCGTTGCGAATTATTGGTCATTTTGATAAATCTAAAAAAAATTTATTAAATTCGTATATTATAAGATATTTTTTTGTTAGTGAAGTTATTTTCTCTAAAGTATATCCCATTGTAATGATAAAGACGAGGTAAGAGAGAAACAATATGAGACCAGGTCGGAGAAGAAGGGGGTGTTGCTGGGACTACACTCTACCCACGGGTGGGGGAAATGGTATTCAAAGTCACAAGAGACGGGCCCACATTTATAGCCTAATCCACTGTTTGTTTTTTAACCGTCCGATCTAAAACTATAAAACGTCAACTTCAACCTTCTCACTCTCACTTCGCTCCCAAACAAAACTTTGCTTAGCCGCGTTCTGTTTTTTCCGCCACTCGATTTCTTCTTCTTCCTTTTGGATTAATATTTTTAAACAAAATTGATATTTTGTTGAAGAAGAAATAGATTTGGTGATTGCATTTGGTTCAGCGATATATCATTCGTTCCTTGTTCTCATTTTGAGGTAGTTCTTTTTAATTCTTTGCTTTGCTTGTATTCTACGTTTCAGTTTTCCTTTTTTTTTCGGTGTTCGGAATTTTCGCCGACTTACTTTTATTTCTGTAATAGGTATCTTCTTTAGAGACGACGAGCTTTTCAAGACTTGCTTCGCTTTCTTCAACCTGCATTGGTTTCGTTTCTACCTGGTAATGAATGATTCTCTCTCTCTCTTACACACACACACACACTACTTTTCTTTGATTAATTTCTCTTTTTGTTTTCGTTCTTTTCTTGCTAGTTAATTAGTGTTGTGTTTGGTTGCCGGGAAACAAGAAGGAAATTCAGAAAAGTAAAGAAATAGTTTAGTTCTAAGCACTTTTGTTCTGTTCATTTTGCTTCAATTGAATTTTGTAAACGATGCTAGAATGCGGACTCTTTTTCATTTTCTGTAAATTTCTCAAGTGCTTAAAAGAGGCTGCCTTCAGTTATTCTGGACTAGGATTCTTAATGGACATGTGAGATTCTTTTGTTTTCGACTTGAATCAAATGAAACTGATTGTGTTTGATCGTGGAGAATGTATCTTTATCAGAGCTTTATGATGTCCCAGGATTTAGATGCATAAATCAAAAAGTTGTTAAGAATTTAGAATCTTTCGTGTTTCTCTTCTGTAGACTGTAGTTAATTTGATTACTAGACCTAGAGATAGACATTGTTTAAATGGGAAGAAAAAGACTACAACTTCGGGACTTTTACAATGGTAACTGACAGTGGAGACTAGTGTTTTATAGGGAATCACCCAAGTCATTTGTATTGATTGGTTGCCTGCTGAGCTGCCACATCTTTTCTAATGTTGCTTTTGCTCTCTTTGGGTGTAAATTTAATTTCCATGCCTTTGCCCCTTTGATTTTGTGTTTTTTTTCTTCTAGAGGGAAATGGACTTCTATGTGGGCAAATAAAAATGTTGAGCATGAATTTGTTTGACCCTGGATGATCCGAATAAGTTCTTTTTTTTTTTTTTTTGCTGCATTTGTTGGCCATTGATGATTAGAATAAGGTTATGACAGGAAACTTGGCATGTATTGATAATGTGGCTTTTAAGAGTAGCAATTATTTAGTGCATGTGATATACACACATATTCAACCACAAATTCAATCAAATGGGTGAACAACTAATGTGAGAAACTAGACTTGGCAATTTTGCAGATAAGATGGGATGGTAACGCAAAAGAATTCATTGACACCTGATAGAAGAAAACCTAATGAATAATTAGAGGACATGGGATTTTGTTCCAAGTCAGAAAGGAGTTCAAATCTATAGCAAAGAACAAAGACAGGGAAGGAGAAAGCTAACTTGCCACATGCAGAACTAAGGTTAAAGAATCAAGGCAAGTCCAATGTAAAAAATGGTATTACTTTTCCGTATGGGGTTCTGCCGGGTGAATTAGGGAACAAACAGATTCGAAGCGCCTTGGTTGAAACAAAACCTCCTCTCAAGAGCAAGTCAACAAAAGAAGATGAGCTTGTTAGGTACATGTCAAACTTGCCGGGTTACCTACAGCGAGTAGACAGTTCAGATAACCCTCAAGAGAAGGCATTGAATGTTGGAGTTCTGGATTGGGCACGTCTAGAAAAATGGAAGCACCACCGAAAGCATATACCAACAAAGACTGGCAATGATGAATCATCCACAATTGCTATTTTATCATCGAAAACAAATACCAAGTCGTCTGCCTTTTCTAATGTTGTACCCAAGGTTGCCTCTGCCTATATAGGTAAGCAACACTTCTCAACTTGTTCAAGTCTTGCCCCATCTCAAAAGGATGGCATTCCTCGAGGTGCAAAACCATCTATTCCAAAAGTTAGACACTACCAAGATATTGAAACTGCTTCCAAGAGCACCTTGGATCAGCAGACGAAGACACCCAAGACGTATAAATCCTTCAACAAAATTAATTCAGATGCAATTCTTGAGGGGAAGAGAAAAGAATCAGATCAGAAAATCACTTCAGAAATGGGAAATATGCCTTCAAACATGAGAAATCGTGGAGTCTCACCTCTGCCAAAGGAAACTGCATGTGTTTGTGATGATGGCGCAAGAAACAGGGTAGAGCAACGGAGGGAAACTGATATAAATAAGGACTTGGATGATAAAGGTACTTCAGATATGGAGGCTTCCTCATCCAAATCAAGAAACCATGCAGTTTCACCGGGTTCCAGCAAAATGCTCAGTGCTGAAAGCCACAAACCTAAGAACAAAGAGATCGATAAATCGGAACTTGATCTTAATGATGAATGTCTTCCTGGTGAGGACAAGAACGTTCTTCTTCCAAGTACTACCCGAAACAACCTTTTTGAAGAATCCCGAGATAGGAATTTGAATGTAGCAAAATGGAATTCTCTTCCTATGACCTGCTTCAGAAGGATCATTTTCGGGAATTATGTTCTGAAGTTCCACGTTCTTGTACATTTCCTTCTGGAGTTGAGATGAATCCTGAAACTGACATGATGACACGGGGTCTGGAGCCTTCGTCTAATGCATCAAGTGGGTCTGTGTTGTCAGATAACACAGTAAATATAAGGTCTCAGGGCATGTATTCAGCAGATAAAAAGACCAAGTCTTAAGATGCTGATTTTGAAACTTTGAAGAAACTAGAGGAAGAAATGGCTGAGATGGCAACCGAAAGAAGAAGAACTAATTCACCAACCCGCCGTTTTAGTTTCAGCTTAAGTCGTATTACTAGAAGTTTCAGTTTTAAGGAAAGTTCTGCAGTCCCACAATTGAGCTCCGATTATGTTTCCGTGAGGTCTGGTCCAGTAAGGCCAGAATCTTCTGGTTTTCCGGATGATGCAAACATAGAGAAGCTGAATGGCCATCATAGAACTAGATCCAGCCCCTTTAGAAGGGTTCTGGATCCGCTACTGAAGTACAAGGGCTTAAATTCCTTCCAATCCATTGACACTGTTCAGCGATCAAAAGGAAGCTCGAACTCCTCTGCTCAACGTCCACTTAATACAAATGAATCCTTTCAGGAAGAAAAGTTGGGGCCATCAACGATTAAAGCTCTTCTAGAGGTTGCAATGAAGAATGGACTCCCACTGTTCAGATTTGTTGTCACCAATGGCAGCAACATGCTGGCAACTACTGTGAAAAGTCCAGCATCATCTAGCAAGGTGAGATCGGATGAGAAATGTGTATTCTCTTCAGTTAGAGAAATTAAGAAGAAGAGTGACAGCTGGATAAGTAAAGGAAACAAGGAAAAAAATTGTGGTTACATCTATAATATCATTGGACAAATGAAGATTTCCTACTCATATTTCAGACGTGACTGCAGAGAACTCTTGCAATTATCTGGTAAGAGAGTCTGTTTTGTTCTGTGTGGAGCAAAGACAAGCAGATCAAGCATTGGCGAAGTTTACACCAAGTACGGAACTTGCTGCTGTTGTCATCAAAATACCTGGTGAAAGCAATTTACAGCAGACTGATAAAGAAGTAGAGAAGACTGGCTCTACAGAATCTTTGGCTACAGATGGATGCACATGCAACTTTATGGAAAGTCCAAGCTTCAGTAGTACTACTGTCATACTTCCTGGTGGAGTCCACGGCTTGCCAAACAAAGGAATGCATTCCCCGTTGATTGACCGATGGAGATACGGTGGATTATGCGACTGTGGAGGTTGGGACATTGGTTGCAAATTACATATTCTCTCCAACCAGAACAGGAGATGCTGTAAGAATTCAAGGATGCATCAAGCATGCCTGGACCGTCTTGAACTTTATCCACAGGTATCCTCTTTTCTACTGTGTTACCTATTCGTTCTCCACTGTGTTATAATATCATCCGGATATCTAAGTTCTTGTTATGTACTTCATTTAGGGGAAAACACATAAGAACATGCCTATGTTCAGCTTGGTTCCACATAAAAAAGGAATCTATGCAATCGAGTTTAGTTCATCCATCACTGCATTGCAAGCGTTCTTTATCTCCGTAACAGTTATAAGTTGTCAGAAACAATCCTCTGATTCACCGGAATTCAGTAACCTGCCCGAAGGAAAAGTAATAAAGGAGAAAATGTTGGATGGCAGCTTTGGGGTAGACAACAAACCAACCATTGCCCTTGGAACCTTGCCTGCAAAATATGCTCCGAACCCACCACATTCCCCCGTTGGGAGGGTATAGTTAATAGTTTCGAGCACAGGCCTTCTTCACTTTTCAAGTATATAAAAAAGTCTCAACGGCACTAAAATTTGGGGTTAATCACCACACACATACAGGGAATTGGATTTGAGGTATAGGCTTGTTCGACATGGTTAATCATCGTGATTTTGTAAGAATCGCACATTACCAAATAGACCACTTGTAGAAAGAAATAATAATGGTAATTTAATATATATATATCACTGTTTTAATCAAGTAGGTCAGTCCTTTTTAAAGCCAATAACAGCATAGTCCTATTTGTTAGGACAAACTTTGTAATAATATGCTTATGATCAAGCAACAACGTAATAAGTATTAAAGTCGAACAATGTGGAATACCGTGCTATATGGATGATTATTCAAAACGTTTTCAAGTAAAAAAACAAAAAGAATGTCCATAAGCATGCTGATATAGTGGACTATGCTTTCACAAGTCAGCTTGAGAAGCATGGTGAATGCATATGTACCATTGACCATTAATCCTTTCAAACACGTTCGTTAAGAACTGTGCTCCCCAGTTGTTACCTTTTGTTGTCTTGATGAATTCCATGCATGTAACGTACCCAAAATCTCCTTTAACATGAACTCAAACATTTTTCAGTTCTATCTCTAGTGGAAATTCATAGTTCATCAACACAATCTCCCAGCTTTCCATTACAAAATCATAACCGCATATACCGTTTGCAGTTGGGTGCACACAACAAACATCATCTCCTGTTGCCCAAAGGTTCTGCATCGTGGCTAGATCCCCTCTCCTAAAAGCGTTGTAAAATCGAGAATTTGCAGCCAGTACCGAAGCCTTACTATCCTCATGTAGGACTCGGAGGTCATCCCTGATTTTTGCTGCTTCAGCATAGTTTTCTTCCTCAATGGCAATCTGTAGGTCCCTCTGTAAGGTTTGTTCATCCGATATGATGCTCTCGGCATCTAGGTTACCTTCATGATGCGTTTGGTTCACTGAATGTAAGATTACCAGTGGGAATAAAATATTACCGGGGAATAAGATTACTGGGAATGTTGTATTTTGTGTTTGATTAGTTTAACAGGAATGTAAAATTATCTTGTTTGGTTAAAGGAATAAAAGATTATTGAAATATATATTTAACCAAATTGTTCTTATTATATATTTGTTTTTTTAATAAGTTGGAAAATATTTATATATTTTCTTTAAAAAATTTAAATTCATAAAATTTATATAATTTTTTTTGTACAAATCTGAAAATATAAAAAAAAATTAATGAAAGGGTAAAATTTTATTTTAACCCCTAAACTTCATATAAAATTTTAATTATAGATTTTTTTAGCAAATCTAAAATATTTAAGGATAAATTTGTAATTTAACATTCGTAGAAATTTTATTATTTAATGACAGAATAAAGATATTTTTGAGAAAAAAATTAAGAACATTTTAGTCTAAAACGCCAGTAATCCAACAATACCTAAGGAAAGGGAGATAATGACATTCCCGGTAATATACACAAAAAAATCCACTATTGTTAATGTAAAATTACTAGGAATAATATTTTCGGCCAACCAAACGGAAGAATGTGAATTTCATTCTAATGGGAATCTCACATTCTCCCCCAATCAAACACAACCTCAAATGTCATCCCTTTGGATTGACAAGGCAACGGCAGAAGCATATGCAGATTTTTTTTCAAAAGAGTGCTGAACTAAATTAATCAGCAGTTAGAACTGTGTGAAACTCAAATCCCAACAAGGAAAAGGAGAAAATTATATTGGTGGTGTGAAGAAACCTAATGAAAGTAACATTCATCCAACATTAATATATATGGAAGAACTCACTGGAAACTAAATATGGGCTCAAAAAGCGGATTGTCTCGACAATCTAACCGAAGAAAAGGTCAGCCAACTTCACAATTACCTAATTTATATGAAAAAGCTCGAAGATATCAGAATGTATATATACAGATAATTTGCAAATCCAAGAAACTTACGAGGCCTTCCATTTGGCAACTTGGAGAGAGACAGTCCGCATGAAACTCCTTTTTGTTTCCTCTTGAAGCCTTAGCTAAAACCACATTACATGCCTCTGGAATTGGAAGTAATGGAAAACGGCAATGAACACTTAAAACAATTAGTGCTTGAACATGGCATGCATTAACATTTACCTACAGCAACAAAAAATAATTCAAGGGTAACCGAATTACAAAATATCTTGGTAAATATAAACAAAACATTTCCCATTTTTTTCTCAAGCAATATGGCAAGTTTCATCTTCCATTGTTCAAGGAAATTCCTTTTTTCTTTCTTCCCAAAATAAACAGATATAGAAAAAAGTGAGCTTGGAACCACATCTATAGGATTCAAGAATATGAAACTAAAAGGGGTTATTAAGTAGATTGAAAAATAAAAAACTACCCATTTTATCAAATTCAAGTAATCAACATCAACTAATGCTTTAGCAGCAAGAAAGATGTGTAGGAGTAGGAGAAAGTTAAACTTACATCGTAGCAAAAGCTAGATCCTTGGAATGCCATGAAAATGAAACTAAAGGTTACTGACATAGAAAGAGGGAAAACAAAGAAAAAAGGGTTTTGCTTGATTTACTGTATCACACAAGCGTCGTGAAGCAGAAAATGATGTGATAGCTAAGGGTGCTCCATGTAATGGGAAAGACAAAGGGATATTTGAAGAGAGATAATAAGGACATGGGCTCCCTCAATTTACACCCCAAAGATAAGCTATGGACATTAAAATGCGGACCTCGGTTTTGGGTTCATTTATTTGAACCCATTTTCCAGTCACAATCAATAATAATTACTCCTATATTTTATTTTAGAGTTAAATCCATATATTCACTTTTTTATTTTATTCTGAATATATTTTTTATCAGTTTACTTTTAAAGTTACATCAAATTGTTTAGAATATTTGGTTAAAAAATTTTAATTAACATTCACTTCTCCTTTAAATTTTAAATTCAGTATTCATTAGAAACAAAATTCTTTTAAATTATGAGTTCAAGTTTTAAATTATTATAGCATATAATGTTTTGAGTTTGAGTGTTCATTTCTTAACCCTATGTCACATCTGTTTTCTCTTTTCTTTGCATTATTTTCTATTTTATTTTATGATTTATGCTTAAGATTTTTTTATTTTCTTTTAATAATATTATTTTTAAATGTTGAATCTAATTTATTTTAAAAACATATATAATAGACATTTTTGTTACGCTCAACAGTTAGCTAATCCATTTTTCATTCATCCTCTATGTATTTTTCATTTTTCTTTGAAAGGAAGAAGATTCATTTATATATATAAAGAATCCAAATTCTGATCTAAGAACTCTATTTCAAAAGCTTTTTGATTTTTATATACTTTAAGCATTTCCTCATATTTAACTCACAATTGTTTCTTTTCTTTGTTTATTTTTGCTGCAGGCTTCTCAGACTCTCCGAATTATCACATTCTATTATACTCAGCTTCCAGGGCCAAACTATCATTGCCGAGAGGTTAGTATTGAAATTATATGTGAAGCTTGCCCTTCACTTTATGTTTAAATTTTGAATTTTTAAGATCATTTGGTAAATAATTATGTTTCTTGTGGCAGGGTTCAAAGCTTGCCAGGTTGCCTAAACCACATAGTGCTTTAGAAGTCCTCTTAATTAATTGTATGCATTCTTGTGTTTTGTTGAAAATTTCAATTTATTGCTTTAAAGATATAGATGCGTTTTTATCATGAACATTTCGGCTCATTGGCTCAACAAATTTGCAGTTCCTCGTGGTTTAATATATGGTTGTGGAGACTTGATTTTTTCGTCACATGTGATCTTCACCCTGGTCTTTGTGCTCACGTATCAGAAATACGGCACAAAAAGGTGAAAGATGGCTTACTCTTTTCACTTGTTTTTAGCTAGTAACCCCAAAAGGAATAAAGAATAAAACAATATATAATTCTTGGGAACACGAAAAAAATAGTTGAATGCCATTCTCATAACATTTCTGATTCTCAAAAGCAAAATGTTTAGATCTGGTAATAGGCAATGCGTTATTGCATGCTACATTGACATACATATGAGCAACTGATTGATAGATTTCTGATGGTATTGTTTGTCTATTTGCAGCTGTATAAAGCACTTTGCTTGGTTGGTAGCTATTGTTCAAGTCTCTTGATTGTGGCATCCCGCAAACATTACACGGTTGACGTAGTTGTTGCACGGTATGTAGTACACTTTTGAAATTTCAATTTACAGTTAGGGTTTTTTATATTTTCTTTGATTTAGTTTGGCAATGGTGCCATATTTTTTTTCTGTAGGTATACTGTTAATTTAGTGGCATTCTTCATAGACAAGAAGCTGCCAGGTTTGAGTATTCTGATCTTATCAAACTTTTGTTGCTATCCTTGAGTACCATAGACAAGGATAGTAAAACCAAAGAAGAGAATCACAAGCTCTTGAACGGGAATTCTGTGGACCCTGCAGATCGGGTATAGTGATTTCATTACCTTCATCTAGATATCGAATTTAGATCGGTATTTATGTCTCTTTTTCTAATTTATTTAGAGGCCAAGAACCCAAGTGAATGGCAAGATTCAGGAGGATGCCAATGGAATCCATGATACTGCAATGAATGGTGCATAGATGATGAAAAATTACTGCTATCACTGTAATTGTGCTGCTAAATTTGATTTGTATTCTTAAGAAAATCGAACCTTAGTCCTAATGTATGGAAATTTTCAACTTCCTATTGCTTCTGGAGTACTGATCTTTACTCTCAACAAAGTCCAATCTGTGAAAGATAAGGCCGTTGAGATAAAATACTTTCAATTTTGACTTAAAAAACCTTGTGTTTCATTTCAAGATAGGATTGCATATGGGGTAGCCTGGCTTTAAAAACACCTCTGCATTGTGTTGGCACTGGCAGGATCTGATTCTAGTGCAAGCTAATGCTTTTTTGTCTAAATGGCCCCAAGTGCCAGTTGTTTTTATACGTTTGGAAGGCACGATAATGTGCCAGGAAAGGTATTCTGTTTCCTAGAGAATCATGGATTAAAATACATAACATATAATTTCTTTGTATTTGTAGCTTATCCATACTAAAGTTTGAAGGATATATGGGGTTGTGTCTGGATTGCCCATGCTGGGGTGTGCTTGAGTCGACAAGTTGACAGCAAAGAGGCCCCATACTTGTTAGGCGTGATACTTGTAAGCAAGACACTATCTGTGGGGGATGACTGACCAGAAAAAGCAATGCAAGCGCGCAATTTAAGCTTTGAAAGTTTAGTCAATAAAGTAAAGGAGTATGGAAAACAACAACAATGGCATGTGTGATTCAATAGTCTGCAGGAGGCCATGAGAGAGAAAGAAAGACTGCAACTTTTTTCATCATTGTTGGTTGCATGTCTGAATAACTACCACTTTATCCTTTTACATGCTCTCTCTTTTTACCCTGTAAAAAGCTTAAAGGGGTCCTCTTGAACACTAAGTGAGGGGTGGCTCTAATTATGTCACCACCTGCCAGACATTCTTATAGACCCTGTAATATAATCTCTTTCAAGAAAGCTATCTACCTTTTTTCCGTTGATTATGGCTTCTCGGACTCACATTATTGAAATTCCTTCCTGGGAAAAAGAAGGAAAATTTTTTTTGAAAAAAGCATGAGGTTTTTTTGATGAGTCAAATTAAATTAGACGACAACTTGGCTCCATTGTCAATGATCACATGCTTTTCCACCATTTCCTACAGTGTCATCAATGGGGTTTTATAATTTTTCAAATTTTCTTAAATAGTAACAGTCATTCGAGATGATCATGCACATTCTACGTGTTCCCATGGCGGATTTGTCATGCAAGACGCGATACTTTTAAATATTGTAGAATATAAATGCATAAATATATCACATTTTTTAACAAATCAAGCATCGGATTTGAACCCAAATTTCCTGGTTTTTTCTTCTCGTTTTCAAATATTTAAACCCCAAAAAAAATGGTGAATCGGTCAATTTCTTAATGCAACTTTACCAAATTCAAGACCAAACTAACCCACATTCTCATAAATCTTCTTTCCCACGTCAGTGTTTTTCTTATGACCAAACCAAACTATGATCTTGTCCAACGTTTACCTCTACCTCTACGCGTATGAAAGAACAACCTTTTTTTTTAGTTTTGATATTATCCATTAGAAGGCAAAGTTTGGATTTACGAAGATCACAGTTCGGGATTGTTGCAGACATGTACGGTGTCTGATCATTTGACTTTCCATTGATTCTCCGTCATTTGGCTTGAAAGAAAGAAGAAGAAAAATGGGAGCTCGTTGTTCTAAATTCTCCATCTGTTGGTTTCACTCTCACCTTAAAGCTTCCGTCCTCGAATCCTCCGATTTTGGTACTACATTCTCTGTCCTCGGTTTCTCGTTCTTTGTTTCAAAAGATGTTCCTTTTTTCAGTGTAAAAATTGTAATTAAATGCAGAGAATGGTGGCAAAGGTGAGAAGAACACATGGCCGAGTTTCACTGAGTTTAGCTTGGAGCAACTCAAAGCTGCTACGTCCGGCTTTTCTTCCGATAACATAGTGTCGGAACATGGTGAAAAAGCTCCGAACGTTGTTTACAAAGGGAAGCTCGACAATGAGCGTTGGGTTGCCGTTAAACGGTTTAACAAGTTCGCGTGGCCTGATTCTCGCCAATTCCTCGTCCGTTTCAATACAATTCACAGTCATCACCACTTCTTTTTTGTTCTCTAACTATTTGATTATTTAACTGAGTAAAGATTACTTTTTGAAAATTGAATGTCTTTTAGGAGGAAGCCAAAGCTGTTGGGAATTTAAGGAGTGAGCGGTTGGCAAATCTGATCGGCTGTTGCTGTGAGGGCGATGAGAGATTGTTGGTCGCCGAGTTTATGCCCAATGAAACCTTGGCTAAGCATCTTTTTCACTGTAAATCAGTAGTCTTTTCTTCTTCTTCCATTAGACTCAAAGTGAGTTTGGGATTAAAGTTAAAAAAAGGAAAATGGGTTAATTTTGTCAGGGGAAAATCAGCCAATGAAATGGGCAATGAGGTTGAGGGTGGCACTCTATTTGGCTCAAGCTTTGGAGTACTGTAGCAGTAAAGGGAGAGCTTTGTACCATGATCTCAATGCTTATAGGATTTTGTTTGATGATGTAATTTTGTTAAGTTCATGAAGATTTTGGTTGTGAAATCAAATGACCCTTTGATTATGATTTCTGAATTGGCTTTCTTTTCTTCTTTTGGTAAAAGGATGGTAATCCCAGGTTGTCTTGTTTTGGGCTCATGAAGAACAGCAGAGATGGGAAGAGTTATAGTACAAACTTAGCTTTTACACCTCCAGAATACCTTAGAACAGGTTAAACATGTTCAAATGATTCATTTATTCTTTACATTTGAGAAATGTGTTACTTTGAATCTCAACTCAAAGTCTGGATGTTGTGCTTCTTCGGCAGGTCGAGTGACTCCGGAAAGTGTTGTGTATAGCTTTGGAACCTTGCTGCTGGATCTTATGAGTGGCAAGCATATTCCTCCCAGCCATGTAAATTCTCGTGTCATAGTAGTATCCTTTATTGTGAACTGCAATAACTGCATGCTGGTGTAATTTAGTGATCAGTGGAAAACCTTGTTGATCTAAAAGTTCCAAAAGGAAGATGTGATGTTGGTGTATCCAAATTGAATTACTCCGTATGGTATTAAAGTCTGTTATGCTTATAGGCACTTGATTTGATCCGCGGCAAGAATTTTCTCATGTTGATGGATTCTGCTTTGGAAGGCCATTTCTCAAACGATGACGGAACAGAGTTAGTGCGGTTAGCTACTCGCTGTTTGCAGTATGAAGCCCGTGAGAGGCCAAACGCGAAATCTCTCGTCATATCTCTCATGTCAGTTCAGAAGGAAGCAGAGGTACATATAATTTCTGATTTATTGGATATCACAAGTTCATACTCTTTCACTGTTCATTTTGAGCAGTTTGGCATCATCCCAACTCTATGGCCTTCATTATTACAGATTCATCTTTTGTAAACACCATTAAGTTACTCATTGGATGGAGTTTTGTTAGGTACCATCATATGTGTTGATGGGTATTCCACATGGAACTGCTTCGAAACAGCCCTTGTCGTTGACACCGTTTGGAGAGGCTTGCATGAGGATTGATCTTACTGCTATACATGAGATATTGGAGAAGATGGGATACAAAGATGACGAGGGAATAGCTAATGAGGTTCGTTGCTCCATCCTCGATATTCTCAGTATACATTGTTTCGTTAAGTCATTTTCACCATAACTTCTTTAACAAGAGAGTCTGAATTCAACACCCAATTATTGGTGAAATCCATATGTTATGGCTCAAGGGGCAACCGGCAAGCAGAGGATCATTTACTGTCTGCTTTGATTGTTTTGAGTACTTCTGTTATTAGTTATTACATTGTTAATGTTACTTGAGCTGTCATGTAATTTGCATTCAAATTCCCTTGTTCCTTTCAGCTTTCTTTTCAAATGTGGACCAGCCAAATGCAAGAAACCTTGAACTCCAAGAAACATGGTGATACTGCTTTTCGAGCTAAGGATTTTGCAACCGCAATTGACCGCTACACACAGGTGAGTTACTCATTTTCAAATCTATTCAGTCTATAAGGCTATCGGTTGCTACCAAACATTATGGTTTCGATTGGATTATGTTTTTCTCAGTAATTTTCTTTGCATTTAACAACTAGGGCACTAATATGCCGTACAAGAAAGATATATTTTGAAGGTTTAAACAGCATGATATACAGACTGAAGATTGTTGTGTATCTTATGTAGTTCATTGATGGCGGGACCATAGTGTCACCGACCGTATACGCCAGACGCTGCTTGTCTTACTTGATGAATGATAAGCCGCAACAGGCTCTTGGGGATGCAATTCAAGCGCAGGTGGTGTCGCCACAGTGGCCAACTGCTCTGTATTTACAAGCAACTTGCTTCTTTAGCCTAGGTATGGAAACTGATGCCCAAGAAACCCTCAACGATGGCACCAACTTGGAAGCCAAAAGGACCAAAAGCTGAATATTGTATAGGTTTTCATATTGTTTCATTTATTTATCTTCCGCGTTTTCTCCCCATAGTTTTTCTCCAGGCTCTTGTATTTATTATGGGTTTTCGCTGCATAGCAGAACTCTTCAGTATTCTTCAATATTTATCGTTGGTTTTGAAATTCTGTTGAGATTTCCCACTATAATTATAAATGCTGGACATGGTATTTTCCTGAAATTACAACCGAGGATAACTGTAAATCCGGTAGAACAACAACGATTGTGCAAATCATAGCATAACCATTAAAGAGCTCTTCTAAGACCATCAAGAGCTTTCGTAACTAAGATGAATGTGCACAACATAACAGGCTTTCTACAAGTATGGAGGAGAGGTGTATATAATTCATATTTCCATTTCTCATCATCACAGCAACAAGTTTCCCAGGCTCCTTTACAGTAAATTCTGTTTCTTTATTTTTCGTTCTTTTCGACGTTGTTCAACCGTGCACGGAGATAAGTTTCAGGATGACGGCATGTGGAAGTGGAAGAGCCATGATATGACAAAGGCAAATACCATGCAAGCGAGGAGGAAGTTGAGGAAGCGATGGCCATGCCAAAAGCTTTGGGAGTCTGAATAGGTTGCTGCTCTCGCTGTGGCACTGTTGGTCTCATTTGGTTGCTCCGTCAACTCGATCTCGTTCACTCCAACCACGTTGCGTGCAATAGAATGACAAATTTCACAGGTCCTAAAAGAATCAAGCAGATTGAATGAGTGCATGGAGAGGTGCTATAATTCAAAAAGAAAACAAAATCGAGTATAAGGATGATCCAATATGCTATCGAGGTAAGAGTATTGTTTAAAGATGTTGAATAAAGAACGAACCATACAGCATTGCAGATTTAATGATTCGATATACGATCCTTGCACCATGCATTTTAGCTAAATGCTTAAAGCTACTACTTATATAGACCATGCTCCTCTGTCCAGATAACAAATCATTCATGGTTTCAACAGTCGAACATTAACTCGGATATCATAGCTGACAGTCTTCGTCGATTCCAAATGTTAGTTCCTAATCATATGTAAATACATCAGAAATTACTTGGTTGCATATGACCTTTCATTTGTTACGGATATCTTGTAAATTCCAATCCAAAACCAGTAAACTTAATCAGTTGTTAGACATTTCAAATCCTATTTAATCAATAATGAGTGGGCAATCAACCACATAACCAGAATCCTAGACGGTACAATAGCTAAAGAAACACGAAACACCATTTGGCTCACTGTGATCACGGTAGTCATTGTATCAACAATCGTTTCACAAAAACACGACACCGGACCAGACATGCATGAAAAGCAGAACACGGCGATGCAAAATCTGATAAAAAAAAGTCTAGAATCAATGAATTTTTGCACCAATGGTTTGGTACCTAAGTTATGACTTAACAGCACCACCCCAAATCTTGTCAAGCAAGAAATCTAGAATCTGTGTTTGCGAATTAAAAACATCTAAAGTGATGCACCACCAAATAATGATCTTCCACCAAAGATTAGATAATGCATCAATAAAAAGGGTCAAATCCCACCACTTTCCTACATGGAAAGAGAGCATAAAGGAGAAAACAACAAAAGCTAGAGATTCCTAACAGCAAAGAATCGTCGGTGTAGTCAAAACATAAGTCTTTAGTCTTTAGCTTTACTTTGAACCTGTTTTTCAAATGTAGTATCCATCTTTCTTTCCAATTAAGCAAATGCATAATTTTCACCTTATAAAACTAAAACCAACAGTCTAACACCTAAAATACATAGAAATGTCAACCATGATCCATGAAAAGGTGGCTGATTTTCACTAAAAAAGAAGGTGAAATTGGGATTGTTTTTTACTTACTTATTTCCTCTGATTTTAAACCAAGCCTCGGCACAGTGTTTATGAGCAGCAGCAAGATCATCCTTGCAAGAACAACCCAATTCAATAGCAACGCCGGATTCATGGCTGTTACTCTCTAAACCCAGATGACAGATTCTACAATCTTTCTCAGCTTTAGCCAAATGCAGTTTGATTTCATTAGCTCCACTTTGAATCTGCACCTCCACCGAACAATCCGAGACCGACGACACCCTTCCGGAACCCGAAACGTCACCAATCTCGCCATCTGAACAACAAGTGAAGCTGTAATCGTCGTAGGAACCGCCTGTGGTGGAATAGAACTGGGAGTAGCAAGAACCCTCGTCGGCGTTGGAGTAGACGCTAGCCTCATCGGCGCTGACGTCGCTACCGTTCCAGCGGTGAGTCCCTTGCTCTAAATCGATGTGGGACATCTCTCGTGATGACATTTTGGAAAGACCCAGAAGCTTAAACTTGGAGTTTTGAGTAGAGGCTCTGTTAAAAAAAAGCATTAACAGGCTTTTAAAGTTTCAAGCTTTTGAAGATCATCAATGGCGTCCAAGTTACAAACTTTGACAGGGTTTTAAACAAAGTTGGTATAAACTGTGAGAATTTAAACAAGTTACAATTGGATTAGGTGTCCCTTTACCTCCATTAACGTTTTCATTCAATATGAAATAGCTTAAAAAAGGGAAGAAAATAAGGACTGAGCCAAAGAACCAAAAGGTGAAAACATGGGAAGGATTTACAGAGCCATGGCTTCTCGCTTAAGAAAAAAGCATAGAAAGAGAGAGAGAGAGTGAAACACAAGCTTAAAGAAAAGAAAAACAGAAACGTGCAGTGAGTGCACATATAACCGAGAAGAGATTTCTTATACAATTTTTTTCTTTACATTATTAATAGTAAGACAATTAAGAAGAGAAAACAAAGTTGTTGGAAGATTTGGTGTTGGTACTTGGGGATCTCTGTCTCAAGCAGATTCTGTACGTCCGATGGTATCAGTATGGTGATGCGTGAACCTTGAAAAAGATCGGACGGTCAAGAATTGAGGTAGGCATACTGCTTCAATACTTTTGTGGATATTACTTCATTTTGGCCGCTCTTCAATTTATAATTGGATTTAAGCTCAAATATTTCAATTAATAGATAAGCGCCTGTTTTAAACACGGGGTAAAAAGCACACAAATATTGAATATTCTGATTATTAAATATTATAAATGGTGACTTCATAATTTATATGTTATAAATTTATTTATTTTTGAAAAAATTAATGGTTGTCTGAGTTGAATATTAATATATTGATTATGATATAATAAAATATAAACCTAAAATCGTTTGAGCTATACTTTATTTATTGAATCTATGTTTACATTATGTTTTTGGGTTATTGTTTGAAAGTAACGATAATACTAGTAGACATCATTAAAAATATAATTTTATCATATCTCAATCAGTTAGTTAACGTTCAGCTTAGATAATTATTATTTTTAATAAAAATGACGAGTTTAAAACATATAAATAATCAGTGACTATTTTATAACTTTTAATAATTAATGAACTCACCAAAATAACATCTTATAATTGATAGATCATTTTATATTTTTTTAATAATCGAAATACTCCATAAAAAAATACCTATAATCAAAAGATTTTTTTTTATATTTTACCCTTAGTCTTAATATTTAAATGAAACCGCAAGAGAACCCTCTTATACAATTATTGAGATGGTATAGCCGTAGAGGTATAGTATTATCTTATTTTATTCATTTCATCCAATGAAAGATTATGATATTTAGTTGTAAAAATATATTTTATTATATTATTATTATGATAAACTTTTTAAATAAATTTAACCTTTAAATTTTGTTGAAAATTTTTAAATAGTTAAAAAATTTATTTTGGGATGTCAAAATTAAAAAAGAAACTTTTTTAAGTGAATGAAAATGAATAATGAGCATCAATTTATATTTAGAGATATTATTTTATAAATATTTTTTAATTTTATAAATATATTTTTATTTTTTATTAAATGTTTTTATATTAAATTTATAAAAAAAAAATTCAAAAAAAAAATTGGAGTATCATTTGACACCCATCGTAATAGGCTGGGTCCGCTCATGGGAATAACATGTGTCAAACATTCCTCAAAAAAAGTGTGAAACAATAAATTAATCCCAATAATTCGCATTGTACTAAAAAATGTTTTGGATTGATTTTAATTATAAGATTTTATCTCTTGACCTGGAGATTTGTAAGGAAGGGATGTTTAAACTTCAGTTTCAATCCAATTAATCTGTTCAATTAATTTTTTTAATTATTACATTGATTAATTTTTAAATTCAATGAGGAATGACTTTTTTAAATTTTAATTACTGAATAATTAACCGAATTAACTAAAGTATTAAATATTTAATATATTATATATTATTTATATATACTTAATCGTAAGGTGTTAAAAACTTTGACTTTAACCGAATTAAAGTCTAACATACATATCTTAAAATTTTAATATTGATTGTCGGGGATGTCTAAGAAAAAACAGTTTAATATAAAGTTAAGAAATGCGCTACCGAAAATGTTAATATTTTTTTAACATTTCTAATAAAACGTTACCTAAAATGTTATCTTTTTTTCTACCGAAAATGTTAATATCATAAATATTCATCTTAGATAGCGAAATTAACATTTTCGGTAAGAAAAAAGTAACATTTTAAGTAAGAAAAAAGTAACATTTTAGGTAGCGCTCAACTATAAATGTTAAAAAATTATTAATATTTCTTATAGTATATTTCTTTAATCTTATATTAGTCTGTCATACAGTAGAACTGCCCATCGATTGTTAGGTGTTAAATCAATCAATTGTTCGGCAAATAATATTTCCAACCTTTTTTTAAGAAATAATCAGAAAACCGTTTGATAATATTGAATTATAAGATATTAATAGGAAAGTTAACATAAATTTTTGTGTTGAACTCTACTTAAATTCTACATTTAACATGTATTAAATAACATTTAAAAAACCAATTGCACGTATTATTAAAACAATTAATTCACATATTATTTTTTATGCCATGTTTAATCTTATCAAATCTATATAAGAACAAATTATAAAACAATCATCAATGTAGAACGAGAGATAATTGTAATATATTTTTATTAGTACGAGATGATTTCAATGTAGTATATGTTTTAAAGACTCTCAATTAGTATTTGAAAATAAACATTCAAACACTCTTACATATATCATATTCGAATATGAGATATCTAGAAATAACAATTATTCTTTTAATCACTGAGATCACTTAATTCGTACATATAATAACAATACTTATTATATTTTTAAACAAATATTATCAATCACATTAAATCATTATCTTTAGACAATGTTGTGAAATCAAATGAAATAATCTCGTTCAAAAATCTTACATTACAGGTAATGTAATATTACATTAATGAAACACGCATTTAAGATAGAAAGAATTATGGTTTTATTCTCCTACTGTTTCACTTTTAAGATGTAGCTTATGTCCTTTTAAAGGTATAATACCTGAAATGATCCCTCTATTTCAATAAATTTTCGTTTTGATTTTATTTACTATCTCTTCGATAAGTTTAATCCTTTAATTGTCACTTTGGTATTATTTTAATTATTTTTCAATATAAAAATGTCACTTGATATAATCAGATTCTGTCACGTGTAATATTTTAAATTTATCTAAACTGATTTTAGACATAATCTATATATTATGCAACTCAACCCTTGATAAATATGGATTTTTGCATGAAAGTCGAATCTTGGTATTATTTTGATAATTAAAAAAAAAGTTACATTGCGGGGAGAGTTCAGGGCTTGCAACCATAAAAGTTATACAAATCTGTAATCTTTTTATTGCAATTGAAAATATTATAAAAAAATAACATTTTATATTTCAATTTTACTTTGTCTTTTTAGTTATGTTATTAATAAGATTTTCGATATTATATTTTAAAATTTCCTTAAAATTCTGGCATCGATTTGACTTAACTTTGATCTCATGCAAAGGGAACAGTGAATAGATTTTGATGTATCAAAAGATCGATTAGAGTAATACTGCATGCAAACTTATAAACAAAGCATCTCAGAGTTTGACTGGAGGTGGACCACCTCAGGCCCAATGCTGCCTCAATGGTCAAATTTTAGTTAGGTCCTTCTACTATTATTAAATTTAAAATTTAATCTTTATACTTTTAATTCAACATAATCCTCCTATTTTAAATATTACGATCAATTTGTATAAAGGTCTTTGATGTACATTATTTTAAATTTTTATTCTCTCTTAAAATATTATCATTTCATGTTATCTTGAATCGTGTATTTTAATTTTGAGATTAATTTTTTTTATTAATTATGTCACATAACTTAGTATGATTTATTTTTTGTACAATGTGATGATTGGAACGCTCACTTTAACTTTGTTTGTACAATTAGACAATTATAATACATTTTTCTCCTTAAATGTGTATTTTTTTCTCCAATTGTACGTATAGAAACTTTTCTGTGGAATTTGATATAATGTTATTAGTTAGTGTGTTAACTTTTTTTTCTTCTAATTTTATTTAACTGAAATATATCATATATTATATTTTAAAATATTATAATGTCAATCAGATTCTAATCTTATTTAACAACTCTATATTAAAATAGACTAATTCAATAAAATAAAGTTTCCACTAAAATTTTCTTCAAATATATAATGAATAAATAATAAAGTATAAAATTCTTACTCTAACTGAGATATAAATAAATCAAAGTATAAGTTAAAATGCTTACTACGGTAAGCCCTCAACTATCAGGAAAATTCTAAGTCAATGAGGCTCTTCATTATATTTCAATTATAATATATTATTATTTTTATTTTTTTATTAAAATGATTTAAAATATAAATAAAATATATTCACATATTAATCAGTTATAATATTTGTGTATATATATATATATCATATTATCGTATTATTCAATTATTCCATGTTGTGATTCTTATTATGTCATTTTTTCCTTTTTTTATTGTCAACAACAACAACAAAACCCTATTCCCATACGTTGAGAGCAGCTTTCGTGGAAGACCTCCGGCAGTCATAAAATTAAAAATGAAGATAAAATGCAATGTATGTATAAAATAAATAAATAAATAAATACATAGTTGAACAGTCTTCATATGCGGTCTTCATATACGCGTATGTAATAGGAAGTAATCCCTGCAAGTAAATCCCTGGAAATATTATGGTGTGGTAAGTTTGCTTTTTGAATGGTGCAGCCGAGTGGTTAGGGCATTTTTCTTCCTCTCTTTACGCCTTAGGTTCAAACCTCTTTAATTTATTTTATATTCATTCAATTGGTGACACGTGACACCATTTAATTGGATGGAAAATTTATTAAATTAAATAAAAATATTAAGAAAAAAAATCCAATCACATAGTGACACATGTCACAATCTGATCGATGATTAAATTTATTGAATTAATTAAAAGTTAGGACCAAATTAATAGAATGTGTAAGTAATGTAGACTAAATATGTAATTATATAAATTTTATTAACTGCCAGGTTATCTCCTCCGTTAATATTTAACGACATGTGGTTTGAATGACATGAATTAAATAGTTAGTTGACCTGATTGAAAAAATTGAAAAATCGATGGTTAAAGTAAAAGGGGTAAATAGTTAGGTGATCAATGGTATAATTTATCCTAAAACTAATGTTTTATAAATATTGTATTTTAATTAAGTTACATTTAAATTTTTAACTAATTTATAATTATACGTTTAATATTTTATAATTTAATGATTTATAAATTAATTTAATAGTGCTCATCGTTATACGATCGACGAGCGTTGTAGAATTTTTTTTGCAATAAAGCCAAACTGATAACGTAATGACAATAAATAGGACTAAATGTTGGCCGACGCCGTTTTAAAATTATTACCAGGGATTTAAATAGTAATTTGTTATTATAATAGTAGTCGTTATATAGTAGTTTTGTTGTCGTCTGAAATCGTTACCACGATAAACGCAATCGCAACTTCAATTTAAATCCCTTATTATCACACCATATTTTAATTTTTTACAAAATTGGTTGCTGAGACCGGATGTGGACATTATTTGAAACGGAAATAAAAAATCAGTTTTGGATCGCTTTCAAGTGTCGGTTGGATCTGCAATTCCCATGGAAGGAGTAAAGTGGAGGGGGGGGGGGGGCTGCTACCTTTGTTGAACCTAATGTTTTCTCTTTGTCCATGGAATAGTTTCTTTTTGAGCTGTTAAAGTAGAAGATAAGCATCTAACATCAATTAACAATTCCACCAAGGATTCTCCCTGTCTTTAAGCATAATTAACCCCTGTTGATCAAGTGATAAAGAGTTGGATGCTCTTTAAGAGTTGCAGACAGAAAAAGAAGAGAGTACACATAATCCATCAAATTTGGAACCCTGCTAATGAGATTTCCGGGGATAGGTCTCTCATAAATATAGGCAAATATTCAACTCATCCTTGTTGAACAAACACCGAAGGGAAAAGGGAATGAAAGGTTCCCTTCGGTGCATAAAGTTGAATCTTTCTATTCATAAACCAACAGAAATGCCACGAAAATGGACATGATGGGCGAGTTTGACACCGCATGCATTTGGTTTCATTACGAAAGCAAGCTCTGCAAATGGAATGCCGCATGTTTATCTCTTTCAGGCACCCCCTAGCATGTGTCTCTTTCAGGGTTTGAGTCATGGAAAGATTAAAAGGATATTTAGGAACTGAAAGGGTGACGTGCTTCTTTCACTAGCCATGACCATTCATTATTAGAGAAACAAGATGTCTTCCACTTCCATGTTAGCTCACCGTCACCAGCTTTAAAACCCCGCTCTTATTTGCTATCAAAGGAAATAAAGAAAACTGGCCCTGATTAACTGTTTCAATCTAACAAAACAAAATATCAAGGCAGCCACAGTTGTATTATTCTGAATTAAACACATGAAACCTACTTTAAACTTTGTCCCACAGCTCATGTTACTCTTTGGCATCAAAGGTCATTCAAGCACTAAACACGACCAATTCACCTACAGCCCATGTTACTCTTTGGCATCTAAGGTCATTCAAGCACTAAACATGACCAATTCACCTACAGCCCATGTTCTCATCAACTTTCTGCAATCCTAAATGGATCACAATTAGAGGCTTTTCCCCAGTACAATTCATGGTAAGATAAACCATGTCTTTGCCACATACTGGTATAGTATCAGAAAAACTGTCAACTAACCCACTGGTATAGCATTGACACTTAGGCTCTGTTTGGTATGGTATGGATGATGAAGAATTTGTTAATTAAATGGTTAAGATTCAGAACCCTTTTCTACTTTATGGCTTAACCATTAGATTAACAGATTTTCCATCCTCTATACCAAGCAGAACCTTTATCTTGGGTTCAAACCTTGGATATTCCCTTCCTCTTTATAAAAATAAGAGTATCACAAACTCCTTGTTAACCGGCAGATGTTGTCATTTATTGTTATTGTAATGAAAAGAAAATGAGATTGTTTTGAGGCTATCAAAACAAACTAGACTAGATCAAAAATCAGTCCCAACAAAGACTGATAAATGGAGACTTCAATTTTTCAAGAAGAAAATGGTAGAACATGATCTAAGACCAATACGGATACTAAGAAAGTTATTTTAGATACTAACAAAGTTGAGGAAAATGTCAACAGAAAAAAAGTTACATATAAAGGAGGAAAAAAAGATAAAACGTAGTAATTAGATTGTAAATCAATATTTTCAAATTTTGTCATCGATTCATACTGGTACAACTTACAAGGATGTGAATAGGCATTGCTAAAATGAGTACGTAAACAAGCTCCTCTGTATCAAACTTATCAACTGCTATGCCCATTTAAGCATGTAGGCAAGCATTGCAATGAATATGACTCAGAACCATATGGCATTTACCTTGAAGACGAGAAATCAGGATCCCATTCCAGCATTACTCCCAAGCTAATTCAAAAGCAAAGAGTATCATTCTTCATCATTTTTCTGACCACGTTCTCTCAATTTAGAAGTACAAATGCCTCATTCTATGTTGACAGCAGGTCAATACTTAAACGATCACTCATTCGGCTCTCCTCAAAATGTCCCATGTGCGCTGGAGATCTATGAGGTGTTGTGCCAGAAGCTGCATCATCCATTGCTCTGACGCTGTTATTTTCCAATCCACTTTTCAGCCAAGCAAGGTTACTTATATCAGTGGCTATTGCAGCCAACTCATAGTTTGGAAAAGATGGAGGTTCTGAAAATTCCACGAATTCTGACCCCAGCAAAGACTTACTTCGACCATTTTGAGTTCCACAACAGCCACGACCACATTGCAGAGGCACTAGACGATCAGTGTAAACTCCTTTAAGCAATTTGCATATCCCAACATCTGGTTTTGATGTCTGAATAGAAGGGCCTAGCAGTGGAACCGGCATTGAACATGGTGAAACAAATTCTGGTCTATCCATGTTATCATAAACATTAAAAGCACTGATACGGGGTACAGGTCGGAAAAGAGTAGGTGGTTCAATTGATTCATGGCTAGAAGGAGTCCCCGTTGGTGCTTTGCCCTTTGATTGATTATCTATTTTTTCCGAAGAGCTTACATCTTTCACTTCAAGGTGTCTGAATGAACTGTCCTCTGCACAAGTCAGGGTTTCTTCCGATGATGCCTTGTCTTTGTCCAAGCAAGCATCATCCACCATATTTCCAGATTCTGAGTTTATTCTACCAAGATCCATGTATCGGCGTCGCAATGTGGAATTCCAATGATTTTTTATAGCATTATCTGTTCTCCCAGGTAGAAGCCTTGCAATCACTGCCCATTTGTTCCCATGTACAGCATGAGCTGAAATTATCATCTGATCCTCCTCATCTGCCGCAAAAAAAAGGAATATCAATTTGATCTATCAGAAATAACAAAATACATTCTTGTCAAAAGTTAATAAACTGAAACATACCAACTAACCGAAGCAATGAATAAATGTGTTTGAAGGTAAAAAAATGATGAAGTGAAAGTTCACACGCTAATACTCACCGGTCATCACAGCCATATGACTACAAGCAGAATGTTCATCGACTTAATACATATTACTTGTACTCAAATACCAAGCGTATGATATGAAGATTGTTACTTTTTATAAGTAATGACACTTCCCCAAATTACAAGCAGTTTCTCTAATGCTTGGAAAAATTATTGCCATTTCCAAACAACCAAACTCCTCTTGCCCCAATTTAAACAAGAAACATGTGATTCAAGCTTTTACATAGCAAATATTAGCTACTTCGTTTCAATTTCAACATTATCAAGAGAGTTCAGCATTGATAAATTTTGGGGAAATGATATGATGGTTCACTTAAAGCACAGTTCTTGATATTGTAGTTTCTAAACAAATAAAGAAGGCATTGATCTTTGTTAACAATTAGATCACATAGCTTGAATGTTCGAAAGCAAGATACTCTGAACTTGAAATCGTTACATAATTATAACATGCAGTAACATCCAAGCAACTCCTAAAAGTTAAGGAAAGATAAGCACATCGACAAATAAAATAAAAATTAGTAAAGGTATAGACTTTGTACTAGTAAATGGCTTGCGCTTAACGGCCGGGTCAAGCTGATTGCACCAACGAAGCCGACACGATTTGCCAGAACGGCCGGCGATTCCACGCGCTATCAAGCTCCAATTCCTCGCTCCGAACTTGCTCACGAGTTCACTCAGTATCGCATCTTCCTCGGGCGACCAAGGCCCCTTCACTCTCCGTTTACGCACACGCCCTCCGTCCGCCGAATCTTCGCGGGTTCCGGAACCGCCCCCTTCTTCAGCGGCTTCGCCGCCATCTACGAGTGGCGGTGATGGGACGTTGATACGGTCGTTTCCGTTTACAACGGGTTCCAGTTCCGTTTCCATTTAGCGTGAGAGTGATGACGGTGTCTCGAGTACCAGACTTAACGGCAAAGAGTCTTTGTTACATAACTAGCTTTTATCGGGCAAATGTTGTTGGGAGTCCTACATGGTTGACAGTTTTATCCTCGAAGCTTTTTATCTTTACGGATTTGTCCAACCTTCCATTCGCTATCAAAATCAAATTTGCATTTTTTTTTCTCTCAGATGCTCACAAATTTAGAAATCTCTAAAGATAGAAAATAAAATAATAACAATTACTACATTAGTGGATAAAATTATATTGATTTTAAAAAAAATCAGTTTGCATCATTGTTATTACAGCTGTGTGTTTATGGAGATCAAATTAAATAAATCATGGATTTGAGAAGGGTTTATGAATAATTTAAGAAATGTACAGTTGATGAATGAATCGACTTTTTATTCCAGTTTGTGGGTTTGGGGGGAAAAGAGAGGGGTCATTTCGTAATAGTAAAATTGAGCCTGGGCTGGATTGGCGGGAAAACTGCTGCTATTCTTATTCACTTAAATGGGCCTAAGACCATTAGTTCAAAGTTAAAATAGGCTGATATTGGATCAGATCATGGTTTACCAAATTTTTTTTTTTAAAAAAAGAGAAATTTATTAAATTCCAATTGTATCGAGGAGTACATATTATCTTATACACTCCGATTCATTCATATAAAATAAAAAAGGATTGATTTTTAAAAAATCCAAATGACGAGGTCATAAATAGCCATATTCGCCTCTCAGTTAACATAACACACTTTGAGGGACGGTGATCTGTCAAAACCTTTACATGCTTTGTTGAACAATAATCTAATCACGAAACTATCTCTATTCGTGTTCGTCAACCGATCAACAATGAACGGGACATCTCCCTTGATGGTTACCCCTCCCCAGCTATTCTCAAAAGCAAAATGTATTCTCTCGATTAAAGTAACAACCTTGGTTAATTCAGTCGAATGACTCCCACTGAATTTATAAGCCACCCTCAACAACGAGGTCATGGTGGTCGTGGGCTACCACTCCGATAGACGCGTCCAGTGTATAAGGTGTGAAGGCTCCGTCCATGTTAAACTTTAAACTTTACATCTCCTGTCAACAACACTTTGTTCCATTTTTTGGTCGACTCTTTGCAAGTAATTTAAGGAGACAAAACATGAGCTTTCTTGGGCTCAATCTTTATTATGGATATTACAAGCATCCACCAGGAAAAAAAAATTATCTTTCATTATTTTATAAGTTTTATTGAATAAACAAAAAGTAAAATAAGAAAGCATAGTTGATTTGTCAAATATTAAAATAACAGTTGGTGAATTCTATCTGCCACTAACTACAATAACCCATAATAGATTTAAAAAAAAAAAAAACTGGTATGAGTATTAATGAATGCAAAAGCAACCAAAATCTGCAGATTCTTTTCCAGCCTCACGAGTCATATCATCCTGGAGTCAATAAAGCAGTCAATTAATGGCATTTACTATCAAATGAATTAAATGCTGTTCAGAAGGGATCAAATTTCGATAAACATAGTTGAAGTACCTTAACTACAACTCTATGCTTTCAAATGGGTACCAAATTTGAAATATTTTTACCTGGCATTGGCAAGGCACGCCTATATTATTTTTGGGAAAAATACATAAATGATCCCATGATTATAGGATACTATTTCATTAAATCTTCAAACTATTAAAAATTATAAAATGATCTCTATACTATAAAATATTACTTTGTTGAGCCCCCAACTTTTAAAAGTTAAAAAAATATCACTTGACTATTCATATGCTCCAAATCTGTCATTTTCGTTAAACATTAATGACAGTCTGAGCTGAAAGTTAACTTGTTGACTAAAATATGATCTCATAATCTCAAACGATTAGCATATCTCAATCAACATATTAACGTTCATGCTTTGGACACTTGAATTATATTTGGATACACGATTTTCGTTCAAAGATAATTTTTTCACGACGTTTGACTCTGGTTTACGATTAACAATGGTGTTTTCATAGTTTGATCCACTATTATGATTCGTTTGATTTTTTTAACTTTTCCTTGTATGGTCATTATATGATCTTAAATGATTAGTTTCTTATATCAATAGTTAAAAATATCCTAATTATATATTTCATTTACGTTTATGATTATAAAAATTCACTATAATTTTAGATACTTTTTAATAAAACTAACCGCTTCAAGAGTTATTAGAAAAAAATATAAATATACAAAATATAAAGTACATTATGATGATTAAGAAAAAGTACAAGTGCAAAACTGAAAAATGTCCATTATAATATTCCCTCAGCAACCACTTACAGTGACTCAGTGAGGGACAAATGAACAGAAGTTGAAGATAAAAGTAAAGTTTGGAATTATTGTTCACAACCCTCCCTTTGTTCTTTACTTCTCTCTTCTCTGATTCTCCACACACAACTCTAAAGAAAAATAAAAAGAAACCACCGAGTAGTAAAGGGAATTATCGTCTGCAATTCCTTAGCAGACCAACAAAAACAAAGAACAAATACCATTTCAGCAATGGCCACAATCTCCATTTCCGTGTACTTCTTCCCAGTTCTAATCTTTTTCCACTTTAAAGTATTGGCCTTAGAACATAGTTCCTCCTTTTCCTTCAAAAGTTTTGGTAAAGATCCAAAATTTGAGTCTAATATTGCTTTTTATGGGGATGCACATGTTACTAATGATGGCTCTGTGATTCAACTCACTAACTCGGTGAAATGGAGTGCTGGGAGAGTCATGTATAAGAAACCCATCAAGCTTGTTGAAGGTAAAGTCAGGAACTTTGCTTCTTTTTCAACCTACTTTTGTTTCTCAATGTCCCATGACAAGGGTGATGGCTTGGCTTTTGTTATGGTTCCTAGTACTTTTGATGGATCAGGAAATAGTTCGTTTGGGATTACTTTTGGGTTGGAGGAAAGTAAAAGGGGTGTTGTTGGGATTTCTTCTAATGAAAACCATGTAGGAATTGATGTGGGTAGTCTTGTATCAGGTAAAGTTAGGAATTTATCATCACTAAGCTTGGTATTGAACAATGTACAAAAATTGCATTCTTGGATTGATTATGAGGCAACTTCAAAGAGACTAGAGATTAGGTTGAGTCAATCTCGTACCAGGCCTAATGATCCGTTGCTTTCGCACTCGATTGACTTGTCAAAACTGTGGAACTATGAGGAAGTGTTTATGGGCTTAAGCTCTTCAAATGGGAATTCTTCACAAACAAGCTTTATCCACTTGTGGAGCTTTAAGCTAAGGCAGGTTCCGAATTGGATGCATTCTCAACCACTTGATCCCGAGGCTATTTCAAATAACCCCAAGCCTTTAACAACTGCACACAAGAGTAGCGATTGTTTTCGGAAAGTGCTTGCAATGTTCATCTTAGGTTGTGCATGTGGTGTCTTCACAGCTTCTTGCCTGCTATATCTTCGGACCACCCTTGGTGGTCAGTGTCCAGTAGCGCCCGAAGAGTGTAGCGTGCACACCGTGGTTTCTGAGTACAAGAAAGTCGAATTAGCGGTAGAAAAAAGTTGTTAAAGATGACAAGAAATAGATGTTTTATGTTTGTAAATTAATCGTCTTCTTTTGTTCAAGATTCATGTGTGCTTCGTATGGTGACCGATTGTGAAATATGTAGTTATTTGTGACACAGTGTTTAATTTGAATGTAACCTTAATTTTTAAATGCAAGCTTGTGAAAGAAATCTGTACCTGTGACTTATGTTGAATTAGACAAAGAGTGTAGTGTGCACCCTCTGGATTTCGAGGCGTGTGGCTGATTCCTTTTTCGTAATTGTAGTTGCAGGTTTTGTGTGCTTGTAGCTACTAGTTCTAAAAAATGCTGCTCTTTGTAAACGCATGATTCTATCACAGTTTTGAGCTGTCTTAGGGTTTTGCTGCCTTTGGGTTTTGTTTCACTGTTAATGAAATCTGCAGAAACGAAAACGATATATGCTTTGTTTTGATCCAATTGTAAGGATTGAATAAACAACAGAGATGGAATTATTAATATTGAAATTTAGCATTCATATCGGCATAAACAAACATGTCTAGATTGATCTATTTTGCCAGAGACTGGCAACTGGTAATTTTTTTAGCATTGTTACATTGTCTAATATCATTCATCATACTCCTCTTCCTCCTCATATTCTTCCTCATCGTCGGCAGATGCATCCTGGTACTGCTGATATTCAGAGACCAGATCGTTCATGTTGCTTTCGGCCTCTGTGAATTCCATCTCGTCCATACCTTCGCCTGTGTACCAATGCAAGAAAGCTTTTCTCCTAAACATAGCTGTGAACTGCTCGCTGACACGCCTGAACATTTCCTGAATCGATGTTGAGTTCCCGATGAATGTGGATGCCATTTTCAACCCAATTGGAGGGATATCACAGACTGTTGACTTGACATTGTTTGGGATCCATTCCACGAAGTAGGATGAATTCTTGTTCTGGACATTGAGCATCTGCTCATCAACTTCCTTCGTGCTCATTTTGCCTCTGAACATGGCCGACGCTGTCAGGTACCTTCCATGTCTCGGATCGGCAGCACACATCATGTTCTTGGCATCCCACATTTGTTGGGTGAGCTCAGGCACGGTTAAGGCTCGGTACTGCTGCGATCCACGAGAGGTAAGAGGCGCGAAACCAACCATGAAAAAGTGAAGCCTAGGGAATGGAATGAGATTGACAGCGAGCTTCCTAAGATCAGAGTTTAATTGACCAGGAAACCTCAAACAACATGTAACTCCGGACATTGTAGCCGATATCAAATGATTCAAATCTCCAACTGCACCAACAAAATGATCGTAGTCAAACCGAAATGAAAGATTAACGAAACCCGGAAAGGAAAACTAGTGATGGGATCTGCTTACAGCTTGGAGTAGTTAGCTTGAGGGTACGGAAGCAAATGTCATAGAGAGCTTCATTATCGAGAACCATACACTCATCGGCATTTTCAACAAGCTGATGTACAGATAAAGTAGCATTGTAAGGTTCAACGACGGTATCCGAAACCTTTGGAGATGGAAAAACCGAGAAAGTAAGCATCATCCGGTCCGGGTACTCCTCTCTGATCTTTGAAATCAAAAGGGTTCCCATACCAGATCCTGTTCCACCTCCTAGCGAGTGGCAAACTTGAAACCCTGTAATAATACCAACAAAATCATAAGAGAACATATAGGAAAGAACAAGCAAAGAAAAGAAAAAGAAGAAAACTTACCCTGCAAGCAGTCACAGTTTTCGGCTTCTTTACGGACAACATCGAGAACGGAATCAATGAGTTCAGCACCTTCGGTGTAATGGCCTTTAGCCCAGTTGTTTCCGGCACCGGATTGACCAAAGACAAAGTTGTCTGGTCTGAAAATTTGACCATAAGGCCCAGACCTGACACTATCCATGGTACCAGGTTCAAGATCCATAAGTACAGCCCTGGGAACATACCTCCCACAACTTGCTTCATTGTAATAAACATTGATCCTCTCATGTTGAAGATCGGATTCCCCATGGTACTTGCCGGAGGAGTCGATTCCGTGTTCGGCACAGACGACTTCCCAGAACTTGGAACCGATTTGGTTGCCACATTGGCCTCCCTGGATGTGAAGGATTTCACGCATTTTTGCGATTAAAACACTTTGAGAAAATAAAAAAAACAAGGGAAGGAAGAAAATAAGATGGTTAGGGAGGGTGGGGACGGAGGGAGCTTTATAGAAAAAGAAGATTGTGGGTTAAACGGTAAGAAGTTTGTTGGGGTTATTTTTTGAATTTTGAATGAGGAAGCGGAGCGGGATCCTTTCTTGCTTTTGTGTTTCCATTTTCAAAATGTAACGGCCAGATTACTTACTAAATGCATTCATATTTAGATGGTAGAATTGCACACATGAAACTAAGTGATTTCGGTAACAAATGAACGATTGTTATTTTTTAAAGTCTCATATTCGAGCACTATGAATAATATTAAATTGTTGAGAGATATATTTAAACATATAGTATCATATATTCTCTCCTATTAATTAAAAAAAAAAGCTAGAATAGCGCAAATTATGGTCTCAAGTTGCAGATTTTAGCACACTAATCGTTCACATGGTCCCTTCAAAAAGTCTTTCTATGGTTAATATATGTATTGTATTTAAATGGTGGTGGGTTTAATCATGAATTCTAATTTAGTCAATCTTAATTTATGTGTTTTTTAAAACATAAAATTTTAGTTATGGTTTAAATAATTTAGAGATAATATAATTAAATTATATAATTTAAAATTATCAAATTAGAAAAACATAAATTAAATTTATAAGTATAGTATAGTATGATATAGAGACTAATAACAAAATTAGTTGATAGATTAATAAAATTCTAAACAGATATTAAATTGTAATAACGGTAGATCATTACAAAAATAATAGATCTCATAATAATCGCATGGATTAAGATTAAAGTTTTAAAAAGTATGGCATCAAAGTATAAGAACTAAATACATAACTGAATTATTGATAGAATTTAATAAAAGAAAACTGTTCACATGGTACCAAGCAAGCCAAGGTGCAACAAACACATGGAAACCAACATTAGCCAACAGAAACAGTTTCCAATACAGCTTCATCTTTATTCTTTAGGGAGAAAATAAAATTAAAAAAAATCCCCAGATACTAGGTTTACAGATCATATTTGTTTTCAATTGTTGTAAATTATCAGTGCACATGCCCAAGAATCAAACACCAGCACTCAGATCACTATCAAAATCAGAAGAAAAAAAGTGCAGATCAGTGACGAATCCAAGTCAACTTCCGGTGCTGCACCGGTTAGTAAGATCGAAAAAGGGTTCTTCTCAGCATGCAACCAGGGACGGATACGGGGATATGAACAGAGAAAATACAAATTTCTTAAATTACAAGGTACAAGGACGATTAGGGTACAGTTCTTAGACTACATGCTACTTATCTGTCAAACAGTTAAACCATTCATAAACACCACCAAAAACTAATAATCCAAGTAGCCTTTCATCAAACGTTCTTATGATTTACACTACAACATACACAATGAAGAAAAGTTGTTTAAGATTAAACTTTTAATCTCGCCCTATCTTTCTAAGCTCTCATGCAAAAGTTCCCAGCAGATTTATCATTATATATATTCATTAAATTCCTATTAGTACTTGCAATTAATGTCCATATACTAAGAACTAAAGATATTATGCTTAATTCAATCCATAGTAGATTTTACAGAAGAGAAAAATAAACATATTAACTTCAAAAATAACTTTGGGTAGGTGCATGAAGACTAAACGTCATCCCCGATACATCTCTTGAAATTTCTTTAACATACTCAATTAATTTCAGCATTATCCCTTCAACGTGAAAAGTTCTCATGTATCTAAATCGTACTTGACCCGTACTCACCTCGAGAATATATTAGATACTTGAAATGATATTGGGTTGCCGTACTCGTGCTTCACAAGTTAGTAATATACTATTACGAACACCAAATTAGCACGCTCTTCTTGATTTAATAAAAAAATTCTTGTTTTGTGGTACTGATGCGGTATGCATTGAATATAAGTTGTGAATATATATCAAAGAACTTGTTTGGGCTGCTGTTCAGTGATATTTGGTTATTTAAAGATTCCCCTGTTAATAGGCCTAAACCTTTCAAATTTTGGGCTGCTCATCCTAATTTCTTGAATGTAGTTAGGCTCTCTTGGCATCATGCTGTTCATGGAAATCCAATGACTATTCTGTTTTCTAAACTTAAGAGACTCAAAGTCAGCCTCAAAAGTTTCAACAAGGAAAATTTTAGCAACATATTGGACAGAGTAAAACTCAAGAGACTAGAGTTGGAACAACAGCAAATTCGCACTTTGAAAGGTGAGGATAGCATAGTTAAGGAAATTGGTCTCCAAGCGGACTTAAATTCTCTGGAGGAAGCTGAAGCATATTTCTTTAAACAGAAAGCTAAGGTTCAGTGGATTCGTGATGGTGACAAAAATTCTAAATTCTTCCATTTTATAGTTGCTTGCAGAAATAAACGTGATACTATACGGGTTTCGGTGGATGACCGTGGTTGCAGGCTTGAATCTTTCGATTCAATGTCACAAGAAGTGCTCTCTTTCTACACCAACTTGCTTGGCACTGTTGACTCTTCTTTAAAGGAGATTGATCCTAACCTCCTCAATGATCTCTTAAATTACTCCTTGCCTCCTGAAGCTGCAACCAGTCTTATTAGGGACGTTACCGATGAAGAAATCAAAAAGGCCATCTTTGGCCAAGGTAATGATAAGGCCCCGGGTCCGGATGGTTTTACTCCCTTATTTTTCAAGGAAACCTGGCATATTGTTGGGAAGGATGTCATAGCAGTTGTCAAATTTTTCTTTACCAACAGCTTCATGAATTCATCTTTAAATTCCACGGTTATCGCTCTTGTCCTTAAAATTCCTAACCCAAGTACTGTTAGAGACTTCAGACCAATTTCCTGTTGTTCAATTATCTATAAGGTTATTTCAAAAATCCTTGTTAATAGGTTGAATGTCTACATTCCTGAGATCGTTTCTCTGAATCAGTCTGCTTTCATCAGAGGAAGGAATATTATTGATAACTCCCTGCTTTGTAACCCCCCCAGACCGATGGGGGTAGCCCGATCCGATCCGAGAAGTCACATTAGGGCCACCGGAGCGACCCATTGTAAAAATAGCGGAAAATTTAAATCTTTTTATCAGAACATGTAAACTTATAAAATCATTTGTCACTATTTAAAATAAAACATATTTCCAGACTCGTATATAAATCAAAATACAATTACATGCCCCCTAATCACATGTACCATACTCTGCAACAACGCCGGAAGAACTCCCTTACTGAAGTCGATAGATGCACTGGTACAATTCTTTTAACCTGAAAAGGTGAGTAATAGAGTGAGCTTCGAAAAGCTCAGTAATACAGAACTACCAGATGATGCTGAAAAACGTGCAGATATAGATAAACATATTTTCCTTATTGGTTCAGATATTTACAGATCTTTATGTTGAGCTGAGGTCCATTGATATCGCATGTAGTAACAAATAGTATTCATTTCAGATGGAAATATTTCGGATGTCTAGGTTCAGGAGATCAGAACAGGTTTTCTAGTGTGTTCCCAAAAATCATGTAACTTTTCAGATCTTTTTTTTTAAAAAAACATATATATATATATACCCCCATCCAACAAGTCCAAGTTGTGTAGGTTCCCCAGAACCATACACCCACCATCAAGTCCAGTTGGCCCTGAGCACACAGCCGAGGAACCGGTAAATAAGGCCTTGAGCACACAGCCGAGGAGCCTCCAGGTATACTTCCTCCAACATTACCCCCCCCAAGTAAGATATGTCCATCCGTAAACGGATATATCAAAAATCAAAACATAAATCAGGTCAAGTATCATATCAGAAATCAGGTCAAGTAACAGATCAGAATCCAAGTCAAGTATCAGATCAGAATCCATGTCAGATATCAGATCAGAATCCATGTCAAGTATCAGATCAGAAATCAAATCGAAAATCAGGTAAAATATTCATGTGAGTAGGGAACACACCAGAATTTACAGATAGTATTCAAAGATATTGGATAATCTTAACAAGTAGGGGAACACGGATCTTTAGTATACCGATAGAATATCGGAATTCAGAATCACTATTGAAATAGTTCAATAACTGACAGAATCATCAGTTATTCAGAAAGTGACTTGAGCTGATAAGGAAGAAATGAAGGTTCAGGACATTTATATTATCTATCGATTGATCGAATTATCGGACAACTCTTAGATGAATAGTTTCCAGAACTAATGCCTGTCGATTGGTCAATTCATTGTTCTTCCAAGGTATTTACTCTTTAATACCACAATTCTTGTCCATAGACCATTTTCGGAATCATCGTTGAATAGATCTTCCAATGTCTTTATTTCATTTCCACACTTCTACAATATCATGAAATGCTGACGTACTTGATTAATTTGTTCAAACTCATTGTAATTGTACACTACGTAAACTCATCAGAGTTTCCAGACTTATCCAAGTCACTTACTAAATCCTCAGTCATTGAAGTTACCTATTTCATTTAGCAGTCATCTCTATTCCAGTTACTTCAGGATTTTCCAGAGTAATTCAAACGTTCCTGAATTTCAGATACATGTTGTACTTCCATTCCATTCAATTTGGTCTTCGTGGTTGATTGTCGAACAAACGTTCAATTCTTAGTACTGAATACAATCTAGAGCTGAGTTGAATACTTCCAAAATTTATCATCGAGCCAAACTTGAGAAGATGAACACATGTTCCAGTAATATTTATGTCATTCAGGTATTGACATAGCTTTAGGGTTGATCTATTCACTTGAATTGTTTTCCATTACCTTTAAAGGTAGTCCAATACTTATCTTACTTGGATTCCTTAATTAATCCAAGACATTTACTTAATTTAGGCCATAAGGGTATTTTGGTAATTTTGATGTTCAGTTTTATTCCATTCATTTCAGAGCTCGAGGATATTCAATCATTCCTGAGCTTGGTGATATTCTTGGGTCATTTCTATTACAGGGGTATTTTGGTCATTTTACCGATTCACGGTATTTCAACCTTTTTCCTCAATCCGGTCTTATTATTTAATTCCAATTTATTATCTATTCCAGTCCGTTCGAACAATTCTGATAGCAGAATACCCCCGATAAATTACTCTTCAAGTATTTACTCATTATTTGAATATTTTCAGGTCAAGTGTCTTCTCAGACTTTACAAACGGAATATCATAAATTTTCCTGCACTAAGTCGGGATCTTAACAATTAAATCTGTACTTAATCGAGTTAAGTACGAATCCTCTAAGTATTTTCTCATTCAGAGTCATCTCAGACTATTCTACCTCTTAAGGGCATTTCCGTAATTTCTTAACCAGATAAGTTCGATATTAGCTCTTAACGAAAATAATATAATTTAGAGATCCTATGATTAATTGCTTTCTTGAACACTCTCTGATCTTGAAATAATTCCCTTAACACACTTCTAGTATCTTGTATAAACCCTCTTGGGGTTAAAAACCGGTTATCCATAATTTCTAAGTATAACTATCATTTCTTATGCACATCAATATATTTATCGTATCAATATGTCGTTTCAGATTTATTAGTCCACTTCCAGGGACAATTCTTATCATTTTCCAATATAAGGGTAATTTTCTATTTTTACCATACCGAAGTATTCTCATAATTTCCCATCCAAGTACCTTTAACATTTAATCCTTTGATGATATAAAATATAATTTACAAATCCATGTCTGATTTCTTTATCACTATTCACAAAATTGTAATTTAATTCTAACAATCTTTCAATCTCATATATTAGTCATTCGATCCGTATTCAGTTACAGAATTTCTACCACATTCATATCGAGTGAATAAATTATTCAACTCCACAAAAGTGACCAACATTATCTTATTCATGCATTTACCAATATCAACATGTTCCATAAAGCATAAAGAGGTAGTAAAGTATTACCTCGATTTCCGTGCAATACCGATCGACCATAAAAATTCCATTCGAATGCCTTTGATCTTCAATTCAACTTCAAATAATTCCTCAGATACATATCAACATAAATTATATCAGAAACGGAGCTTAATTGCGATAAACGGATCAAATCGGGTGATAAATCAGTGAAAGATGGCTTACCGGGTTCGAATTTGGCGAAACAGACTTCGGATTCGGATTCAGGACGTCGAAAGCATAAAATGTGACTTTTCGGAAATTTGGAATTTTCAGTCAAAATCAAAGTCAACGGGTTTGACCGGATATTTCGAGGCATTCGGGTTCTAATTTTGAAAAACAAACAGTGGAATCGGATTTGGAACGTCGAAAAATGTCAGGATAGGTATACTCGGTCGAAGTCAAAGGTCGTTTAATACCCGGTCAAAGCCAGTCAAAGTTTTGGTCAACAGTGGTCAACGACGGTCAACGGTCAACGGGTCAACGGGTCGAGTCAACGGGTCGGGTCGGGTCAACGGGTCGGGTAAACGGGTCGGGTCGGGTAAACGGGTCAGGTCGGGTTGTGACCGGTAAAACCGGTCAACTATGCACCAAAACCGGTCAAACCGGTCATTTTTTCTTCCCCACGCGCAGTGGCGGCGCGTGGGGGCGCGTGAACAGTGCTAAAATCCCGGAAAAATTTCTAAAAATTATTTTGAGCGATTTCGAGATACTTACAAAGCTCGGTTCACAATTTTGAACGGCGGAGAGCTCGATTTCAACAAATCGGAAACTTTGACCGCTTCACCTCCTCATGCGCCGCCATGGACGGAGACCAAGGATGACACCGGCAAACTCGGAACGATGCAACGAACACGATGGTGCGGGAGGTGTCGTAAACAGATGACCCGATCGTCGTGAATCTATGAAAAACCAACTAAAACTGAGTTATTACCGACGATACTTCCGACTGAAATTCACGACGAACGGCGATGATTCACGACGAAAGGTTTGAGGGGTTTTGTTCCTCGATTGACAACGAACACGATGGTGGTTTCGGCTCGTCGTTTGGAGGTCGGACGGCGAGTAGATCGGAGTTGGAAGTTGGGTTGTTGGAGAAGGGAAATCTGGAAAATATAAAACCTGCGCACGGTGAGGAGCTTATAATTCATCATATATAAGAAATGGTTAAATCATGGGTTTAGCCACTGAATTTCCTGCACTTTATAAAACGGTCTGCCAACTTTAAAACTTTACAATTTAATCCCCAATGTTTCTTTCAAAATATCAATTAAATCCGCCACTTTATAATTTCTTAATTTTAGCCCCTAAATTGGGGTGTTACAATTCTCCCCTCCTTAAAAAAATTTCGTCCTCGAAATTCATTCATGTCACATAATTGCATAAATGAAACTTCCATCAGTTCTTTCAAATCTATCAATAGTTTTTTATAAAAGTACGATTCCTCCACTTATCCTTAACCAGCTGAGCATACATTCTTATTATAAATTTTCCTTATTTCAATAAAAGAATTTAAAATTTTCTCGAGTAATCAATCTCTTCAGAATTCTCCCTCAGTCCAAGTAAATAATCAGAACAACTTTATTCTTGTGAAATCAATTCAGCATTGGATACGTGAATAGGCTCGTAGAGCAGCAACATATCTCAATTTCATTTCCGGAGTCGAGTCAGAAATTCTCAGATGAATAACTCTCACATGGCTCATGAGATACTTTACAGCGTTTAGACAGATGTTACTGGTATTCCTTTAGCAGATAGAAACTTTGGTTTACTCAATACAGATAGGGACTCAGCCCTGGAGTTCCGGCTCAGAGAGGTACGATTGCAGTCTAGGGGCATGTACTGATCAGACATATTTTGACATTTGACCGACCGGTCTATCTTGAAAAATTTTGACTCAAACCATATCTCTGATACCACTAAATGTAACCCCCCCAGATCGATGAGGGTAGCCCGATCCGATCCGAGAAGTCACATTAGGGCCACCGGAGCGACCCATTGTAAAAATAGCGGAAAATTTAAATCTTTTTATCAGAACATGTAAACTTATAAAATCATTTGTCACTATTTAAAAATAAAACATATTTCCAGACTCGTATATAAATCAAAATACAATTACATGCCCCCTAATCACATGTACCATACTCTGCAACAACGCCGGAAGAACTCCCTTACTGAAGTCGATAGATGCACTGGTACAATTCTTTTAACCTGAAAAGGTGAGTAATAGAGTGAGCTTCGAAAAGCTCAGTAATACAGAACTACCAGATGATGCTGAAAAACGTGCAGATATAGATAAACATATTTTCCTTATTGGTTCAGATATTTACAGATCTTTATGTTGAGCTGAGGTCCATTGATATCGCATGTAGTAACAAATAGTATTCATTTCAGATGGAAATATTTTGGATGTCTAGGTTCAGGAGATCAGAACAGGTTTTCTAGTGTGTTCCCAAAAATCATGTAACTTTTCAGATCTTTTTTTTTTTAAAAACATATATATATATACCCCCATCCAACAAGTCCAAGTTGTGTAGGTTCCCCAGAACCATACACCCACCATCAAGTCCAGTTGGCCCTGAGCACACAGCCGAGGAACCGGTAAATAAGGCCCTGAGCACACAGCCGAGGAGCCTCCAGGTATACTTCCTCCAACATTACCCCCCAAGTAAGATATGTCCATCCGTAAACGGATATATCAAAAATCAAAACATAAATCATGTCAAGTATCATATCAGAAATCAGGTCAAGTAACAGATCAGAATCCAAGTCAAGTATCAGATCAGAATCCATGTCAGATATCATATCAGAATCCATGTCAAGTATCAGATCAGAAATCAAATCGAAAATCAGGTAAAATATTCATGTGAGTAGGGAACACACCAGAATTTACAGATAGTATTCAAAGATATTGGATAATCTTAACAAGTAGGGGAACACGGATCTTTAGTATACCGATAGAATATCGGAATTCAGAATCACTATTGAAATAGTTCAATAACTGACAGAATCATCAGTTATTCAGAAAGTGACTTGAGCTGATAAGGAAGAAATGAAGGTTCAGGACATTTATATTATCTATCGATTGATCGAATTATCGGACAACTCTTAGATGAATAGTTTCCAGAACTAATACCTGTCGATTGGTCAATTCATTGTTCTTCCAAGGTATTTACTCTTTAATACCACAATTCTTGTCCATAGACCATTTTCGGAATCATCGTTGAATAGATCTTCCAATGTCTTTATTTCATTTCCACACTTCTACAATATCATGAAATGCTGACGTACTTGATTAATTTGTTCAAACTCATTGTAATTGTACACTACGTAAACTCATCAGAGTTTCCAGACTTATCCAAGTCACTTACTAAATCCTCAGTCATTGAAGTTACCTATTTCATTTAGCAGTCATCTCTATTCCAGTTACTTCAGGATTTTCCAGAGTAATTCAAACGTTCCTGAATTTCAGATACATGTTGTACTTCCATTCCATTCAATTTGGTCTTCGTGGTTGATTGTCGAACAAACGTTCAATTCTTAGTACTGAATACAATCTAGAGCTGAGTTGAATACTTCCAAAATTTATCATCGAGCCAAACTTGAGAAGATGAACACATGTTCCAGTAATATTTATGTCATTCAGGTATTGACATAGCTTTAGGGTTGATCTATTCACTTGAATTGTTTCCATTACCTTTAAAGGTAGTCCAATACTTATCTTACTTGGATTCCTTAATTAATCCAAGACATTTACTTAATTTAGGCCATAAGGGTATTTTGGTAATTTTGATGTTCAGTTTTATTCCATTCATTTCAGAGCTCGAGGATATTCAATCATTCCTGAGCTTGGTGATATTCTTGGGTCATTTCTATTACAGGGGTATTTTGGTCATTTTACCGATTCACGGTATTTCAACCTTTTTCCTCAATCCGGTCTTATTATTTAATTCCAATTTATTATCTATTCCAGTCCGTTCGAACAATTCTGATAGCAGAATACCCCCGATAAATTACTCTTCAAGTATTTACTCATTATTGAATATTTTCAGGTCAAGTGTCTTCTCAGACTTTACAAACGGAATATCATAAATTTTCCTGCACTAAGTCAGGATCTTAACAATTAAATCTGTACTTAATCGAGTTAAGTACGAATCCTCTAAGTATTTTCTCATTCAGAGTCATCTCAGACTATTCTACCTCTTAAGGGCATTTCCGTAATTTCTTAACCAGATAAGTTCGATATTAGCTCTTAACGAAAATAATATAATTTAGAGATCCTATGATTAATTGCTTTCTTGAACACTCTCTGATCTTGAAATAATTCCCTTAACACACTTCTAGTATCTTGTATAAACCCTCTTGGGGTTAAAAACCGGTTACCCATAATTTCTAAGTATAACTATCATTTCTTATGCACATCAATATATTTATCGTATCAATATGTCGTTTCAGATTTATTAGTCCACTTCCAGGGACAATTCTTATCATTTTCCAATATAAGGGTAATTTTCTATTTTTACCATACCGAAGTATTCTCATAATTTCCCATCCAAGTACCTTTAACATTTAATCCTTTGATGATATAAAATATAATTTACAAATCCATGTCTGATTTCTTTATCACTATTCACAAAATTGTAATTTAATTCTAACAATCTTTCAATCTCATATATTAGTCATTCGATCCGTATTCAGTTACAGAATTTCTACCACATTCATATCGAGTGAATAAATTATTCAACTCCACAAAAGTGACCAACATTATCTTATTCATGCATTTACCAATATCAACATGTTCCATAAAGCATAAAGAGGTAGTAAAGTATTACCTCGATTTCCGTGCAATACCGATCGACCATAAAAATTCCATTCGAATGCCTTTGATCTTCAATTCAACTTCAAATAATTCCTCAGATACATATCAACATAAATTATATCAGAAACGGAGCTTAATTGCGATAAACGGATCAAATCGGGTGATAAATCAGTGAAAGATGGCTTACCGGGTTCGAATTTGGCGAAACAGACTTCGGATTCGGATTCAGGACGTCGAAAGCATAAAATGTGACTTTTCGGAAATTTGGAATTTTCAGTCAAAATCAAAGTCAACGGGTTTGACCGGATATTTCGAGGCATTCGGGTTCTAATTTCGAAAAACAAACAGCGGAATCGGATTTGGAACGTCGAAAAATGTCAGGATAGATATACTCGGTCGAAGTCAAAGGTCGTTTAATGCCCGGTCAAAGCCAGTCAAAGTTTTGGTCAACAGTGGTCAACGACGGTCAACGGTCAACGGGTCAACAGGTCGAGTCAACGGGTCGGGTCGGGTCAACGGGTCGGGTAAACGGGTCGGGTCGGGTAAACGGGTCAGGTCGGGTTGTGACCGGTAAAACCGGTCAACTATGCACCAAAACCGGTCAAACCGGTCATTTTTTTCTTCCCCACGCGCAGTGGCGGCGCGTGGGGGCGCGTGAACAGTGCTAAAATCCCGGAAAAATTTCTAAAAATTATTTTGAGCGATTTCGAGATACTTACAAAGCTCGGTTCACAATTTTGAACGGCGGAGAGCTCGATTTCAACAAATCGGAAACTTTGACCGCTTCACCTCCTCACGCGCCGCCATCGACGGAGACCAAGGATGACACCGGCAAACTCGGAACGATGCAACGAACACGATGGTGCGGGAGGTGTCGTAAACAGATGACCCGATCGTCGTGAATCTATGAAAAACCAACTAAAACTGAGTTATTACCGACGATACTTCCGACTGAAATTCACGACAAACGGCGATGATTCACGACGAAAGGTTTGAGGGGTTTTGTTCCTCGATTGACAACGAACACGATGGTGGTTTCGGCTCGTCGTTTGGAGGTCGGACGGCGAGTAGATCGGAGTTGGAAGTTGGGTTGTTGGAGAAGGGAAATCTGGAAAATATAAAACCTGCGCACGGTGAGGAGCTTATAATTCATCATATATAAGAAATGGTTAAATCATGGGTTTAGCCACTGAATTTCCTGCACTTTATAAAACGGTCTGCCAACTTTAAAACTTTACAATTTAATCCCCAATGTTTCTTTCAAAATATCAATTAAATCCGCCACTTTATAATTTCTTAATTTTAGCCCCTAAATTGGGGTGTTACATGCTTGCTCAAGAGTTGGTTAAAGGATATGGTAGGAAAACTATTTCTCCAATATGCTCCATGAAAATTGACCTTCACAAGGCTTTTGACTCTCTCGATTGGAGGTTCATTTCTACAGTTCTTAAAGCTATTAATCTCCCTCCACAGTTTATCACATGGATTGAAAAATGTTTTACTCAAGCCAGATATTCTATTGCTTTCAATGGGACCTTAATTGGTTATTTTAAAGGGGCTAGGGGGCTTAGACAAGGGGATCCTCTTTCCCCTTACTTATTTGTTCTTGCTATGAACATCTTATCTAGAATGCTCAGTCTGGCTGCTAATAATAAACTCTTAGGATACCATCCTAAATGCATCAAACTAGGAATCACACACATTTCTTTTACGGATGATCTCCTGATTTTTTGTAAAGGTAATGTTGACTCGGTGGTTGGAGTGCTTAGTGTGCTTGATCAATCCCAATAATTTTCAGGTCTTAAGCTTAACTCCACTAAATCAGAACTCTTTGTTGCGGGTATTCCTTTAAATATCATGGACAACATCAAACGGGTTTCTAGCTTTAAAATTGGCTCTCTTCTAGTTAAGTATCTCAGTATTCCTCTAGTATCTCGTAAACTCACTGACAAAGATTGAGAAGCTTTAATCACCAAAATTAAGCAAAAGATGCAATCATGGTCTGGTAGGAACTTAAGCTATGTAGGGAGACTTGAATTGGTTAAAATTGTTCTTTATAGTGTCTGCAATTACTGGTGTAGACAACTAATTCTGCCATCTTCTATCTTAAATAAAATAGAACAGCTTTGCTCCCGTTTCTTCTGGAAATGAGCTAATAAAAAGGCTACTGGAGCCAGAGTCAGTTGGGCACGTATCTGTCTTTCTAAGTCTGAAGGAGACCTTGGTCTGAAAAATTTAAAAGACTGGTGCAAGGTCTGTAATTTTAATCTTATTAGGAAGATTCTTGTAGGTAATGGATCCCTTTGGGTAGCATAGCTTAATAGCTATGTTTTTAAGCACCAAGATTTCTGGAATTTTCAAGCTGAAGCATTAAACGGTTACTTAAACTGAGAGCTGAATATTTCCCTTTCCTCACTGCTGGTCATTCGCAAGCCAAAGATTTTTTGGAATTAATTCGTACGCGAGAGCAGAAAGTTCTTTAGCATCGATTAATTTGGTTCCCAATGCATGTTCCTAAGCACAGTCTTATTGCTTGGATGGCGATTCTCGATCGTCTTCCTACAAGAGATTGTCTTCAACGTATAGGAATATGTTCTAAAGGAGTTTGCGTCAATTGTAACTACTCCCAAGAGTCACGGGACCATATCTTCTTCCTTTGCCCTTTGGCAATTGATCTCTGTAAATCTATTATGCTGCTTAATGGTATGAGCTCTTCTTTTACTTCTTGGGACAATTTTTTAGATTGGGTAATTTCTGTTTGGAAAGGAAAGTCACTTATCACTGTCATATTAAAGTTTTCATGGTCTGCTTTCATTTATTTTTTATGGCTAGAACGCAATTGCAGAATCTTCTCAGGTCGTCGTAAAAACATTGAAGCCTTACTCAAAGATATCAAGGAGGTCGTAGCCATCCGACTAAGAGGCAAATCCATTAATAGACTTGATAGTTTAAACCTTACCCTTTTGTAATGCTTGGAATATAGCTTAACCAATCTTTTTTTTTTGTTTCTTATCTATTAATTGTTCCATTGTAGTTTGATTGGTTGTAGCATCTTGTTATTTGGGTAATAAAATTTGAATTATCCAAAAAAAGAACTTGTTTGCCCAGTAATCAAGCTTCAGCTGGAGGGTATGAGTTCTTATTGACATGAAAATTTAAAAAATATTAAAAAATATCACGTCATGTCACTTCAGCACTAAACTCAACGTTAAGTATGATTTTGAAAAAAAATAAAGTTTAAGTATCAAAATAGAACAAAAAAGATAGTTTAGGTATTAAATTTGTAGTTTACCCTAATTAAAATGAGGACTAAATTGATAGGATTCTTAAATATTAAATATTTATTAAATTATTTTGAATTATGTCCAATTTGATAGAATGTGTAAGCTTTTGGGACTAAAATTATTATTGTATCATGTCACATCACTATTTTCATTAAGTCAACGATCAAATCTACAAAAAAATAATTTTATGTATGATTTTGAAAAAAATAATAAATAACTAAAATAGAAACAAAAATAATTTTATGTATGATTTTGAAAAAATAATAATAAATGATTACTATAGAAACACGAGAATAAGTGGGATAACAACCATGTAGTTTATCTTAAAATTTAATGATCATTTTATAATTTGAGAAAGTTTATTGACCAAAATAATATTTTGGTTATAGTTCGATGATTTATGCTGTACTTCACCCTTTATTTTTATGATTCACTTGATTTCTTCTATCAAACTACAAAGGGCCCAATCTATACAGGGACATATGTTCATTGGTACATGCCCCAGGTGCATCTCAGCCATTTTTGAAGCATCTTTCCTCTGGTTTTGAACTCTAAATTGAACTAAATAACAAATTGAGGAACTAGTGCTGAGCCGATGCACATCAAGATTTATACCCGTTTGAAGCACTTTGAGATTAATTTGTCTGAATATCATCTCTTTGCTCAGGGTCCTGCTGTTGGTGATGTTGATGGAGATGGACACAAAGATCTTGTAGTTCCCACTTTATCCGGGAATATTTATGTTCTGAGTGGAAAGGATGGTTCAGTGGTTCGTCCATATCCGTATAGAACTCAAGAGAAAGTAATGATTCAAGTCCTACTTGACTTAAGTAAACGAGGGGAGAAAAGCAAGGGACTCTCCATTGTGACGACATCCTTTGATGGTTATTTGTACTCGATAGATGGACCTACATCATGTGCTGATGTTGTAGATATTGGTGAAACTTCATAAGTAGTTGGTGCTGATGCCCTATGGTTCCATATCCCAATGCTATTTCATGTTTCTTTTCTTATATTTGGACCATTCTCGACAGGTATAGCATGGTGTTAGCTGACAATGTTGATGGTGGTGATGACCTAGATCTTATTGTTACAACTATGAATGGAAATGTCTTTTGCTTCTCGACCCCTTCCCCACACCATCCACTCATTGCAGGATAGAAAACCTGATATATGATTTTAGTTCTTGTGCATTTGCTAAGAATTATATTTAATTAAATTGTAATTTATTTCAGGCATGGAGATCAAATAACCAAGGAAGAAACAAGGTTGCAAACAGGTACAACCGTGAGGGAGTTTATGGCACGCATTCATCCCGAGCTTTCCGTGATGAGGAAGGCAAAAGCTTCTGGGTGGAGATTGAGATGGTGGATAAACATAGATATCCTTCAAGGTTCCAAGCACCCTACAATGTCACAGTAAGCCCCCATCTCATGCACAAATGAAAATTGCTTTTCAATCATTTCCTCCCTTGATGCTGTGTTGAAACAATGCCAGACGACATTATTAGTCCCGGGTAACTACGAAGGAGAAAGAAGCATAAAGCAAAGCCAGATCTTTGAGCGTCCTGGAAAATACCGGATTAAACTTCCAACGTTAGGGGTAAGGACTACAAGGACTGTTGTTGTGGAGATGGTTGACAAGAATGAACTCTATTTCTCAGATGGCTTCTCCCTCACATTCCACATGTATTACTACAAACTGCTGAAGTTGATTTTGCCACGATGCTTTCTTCAATCTAAGGACACAGATTTACCCAACAGTGATTCACAAGCATTAAACTCAATGAAAACTTGACCAAAATTGTGTCTACACCAACAATGAATTCTACTCAATTATTCATCATAAACTCAAGAGAAGTGAATTAAACATTTTCTGCAGCAAGAAGAGTTTTAACTATTGCTCACAGCATCCCTAGCAAACAGATGAAAAATACAAGTAATTGTATCATGTGAATTAAAAAGGTTTTTACATAAGAAGCCTTTAGAAGCAGTGTAATATAGGTCTCTTTCCAAGCCTCTTGATCTCCCTATCCATTTTCCCAGTAAGCATCAATCCAAACATCCTGAAATCACCCAAAAAGGACAAAACCGGATGCCCAAAGTGGCAGGGACATTCCCTTCCACAAAGAAATGACTGCACCAGGCAAACCTATCGGCACAAACACCAAGAACCACCAGTTGAACAACAAAGAATATATAAACAACACAATACTCGAGCGTGCCGCTAAAGTGCAGCGTCTTGTTGATCGTTTGGAGTGCTGATTCACATAATAGGCCCAAAACTCCTCCAAGCTCCTGAAATTCATCTCCTTGAGAAGCCAATCGAGAAAGTTGATACCTTGAATCACCTGGTCAGGAACAAAAAAGAAACTTTACAATAAATTAAGCCAAGAAATATCCAATCTTGAATTGGTTAGGTTGTTCTGCAGCCTTAATATACGACTAAGTAAATGTCTTACCGGAAACATTATTATTACTTAAAACATTATTTTTTTATCAAAAATATTTTTTTCGTTAATTAATTTTCGGTAGAACTTAATATTAATATTTCCGGTAAAAAATAACGTTTTAGATAGTATTTTATCGAAAATGTTAAATATTTTAGATAGCGCACAATATTAACATTTTCGATAAAAAAATAATATTTTAAATAGCGTTTTATTGAAAATGTTAAAAAAATAATAATATTTTCGATAATATTTTTCTTTAATCGTATATTAAGACTCACATGCCTTAATTTGACTGGTGGGTTTTGGATAAAAATCAACAACTAGTTGAAGAAAAACAGAGTTTGGCTGGGATTTCCCAAATCCAAATCGAGGGAAAAATGATGGGGTTGTTTTAGATTAGAGGAACCTGTCACTCCCTGTCATAAAAGGGCGAAACTTTGGTGGATTGATGTAATTAAGAAAGTAAAGGTGTAAGAGAGTTGGGAAAAAGGTGAACAATCGTTGTCTATGGAGGTGGGGGGAATCAAAGTAGGTTTGGAGGCTCTTTCTGCAACAATTATATGCCCTTTTTAGCTGATAGCATGCGTCTTTCTCACTTAAATATTCAATTTACAAACATTAATTTAAAGAGGCTTAATATAAAAAAAAATCTCAAAACTTATTTTTTTCTTTAAATTAAATATCTAACGTTACAATCTTTATTATATTATTTATTTAATAATTTAATAATTTTTTTATTTTTCCGTTAAATAATCATGTTAAATGACAAGTATCATATTTTGATAATTTAATAATTTTATTTAAAAAACTAAAATATTATTATATTTAAAAAAATCCTAATTAAGAGAAAACAATTATGATTATTTTATTTTCTTAAAAATGAAATTGTATTAGTTAAGAGCGATGATTCAATTGTGTTGCATAAGATAGTTTGAAAAAAAAAGAAGAAAAGAAATTGAAAGAAAAAAATCGAAATATGGAAAGTAGAAAAGTCCAACAATTGAAAAAAAAATAATTTAAAATATCATGTCATGAGATTATTAGAGAAAAAATGATTAAGTGATCATAAAAATTTAATATATAAAGTTAAAGGAGTAAATTGAAAATATTTAATATATAAATTTAAATAAATAAAATAAGAGAGAATAAAATTCAATTAATAAATTTGTAATTTATTCTTTTTCTCTAAACTTTTGTATAGTTTGTCCCAACGATATAGTTTTAATCGTCAATTGTTGATATATTTTTTTCTTTCAACTTCTTATATTATAATTTTATTTTTTAGTTCTTTTTTTTAATTTTAGATATTGAACTTTTTTATTGTCATTGATTGCTTATCACCTGTTATTATTTGTGGAAAGGTTGATATTAAAATGTTTACATTTTAATCTTTCTTTTTTATTGGATTAATTTTTCACGAAATTTACTCAAACAACGAAAATTTATCTAAAGTTTTGACATGTTAATACTCCAATTTCCTACGATAGTCGTTCGATGAAGCTAATTTTAAAATATATTGTATATCTTCTCAAACGTCGGCAAACTATCTAAAAGTTATACGTGCTAATGTTTATAATCTGTTGACTTTTTAACAAACATTCCAAAATCCTCAAATTCAAGAAAACCCCTCAAACCCTTAAAATTTATGGATTTTTTAATTTAGTTTAATTGATTTTATATTTATGTCCTCTCAATCTAATGTTTATAACCTGTTGGATTTTTTAACAAACATCCAAGAATTCTCAAATTCAAGAAAGTAAAATCCTTAAAAATGATAATTTTTTATTTAATTTCATTAATTTTAAGTGAGTTTCATACAAATCAATCCTAATAACATGGGAACAAATCAATTAGCAACCTGTAGAGAAATAAATTCTTACAGATCCTTTATTCATTCTAATACATCAAGACAACAAAGAATGATGTAAATCAAAATAAAATACACTGCTTTTGCAACAAGCAAACACAACTATACTAAATCATACATATAAAAGGAAAATCCACTCACCCTACATAAATTTTTTTAATTTTACGTTGATTTAGTATAATTGTGTCGACGTAAATAGATGTTTGAGATTTTTATGTCTAAAAAACGATATGAATGTACAAAATTTTAATCTCAGTTATCTATTTATATCTATCGATAATACTAGAAAACTCGCTCCCCAGTTGCAAAGAGATTCCAAAAGATGGCTGTAATGAAATAGAGGCAGGCTGTGACGGAGAGGAATGCTTGAAAAGATCCTAACCACTGTACGAAATAGCCGGTTCCGATGGTGCTGATTATGGCAGCCAGTGTCCCTGCTGAATTTGATATGCCTGTTCCCCGAATTCCCGTTAACAACATGTTACTACAAATATGAACACAATCATTGCCTTATTATTACATAGAATTGGCTATGACATACCATGGAGAAATCCTGCATATTGAGGTGCAATGTCCTGGTGAAATAAACAACACTTAGTTTGATGCCCAATCCATTCTTTCTGATAAATTTATTGGTGTGGACAAAAATGGAACTTACTTGCATGTTGAGAAGAAAACCAGCCTGGCTGAAAGAACTCAAGCTCAGGGCTGCTGTCATCAATACGGCAGCGATTTCTGGTGACTTTGCGAAATTCAAGCAGAGCAATGACACCCCGGGGCCGATGAACCCTATAGACTGTTACATTTACAGTTTGCACATCAACAGTATACATTTTCAAAGGAAGTAAGATGTTAAATAGCTTTGAGTGTGTGTACCTGCATGATCTTTCGAACCGATGTTATACAGTATCCGGCCTTGATTAGAGAATCCGATATCGCTCCTGCGATGTAACCCGAAACAGCCATTGTCCCCCATGGAACTGCACTAAACCATGCTGCTTGTTTCAAGTTCACATTAAACACCTGCATTCGTCCATTGGGGAAAAATTCATTATACAAACACGGATGCTAAAAAATAAAAATAGTCGATGAGAAAGCTACTCACAGTCTTGAAATAAACTGGCATCCATGAGAGGACAACAAAGTATCCCTGAAACAAGAAAAGTGCACCTTTTATTATGTCGTTAAACAGAACCATGAAGCCGATGAGGCGTTTCCGATATGATGAAAAGACTCACCCAATTGTTGGTTACATTAGCAAATACGATTGCCCATGTTGGTAGCTTTGAAAAGAGGAGACCTATAGGTGGAAGGTCGGCAGTAGTTGTAGGAGGATCATTTTTCCCAGCCTGGATCGATCTTAGCTCGGATTTGCTGATGAATGAACTATCTTTAGGATCACTTGTAACCTTATATACCCATGATGACAACCATAGCAGCCCGAGAGACGAAAAGAGAACGAAAGGCGCGGTGATGCCAATGGTTGACAACATGATTGGTGTCAAAATTAAACCCACAACGTTTCCGAGATGGAATCCTGCCATCGAAATCCCGACTGCACTAGCTCTTTCGTGTCCTGGAAACCATCTAAACAACACATTTTGTTGGTCCATCAGGGTTCAGTTTGCTATAAATTTATATGAAGTATGATGGAGGTATTACCTTGATAAGATGGTGCTCATGGAAGGAAGGGCAACGCCTTCAGCTAGACCGAAGAAGGCACGAATCGCCAAGAGAGCGATGGTGGAGTGATTAGCAGCCCATGGAGTGAGAAGTGTGGCCAAAGACCACAAGGCAACACCCCATGCCATCACTCTTTTGCCTCCATATTTGTCCACCAAAGCTCCTCCAATCACAGAAGAGAATATGTATCCCCATAGGAAAGATGACTTCAACCAATTCAAAACATACTCGTAAGCATTTACCGGTAAACAAGAAACATGTTTTCATTGCATGTGTACGGGCTTGGTTCATAGTTTAAATCAAACAGCCCATTTAAGATCCCGTATAGACCCTGCAGACGGAGTTGCTTGAACCCGGAATCTATAATGAGAATAATATTTCATTTAATCATTGAGACTTGATGGGTTGAGATTTATTGTAATTTTATAATATTTATTATTCCAATTAGATTATTAATTTACTTTTTTTATTGAAACTTCCCTATCTAGATATCTTGCTAATATAGATTCGTTTCTTTATTGTTGGGGGAGACAAATTATATCAGCATTTTATTTTAAAATGTTAACTATTAAATCATGCCAAAAATAGTAGGTCAAACTCCTTTTTTTAATCCATTAGTATCCAATACATGCCTGATTATCATTTATAAGTTTGACTATCATAATTCATAAGTGAACCCAATACATATAAATAATGACGATTTATTAAAATGTATTATATAAAAAAATAAGAGTAAATATACATTTTAGTAGCTAAATTTATTTTCAAGGTTCAATTCAACATCTAATTTTTTTTCAATTATATATAAAGTTTAATGCCAATGGTTAATTTGGTACTTAAAACTTATTTTTGTCCAATTACATGTCTAAATGGGGTTTATTGGTTTAAAAGATTAAGTGCAAATTTAGACAAAAACTAAATTCATGTACTAATTTAAACTAAGAACTCAAATTTATATATATAATTGAATAAAAAAAGTTAAATATCAAATTAAATCTTGTAACCAAATTTAAATATTAAAATATATCATAAAATTTATGCACCAAATTTACTTTTAAAGACAAGTTTAAATATCTAATTAAATAAAATAATTTTAGTATCAAATTTAAACTTTAAAGTTAAAAACAAATTACGATATCAAACTATATATACTCAAGAAATAGTGGACTAGATCCAACTCCGAACTCCAAATCAATAGACTGAATCCCAAAGTTTAGTATACTATAGGGTCCAAAATCAGAATCTGACCAACTTTGGCTAATAATACGGGACTAAAATCAGAATTTGACCAATATTTGGTATGGTTGTTGAAGGTTGAACACAGCATCCCACAGTTTCTCAACAACCGCCAAATTTTCTCACCTACCAACCATCTTCTGCTTTTTCATTCTTATTTTTTCATTAAACAAAATTAAAATTTTTCATCAATCAAAAAAGAGATGATTTTGAATTTACCTGAACAATGCCGAGGAAAGAACTGGACCAACCAAGCTTATCGGCGAGCGGAACAACGGCAACCGACATCACAACTCGATCAGCATTACATAAACACATAACACAAGCCATTAAACACACCACCTTGAACCTTTCCGGTATCCTCAGGGCGGATTCACGGGGACCAATACCCTTCTTTCTATCCCCTCCGCCGCACACCGCACCACCCCGTTCTTCGAAACCGAATCATTCGGTCTTCTTCTTGATTTCAACCCCAAGCTCTCCCATTTGGCCTGCTTTCCGAAGCCAAGTGTACGGTGAAACCGAGGTTGGGTGTCCTAGATTTGGCCCCACGTAATTGAGGAATGCTCAAAGTACAACAAGATTTAGTGCAAGAAGAAGAAGAAGAAGAATGGAGTAACAGAGATCCAGTAGCCATTGGTGGTCGGAGAGAAAATAAATAGGAAAATTGTTAAATATAGGAACTCGTTAAAACTTTAAAACAATTTCTTATAAATATATAATACGATTTTTTTATTACAAATTTCATTGCTGAAGATCTTTGAATTAAAAAGGAAAAACAACGTTTGACTTTGAGAGGTGTGTGGGTTTGCTACAAGCGACGGGCAGCCTATCAAAATTATTTCTTTTTATAAATTTATATGACGCGTTAAATATAATTTTAGGTAACCTATTAAAATTGTCGCTTTCGTTCTATAAGTGTTCTTTTTTCGTCATCTAATTTTAATAAGTAACGTCTTGGTCACTTATATTATATATTATAATATTTTAATCACTTACATCATGGTAACACGTGGTGCACAAAATGTATTTGCTGCCAACCCCGGTTTCTCCAACAACCCCCCCCCCCCGGTGTTTTACTTGGTAGTTGGTACTGGGATTTGCCGGTTCCCTCCAATTTATTTTAATTTTAATTTTATTGTTGTTGGCGGTACAACCTACTCTCCTCTGACTTTAAGGTCTAGAGGTAGTTATATTTACAATCACGCCATAAAAATAACCTGGAAAGCGTCAAGCTACCTCCCTAACACTCATGATTTTATATCGGGAGGGGTTATCTTATAATTCGTTAAATATCTGGAAAATATGGGATGCCTTTACTGAATTAACAGGGAATTTCTTCTTGTCATACAAATAATGATACCTTTGCCATAATAAGGGGACATGAGCCTCCAAATTATCTTTACTATGGGAAAGAAGTTCAAGCACATTAAGCTGGAAGTACCTTTGAGGGCGATGAATCACCTTCTAATATTACGTAGAGACGCCTCTCGTAAACATTACATCAAAACACTATCACTGACCGAATCAGATGCATGCATACACCTCTATTAGAGACAAGAAAGCCAGTCCACCTATGAAACACAAAGAATACTACATTAAAACTGTTGAAGACCGGCCCTTTGCTGATTAATACATCTGACCAGAGAAAAGCCTCGGACAAATCAACTTAAAATTTCCTCAAAATGTCAAGCACCCTCTGCATATAATAGACATGAGGCTGAAGTTAAAATTCGTCTAAATACAATCCCCAGAAAATATGGAGAGTTCTCCACGTAAAAATATACACAAAACCAAAACTTCGACTATGGTAACTAAAAACATCCCCAAGTGTTGAGACCCTTCAATGGGAATACACACTGAGACATCACATCCCGAGTTTATTCAAAAATCTCGTAAGCATTGAGTATCATCCGTGAAAGGCAAATCTAAGGTTAGAGATCAATTCTATCCAAATAAGTTTAAAAAAATAAGTATATACTACATTAAAAAAATAAATATCAAAGTACACTAGAAAAAATATGTATACAATTACATTAAAAGTTAAATGTCAAATTATACTAAAAAAGTAAGTATCGTATTACATATAATTACCAGAATTATATATTTTTTTCCAAATCCTTTTAAAAGATCTTAAACAAATTATTTGTTGCCTCCAAGATGGATCAATTCATTTTTCTGATTTAAAATTTAGATTAATAAAAGGCGGTTGGTTTTTTATGGTTGTTGAGATGTAATTACAAGCCTATATAAACCAAGCGTTTTTATCCCAAACAAATAATTTTAAAAAATAATTTTTAATAAAAAAATATGATTTTATTATATTCCCATCAAAATCAAAACTAAATCATAAGGATATGTCATTATAATTTCTAATATTTATTTAACAAAAGCAATTTAATTAGTAGTATATATCATTGTATTAAATTAATAATATATTTCAATGTACAACGTCAATTCTAAACTTTAGCAAAAGTATTTTTTTCTGTTAACATCGATAAATGAATCTAATTTAATAAAAAAAAAACTGAATTGGTCTAGATCAAAGGATGAATCTAATTTGGTTAAAACTCTGAATCTCATGCTTTGACCAACTTAGTTATCTCACACAACTTTCAAATGACTTTCAGATAAGATTACTCGACGAGTTAGAAAAATTAAAATTAAAATTAAGAAAAATAAAAACAGACGGAGCCTCTTTTATTCACGCACAAAGAGAAAATAGATCAGTTGGGATCTATCTGCACTTTAGGCCCAATAACAAATGTTTATATTTAAACCAAAACTAATGAAACTTTTATAAATAATATGAGATTCTTTTGAACTATTCTACGCACTTTACTACAATTATCCGCATATTTTAAAATAATGATAATAAAATAGAAAAATAGTTTACTTAGGCACTTTGACATAATGAATTCGTTCTAGTGTCTTTTAAAATTATGAATTAGAATTTAGAAAAACGAGAGATAATTTATTTAATAATTTTGTATCCTTATTATAATAACTTTAAATCATGATTGTAATTTATTTGAACTTATTTACTTATATATTATGCACGTTAATTCACTGTGTACTCAAACTTGAAATTACAAATAAAACAATAAAAGACTAAATATCAACTTATTGATAATCTAATAATTTCATTAATTATAAGATTAATATAAAATCTTTTATAATACAACAAGTTAATAGTACGTAAAATTATCTCAAGTAAGTAATACATATTTTAATGAATCAAAATATTATCGAGGGGAAAATTAATTAAAGATAATCTTAACCCCAAAGTATATCAAACAAGCCCTTATTGGTGTTCATTAAACTAAACAATTTTAAACCTATTAAAAATGATAAAAGAAAATATTCTTTTGTTTAGAGATTCTGGATTCGAGTAGCTGCATTTATAAGATACATGTGCATTGTCAATTGATTAATAAAGTTTTAAACATATACTATCTTGAGTGAGGTTTGTCTATCATTATACGTCGTTTTTATCGAAATATCACCCGTACACTTAATAATTACTTGCCAGACACCATTTTTCATAATATTACCGATCTAGCACCCTTTCTGACAAAGCGCATATCGCCATTCGCGCCTTCACGGGGTTCTGTCCGAGCTGGCGCCACGTCAAGAAAGGTGCGGATCGCCATCCGCGTCTTCTCGGGATTTCTGACATGTACGCCGCACCTTCCATTATTGGTACCACTCGAGCAACTCAACTTTTAAACCCTCCCCTCTCCTATAAATAAGAAACCCTCCCCTCTCCTATAAATAAGAAACCCTCTATGCAAACATCACTACATCAAAATTACTTGCTTATTTTTGCTTTTATCAATTCCTTCTATTTTGTTGTAAGGTAAAACTATTTAATAAAACAATAAATTATTGATTTATTATAATACAATAAAAATATTTTACTTTCTTAATAAAAAGATTGATACTCAGAAGAATGAGAGAATTTAAGATTTAAATGTCGTTTGGAGGTTGTGTTTGGGGGAAGAGGGTAGACGGATTCCATAAATGTGGGATGTGGACGGTTGGGTTATTAAAGGAAAGACGTTGATCATTATCTGCGCCTTACGTACGTGTCATAAATCCCGCGAAGGCGTGGATTTCTTGACGTGGCGCCAGCTCGGATAGAACCCAGCGAAGGTGTGGATGGCGATCCGCGCTTTGTCAGATAGGGTGCTAGATTAGTAATATTAGGACAAAGGGTGTCTTACAGGTAATTATTAGATGTACGGGTGATATTTAAGTAAAAATGCCTCTTATTTTTTTTTAAGAAAAAGCTAACGAGTAGCCATATTTATTTCCGCGCGGAATTTCAAGTCCTTTTCATGATTCATCTAGTTCGTGTGTGATCTAAATGCTAAAGATTAGATTCATCATTTCCAATCCAAGCTCTACCAAGGAGGCCTTATTAGACAAAAACCATGGAAATGTCTAAAGCTTGGTAAAAATAACTGTCTAATGTAACAATTATTGGATTGAGTTTTATATGTGAGTTGTCTTTACATTTTTATCTTTCTACAAAATGTATCTCAAGAACAAAATTATAATAGCAAATTTAGTTATCAATTTAATTTTTATTAACTTTTTTTTATTAATTTTGATTATCAGTTTCTGGTTAATTTTATCAGTTTTAACATGAAGGATTATTTTCATTAACTTTTTCATGTGATAATTTTTATAATAGTATATACATGTTTTATTTTATTAATGTAATGGTTTATATTATCTTATATTATTTTACATTAATTTATTTTTCTTTTTTATAATCTTAAAATCATTTTTTAACATGAAGTTATATCAATAATAAAATTCATGTCGATTACTATACTAGTTATCATATCAGCACGATAAAAAAGTAACGGTTTAATAAATATTTCAATTAAAATTAGAGTTTGATAATCAAATTTAACTGAAAAATATAATCGAATTGATAAAGATATAAATGATTGTTATGCCAAAAAATAAATGAAATATCAAATTTTATATGACGATCCAAGTTTTGATCATCTAAGTTATTTCGAAGCTTGAATTCCATGAAAAACTATTTTGATATTAAACAAACAAAGGCATATATGAAAGAAGTAATGAAGAATAGGATATGGGAGCAGAAATGGGCAGCTGGGTTGCATTCCTTTTGATTGTCACACACATGCACCCATCACCCTTTTTTATTAACATATAGCAATCATGATTTCAAAATATTTAACATTATATCGTATTTAAACTTAAAATTTTAGAAATAACAATTATCTATTTAATTATTGTCATCTTTATTTACTGATCTAACACCCTTTGCAGAAAGACGCCCCCTTTAAGCGCGCCTTACGCTGATCTGGCGCCACGTGGGGCAAGGCGCCCCCCCTGAAGCGCGTCTTATGCGGACATGGATACCCGCCGCGCCTTATGCCACGTAGGGGTATAGCGCGGTGCATGGGCCGCGTCTTTGCTTTAATTCTGACACGTGTCAAAAAGGCGTGCCCCTGAATCGCGTCTTTGCTTTAATTTCGCAATCACCCCGCCCGTTCACACTCTCATTCCCTCCCTATAAATACATTCATTCTCAATTACTTTCATCACACCAAATCCTCTCAACTTCTCTCAAATACTCTTATATTATCGCATAGCTCTTTAAGTTATATTTTATTATGTTTAATATTTTGTTAGTATTTTATTTAACTATTTAATTTTTTAACTATTTTATTTAATTAATTTTTTTTGCAGTTATAAAATGGAAGGCGGTCTACTTCGTTTGGATGGAAATCATATATCTCGACATTTTACTAATACGATAACATTTTTACATTTTAATTTAATTTAAATTATTAGTAATAATTTATTTATTTAATGCATGATTGTTAGTTTATAAATTAATTTTTGTAATTATTTATATTTTAGGAAAGCGCCCGTATATTAAATCATTTTATTAGGAACCTTAAGTTAGCGATACCTACCCATGTCATGCCGTATTTAGTCGAGACTAGATTCGGACACATAGCTAGATATGAAGGCCATTGTAAGATAGAACCAAACTTGATTTATGTTTTAGTGGAGCGGTGGAGGCCGGAGACCCACACATTCCATTTTCCGTGCGGAGAGTGCACGATTACGCTTGAGGATGTTTCTATGTACTTGGGGCTTCCGGTGGATGGAGATGTGATTTCAGGGATGGCGCAAGGTAACTGAATTACTTTGTGCTGGGATTATCTAAGAGGTGTCCCACGAAATTTTAACGGTGGTCAGATACCGTTAAATTGGTTAGATGCAAATTTTCGGGATTTGAGTGAGGACGCCTCTGATGATGAAGTTAAAATGTATGCACGGGCATGCATACTGCAGCTAATAGGAGGGTTGATGATGTTGGACAAATCGCGCAACCAAGTTCACTGTATGTGGTTGAGACATCTTGGTGACCTTAATCTGGCCGGATCACTGAGTTGGGACTCGACAGTTTTGGCTTTCCTCTATAGGGAGATGTGTCGAGTGACTGACTACAGGAAAAATGCTATCGGCGAATGTCTCATTCTGCTGCAGTCTTGGGCATGGTATCGCTTGCCCTTTTTATGTCATGTTGTGAAGAACCCGTCCGTATTTCCGCTACTATTGAGGTAATTACAAAACTAATTTCGTATATTAATCATTTTATCCAATGTATAAATTTTTTTCTCTTGAATAGGTGGTCTACTAACAGGAAAAATCATCAGGATCTACCTGATGAATTAGAAATAATCAGGTTATCAATCGATCAGAAGGTTGGCATAGATGTATGCATTTTAATGTTTAAAAACTGATTTTATCCGCAAATTTTGGCCCGTACATTGCACTATAATCAGCTTTATACATGTGTGCTGGAGTGTCTGTTTGTGCCACATTTGAGGGAACTTCATCTACATCATCGGAGTTGAATTGCGGTGATTCTGGGTAAATGAATAGTCCAGTCTCAGCACCATTTGCACCTGGCTCACAAAGCGGTTCTTCTGGTGGAGCTGATGGTTCCTCCATGCTCTCCACATTTAGGTCGAAGAACCTACCACTTGTACGCCTTCCCCTTGAACTAGAAGGCATATCGACATTGAGATCGAAAAAGCTCGCAGTCGAATGCCTCCCCCTGGAGCTTGAAGCCATCGTGTCAAATGGAAATTGAACAGATTGTTGTATCGAGGACATCTCCATATTAAGGTCAAAGAAATTTTCAGATGAATGCATTCCCCTTGAACTGGACGCGATGTTGCCATACAGATTGTTCGTGGACCCACCTCGGTACATATCGTAAGGAGTTACTGATGAATGTCTCCCCATTGAAGTTGATTGGACGGCAGCATGATGCATATTTCCCATTATGGCATTAAAATCTTACACATTACTGTAGTCGGGCTGTCAACTTGATCAACTTGTTCAACCAGCCCATAGTGGGAGCTTAATGACAGACCCTGAACAACACGCACTTAAACAAACTTTGCATACATCTCCGTATCGGCGTCTGAATAATTACTTTAAGAATCAACCATCATTTCAACATCATTATTGTTCGATAGTTCGAACGCTGTATAAGTTAATGGCAACAATGATGTTGGAAATCTATACTGCAACGACGAAATTCTTCTAGTACTTCCAACATGAACATTTCTTAAAATCTTCGTTATCAGCTCCTCAAGAGTTATGTTTCTCTTTAAGGATATTTTAACATAATGATTTGATACGAAAACAACGCCGGTTGCATCTTCTCGAATTTCTCCATCATAATAAACAATAGTTGAAATTCACGTCATTCTTAGAGTTTGAAAGTGCGACAATATTATATCTGTAAAAAAAAACCTGAAACAAACCTAATTAAATAAATAATATATGAACGAAAATATAACACAATAAAATTTTTACACATAAACGTAAATAATTTAAATAATATAATTTTATATTATTACCGTATCAGCAAAAATATTTCGACGTATGCTCATACTTTCCAATTTTACAACCATAAAAATTAATTGAAAATAATTAATACAATATTTTTTTTCCAAATAATCATATATAATTATAAAAAATATTATAAAAAATTACCTTATAACGAAAGATCGAACGGACTTCTGAATCAAATATAAAAGGATTGCCGGATGTTTTTTACTGGTTGAGAGGATTATTGTAGTAGTTTCTCGGTTGAGAGGGAGTTGTGAGAGAGTTTACGGGGGAGAGGGATATTTATAGCGGAGAGGCGATGTTTTAAACCCGAGAAGTGCGGATGCAATTATGCAAGGCGCGACTCATGCACCGCGTCTTGCTTTATGCATGTCATAATTGCAGGAAGGTGCGATCCTTGCACAGCGCTATACCCCTACGTGGCATAAGGCACGCCCCAGTGGCCGCGCCTTAGCCAGTGTGTATCCATGTCAGCATAAGGCACACTTCATAGGACGCGTCTTTCTGCAAAAAGTGTTATATAGATAAATAAAGATAAAAGGGTGTCTGACATGTAATTAAAATTGTTAAAATGTGATTTTTCGGTGTAATTGCCTAAGTATACAGCAGAAGGAGAATAAATCAGCTTTATATGTGAAAATGGTTGGTGTAATTATGAACAATAATGATATTAGGCTTAAGACAACATTTCATATAATTGGTTTACCGAAATTTGTGGAATTCATTACTGTATGCGCATGTTTATGATCTTTGCATTATTCAATCCTTTTTCTCACTGTTTAAACGTCCATTTTTCTTCATTATTTTGCATTATTCAAAAGTTAGGGTATAAATAAATCGAACTTGAACCAATAAAATTGTGTTTATGTTTATTTATTTATTTTTGAAAGTATTCATATTTGATTTGTATTCGTTTAAATTTTTAATATCATATTTATGTTTGTTTATTTATTTTTTAAAGGTGTTAATATTTTATTTAGTCTTCACAAATATGTTTGTTTAACTTTAATAATCATTAAACTCTTTTTAAATGTTCCGCCATCAAAATTCTTTTATAGTTTTTTATTTGTATGTCACAAAAATAGTGAAATTACAACATTAGTGGTTAAGTCCTTTAAGCTTTACAATTTAAATTCAAAAGTTCATATTATGTTCAATTTACTCTTTACCTTCACCAATATTTAAAATATTTATGATAATACTAAACAAAATTAATGCTCGCACCTTTACTTTTCTCAAAATTCTAGAAAAACGTTTTGTGGTAGTTACCAAAACTGCTCATTCTCTGCAGCGGTTCAAGAGTTACAAGCAAATAGAAGGGATCTTTGCGGCAGTGGTGGTGGTTGTTCACGACATCTCTCTGCCTTTTTGTTCCCATTTTCGTTATTTCCTTTTCCTTTTACTTTTATTAGTTTTCAATTTTAATTTTATCATAGTTTAATATTAATATTTTCTCTTGGCCCTTTTTCTAGTAAAATATATCATGGTTACCGGTGTTTGTGGACTTCCAGTACATGTTTATTTCTTGGTTTTTCTTATTGGCATGTATTTCAACATGCTTTTATGGATGAGATTGCCTTTCAGGGGAGATCGTCTTATCCGTTTGTCGTTTTGGATATTCTTCAAGTTTTTTCTCCTCTATGGTTGGTGCTTGGAGTTGTTGGTGCGATCAGTTTATATACGTCGTTGCTTTATTTGTTCGTACTTTTGCTACTAGAAGATTATTATAAGATTTTATGATAGTCGCGACTGTGTTTGTTCAGTCTGTAATTGACATGACGTTGTTGATACGATTTTCGATAAATAAATATTTCCTCGTATTACTTTAAAAGAATTGTAAATAATAAAAAGAAAAAGGAGAAACAAGTAAACAAGTTTGTTCGTGAACATAAATTAAACAAACACACCTATGCATTCATTCGTTTATTAAATGAAAATAAAAATTTTGTTCATACTTATTTATTTACTTTAATAAACGAACATTAACCGTTCGTCGAACTCTATTCATTTACATCCCTATTCAAAAGAGAGCTTTACATCTCCTTAACATGTCAACTCTGTTGGTTTTAATTTTGGACAATTTCAAGCTCGAATCATTTTAGAATCTTATTTGAGAAGTTTTGAATTTGGATCATTTAAATTTAAAGTTTGAGTTGCTAAAATCAGATAACATCGATTCGTTTTAAGTTTGGATTGGTTTTAAATTCGAAACAATTCAAATTGGACATATTATTAGCAGGAACAAACTGAGTCAAAATTTGAAATTTGGTTAAAAATTGACCTATCTAATTAAAATGATCATTGCATGCCCTTAAATAAGGGAGTTAGGCATCTTGGGTCACTGCTTAAAATGTGTCCCCGTTTATACGAGAATCATAAGCGGGTGGATGAATGGATTATTATGAATTAGTGATTCATAATACCAACATAAAATCATGACAATTTTATCGCTTAACTAAGGTATCGAGTTCGACTCTTTGTGTATGTAAAAAACCATTGTTGTGAGACTCACCCACCAAACTAGGCGCGCAACGTGAGTCGATCCGAATTATCCAAGACAGGGAGGGTAACAAAAAAATCATGACTAACTCCATTAAAGTTACAATATTTGCCCTACCATAATCTTGGGTTTAATCATTATGTTATTGTTTTAGGGTTAAAATTGCTGAGAGACTGCGTTAATCCCCTTGTTCTTTTCTTTTTTCTCATTTAAATAAAAAATGAAAAAACAATGTTAAAAGAAATGAATGAAAGCTCATTCTCGCAGCATAAAGCTTGAAGGAGACAAAGCTACTGGTCTGAATCAGACCACAAAATCTACAGTTCTCCATTAAACAACAGAAAATAAACAATGGAGCTTTAGGGAAGACAGAACATCAGCTTAATTCTAGTATTGTGTCGGCAGTTTACTTGACCAACTCCAAGTTCAGTAGCTCTCAACCTGAACCGGGCACATTTTGCTCCTGCAACTTGAGCAAAATTGTAGCATAAACATCTAAAAATTACATAATTTCAAGGGAAATTACATAAATGCTATCAAAATGTTGCAAAATTGTACCACTATATAATACCTATGTAACTTCAATTCTTATATTTAATAACAAGTTAATTCTTTATGTAATTTATTATCACAACTTTGTATTTTATCCTTTTTGTTATTTTAACTATAATTGTTTTAATAAATCTTTTCTTTCTATCGATTCATTGTCTATTTTATATTCTTATCAAATACTTTATTCTCAACAATTCATTCTTTAAACATTATAGTATAAATGTATTTTATAATTTTAGATCATATTTATTTATTAAATAATATTATAAATTTTATTTATACGTGTAAAAAAATATAAATATTTATCTTATATAATTAAAAAAATATTAAAAGTAAAATTAATTTATATTTATATTATATTATAAATAATTATAATTAAATTTTAAAAAAACATACTAAAAAATTACAACAATTTAAATCATAGAATGTAACTCGTTAATTCAAAATTTAATTAAACAGATTACTGAGTCAAAGTAATGTTTTGTGGTGGGTGAGTCCAAATTGTACACCCATATTTTGTTTTCTTTTAATATTTCTTTCACCGTTTCTCTCTTGTTCTTTTGGCTCGCTGTCCGTTGGCACCAAAAAGTTTTCACTTTTCACACAGTTAATCCAGGAAAACAAAATTCCATCTTCGTCTCACATTTTTTACCCTTTCCTGAAGCTAAATAATATGAGCAGAAGACTCATTCCATTCCGCTATCGGTTATGAATCCCAACGTGGAGCCACCACCACCTCCAGCATTAGCGCAGCCGCCACAACTGCCTCAGCCTCACCGCCAATCTACTTCTTGTGATCGCCACCCTGAAGAGCATTTTGCTAGCTTTTTCCCTTTATGCCTCTGCGAACGTCTCCATGTTCTCGACTCTTCTTCTACTTCTTCTGCTGCTTCATCTTTTTCTCGGAAGCCTCCAATCGCTGCCACTACTTCCACCGCTACCACCGCACTTAAAGCCATTTTCAAGCCTTCCGGAGGAGGTGGTAACCGACCTGGGTTTTTTTCCCGAGCTAAGACGGACGAAGTCTTTCTCGGCCTCGAAGAACGAGGGTTTCTCAGGGGATTTTGAACCTCAGAGAAAATCTTGTGACGTTAGGGCTCGAAATACGCTTTGGTCACTCTTTCATCACGACGCCGAGAGGAACCCACATAAAAAAGAAGAAGCAGGAAACGGAAGGTCTTCTGAAAATTTTGAAGCTGAACCTCCAAATTTGGCTTCTTTTTCAAGTGTCGTTCAAGGTCCTGTTTTTGAAAGCAATGAAGGCCGCCAAATCGAGAATGAAACCAAGTACGCATATGAGAGAGAGATCATATAAGAAGAAGAAGTACAACAACAACCCGATTTTCTTTCGATGAACCAAGAGCTTCCTGGATGGGTATTTGATTGGCAGAACATTTCTGAGAATGCCCACAATGGTTTCCGTTGTGGAAGATGCTCCTGTTCATAATTTTATGAGGTTTGATACTCAAATCCCTTCGATCATCCGCTGGCTATGAATTCCATTATCGAGGACGAATCCCTTCACGGAGGGTCTGCTCAGACAAGGAATTATTACTCTGATTCTTCTTCTAGGAGAAGAAAGAGTCTCGATAGGTCGAGTTCCATTTGGAAGACTGCTGCAGCTGTGGTAGCCGAGACTGGTGAAATTAAATCGGTTTCTAAGGCAAAGGTTTCCCCTGCACGTGGTGATTACTTCAATGTGCCTAAAATTGTTGTGCCGGATAGGGATTCTAACTCAAATTCTTTGAGGGATGATTATTCCGAGACCTTCGAGTCTGTGAACGGGAATGGGGATTGGAAAGGGGTGTCTAAGAAGTCGCGGAGGTGGAGTAAAGCTTAGAACATCTTGGGGTTTATTAACAGGCGGAGTGTTAACAAAGATGAGGGTGAAGGTAGGTATAATAGAGCTAATGATGTGGAGAGGTCTTATTCAGAATCTTGGCTGGAGTTGAGAGGGGAAAGGAACAGAGATGCTCGAGGAGGTTTTAATCCGAAGATTATGAGGAGCAATAGCAGCATAAGCTGGAGGAGTTCGAGAAGTTTCGGTGCAAGGTACATGAGTGCAAGGTATTCGCCAAATAACATCGATAATGGACTGTTAAGGTTGTACTTGACGCGGATGAGGGGCAGCAGGAGATGTGGGTCAAGCAAAAGCAGCGCAAGCCATGCACATTTCATTGTTAGGAGCTTACTGAGGTTGTACTGAATTTGAGATTCATTAGGTAATTTCTTAGGTTCAATGTTGCTGCTAATCTTGCAGCATTTGTTGTGTAAAAGCACAGAATTGCCTATCATATATTCTTTGCTTGATTGGTTGGTTGGATAAAACAAAACAAAAGAAAACACCCTAGTATAGTATTGTTGCATTCCGATAACAAAATTATGTGTGATAGATGAGTTTGGTTTGTCTCACTCAGAGTTGTCAGAGTATGTTTGAAATAACACATTGGCATTTGGTATGTCTTGAACTGTTAATGGAAGTGGGCGGGCTCATGAAGTTGCTATTTCTCACCAATCATTGCATGCAGCATGACAAAGATATACGACCAACTTCCACCCTTCTTTATATAAACTAATTGGCATGCACAACTATATGTTATAATGGAATTCATAAGAAACTTGTTTGATTCACATGTTGTAATAGTTTCTGAAATAAATCTCCAAATCAAAACATGTTGGGCTTAATTTATTGTTGAAGCCTGTCCAGCTACCTTTTTGTATGTATACCACCTTCCTATCCACAGATACGCTAAGAAGTTGTGCAGGCTGAGGATAACTAGAAGCCAAAAGGAATAGTTTAGATGACCCCTGTTCAAGTTGTTCGGAATCTATCCCAGCTTCCTGTTCCGAGTCATTATCTTTGTCACCGCGGTAACCAGCACAGTGCTCAGATAGTTGCCTAGTGCAACCATTGTTAGTGACAGAGCCGAGCACAGGCTTCTCATTGCATCAGGTGCCTGGTCGTAGAAAAACTCTATCTGCCTGAAGAATGTGAAAACTTCAGCACATCCGACCACAAAATATTGGGGAATCCACCAGAAGATTGACATGGGGATAGTCTTGAGATCATAGTAGTTGTTCTTATAGACTTCGAAGCTGGACCACCTTCAAGATGTCTGCAGTGATCATTGCAAAGATAGAAAGGACAAGGCCGACCCCCATTCGTTGGAGCGTGGTGAAACCTCGTTCATTGCCTGTGAATTTTCTAGCACATGGGACGATCACCTTGTCAAAAACAGGTGCCCAGAAGATAATGCTGAGAGTGTCGAATAGGGAGAGAGATGTCTTGCAACACAAACAGTGTTCATTTGGCTGTGAACGGTAGCGAAGATGATTCCTAATGCCCATACCAAAAGCAACGTGATGACTGATTTCAGCTTCTCGACTTGAGTCACGGTGCACAGGCTCCATGGGTTTAATGAATCTTCGGCATAGTCATTTTGAGTCATTACTGCAGGCTTGTCAAAGAACCTATAAGTTTAAAAGATGAAATCAGTTGCCCATGTAAACAAAGTACAAGCAAGCTTGTCGAGCATTAGCAACATACTTCAATTTATCTGTGTGCTCTAGCTTTCGGCTTCATTGAATAATGGATTCATCGTTGGTGATCTCGTAAAGAAGAGACTGATCTGCAGGAACTTTGACGTCGAGTTTTCTCGAGGATGCAACAATAACCTGACAAATCCTTGTAATCAGACTTCTCCCGGGCTTTTGAAGGCGATAAGTTTGACTACCGACAAAGAAGAATATAACCGCAACAGCTATCACAGCAGCCGAGATTCCAAACCCCCAGTCTCACCCCACATTCATTTGTATCCATACCAGAACCGAATAAGCGATAAGTGCTCTGATATTGATCGAGAAGTAGAACCAATTGAAAAAAGAGCTCTTTTTTTTCTCTCAACCTCATCAGTTACATCGAACCGATCAGCACCAAAAGACGAGACACACGTCTTAATCCCACCAGTACCTAGAGCAATCAAGTTCAAGTACAAGGCCACAAAGAAGACAGCGACTTGTCTTTGTGTTGGGTGGCAAACTTCTCCATTGCACAATGGCTTTAGTCCTGGAACAGAAGAAGACAATGTTAACAGTGTCATACCCTTAAAAAACAGATAATCATCAATCTATGTTAGAAAAAGATAAAATTGTGTGTCGATGACAAACTTACAAAGAAGTAGATGATGGAGAAAATAGCAATTGTCCAGTATCTTCCCAAATATGCATCGGCGAGAAAGGCTCCGATCAACGGTGAAATATAGCAGGTTCCAGACCAATTCGTAACATTATTGGATGCAGCCACATTTCCCTGATTGAGACGTTGTTTCAGATAGTTGACAAGATTGGTACCCATCCCATAGTATGCCAACCGTTCACAACATTCATTTCCTGGTGAAACTTTAGAGTTGAACAAATGCAGACCAAAAATAAGAAGCAGAATAGATAATATTTGAAGATTAGAATCATACCAATAATGAAACAACAAGCTTTCCAATTCCCAGTTTTCTTCTTGTTTGCAGGTTCCTTATTGATATCCACCATCCCATCCCTTGTATAGATATCATCATTCTCTATCATCTTTGCTTTGGACCAGTTTTTGAATGCTTAAAATCACTTGGATTTTAAGAAGAACACCAACACTGTAAGCAGCTATATCCTGAAGTTAACGGAGAAGATGATAGAGGAAAAATAAAAGAGAAAAATACAAGAGAGTTTTTGCGAATGTGATGAAGAGTGGTAGAGGGAGAGTTGAAAGATGCATACCAACGGAGAAGATAAGAGGAAAAATAAAAACAGTTAATAAGAGAGAAACAAGGGAAGCCCGATTCCAACTCGGGTAAACTGCAAAAATGTCAGAATTTCAGAACTCAGACGATTCGTCAATTGGCACCACTTGTCAACCTCTGTAGAATGCCAAATTTATATTCAGATTCTTTGCATTCTAGTCCCACACTGCCTTGGGAATTGCAATTTTGAGACTATCTTCATTGCACCTCAATTTTATGTGTAATCTTAATGTGTTATTATTTATTATTACAAATCATGGACGTTGGTTGCTTATTTCTGAGGATTAAAATGAATAGAGGATCAAATAGATAGTTTTACCCAGAATCTTTTAGGGACTAATGTGAAATATCATAAATAGTGATTAGGTGACATTTCCTATAATAGGATTCTTAAACCTGAATATTCCCAACGTGGATTGATCATTGTATCTGGACATGTTACCGACAGTGTTAAAAATAGAATAAAATAATTAAAGTATACAAATGATTCCCTCATCTTTTGACTATTAAATGTTATAAAATAATCAACTAATTATAAGATATTTTTTTGTTAAATCATTCGACTGTTAAAAGTTACAAAATAGTTACCCGACTATTTATATGTACCAAACTCGTCCTTTTTTGTTAAAAAAATGATCTAAGTTAGACGTTAACATGTTGATTGATATATGATAGTTGTTTGAGATTTTGAGATTATATTTTATCATATCACAGTCAACATGTTAATGTCTAGCTCAGACTGTCGTTAACTTTTTAACAAAAAAGTATGAGTTTGGAACATATGAATAGCATGGGTGATCATTTTGTAACTTTTAATAGTCGGGAGACTCAACAAAACAGTACCCTATAATCCAGGAATCATTTCATAACTTTTAATAGTCAGTAGACTGAATAAAATAACACCTTATAATCGAGGTCCATTTGTATACTTTACCCAATAAAATAAAACATCCCAAAACGTTTACATTTGTGTGTGACATTTTCAAATAAAAGTAACATTGTAATTATGTCTCGGACAAGGATTTCGTAAAGAATCAGTTGACCGTTCGATATTTTGATTTGGGTAGTCCATAATCCACTTCAATAATGAGACTTAATTATGGGATCGGTTTTATTTATACCATCGAATTGAAAATTTTATAGAAGGAAAGAGGAAATCGATCCTAAGATAATAAGGGAATTAGTGCACTAACCGTTAGATTAAATATCTCCATTAATTAAAATTTAACAATAATTGTTATTAAGAGAAAATGAGTTCTACCTGTACTTTTCTATGATAACTTATTATTAAACTATATTTTTCCTTCTACAAGAAGTAGAGCAGTAAAAGCGATGGAGATTACTAGCAGTAAATATTATATGATATTTGACGGTTATATTTATCAGTTTACGAATAATAATTATAACCTTAGACATGACATTAACATCAAATATCAGTATACAAATTACTATATATGGATGAAGAATGGATTATGAATTCTCTTTTTTCTTTCTCAATATCTCTTCACGTTATATATTATTTTCTTCGGTTCACCATATTAATCGATTACAATTCTCCGTTTGAATTAAATGAGATGAGTCGTCAATAAACTTCACAACTATGATTTTTTTTGAAGCCATAAATATTTTGAGATGGCTTACAACATTGAGATTAAACGTGATTTGAACACGGTGCTAAAGGAGATGATAATTCATAATAAGGTAGCTAACCTTCGAGTTTAAGCCTTGACATTCAAATAAACCATGTAGTTAATAACGTTTCAATCCATATAGTTGATGTAATTTTTTTTACGTGTGTATGATTGTTGACATGATACATGCTACGTTATTAATTTTGATGATGTGACACGAATTACATTATTATTTTTAACGATGTAACATATGTCATCTCAGTAATATGAGTTGATTATTAGTCAACAAACAATTTTCATATAATAAAATTTGTTTTGACCAAAAATTAAAATATTAGAATAAATTATTAAAAAAGTAAAATGAATATTTATGTAAACGTTTGGATTATTTTCATTATTATGCCTTTAAGAATGCAGTCGAATTTAATAGGGTGCCCTTTTACAAATGATGAATGAATACTGTTAAACAAAAAAACATTTAATGGATGTTCTTATACATTATTACCACATCGAATATAAATATGAATCTAACTAAAAGACAATCAACGTTTAAGTTATTGAGTGGAATCAAATGTTATCTTTTTCAGAATTTTTTATTTTAAAATATTAAAAAATATTTTTAATTGTATTTTGTAAAAAGAAAAGTTTCCCCCTCCCCGTGCAAACCCCTACCTCTGCGCAAATTTCCCTCCCTCATCTCTGGCCAAATCCTCCCCTCTTGCTTACGAATCACTTCCATGTCATCCACATGCTTCAATCAATCTAATTCCAATGATAAATTTAGTAATAGAGTTATTAATTTTAGTATTAGGTTTAAGAATTTAAGTTTAAGAATTTATAGATTTAGAGGGATTGAGACGACGACAAAATGAATATTCGACAATAGAGGTCTGACGACATGTGAGTGGCCGTTCGATGATGGTAAATGTGACTAGTGATGGACGACGACATGAAAGTTAGAACGAAGACTTTTAGAATTTCAAGTTTCTTTTGCAATATAAAGGAATTGAATTTCTTAAATTACTAATATCCTTAAGTTTTTTAAATAGAAAAATTCAAAAAAAATATAAACGTGACATTGTTAAATAACAATCTTTTTTAATGCTATAGACACTTAAAATTATAACAGAGAAAAAATATTAAGCATCTACTTTGAGCGAAAAATTCTTTAGGCACCTAATGTTCGTCAAAAGAATAATTTAGACACTTATTTTTTATTAATATAAAAAATTACGTTATGTCTGAAACAAAAAAAAAAGTATCAGATTAAAGTGAAAAACAATATACATTAAGTATTAATTCATATATTAAACTTAAAAAAATCTTTATCGTATTAACTAAGCGACCTCAGTGATTAAAGAATCGTTATTATTCTTTGAAGTTTTGGGTTCACGTACCATGTATGTAGGGATGTATGACTGTTTAATGTCAAATGGTTGAGAGTCTTTGATCATATATTATATTGTATTCACTCCGAATTAATAAAAAAACATCTAACAATATCAATTTTACATAAAAAGTTTATCAATATACAATAACATAATACCAATAATAGCCCCAATATTAATCAAAATGATCATTTTGGTCCATATTTTTTTGAGCATTTTGACTCGTAACGTCTTATTTTGGGGCAAAAAGGCCCTTCCACGGATTGAAATCATTGGTTAACAAACATTTAACTCTCCAAAATAGGGATTTCTTTATCCTAGAATGAAACATTGGGGGTCAAAATGCTTTAGAATAAAAGAATAAGGGTCAAAGTGAATATTTAGTAAAAAATTAGAGATATTTTTACCTAAAATTAGACGTTGGTGGCCAAAATGCTAAAAAAAATATAGAGAAAAAATGACCATTATGGTAAATATTGGAGGGCTAATTTTAGTATTATGACATATCCAACTTATTAAAGGGTAAAGTGTACAAATGGCCCCCGACTATAAAGTGTTTCTTTATTGAGTCGCTCGACTATTGAAAATTACAAAATGGTCCGCTGACTATAAGATGCTACTTTGTTGAGTCATTCGACTATTAAAAGTTACAAAATAGTCACTCGACTATTAATATTGTTGGTAATGCTCAATCTCACATAGTATTGGAAACACTATTGGGAATGGTATTTAAGACTTGGCTTTCCCACTTCCTTGTTGAGTGATAGAGAACAAGGGAGACTCTCGCGCACCGCCGCCGCCGTCCGTCTGTCTCGTCTCGGCTCGGCTCGTGGTCGTGGTAATATGTGTCTTCGACACGTCCGCGGACACTATCTTTTTAGAGAAAATTCTTGAGGAATTTCTCTTTGAAAGAAACAAATGAAAAAATGTGAAAGATTTCAACTGATATTTATAGGCTGCTGAGGACTGTTTAATTTCAAATGATAACAGCTGGTTTATGAGAGTTATCAGAAATTAAATAGTTTTTCCTAAATTAAATCAAAAACGTTAAGATGTATTTGGACTGATTTCCAGCTTTGTACAAAGGAGACAAGCTGTTAATATCAGGAGTTACAGGAGTTATTTGATTTAATTCCATGGGTTACATGATATAATTTCAGGAGTTATAACAACTGAACAATGATGCAATGAACCTGGACTATTTTTTAGTCAGGTTCATCTAGATGTTTCAGCTGTTACAAAAGAATAGATTTAATCCTGAAATTTTATGGACGATTTTAACCCTATTTCTAGCCTATAAATAGAGGGTTATATTCATCTTTTCAACTCACTCTCAAACATTCACAATTCACTTACAAAAGTGTTTTCTACAGTTCTCTCTGTGAGTTCTCTCTGAGTGCTTTCCAATTAAAAGAGCAATACCACCAGCAATCCACTCCGGTTTCGGGTGTACGGAATTCGGAGCGACCGTGTTAACCTCGGGGGACGGTCCGCCTACTGCAGCGATTACACACATCGGGGCGAATTCGTTTCTAAGGCAGTGATTTTTGCCATGACACGGTTTACGAATTTGTTTCTTTTAATTACTGTTTATATTTCCAGTCAGTGCTAACAGTGTAGTTTTGCAGTTCATATATCCAACAATTTAGAAACGAATTCCATATACTGCAATCATGACAACACCTTTGAGCAAACTAATCCCCGATCTTTCCAAGCTCAATGCACTTGATGGAAAGAATTATAGAAGGTGGTCCCAAAGAATCCTGATATTCTTCGAGCAGCTTGATCTTGACTACGTGCTGCTCAAGCCACCACCTACCATGCCGCCAACCCCAGCTGCCAATAATGATGCGGATGTGGTCCTCAATGATGATGCCTTAGCAACTGTCACCGCCGCTCTCGCTATCTACGAGAAATACGAGAAAGACAACAAGACTTGATGAATTTACCGATTTTGGCTGAATATCTATTCTTAATAAGTTCATAACCCAGAGTGAGTGGGTAGGAAATGATGAACTTACCGGCAGAAAGGTTGAGTTTGTTAAACTCTTAATAAATTCAAATCCAAGTATTTGGATGGTTCTAGTGAGAAGGACTTATTGAATTTACCGATAAATGAGGGTGAATATTTATTCTTAATGACTTCTTAGCCCAGAGTTTGGGTGGTTCATTAATAATGAACTTGAAGAAAGTTATCATACCCTTTGTGAGGTTGAGCTATTATAAAAGCTCTTAATTATTTCATATCCCTTTTTAAAGGGTGGTTTATGTTGAGATAAACTTGATGAAATAACCTATGTAAGTGAGAAGGGTTAGCCGCCTTCTATGAAAAATGTTGGGCCATTTTTCTAGCACACTTACTAGAATCCTGAGGTAAGATGGCCAAATATATACTTTGTATATATATATATATCTTACACATCGAGGACTCAGGTGGATGAAGGGGTTAGTTGTGTGTTATGAGTTTACCCTCATCTTAGAAAGTTCCAGACTAGTTTTACTTATCTAAGAGAAGGATTGCTCATCGTCACTATGTACTATTTCCAGATACGTTCACTAGTGCTTAAGCAACTAATCTCGCTATTGCTCTTCTGGAAAGTTTGTTTTCGAGTTTCAGAAGATTTCTTTCGCATTAGTGGGGGAATGTTGGTAATGCTCAATCCCACATAGTATTGGAAACACTGTTGGGAATGGTATTTAAGGTTTGGCTTTCCCACTTCCTTGTTGAGTGATAGAGAATAAGGGGGACTCTCGCGCACAGCCGCCTTCTATCCGTCTCGGCACGGCACGACTCGGCTCGTGGTCGTGGTCGTGGTAATACGTGTCTCCGACACGTCCGCGCGGATACTATCTTTTTAGAGAAAATTCTTGAGGAATTTCTCTTTGAAAGAAATAAATGGAAAAATGTGAAAGATTTCAACTGATATTTATAGGCTGCTGAGGACTGTTTAATTTCAAATGATAACAGCTGGTTTATGAGAGTTATCAGAAATTAAACAGCTTTTCCTAAATTAAATCAAAAACGTTAAGATGTATCTGGACTGATTTTCAGCTTTGTATAGAGGAGACAAGCTGTTAATATCAGGAGTTACAATAGTTATTTGATTTAATTCCATGGGTTACATGATATAATTTTGGGAGTTATAACAACTGAACAATGATGCAATGAACCAGGATTATTTTTTAGTCAGGTTCATCTAGACGTTTCAGTTGTTACAAAAGAATAGATTTAATCCTGAAATTTTATGGACGATTTTAACCCTATTTCTAGCCTATAAATAGAGGGCTATATTCAACTTCTCAACTCACTCTCAAACATTCACAATTCACTTACAAAAGTGTTTTCTACAGTTCTCTCTGTGAGTTCTCTATGAGTGCTTTCCAATCAGAAGAGCAATACCACCAGCAGTCCACTCCGGTTTCGGGTGTACAGAATTCAAAGCGACCGTGTTAACCTCGGGGGACGGTCTGCCTACTGCAGCGATTACACACATCGGGGCGAATTCGTTTCTAAGGCAGTGGTTTTTGCCACGACACGATTTACGAATTTGTTCCTTTTAATTACTGTTTATATTTCCAGTCAGTGCTAACGGTGTAGTTTTGCAGTTCATATATCCAACAAATATATTCTAAATTCATCATTTTTCGTTAAAAAATTAACGACCCTTTAAGCTAATCGTTAACTTGCTCACTGAAATATGATAAAATCTGATCTCATAACTGTTTGAGCTATATTTTGTGGATCGAGTCTTTGTTTGCATTATGTCATCAAGCTAGTGCTTGAAACATTATGTCGTTGAGCCAGTGCTTGAAAGCGAAAACGCTGCTAATAGACATCATTAACATATAATTTATCATATCCCAATCAACAAGTTAACTTCTAGCTCAGACGGACATCAATTTCTAAAGGAAAATGACGATTTTAGAACATATGAATAGTCGAGTGACCATTTTGTAACTTTTAATAGTTGAGGGACTCAACAAAATAGTGCCCTATAGTCAGAGGACTTAATAAAGTAAAATCCTATAATTGGAGACCATTCGTGTAATTTACCCTTTATTAAAAACTTTGGGCTTCTATATTTTGGATTTAATTCAACAAGTTTGATAAGTTGAGTTTGGAGATATCATATATGCTAACGGCCCAATCGGATTTTAAGCATTTTATCTCGTTAAAGAATTGACTTCACTTTGCATTTGGGATTGAATTTTCTTTTGATTCCATCGCTCTATAAACAATCCTCTTAACATCGTCTCTAATTTATTTTTCTTTTAATAATTATCTTTCACTTGTCTCGGAGAAGCTGCATAGTTTTTTTTAAATTAATTTCTTGGTGTGTGCTTCCATGAAGATGATCTGGTTAAGAGCAAACCCCAAAGACATGATCCACGAAAACCGCATACATGAACCCTCCCCGTCAAACATTTGCAAATCACTAAGCCGCCACTTTCTGGGTAAAACTATAGTATTTTTCTTTCCCATGAAACTTGCATGTCTACTATGATTCAGTTTAATTTTTTGATTCCCATAAATAGAAACTAGATGGATCGTTTAGTCTAAGAAATTTAAGTTGGAATTTACATTTAGTCTAAGACGTATCAAACTTTAAGGTTTAAGAAAGAGGGTGAAAGTTGTTTAAGGAGTCTCGTGTTATTTTGCAGAAGTGATAAGGGTATTACAGTCAAATCTTGGAGAAAATATCGGAAAACCCTCTAATGGCTGATGGCGAGTTGTCGAATGTTGGCCCTTGGATTGTCTTTAATCCGACGGCCAGGAAAGAAACCCTAGCTGAAAATGAGCTCAGAGCTTGGCTACTTAAGCTTAAGGAGGCAGCTCTACAACTCTTTTGCTTGATCTTAACGCTCTCTTCTGCTGCTACGAGGGGGCTTTAGGTGAAGCGAATCTCAAAGATTCCATTATTTAGTTTACAGGTATCACTCCTTTTGTTAATTATCACTTTATTCTTATTATGTTGCTTTGTTTTGGAAGAAAAATATCATCTTAATGGTTACTAGATGATGATTCAGTTCATTTCTTTATCTTATTTGAGTATTTTTTTTAATTAAGTTATTTTACTTTACTCTGTCTGATTTGTACAAAATGATTCTGATTTGATCCGTTTTGCTCACATGATTCTCTTCTTTTGTGTAGTAGTGGATCTGATTTTCTTTTTCTTTTGTTTCATTCCACATGTTCGTAGATTTTTTGGATCTATCTTTTTCTAGAATTCAGTGATTTTAAAATTTCAAAATATGTTTTCTGAGAAAACAGCTCATGTGACCATCGATCTATGGAAGCAAATACAGCCTAGGGGGAATTTGTTATCAAAGACGACCTAAATGGTCAACGATCATCCTCTCTTAGGCTTATATGTTTTGAATCTCAAAGGAAATGTTAAGATCTGTAATTAAGTGAAAAGAACTTCACTTTTGTTGATGACCTGGGTACGAATCCCGTTGGATGTTGAATCTATTTAGCTATGCATTTTGTTATCTGAAGTTCTATTATTCCTAGTGAAAATCTTTACTATAATTGTATGGCAGCTTTGTTTTTCTTATTTTGTATTTTTTTTATCTAATTCGTATTGTTGTTAGTGTAGTTGAAATATATTCAAGTTTTGATATGTTATATGAATATGTTGTTGATTTTTCATTCTCTCTGCAGTTTCAAAATGGGTAAAGAAAAGATTCACATCAACATTGTGGTCATTGGCCATGTCGACTCTGGGAAGTCCACCACCACTGGTCACTTGATCTACAAACTAGGTGGTATTGACAAGCGTGTGATTGAGAGGTTCGAGAAGGAGGCTGCTGAAATGAACAAAAGGTCATTCAAGTATGCCTGGGTGCTTGACAAGCTTAAGGCCGAGCGTGAACGTGGTATTACCATTGATATTGCCTTGTGGAAGTTTGAGACCACAAAATACTACTGCACTGTAATTGATGCCCCTGGACACCGTGACTTTATCAAGAACATGATTACTGGTACCTCACAGGCAGACTGCGCCGTTCTCATTATTGACTCAACCACTGGTGGTTTTGAAGCCGGTATCTCCAAGGATGGTCAGACCCGTGAGCATGCTTTGCTTGCATTTACGCTTGGTGTCAAGCAGTGATTTGCTGCAACAAGGTGAGCTTCTCAACTTGTCTGTTATTTTATTATTATATCGTATTCTATTGTCAATGGATGCAACTTTTGGGGACTGAACTGAACTGAACTGATTTTTTTTTAATTATTGTTTGGTTTAGATGGATGCCACTACTCCGAAGTACTCCAAGGCAAGGTACGATGAAATTGTTAAGGAAGTCTCTTCTTATCTTAAGAAGGTTGGCTACAATCCTGAGAAGATCCCATTTGTTCCTATCTCTGGTTTTGAGGGTGACAACATGATTGAGAGGTCTACCAATCTTGACTGGTACAAGGGTCCCACCCTCCTCGAGGCTCTTGACCAGATCAATGAGCCCAAGAGGCCCTCAGACAAGCCACTTCGTCTCCCACTTCAGGATGTCTACAAGATTGGTGGTATTGGAACTGTTCCTGTTGGTCGTGTTGAGACTGGTGTCCTTAAGCCTGGTATGGTTGTGACTTTTGGTCCCACTGGTCTGACCACTGAAGTTAAGTCTGTTGAGATGCACCATGAATCCCTCCCGGAGGCTCTCCCTGGTGACAATGTTGGGTTCAATGTCAAGAACGTTGCAGTCAAGGATCTCAAGCGTGGTTATGTTGCGTCAAACTCAAAGGACGATCCTGCCAAGGAAGCTGCCAACTTCACCTCTCAGGTCATCATCATGAACCATCCTGGTCAGATTGGAAACGGATATGCTCCCGTCCTTGATTGCCATACCTCCCACATTGCCGTCAAATTTGCTGAACTGTTGACCAAGATTGACAGACGATCTGGCAAGGAGCTTGAGAAGGAGCCCAAGTTCTTGAAGAATGGAGACGCCGGAATGGTGAAGATGGTTCCGACCAAGCCCATGGTTGTGGAAACCTTCTCCGAGTACCCACCATTGGGACGTTTTGCAGTCAGGGACATGCGTCAGACTGTGGCTGTTGGTGTCATCAAGAGTGTCGAGAAGAAGGACCCAACCGGTGCCAAGGTCACCAAGTCTGCTGCCAAGAAGAAATGAGCTGTTGGATTTGAGAGATGGTGTTACCATTTTTGTCGTAGTTTTTATTTAAGCATTTACTATTTATGTGGAAGTTTAGCTTTTTGGACAACTTTTAATATGCTTTAAGGTTATCTTGTTATGGTTCAAACTTTCGTTAACTGTCGTGGTTTGCTTGCATATTGTCTTGCTTATCAGATGTGCTTTTAAACAGTTATAGTGTGATAATTATATTTTTATTCATCTTTTTTATTTTTTTGGCAATATTACAGTAAATTATTGGAAGACAACTGAATCTTCCTTTTGTGTCCAAACTGAAGCTTCCTGGTATCATATATATGCTCTAGAAGATCAATTTTCCACTCAGTTGTGTTTGGATGATTGCTTTGTGAGGTTCCTAACCAGGGTTTACATATTACGAAAATGATTGCAAGGTTTTGAAAAAGGTATTAAATTGTAAGATTGATTTTATTTGTTTAAGATTTTGATCATGTATTTTAAAATCTATAAGAAACATTAATCTGTTTCAAATTGTGTTATTGAACTTTAGAAAATGTGTCTACATCTTCATCGTCTTTTTGGCTTTTTAAATTTAGTTTTTTTTTCAATTAAAAGATGTATTTGTAAAAAATGTAAATTTCAATCATTCAAAATCACCGATTTTTTCAAAATAAAGTCATAATCGTTTTTTAAAATAATATTTAATTGTTTTAACCTAAAATGGTAATGACAGAATGAATTGTTTTTGCAATAAAATTTAGTTGATGGGTTCCATCCCAACAACTATTTGGTGTGAGACAGCAACTCAACCCCCTCGTCTCTGTATCTTTTCCTCCCCATGATTTCCTTTTACCTCAAGGGAGGGACAACCACCATTTGTCTTTTAAATTCCCCTCCCTCTGTTTTCAGACCTCAAATATTCCATTTTTACTCATAGGATGGGTTCTGCTGAGAGATCAAAGAAGAAAGTTCAGCTATGGAAGAAAGCCATTGTTCATTTCTCCATATGTTTCGTTATGGGCTTCTTCACAGGCTTTGCTCCAACCGTAAGGATTCTGTTTTTTTCTACCCATGTTGTTGCAACCCATAATAAATCACAGGCTTCGTCTCATCCTGTGAACCAATCAGTGGTACATAGCAGTAACGTTAACCGGAGTTTGAGAGACGAAACTCCGGTTCCGGTTCCAGTTCCGGAAATGTCTAATGAGCTAGAGAGTTCGAAACAAGTGGACCATGAAGTCAAGCTACTATCCAGGAGACTGTTAATTGTTGTTACACCAACCAGCACCAGAGACGAGTTTCAAGGTGTGTTCTTGAGGAGGCTAGCGAATACTATACGCCTGGTTCCTCAACCGTTGTTGTGGATCGTCGTGGAAGGCCAATCGGAGTCGAACGAGGTATCGGAAATACTTAGGAAAACAGGCATTATGTTTAGGCATTTGGTGTCCAAGGAGAATTTCACAGACCACGAAGCAGAGCTAAACCATCAACAGAATGTTGCATTGAAGCACATTGAGCACCACAAGCTGAGTGGGATAGTTCATTTCGCTGGACACTCCAATGTTTACGATCTCGATTTCTTCGAAGAACTCAGACGGATCGGGTATGTTTCCTCACCTAATTCTTTCCTCGTACAATATTTCTTATGAAAACAAGTTTCACACTACCTGCAGGGCATATATAAGATTCTCTCTACATACAAATTTGGCAATGTGCAGGTTGTTTGGAACTTGGCCAATGGCGTTACTATCAAAGAAGAAAAAAGTTGTGATCGAAGGACCTTTTTGTGATTCATCACACGTTATAGGATGCATCTAAGGAAGATGAATAACCAGACAGATGCAGAAACCAAAGCGGAGACGAAACCTCCCATCGATATATCGAGCTTTGCATTCAACAGTTCAATCCTTTGGGACCCTGAGAGATGGGGTCGTCCCACGTCGGGCCAAGGCACTTCCCAGGCAAGCAAATATTTCTCCGAATAAGACTTTACAACCTTAAAACAAATACCTTTTGTTATATACATCATAGTTAATCGCATTACATGTTTGTTATATACATCAGAGTTCATCGCATTACATGTTTGTTATATACATCAGAGTTAATAACATTATATGTCCTCAAAGCATGACCCTAATTTTAAAATAGTCTCTAAATTTTTAAATATTTTAACTTTAGCCCTAAATTATGACTATCATTCTAAATTTATCCTCAAACTTTTGAACATTTCAATTTCATCCCTAAACTATGACATTCATTCTAAATTGGTCCCCAAATTTTTTGAAAATTCCAATTTTATCCCCAAACATTTTTAACATTCCAGTTTCATCCCAAATTATATGTATATTCTAATCACATCCCTTGTTAATAAAATCTTTAGACCAAGTTATATCTTTATATGTTTGAAAAAAATAAAACTTAGGTTAAACTATGGTTGAAATTAATTACATATTTGAGGATGAAATTGGAATATTCAAATTTTTTAAAGATCAATTTAAAATGAGGATTATAATTTGGGGACATATGATCCAATCACTCTATACATTATAAAACCCTATTTAGGCTACTTTCTAATAGTTTGGTGATAAGTTCCATAAAGTAAATGGTTCAGTAGAGATTAGACAAACTGCCATTTATAAAGACAATGAGTGGGAACTTTTGACAGATATTAGGTAAAGGGTTAATCTATAAGATGTTCCATCAAACTTAAACAATGTTTTTAATGTTTTCTGAGTTCAGGATTCACTCAAATTTGTGAAACAAATTGTGCAAGAAGATGAGACCAAGTTAAAGGGAATCCAGTGCTCCAAAATCATGCTTTGGCGTCTGCACTTACCCATTGGAGTTGTGCCAACAGATACTGCCAAAACATCCTCATTGTCTGACGTATTTAATCAAAGATTGAAATGAAATTAATATTCCCATTATTGAATTACTTGGATTTAATCCAATTGATTTTTGTAATCATCTTAATCAGAATTGGGACTACTTTCAATTAGAGGACAGGTCCACCAACTTGTTACAAGTGGTTAAACCATAATGTATATGTAAAAATATGATTTTGACCATTTGATTCATTTAGTATCGATACTTATAAAGATGACACCGAATATGGTGGAAAAACTCGATTATAATTAAAAAAAAAATTAAGTTAATTGAATTTAATTCTTTGATTTTTTAATTGAATTATTAAAATTATTTAATTTTCAAGTTTAAATCAAGTTGAATTTTATAATTTGTATAAAGTAAAAAAAATAGAAAATAGAAAATTAGTGTAAATACCCTTATGTCCATGTAAATTTTGAAAATGTGCAGATTTATCCTCTCAACAACAAATTAAAAAAAATCTTCAAAATTTCAAAAAAGTACAAAAATATAAACTTATAAAAAATTATTTTTTGTAAAAAATGATAGATTCAAGGCTTTAAAAAATAAATTATCAAATTAAATTTATCATACTATAATATCTTATTTTGATATTCTTTTGTTTTAAAAGAGTTTTTGACTATATTTAGCCTTTATTTTTTCTAGTATGAAATTCAATCACACTATCAACAAGATTTTAATTTAATCTTATTCTTTTTAATATAACTTCTTTTAAAATTTATTTGAAATTGAACGAGAATTTCAAAATAGAATACATCAAATCGAGTAGTTCAATTTTTTTTCATTCAATTCGATCAAATTCTCACTCCTAATTTTTATTTTTCGAAATAAAGAGAATTATTTTAATGTAAAATAAATTTTAAGATTTAAAATATGATTCCTATTAAAGCATCTCAACAAATGACCATTTTTAATAAAAAAAGTCTTCCTATTTGGAACTTGAAAATAAATGGTCAATCCAATCCAATATAATATAATGGTTTAGGTTTTTTATTGTTGAAAATATATAATACTAATGTTGCAGGGTTGTTACTAACAAACATGGTCCTGAGCTTCTAACCCTAACAAATACTAAAATTAAAGTACAATAATGCTTTGGTTGAAATAAATTAATGCATAAACATTACTAGATTAGACTTTATTATTATTTTTATATATTTATTTTGGTTTTAAAAAGAAGCAAGGGAGAAATTATGAATGAGTTGATGTGGTCTTTCATTGGGCAATGATTAGGTTAGTAATAACCACCATTTGATTGATTAGGTATATATATATATATATATATATTGGGTTTCAACAACTTGATTTTAATGAAAACAAGCAAATGAAACTCAATGAATCACATATAATTTAAGCAATCCTTAAATAATAAGCTAATGGAGATTCCATTGTTATTACAACTTAAGCTCGAGTATAAAAATTAATTATATAATTTTTTTTTCAATAGTCTATGTGATTATATGATACTGTATGTGCAGAATCTTTCTTAATCATTAGCAATGTATATACACTCTATAGATATAGCAGCTTGAACCTAAGACCTTAAGGGAAAATAATATTCTCTTTAACCAATGAGGATGCTAAATGAGTTCATAAAAGTTTATTGTTTGATCTGATCTGATGACAAGTAACAATTAATTCATTGATTTAAGTTAAGAGTATGAATAACGAAATTAATAATAGTGTATTTAGGGATGGATTAAAGAAGGGTAAGTGGGATAATGGTCTTCTGAAAATTTTGAATTCTCGTAAATTATAGAAATTTTATTTTTATTTTTTGTTGATAATTTATTTTCCTCACCTAAAATTTAATAAGTTGGTCTCTCCTAAAAAATTATTAGTTCGATCCATAACATAAAAATCTGTGCTCATTCCTGTATATACAAGTGTGTAGGTATTTGAATTTATTTTATTTTTCAATGTATAATTATTAAATTATAATGATCCTGAAGACGCTGGCAATCTGTTGAATTAAGTGGTCGCATTTTGGCCCCAAGAAGTGGGACACAGTAGCAAAATACACCAGCTGTTTCTTGTTCATCGTCTCAATCTACTTGTCAAAAATCTGTTTATATTCTACTTTCTTCTCTTATATCAAAAGGAGGTAGCTATTGAGTGAAAACCTTTCAAGTTTCTGTTTTAATATCTTCCCTGTTTGTATTGTGAACATACAGGACCCTTCAAGTTCTTCGAGATCTGGGAATTGCAATCTCAGGTACTTCTCTTCTCTCTCATTGTTTCATGGAAACCAATATAAAGATGCATTCTTTAGCTTCTTTCTGAATGGAAATTTTGTTTCTTGTTATTGCTGATTCTCTTTCAGAATCTGGGTAGTGTCCAATTTGGTAGAAACAGGCCATTTTATATCTACATTGAGAACCTTTTAAGTTTTGGCCTATTGTGCTTTGCTTGATTGAGAAGAAAGTCCAGGAAAGAAGGAAACTTTGGAAACTTGCTTAGTTATTTTTGAATTGAAAATGTTCAACAGTAGACAACTTGTTTACATTCTTCTATGCTAACAGACATACATGATAGATCATTGGATTTCTGTTTTTTTTTTTAAAAAAAACTTTATTCTCTTCCATATTCCAGTCAGGTTCTGCTTTGTTTAAAATATTTTTCCTAATTTGCACATAATAATTAATTTTTCTCCCATGATTTTGCCTGTATGTCTTTATGGTTTTCTGTTATTACCATGTATTTGAATATTGGTTGGAGAATGTTAATTTCCAAAACCATTACCATTTTTTCTTTTGTTTTGTCTCTTAAAGGATTATCTTGAGGAAAGATAAGATGGGGAACAAAGGAAAATGGTTGTCTTCCCTAAAGAAGGCCTTCAGCCCAAAGTCTAAGGAGAGGAAAAAACCAGGTTTAGAGAAGTGCCATTCAGCTGAATTTGCCTGTAGCTTCAATGGTTTTTCAATATTCTTTATTGCTATTTTTTTCAGATATCCAAATAACAGTTTTTGGAAAAGCAGGTGCATTTTGATTCCAACGGTTCTAATGCAGCCACTTTAGAAACTGTCACGTTGTCCCCTCCTCAGCCGGAAGAAGTTGGTTCGATCAAAGCAGATGACGAACAAGGCAAGCAGCATGCTTACCCTGTGGCAGTTGCCACTCCTGCCGCTTCATCTCTAGCTTCTGTTGAGGTTGTTCAACGTCAATTTGCTGGAAATTCTAAGGAGGAAGTGGCAGCAATAAAAATTCAAACTGCTTTCCGAGTTTACCTGGCATGTGCTGCAATTCTAAATTCTTATTTTCTGATCAAATAGAGTTTGCTTAATAATTTCTGAAAACTTTGCTTATATGATTCATTCTTTTCAGGCTAAAAGGGTATTGCATGCTTTAAAAGGACTGATCAGGCTGAAATCATTGATGGAAGGGCCTATGTTCAAAAGGCAAGCAGCGAGTACCCTCCGGTGCATGCACGCACTTTCCCGCGTGCAGTGTCAGGTTCGAATTAGGAGAATCAGGATGACCGAAGAAAATCAGGTTCTTCAGAGGCAACTCTTGCAGAAACATGAAAAAGAGATTGTGAACTTGCAGGTGAATCCCCTCTCTCTCTCTGATATACAGGATCCTATAGTTAGAGTTATCTTCATAACACACATATAAGATACTTGATTTAGGTATTATATAACAGCACAGCATACAGCAAATGTTTTACTGCTTTCTGTCACTGCAGTCAAGCTCAGTTCCTAAATGATTATATATTTCATTCGACCTCTTATTTTCTCATTGGAAAAGTGACCATAGCACTTTCCATTGGTGGAGAACTATTCGATTGTGTTGATTTACCACAATGGCTTAGTCCTAATGACCAATGACAGTAGATTTTGAAATGTTTAAACAGATGGGGGAAGACTGGGATGACAGCCTGCAGTCGAAGGAACAAATCGAGGCGAGCTTAGTTAGCAAGCACAAGGCAGCTATGAGAAGAGAGAGGGCCATGGCATATTCATTTACACATCAGGTGACCTCTTCCTCGAATTTTATATATGTGGTCGGAATGACTAAGAGCATCGCATGTTCAAGTACTTGTATGTGCAAGTGAGAGAGCTAACAACACTATCAAGTGACATGATTGAATGAACCGTAATAACAACTTAAAAGTTCTCCATAGGTTGGTGATGAGGGAGGAAGTAGCATTATGTTGTCTGACACTTGCACTTCTTTTGCAGCAAACCTGGAAGGATGCTTCAAGATCTATGAATCCATTATTCATGGATCCAAATAATCCCTCGTGGGGCTGGAGTTGGTTGGGACGATGGATTGCAGCACGACCATGGGAGGGTCATGTCACAATAGAGAAGGGACAGAACAATGACCAGCCATCCGTAAAGAGTGCACATGCCAACTTTGGAAGAGAAATCAGCAAAGGTTATGCTCGTTTCCAACTCAACTTCGATAAGCAATCCCCAAAGGCCGGCCAGAAGGCAAACCAAACTTCCACTCCTGCCCGAAAGCTGAAGTCACCTAGCCCTAGGAACAGTGTGGTTGGTCCAGACGATGACACAAGAAGCATAGCCAGTTTGCAGTCAGAAAGAAACTGCAGACACAGCATTGCAGGCTCCTTAGTGCATGAGAATGAGAGCCTTGGAAGCTCTCCATCGCTTCCAAGTTACATGATACCAACCGAGTCCGCAAGAGCTAAGACAAGGTTGCAAAGTCCCTTGGGACTAGAAGCCAATGGAACACCTGAGAAGGGACCTATTGCGTCCTCCAAGAAACGCCTTTCGTATCCACTTTCACCAGCCAGGCTAAGGCAGCAGCGCTTATGTCCTCCAAAAGTACACAGCAGCATTACTAATATAGAAATCGCTGTCATGAATGGACAGGGCAATTAGTCTAATAAAAAAAAAAGACAAGAAAGAAAGCAAGCATTCATGAGATTGGAGAAGTCCAAACAAGAAGAAAAAAGACATGGAAGCAAAGAGGAACTATAGTCATTTGATTTCTAAGGTTTTTATTTCATTAATGCCTGAGTGGTTGTTATTGGTAGCTGAAAAAAGTCTTTTAAATTCAAATTTAAAAAGTTGATATTTGTGATTTTGGGTAGAATCAAGAAGCTAATGATTGCTCTTCTATATAGAATACCACACTACATCTATCCCTGACTGCCAAAAAATCTATGGATCGTGATATATAGCATACCACCGTGGTTTCAAATAGCGGCTTAATAGTGGTATCGTAGCCGTTATATTACGGTCATGGTGGTGTCCGAAATTACAATCGCGGAAAATAACAGTGTGAAGCGAGATCACACCAATAGAGGCGGATCGCGTCCGTAATTTAACGGATTGCGGCTAATCGCGGCAATATCGGACTGTTATTCCACTATTATTCCGTTATTTTTTTTTTTAAAAAAACTGGTTTTTTATTAAAAAAATTAGTTCATTCGAAAAAATTCACGATCGCGATATTCGCAATAGCATACATTATATCCGCAACTGTGATAAACGTGATGCGACCGAAAACGTGACCGCAAACGCTATTTAAATCCCTGCATACCACACTATAAAGTAAATACTAGTCCCATTCAGAGATACCAAAACATACTTCTTTAGAAGATTCAAAAGCAGGCTAAATTGAGGTGATAAATTTGCAAGGACTGCCAACTTACATGGTGATACTTCTATATAGGAGTGAATGTTCGATCCGTCGTGTCGGGTTAGAAAAATTTTGAGTTGACGATTCCTATTTTATAACTCAAATTTAATTTAAATTTTTTTCCAATCAAGTCGAGTTGTTAGAATTTCTGTTTAAATTTAATTATAAATATTTATAATATTATGATTTTATTTGATTCTAATTTGTTCGAGTTTTGTTGTGTGACTGCATTTGCGGATGCTAACTAGGCAAGTAATGTGGACGATCGGCGTTCTGCCTCCGAGTACTGTGTGTTCTTGGGTTGTAACCTGGTGTCTTGGAGCTCTCTGAACGACAAAAATCTGTGGCGCGATCGACGATAGAAGCCAAGTATCAGAGTGTAGTTGATGATGTGTTCGAAGTGGTGTGGGTCAAGTCTTTGCTTTCTGATATGGGTGAAGCTTGTATGGAGCACAATACGAGTGTCAACGCCGTTTTCATGCTCGCTCCAAGTATGTGAAGCTTGACATGCATTTCGTATAGGAAAAGGTGCAAATAAAGTCCTTCATGTGAATTATGTTCTTGTAGCACACTAAACTGCGGACGGGTCGACAAAGATGTTAACCAAATCTTATCACGCCTTGTTTCGTCAGAAGATAAGTTGCTGATGCAGAAGAAGTAGAGATGACGAAGGGTAGAGAGAATATTGAAGTATGGGTTGTTTGATAGGAAACTCTATAATATATAACAATTTTAATCCTCAAAACATATACACTATATTCAATCGATCATAATTCGAAAAAATTTAATAAATCTATAATATTTTTTTTTATCAAATTAATTTTATTTTTAATTTAAAACAATTTATTAATAGTTAATTATTTGTTAATGATTTATTAACATTTAAAAAACAAGTTGAAAAAATAAAACCACAAATATAGTTTTTTTTCTAAAATAAAATAAATAAAAATGAGAAAGAAAGGTTATTGTATTTTTTTTTAAGAAATAAACATAAAAGGAGAACAGATGGAAACTCCAGTAAGGAACAGAGTGGGTGGGTAAATTTTCAGTCTCAGTAGTATTTTTAGTCTTTTATCAATTTAGATTAAGGTAAAATCATGATTTTGTCTCTTCTAATTTTTTAGATTAAATATTTATAAATTTATATTATTTTGAAATTAGATATATTACCTCTATTAATATTTGATCGTAATTCCGTCTCTGCAATTAGTCAAACACATTGGAGACAAGAAATGTAAAATTTGAAAAGAAAAAGTTTGATATTGCCACACTTAAACAAAGAGAAAATGACGGAGCTTCCGAAATAACTGCAGTAAGTAGTATAATTTCTTTATTATTTAAGTCATATGGTTCATACAATTAACAATTAAATTTAAATACGATCGATCAAAACAAAAAATAAACGTAATGTTAAATGTAACTTTAAAAAGAAAAAATAATTAGATGATCGTAATAGAATTACGAAAATAAATAAATGACCAAATAATTAATTTACCCTAAAATTTATGATGGTAAATAATGATCCATATATCGCATAAAACCAAGTAGATAGAGAAAAGAAACAAGTTGAGTAGAGAGCAGTGGACAGCATACCTTTCTTACCAGCATAGAACCGAACCAGTTAGCGAACCGGTCATGCTATCAGTTTATTGGTTTAACCGATTGAACCGGTTCGGCCGATCGGAACAACGACGGTTAAAATTAAATAAAAATATCAAAAATATTTAATAAAAATAATTTTTTATATCACAAGTCATATTCAAAACAAGTCATAACATATATAAGTTAAAAACCATAAAATCAAGTGAAACAAAATGATTCAAATTAATTACAACATAATATTTAAGGTAAAACATATTAAATAATAAATATAATTATATAACTATAATTAAAAAATAAATAAATTTGGAGTTAAAAAATCATAACAAAATGATATTGTTTGGTTTAATTTTTTTTAAAAATAATCTCACATGGCTAAGAAACATAGAAGAGCATAACAAAAATCTAAAGAGTAAAAATATGATAACAAAACAATCTCACATTGCTAAGAAACATAGAAGCGCATCACAACTAACTTCTATAAATAATAGAGGTAATTTGTCATTCAAAATCATGGAGCCTTTTGGTGAGCATTGAGTGAACTATTCTTTCACTTCAATCAAACTCGAATTTTAGGCTTCAATCGAGCTTCTAATTTTATTTTGAGTTCAAGCCTTTTTGAGTTCAAGTTTCAATATTATATTTCGAGTTTGAGTTGAACTTGATAATTTTTTGCTTGTGAGTTTGAGTTGAGTTGAGCTTACTTTTAAAGTTTTCAAGTTCGAGTCGAGCTCAGCAATACTCGAGTTCGACTTGGCTCGTTTAACAAACGACGTTGTTTGGTTTAATTTTTTTTAAAACAAAAATCCCGATTTTCTCGGTTTTTTTCCGGTTTTCAACCGGTCCGGTTTAAACGTTTCAGTGATTCTGACCGGTTCACTAATAGCGATTCAATCGATTTAGATTAAACCAGACTAAGCAATGATTCCCGATTGAACCGATCAATCCGATCCGATTTTCAAAACAGAGGTCACCAGAACCAAAGACGAAATAACCATAGTACAAAATCTTACAATTTTCAAACTCAAAAGCTTCATATATATACCCCACGAAACATACGAGACACTCGAAGGTAGACAGAAGAAAGGAGCAGTCTTTGGAATGTTCAAAGAGCAAGAAACTCCTTTTTCCTTAAAAATGATGCTGTCGTCGAACCCAATATCGAGTCCATGTCGGGCCGACAAGTATCCGCCACAACTGATGCGGTTTCTGACAAGCAAGGGTGCAAGTAGGAGCAGCAGGGGAAGGTCACGTTCCAGCCCAATGTTCGTCAGGAAAAAGAAGGCCGCCGTTGAAACCCAAGAGCCTTCTTCGCCTAAAGTCACTTGCGTAGGTCAGGTTCGTGTTAAACAAACCGGTTCAAAGTCCGGTCCACCTGGAGCACCTACACGTCCCAACAGCCGTTGCAAATGGATCACCGAGGCTCTGTTTTGCATAATTTCTCCGGGAAAGTCAAGGTCAAGCCTCTTGTTAGACCTCAAGGAAAATGGGGAAGCATCTGTTTCGGCTCTTGTGGAAAGCCCACCGCTAGAGAAGATTTATCGAAAATCCAAGGAAATGAAGAAGGAAGTGAAGCTAAGGTTTTTGCATCTTCTTCACCGCCAAAAAATGTTTCGCTTTTAGCACGTTGTCGATCTGCTCTGTACAGCTCTTCTTCTTTGGCTTATAGGTTTTGCGAGTCACCTTTAGCCAGCCATGGAACAAGTGAAGAAACAGAGCAGAAAACAGAGTATCTAAAGAAGAAGAAGAGAAAGCCGATTCAGAGAGAATTCATTTGTGAAAACGGATTCCAAATGGAAGAAAACCCAGATTTTTGCAACGAATTTGAAGAGAAAACTGAAAATAGTGTAGAACAGAAAGCAGAGCAAATGGGAAACGTAGGGCCTCTAGTTCTCACAAGATGCAAATCAGAACCGGCGAGAACAGCTGCAAGACTCCATTCTCCAATGAGTTTCAGGAAGAAGATAACGTTGGGTTTCACGTGATTCATTTTATTTCATTTCCTTTTTAATTAATTTTCTGAATATTTCTTGCCATTTTAGGACGAAGCTGTAACTTTCTCTTTACTTGTATGACTCTGTTACATCAACAGCTAAAAAGAAGAAGAAAAATATATTTAGTGTACAAAATAAAATGGATTTTGATGAATTGCAAATGACAAGTTGATGAACATACTAATCGAAGGAAAGAATCCTGGGGACTATTTCTTGAAAGAAACAATAAAGGGACTGTATGGAAGAAGATTTGGTTTAGATGGCATTAAATTTCTGATCTGAAACCTGCGTTTGGGTATATCTATAAACTTTGGAGGACCCAGAAATTTGGTGTTATTCCTCTTCCTTGATTCAAGTAAACATTCCATATATTTTGTTTGAATGCTGCCCCATCCAGCTAAAGAGAAGAAAAAATTCCTTCATTTACTTCAGGATTTATGCTTGAAATTTTCAAGGTAAGGAAAATTATTTGCCCATAATTTACGTGTAGTGAGAAAATTATTGCCCAAAATTCCTGATGGAAGGGGAAAGACGGAAGATTTTGGTCTTTCGAAAAGCAGATTTTACAAACCCAACATCTGTAGAGATTCTGATCAAAGATTACAGAATCTTGCGCTACGATCTTGTTTGGTTACATAGCTAGGGTCAACTACTCAAGCTACAGCCCAACAACGGCACCTGTTTCAAGTTTGGGTAAATTACATGGGTGATATCTTATGTTTTAGATCCGTTTAATTTTGGTCATTGGTTTAAAAAATTAGTGGTAATAATCATTTAAGTTATCTGTACGTTTGATTTTGATCCCTATGCAGTTAACTTACATTAATCCAAGCCTGACTTGGTATCTAAAAAATAAAAGAAAAGTCACGCAAATGACCTGCTGTAAATACACATGATTGGTAAACGGGAATAGAATAGAAATAACCACCCTGCCCCAAAGTTCAGCCATGACATAGAACAAACAGAAACTCCAAATCCTCATAATTGCAATAGGACTAAGGAAACTAGGTCGAAAAATTGCAAGAAGCTTATCAGCAAGTGCCTCAGGGTGGATGTAATTGCCTAGGGGTCGACGACTGAGTTGCAGCTTACATAATTACACTCACAACGGATTAGAAGTCGAGGACTGCACCATGCTTCCGTAAGGAACAACCGAGTTGCAACTTACACTCACAGAGGATTGTGGAACTCTGGGACTTTCCAACTGAGGTGTTGTTATGAGGCAAATTGTGTTGTAGTTGAAGCTATTGCTTGCAGGGATAATGGTGTACTATAGTATATGATGATGCATATAGCTGACGAATTTGACTTGAAGATTCAAGTTCCTGCATGAACGAGACTTGCACGTCGTATCAATATGAAGCCATGAATGAACCATTAGTGAATATCGTAATCAAAACATGTTGAACGGTCAAGGTTTAAGCGAGAACTCCCTTGAACCAAACCCTGGTATACGAAACTTAGTCGTGGGAAGAGCCGAAGCCATGAATGAACCATCCAACGGGGAGAGTCGCCACTTGGACAGTGATTTGGGTGATGACAAGCGGCTCGGTTAGGTAGCAGAAAAACTGGTTCAAGAAGGAAAAAAGGGTGCAAGAGAAAAGACCCAAGAACCACATACGGAAAGTCCATACTGGGAATGAAGGGTCGTTGGTGCTGGGCACCGTTCGACGTACTTCTTGCATCAGAGACAGCTCACTTTCGTTGATTGCAGCCTCCTCTTTCACCACTTGCTCAGCCAGTTTTGGTGATGCTTTAATTTACAGAGTTCCCATTGTCAGCAATAATCAAAACCTAATAAGTCTTAGCTTAGCTGCAGTGACTTGCTTCTTGTTCAGCACATTAATGCCGTTTTCTTTTTACTAGTAATAATATCATTCACTACGCTACACCAAATAGCAATTCTCAATGGAAAAGAAAACCACTTCAGAAACAAGTCAAATCAGGTTGATCAAGTTGTTCTTCTTTGTTCCTTCATATTCTTTTAGGTCATGGGTTCTAGAATCATTAGGAACACTCCCCTTTATTTTCCTAAAGTCCTCTTTCTCCTCCCCTATAAGAAGGGTTAGAATTAGATTTAGAATATATATATATAAAGCTTGCTCAACATGCCCCACCATGCTCCATCCTGTTGACTCATGATAGAATCTGATAGCAGTCTCGTGGTTTCTTGGATTAATGCATCCCATCATGCCCCATCTTGCTTTAGCTATGATTGTATGTTCTGCTATCAGCTTTGTCGCATATATTCATGGAAGGTTCAGGCTACCCCGAGAGACGCTAACATTGTAGCGGATGCATTGGCCAAGGTGGGATCTGTCACCTTTAGCCTAGGTGATTTTGCCGTCTAGAGAGTGTATAGTTTCATTCTTGGGAGGATCTTGGCATTTGGTGAGTTTTTAATGGTGATGCAGACAATTTGGCCAAGGAAGGCTCTGGGCGTCTTAAGTCCATGATTTGGTAATTGTTTATTTCTGAGTCTTGGTTTGTATTTTAAGTGTATTTTTCCTATTTGTTACTTGCCGTGGATCTGGTAGTCTTTTTGTGCGATTCGACTGTTGCGTTTAGCTATCATGTTTCTGGTACGTTTTTAGTGGGGTTATGTTTATGGTGGAGTTTAGGATATTCAGCTGTTGTAGGCTGAAATTTGAGCTGTTAAATTGGGTTTGTTGTTGGTCGTCTCATAAGGGACTTGACATATAACACTCCTTTTCATCTATTTAAGTTTATGAATATTTTCAATAAAGTCTCTGTCAATACCCTCCTCTTGTATGATTTATCAATCTAATCATACTTTTCAAAAAAAAATCTACAGGGAAATATAAAAAAAATACAATTCCTTAAATAGAATTTATTATTTTTATGAAAGACGGTATGTGATTCGATCATGATTTATATGTTATTTTTAAAATTATTTTTTGGTCAAGACTAATTACATTTTTTTCTCGTCAAAACCTATTGACATTAAACCGCATGCTTGAATTGAATGAATATATTTAATTAAACCTATTGTGTTTGGTTGTTGTAAATGTCTTTTTAGTAGTCACATTTTAAAAATAATAATAATTAAGTTTAAAAATTGAATTTTTCTTTCATTAATTGTCAAGGTGATTTAAAATTCAAGCAGTGAAATGGTACATCAAAGACGCAACTACCGAATAGGTAAGGGACTGTGGCCTCCCCCAATTTTGTATTAAAAAGTAAAAAAATATTATTAATATTAATTACTTAATAAGGATATATACCAATCTAGACCCGCAATTTTTTAGTTCATTCAAACTTTATCCCTAACTTTTATGGTTACTTATACTTTGCCTCTTAATCTTGATTTCTGATTCCGTCCGAGTAAAATAACCATTTGTTTCTCAAAAGAGGGATAAAAGAATGTCCTATCAGAAAATCCTTTGTGTATCTAATTTGTGAGGTTTACTTGGAAGCAATGGTCAGACTAAGATCTGCACCTAGGACCTTCGCGAATCACTGCTTACCTTACTCCAGTCACCAGACGGTAATGATTTTCTAATATATTAAGTATACTTGCATTAGACATATATCCTCCTCCGACAGTCAGCACTCACCTTGAGTCCGGATAACAAATAGCATTGTTATCGATCAATGTTTCATTATGATAGGAATGATATAAGCCTGTGAATATAATGTTCAAAAAGTTCATTCTAAATTGTCTCAACTAGCATCAGAAACCAGATTGCATATTGATGGATGCATGCTAAAGGCTGGTGTAATGTTTCCACATTTCAGTGTAGTTTTTGGCTTTTTGCAGTGACATTCTGGTTCTTGCATAAGAGCATGTTGTGTTTATAGGATTAAATTGGATGAAATGCTTTCATTTCCAAATGATCAAATTGAATCCGATTTGGCATGCAAGGAATCTGAAATTAGAACACCAATACATGCCCCTCTAAACTGAAAAAGCCTATGAGGCAGGACCACTGGGGACTAAGATACCCTAAGGCTTTATTGTAATAGCTTCGAGTCAGTAAATTGTTCCCCCATGGAATGTGGAAGCAACGAAATGACAACCAAAACATGGAGATTAATATGCTAATGAAACAGATAATAATAGTAAATGCAACAGAATTTAAGACAAGTAAACCTGTACCTGACAAGCCAGAAAGAGTAATTTACTTCCTGATCTACCAAAATTTACGGTTAATGTCTAACTAAACTGTTAGAGTTTAACTGATGTAACTCACTGGATAGAAACAGGAAGTTGCGAACAGTTCAACACGGGGAGCTGAGGAGATCAGACCTCGAAGTCCTACTCTCCTGGTGCAGAGACTCCTTGCTTCAGCCTCTCTCTCTTCATCTTCTTCTTGGATACTGGCTTCTTTTTCCTGGGAGGAAGAGTTTTCTGAGCATATGTGTAAAGTACATAGTTCCCTACAAGGAATATCAGCAGCAGCCCCACAACAACCAGCAGCACTATCAATCCAGGGTTCAACCCTTTGGCTTCAGTTTCATAAATGATCTTGTTCCCCTATTGCATCAAGGGAAACGACATTACTATACTCATGGATGGACCAAAAGGGGCTGGCGAGGCGATCGCCGCTAAAAGTTACATATTCTCATATAATTTAGGTATTTTCTTTATATTTTTTATTGATAATATGTTTCGCCCCCAACAAAAAATCATGCATCCGTTCCTGACTACCATGAAGGTACTCATCATCTAATGCCCAAGAAAAAACACAACAACTAGCTGCTCAATACTTGCCTTCAGTTTGTAAGACAGTGAAAGTTCATTTCATCGTGGAAGGACAACTGATAATTGCAAATGTTTTATTTTAAGAAATTAGTAAATTGAATGCTTCAAAACAAAACCTAAACAAACATTACTAGTTGCTATCATTACCATTGTTGCATCGAAAAATGGATCAAAGAAACATTAATTATCAACAAGCATTACTAATCTGCATAAAGAAAGCATCCGGTCCAGAGGAAAATTTTGTATATGTATAACAAAGATTTCAGCACTACCACATGACAAAAAGAAACAGGAAAAAAGGGAGAATTATTTGGTTATTTACATGCAATGGAAAAATGAATTATATTACCTTAATGTTCAATTAACGAAATAATCAACATGCAAAGAATAAAAATGAAATTACTAAATAACGCGAGACGATCAACATGCAAAATTCTCAAAACAGCAACAAAATGAAATGAAACTTGAAGAAAAGAAAGCACTAGATCGGCAAGATATGAGGTTCAAGGCAGGGACAGAAAACCAGATCTCTGAATTAGGTGGATAAAATCGAATTGATTCAGAATGGATCTCGGTGAATAGCCATACCTTATCGGCGAAGTCGAACTCTTCTGACATGACTCCAAACTCAACGGTAGAGCTCCCGACCTACACGAACTTAGAAAGAAAAAGATTTCCAGAAATGCGAGAAGATCGATAAAACCAAATCCTGAAAACGTAGCTGAGTGTATTTATAACGAGATTGTTTCTGATTTTGATCTTCATGATTCGGATTCGGATTCGGATTCAGCGTTGAAAGTTGAAACCCTTTTTCCCCAGTCCAATGGATCCAACTAAAAATTGGGCTTTTCTTCTAAGCTTTCGAAGCCTATTTTGAAAATCTTAACTAATTAAACCCGTTTGTGTACCATAGATTCATATGAACAAACAAGGTAATGTACTTGAGTTGTGAAATTAATCTCTTTATTTTATTTTGAATATTTTTGGCCTCTTCAATTTACGGATTTGAAATTGAATCTAGTGGTCAATTTTCTTTTGCTTTTAGCATTATATTTATAGAACATATACTATCACGTGTAATTGCCCTAGATTAATGTCTCTTTCTATATATATATATATATACTTTTAGGTTTAATTGCATTTTTTGACCCCCTAAGCCTTTCAAAAAAGTCATTTTAGATCTAAACTTGAGTTATGAAATTAATTTTCCTTGCACTACACGCTTGACTTGTAAAGTATTTGGCACAAAACATCTGGCCTGAGTGTTAAATGAGACGAATGAGTATGAAAAATGTTATCTCAATTATTAAAATGATGGTTGTTATCCCTAGAAGTCTCAGATTTGAGCATCAGAGACTACAAATGTATTTAAGTTTTTATTTTAAATGGTTGAAAATCTTTATAACATATACAAGCTCCACTCATTTCATCACTCTCAGGGTGGCCCCTAGACGATCACCCCAACTGCACCGATATGGTTATCAGTTGTCGAACTACATCTTGAAGCATCCTTTGTTGTCTCTCGGTTACTTGCTTTTATTCCTCTGCATAACCTTGAAGGGAGCTTAGTAATTGCTCGTGCGGAGCCAGTCTCTTACACCCTCATACAATAATATTCAAACAATTTATTAATGCTTGATATTTTCATTGCATACAATTATTCAAATTAAATTATTCTCAACATATCATTATATACAATGAATTTATTAGATTTTAAATAATTTATATTGATATTCATTTAATTATCATAAGAACAAAATTTCAAATAATCATACTTTAAACCTAAAATCTTAAGAGGATCCTTTTGAGAAACCCAAAGTAAAAACCCTAAATAATAAAATTAAACTTCGAAACACAATTTTTATTTTTTTAAAAAAAAAGACCCTTTAATAAACCTCTTCATCAGTCGCACCTTCACTTTAACGAATAAAATAATATTTATTATTAATGATATTTATTCTTCTAATTAGACGGACATATCACGTTAAATAAAAGCACATTTCAATCAACATAATGTAGGGAACCGTCTCATTCGTATCAAATGAGCGGCTGAAGAAACAGTAGTCAACGCTAAACTGATAGCCACCAAAACAAAATGAACCACAAAATTTATAAAACTAAAAATAAAAATTAATAATACTTTATTGGCAGTGAACTTTTTCTTGCTTTCTCATTCTCGAAAAAGGTCCATAGTCTGAGTTTTTTTAGGTACTATGATTATTAATTTATTAGCAAGTATTGGCAATTTTATAGGTGATTTTTTTATATATCACCATTGAACAGTATATTTCTTGATCAGGTACCGTTTAGATTATATTTTTTGATCTAACACCCTTTACAGAAAGACGCGTCCTTTGTAATGTGTTTTACGCTGATTTGACGTCACGTGGGGTAAGGAGCGCCCCATGCAGCGCATCTTAAGCTGACACGGTATACATGTGTGTACAGGGATATAGCGCGGTGCAGGGGCTGCGTCTTACCCCATAATCTACCACGCGTCAGTAAGGCGCGCCCCCTACGGCGCTTCAGTAAGGCGCGGTATAATTACCCACCTACCCCAACGTTTCACACTTCAATTCCTCCCTATAAATACCCTCATCCTCAATCATTTTCATCACACCAAATTCTCTCAACTTCTCTCACCATCTCTCAAATACTCTTATAATCACTTTCTAATGTATATTTTATTATATTTTTAATATTTTATATTTAATTTATTTAATATTTTATTTAATTAATTTTTTTGCAGATATAAAATGGAAGACGGACTACTTCGCTTGGATGGAAATCATATATCTCGACACTTTGCTGATACGGTAACATTTTAATTTAATTTAAATTATAAGTAATTATTTGTTGATTTATTTAATGCATAATTATTATATTAAGAATTAATTTTTGTAATTATTTAATTTTAGGAGAAAGACCGTGTATTAGATCCATTTTTTAGGAATCTTAAGTTAGTGATACATAGTCGTGTCTTGCCGTATTTAGTAGAGGTTTGATTCGGTTACATAGGTAGATATCAGAGTAACTGTAAGATAGAACCAGACCTTATTTTTGCCTTAGTATAGCGATGGAGGTCGGAGACCCACACATTCCATCTTTCGTGCGGAGAGTGCACGATTACACTTGAGGATGTTGATATGCACCTGGGGCTTCCGGTGGATGGAGATGTGATATCGGGGATCGCGCAGGGTTCATGGACTACTTTGTGTCGGGATAATCTAGGACGTGTCCCGAAAAGTTTTAACGGTGGTTGGATACCGTTAAATTGGGAGTTTAGCGATGACGCGTCAGATGATGAAGTTAAAATGTATGCATGAGCATGCATACTGCAGCTGATATGAGGGTTGTTGATGCCGGACAAATCGTGCAACCAAGTTCACTGCATGTGGTTGCGGCATCTTGTCGACTTTCGTCTGGCCGGATCACTCAGTTGGGGCTCGGTAGTTTTGGCTTTATTGTACAGGGATATGTGTCGAGCCACTGACTACAGGAGAAATGCTATCGGCGGATGTCTCCTCCTGCTGCAATCTTGGGCATGGTATCGATTGCTCTTTTTATGTCCCATTGTGAAGAACCTATTCGTATTTCCACTACTCTTGAGGTAATTATAAAACTGATTTCGTATATTAATCATTTTATATGGCGTATAATAAAAAAATTTTTGAATAGGTGGTCTACTGATAGGAAAAATCATCAGGAGCTACCTGATGATTTAGAAAAAATTAGGGTGCTCATCGATTAGAAGGCTGTCACACATGTATGAATTTAAATGTTTAAAAATCGATTTTAGATTATAGTTATATAATTATATTATTATTTTGATAAAAATTATATATATTTGTTTTAGTTTGAATGGGTGACATATTCTAATGACGATGTGAGGACGGTGATCCCACCTGAGTTGAGGGGCCCATCAGATGTTTGGATGGCGATGATCCCTTTGATATGTTATGCGACCGTCGAGTGGCACTCCACTGATCGCGTGCTCCGGCAATTTGGTTGTTTTCAACCAATTTCGGAAGCACCTCGTAATATGGACGACATACATGCCACAGATAGACGCGACAAGACCGATACAGATTAGTTGGTGAGGCATTATGAGTGGGTCATGTTGTGGGAGGATCGACATCGACGTCTTCCCCGTAGAGACCCCATTAATGTTGATGACTTGACAGTTGGTGATGATTATTATGAGTGGTTCAACAGAAACGGGAAATCGTTTATGCTTCCCGATGATGCACGAGAGCGGACCTTTCCACAACGTCGACAGAGACGTTCACCAACATAACACCATCGTCCCCTGACTCGTAGACGGAGAGCAGGTGTTTTCGGTTCATCATCAGTTGCACCAGCAGGACCTTCACAACAGCCACCGTCTGCAGCAGCTTACATACTGTAGCCATATATGATGTCGTCACCGCCTTTCCATTATCAGATGTCGTCGTCGCCGCCTTCACCTGGTTTTATGACCTCGTCGCCGCCACCTTCACAAAGTTTTATGACCCCTCCTGGAGGCTATTATGGGTCTATGTTTGTAGATCTGACTTGGGGTTCATATGTTGGATATTTGTTGGGTTCGACCTCATCACTTATGGCCGCAGCACAGACACCTCCTGTACAGTTTTCACACTCAACGATGTCTGGGTTTTATGAGTTTTCCCAGTTTTCGCAGGTGGGATAGTAAGTCATACACCTCTAGGGTCCTTATTCTATGGAGGTGCTTCATCGTCATCAGCTCCTCATCAACAAAATTTAGCTGCTCAGGACGACGACGACGATGATGGTGATGATGATGACAACGATGAGTCACAACCAGTGATACGAAGAAATCCTCCTCGAGACCGACAACCACTGCCCTGCGGAACACATTCGCGTCGCAGGCATCGATAGATTTTGTTTTTTTATTATATTTGTATTTAGTACTTTTTATTTAGTTGTTTATTGGATTTTTTATTGTGTTTTTTTTATTTATCATTTAATACTTACTTTCATTCGTTAATATGGTTGTATTTATTTTGATAAATTTGTTGGACTTTTTGTTAATTTATTTTGCTTAATTTTGTTTATTACTATTTAATATTAATTATTGTAATTTGGTTATCATTTATCATTTAATACTTATTGTATCATTAATATCAGTTATTTGTTAATATAACGCCAACGTCCAATCTCGTATAATTGTATCGTTTTTTAATCTTCATCAGCGGTTTTCGAATAACATTAACTTTAAGTAAATGCAAATTAAAATACAATAATTATTAATTGATAAACAACTACATTATTTCCTCATCAATTGTTACTTAATGACAACAGAAGTGGACATGTTTTTCTAGTGTGTCATGGGTTTCTACAATGCCCGCATCTTCTGTCTTGTCTAGATCTTTCTCGAATATCCATATCGCAATAAATTCGATTGGATTTTTGATGACCACGCTCCCTCAATAAACTCGGATTTGGTACAATCGGAAGCCAATCTTGAACCTCATCAGGGTCTTTGTCATTATCTATGAGGGGAACTCAAATTCGTATACCTTAAAAACTTCAGATAGTAGGTATACATGATCCATAAAATAGTTATAGTCTTGACGTGTATGCGAGCAAGCTGCTATCACATGAGAGCATGGATATTTCAGAGCTTGAAAAAACCTGCAGTCGCACGTTATATCCCGTAGATTTACTCTTAACGACACAACTTCAATCCCTTGAAGAGGTCGCGGTAACTTTGTGGCACGAAACATTTCATGCCTTCTAGAGAAACTTGTTACAGACATCCCATTTGATGCAACAATTTTTTTATGTAGATCTATAACTAATATAGGGTGATACACATGACCGCCTTGCATCCAGGTTTGAGCTTGTCCCCCGAGCTTCGCAAAAAAAGCCTCCAAATAAAAATATATAGTATTTACCAAAGCCGCTACAGGTAAGTGACATGCACCCTTTAAGGTTAAATTGATTGCCTCTGCCAAGTTGGTCGTCATGTGTCCATATCGATATCCACCATCATATGCGTTCGTTCATATTTCTTTATCGATGAGGCTGATGTAATCGTATCCTTCCTTGTTCTTCGCCCGCAAATCTTGAAGCATTGATTCAAAGATTCGAGGAAGTAGTTCGTAACCTGATCAAAAAATATATAACTTACTAACATGATCAAAAGGATCGAAAGAAAACAAACTACATCAGTTTCACTTACCCATGCGCACAAGTAATTGACGCTCGTCATTTTTCTTGTATCTTCCATGGTAGTTCGCAACAATGTGTCGGAGACAATACCTATGTTGGACAAATGGTGGTTGCCACATTGGACCCAAAGAATCCATTGTTGCTTTGATCCCAGCTCCGCGATCTGAAATGACACAGATATTTTCCCTCGTGATAACATGTGCATGTAAATTTCTGAGGAAAAAAGCCCAAGAATCTTTATATTCTCCTTCGACAAGAGCAAAAGCAATTGGAAGAATGTTGCAATTGTCATCTTGAACAACTGCCAATAATAAAACTTACTTGTATTTTCCATACAAGAAAGTCTCGTCGATATGGACCACATGCTTGCAGTATTTGACAGCGTTAACTCAATGTGGGTAAGTCCATAAAACCCGGTAGAATTGGCATCGATCGTGGAGAACTCGATCATTATGATATGTATAGGAGGTTTCGAAGTCCACAATTATCCCAGGATTCAACCTCCGCACCAGCCTAAACCAGCCTGGAAGTTCGTTGTAAGATGCATCATGTTCGCCATGAAGTTTGACAATATCATTTTGTTTTGCCAACCAAGCTTTTTTATAGGAGACAATGTACCCATATTGCGATTGTATAGTTGAAATCAACACAAAAACAACTATATGAGAGCTTGCTTTTACCATGGGCATGATGGCTTGGCATATCACTTTAGAGTCCAAGTTGGGATGATCTTGGTTGACCCCTCCAGCACAACATGTGTGAGGACCGTTGTATACTGTTAGTTACCATATGTTGTTTTTCCTCTTCCTCTTCGATACGCGAACCATCCAATTGCATCCGTTTTGGCGTCGGGCACAGTAACATACATATTTTTCTATCGTGGAGCGATCGACCCTCGATTGAACAAAATTACATATATTGTAATTTTTTATAGCCATCATCGCTTCTTCTTTGCTTGAAAACTCCATGCCTAAATATAACTCACCATTATTTATTGATAAGTAATATCCATAGTCACCGAGATGAGGCATATCCGTAAATTATGACCCATACATTGCACCATAATCAGCTTCATACATGTGTGCTGGAGGGTCAGTTTGTGCCACATTTGCTGGAACTTCATTCACATCATTATCGTCATCGGAGTTGAATTGCGGTGATTCTGGGTGAATGAATAGTTCATTCTCAGCACCATCTGCACCAGGCTTACGAAGCGATTTTTCTGGTGGAGATGATGGTTCCTCCATGCTCTCCCATTTAGGTCGAAGAACCTACTACTTGCACGCCTTCCCCTTGAACTGGAAGGCATATCGACATTCAGATCGAAAAAGCTCGCAGTCGAATGCCTCCCCCTAGAGCTTGAAACCATCATGTCAAATGGAAACTGCACAGATTGTTACGTCGATGACATCTCCATATTAAGATCAAAGGGATTTGCAGATGAATGTCTTCTCCTTGAATTGGACGCGATGTTGCCATACGGATTGTTCATCGACCCACCTCGGTACATATCGTAAGGAGTTGCGGATGAATGTCTTCCCATTATGGCATTAAAATCATTACACATTACTATAGTCGGGCTGTCAACTTGATCAACTTGTTCAGCCAGCCCATAGTGGGAGCTTAATGACTGACCCCGAACAACACACACTTAAACAAACTTTGCATACATCTTAATATTGGAGACTGAATAATTACTTTGAGAATCAACCATCATTTCAACATCATTATTGTTCGATAGCTCGAACGCTGTATAAGTTAATGACAACAATGATGTTGGAAATCTGTATTGTAACGACGACATTCTTCTACTACTTCCAACATGAATCTTCATCGAAATCTTCGTTATCAGCTCCTCAAGAGTTATGTTTATCTTCAATGATATTTTAACACGCTCATTTGATACGAAAACAACACCGATTTCATCTTCTCGAATTTATCCATCATAATAAACAATAGCTGGAAGTCGCGCCATTATTTGAGTTTAAAAGTGCGACAATATTATATCTTCAAAAAAAACAACTGAAACAATGTGATTAAATAAATAATATATGAACGAAAATATAACATAATAATTTTTTTACACATAAACGTAAATAATTTAAATAATATAATTTTATATTATTACATGTACCGCAAAACTATTTCGACGTATATTTCCGCTTTCTAATTTTACAAACACATAAATTAATTGACAATAATTAGTATAATATTTTTTCAAATAATCATAATAAACAATAAGTATAATAAAAAAATTTATCACAAAATTACCTTATAACGAAAACTCGCACGAAGTTCTGAATTAAATATTAGAAGATTGTTGGATTGTTGTATTAATTTTTTTTCTAATCGAGAGGAGATGTGAGGAGTTACCCCGGGAAAGGTTATTTATAGTCGGGAAAAGCTACAAGACGCGGTACCTGCACCGCGCCTTACATAATTATATCAGATGCCCCTGCCCTGTGCTATACTCCTAAGTGGCCTAAGGCGTGCCCCTAAGGTCGCGCTTTACACACGTGTATACCATGTCAGCATAAGGTGAGCCCTTGCAGCGCGCCTTACCCCACATGACGCCAAATAATATAAAACACGTTACAAGGATAATATATTAAGAAAATCGCCCCAATTTTATAACCCAAAATCCGTTTGCTTTATCTTTTTTCTCTTTGTTTGGCGAGACAGAAAGCGGAATGCTAAGACTGAGAAACTTGGAAGAAAATCAGCGATGGTGGTGAGAAAAGTTGGCAAGTATGAGATTGGAAGAACAATCGGAGAAGGAACCTTCGCCAAGGTTAAGTTTGCGCAAAATACGGAGACCGGCGAAAGTGTTGCCATGAAAGTCCTGGATCGTAGCACCATTATCAAGCACAAAATGGTCGATCAGGTCGAATTTCCACCTTTTTTTATTTTACTGACCTGAAATTTCGGTAAATTTGTGAGAAATTTCTTTAATTGATTATTAATAATAGATTTTTAAATCATTTTAATGTATTTTTACTGAATTTTTAGGTGAATTTGGTCAATTTTCATTGCTTAAATTGCAGTCACAGTTATCAATTCTAGTATTCAAGCTTCAGCATGATCTGAAAGTTTGAATTCTTATATGACTATTAATTAATGCAGATCAAAAGGGAGATATCTATAATGAAGCTTGTTAGGCATCCGTACGTTGTTCGGTTGCACGAGGCAAGTAATTTACCAGTACTATTAAAATCTGAAATTCCATAATTGGCATGCTTGGCGTGTTTCTACATATGAAACTTTTTGATTTGTTAGGTCATAGCAAGTCGGACTAAGATATATATAATCTTGGAGTTCATTACTGGCGGTGAATTATTTGATAAAATAGTAAGTATCAGAGGAAAATCCGACTTTTTTTGTACTATTGGGTTTTTCATTTCTGCCGGTACTAAAGATTGATGGTAATCATGCAGGTTTATAATGGCCGTCTTAGTGAAGCAGAAGCTAGAAGATACTTCCAACAGCTTATTGATGGTGTGGAATATTGCCATAATAAAGGAGTCTACCACAGAGATTTGAAGGTGTTCTATTTGTTAGAATATAGAATATAATTGTTCTATTTATTTGATTTCATATATTCTGACAATTGTTTGCTTCTATATGCAGCCTGAGAATCTTTTGCTTGATTCCCTAGGAAACTTAAAGATTTCAGATTTTGGCCTTAGCGCGATACCAGAACAAGTAAGAAATTGAGGGATGAACTTTTTTGCCTTCCTCCCTTGACAATCAAAATATTTTAACAGAAGTATGGGATATGGATTTTTATTTGGTGATCTTTATGCTTAGGGAGTTAGCCTCCTCCGGACAACATGCGGGACTCCTAACTATGTGGCTCCAGAGGTAGTAGTCATAAGAGTAGTTAGCTTTTGTGTCGAATATTCCTTAATGGTTTATTCTGTGCTGTTGCATACATCTTAAATCAATAAATCATCTCTGTTATAGGTTCTAAGCCACAGGGGGTATGATGGTGCTGTGGCAGATGTTTGGTCTTGTGGGGTCATCCTTTACGTTTTGATGGCAGGTTATCTTCCATTTGATGAGCTTGATCTCACCACTCTCTACAGTAAGGTACGAACTTTGTGTACTAGTTTATAGTTATTGTGTTTATCTTTAATTCTGCATGAAAATGGTTGAAAGGAATAAAAATTTCCTTTCAAGTATTCAATCAGTACCACATAACCTTCCTTTTTCGTTTTAAGCATTTTTTTCCAATCTTCAGATTGAGAGAGCAGAGTTTTCTTGCCCTTCTTGGTTTCCTGTGGGAGCAAAATCGTTGATCCATAGAATTCTAGACCCAAACCCTCAAACTGTAAGTACTTTGTTCTCTAACAACTTTGAACTCTTTTGTCTGCATGGCTATTATTACAATGAGGTATAATGATATAGAAACTATTGGTGTGGGTCCAAGATACGTATGAAATGATATCTAGGTATCCTAGAATGCACCCTTAAACAGAAACGATCAACCTAATCTCGTGGAAGTTGAGATAGAAAATGCAAGCTAATGAACCACAAGAAAACTACCTTGTTATGGTCTTGGATTTTTATCGATAGTTCAGCTCGTAGAAGGAACACTGGAACCTTTCAACTCATCAAATGGAGAGAAACCTCATTAAAACTTAAAAGAGAAACCAAAATCTTTTAGGGGTTTATTTTAAAATTCTTGTATTTTATTGATAGGTTACATACCATGTTTAAAAAATCAAACCTCCAAAATTTACTCCTAATAATAATAAATAATATTTTCTTTTTCCTAAAACATCTGTTCTCTAAGAATAAAACATCCTTCCTATTAAGGAATGTAACATTACTCCACTCCCGAAAAAATAAAAAGCTTGTCCTCAAATTTGATCCATTACTAATAGTCAAAACCATAGGGGTCTTGGACTCTCGCCATCTTAATTTCATTCATGAACACCTTTGAGATAACCCCTTCAAATCTTATGCCAACACCAACAATCTTTGACAACAAAGGTTGGACTATGATTCCGCTATACGCAACCCCAACTACTTGAGACAAGGGTCCACTAACATAAGGTAGTATATCGCAATCCTTTGTGCTACCTTTGCCATAAGATTTTTTTTTCCCGTTGAGGCTCCAAATTTCAAAATGTCATCCGGATCTTTGTTGGACATGTCATCAAACACTTGAGTAGCATCGTGTGCTCCTTCTACTTCTTCATATGGCTTCTCAATAGTGACAGCCTCGATCGCCTTTTTTGTTGATGTTTCATCAAACACCTGGGTTGTCTCCATGTTCTCATTTCTTTGGTTTCTTTTCGCAACACACAAATCTCTTCATTCAACATGACAATGATCAATTAGTGTAATTGCCTCTTGAATAACTTCCTCCGTCAATATTATCATACCGGATTGCTGTTTCTGTATACCTTGAATTTTTTATTGTTTGTTCAGTTCGTCGATGATAGACTGAAGGATTCTGGTCTCATATTTGAAACTTAAGTGCACCACTTCCTATTATTATATGGTATTCCATTTTTCTATTTATTCTTTAAGTGTTTTAGTAGATTTAATTTGGTTTCAATGTATCTTTCACTTCTGCTTGATTGTAAGAAATCTCTTCTCCCTTTCTGTACAGCGTATGACAATTGAGCAAATCAGGAGCGATGAATGGTTTAAGAAGGGTTATGTTCCTGTCAGACTTCTTGAGTATGAAGATATTAACTTGGATTATGTAAATGCTGTTTTTGATGATCCAGAGGTTGATAAGGTATTTAGCAGTTAGAATATAGATGCTATAAAATTATAATTTGGTTACTTGTTTGTTTGAGTGCATCGTTGTGTTTAATTTCTAACTCTCAATTCTTAATAATATAATGCTATAGGAAGGAAGTGGTGATGAGCCTTCAGGAAATGATGATATTGGTCCTTTGAGTCTTAATGCGTTTGACTTGATTATTCTTTCTCAAGGCTTGAACCTTGCAACGCTTTTTGACCGTGGGAAGGTAGATTTCTTTAATAACTTGTTTATATCTACCTCTTCACCATTTTTGAAGGCATCAATTATGTGCTCTTAAAGTTTTTCAATCCAACAGCATGTTCAGAAAAACTGCTAGGCTTTTATTTTCCTTTTGATGTCTAATGCTATCTATTTATGAGCATTAGTTTCACTTGGCAGTCATCTCCGGAAATCATATATGTCAATTTCTTAGTTCTTGCCTTCAGGATATGTTTCCATCCAGTAATTTACATTCTAGATCACTTAACTCCAACTTTCATTTAGGTCACAAACCTTTAATTTAATCAAATTAGATCATTCAACTTTAAAGTAAGTTACTTATATTAAGCCGTTAAATAATTCTAACTGTTAAACTAAGTCAATTTATTTTTTTTTCCGTTAGAATTTTTAATGGTTTAATATAAGTGACTTATTTCATTAATGATAACAGTCGAATGATCTAATTTGATTATATAAAAGGTTTGTGATTTAAATGAAAGTTGAAGTTAAGTTCAATGATCTAGAATGTAAATTATCTGTTTCTGTTAGGCAGTCAAATGTATGTCTTTTTCCCCCCAATATTAAGTTAAATGAGAATCTATGATATTCCCTATCAGGACGACATGAAGTATCAGACACGATTTGTTTCACAAAAGCCAGCAAGGGTTGTGCTGTCTACCATGGAAGTTGTTGCACAGTCGATGGGCTATAAGACACACATTCGCAATTACAAGGTACACAACTCAGGTTATCAACTTTTTTTGTCCAATTTTGTTCTTTATTTCAATTAATATTTAGCAAGTTTCCTGATCTAGTACAAAACATGTTCCCCATATTCCTTCACAACGATTTCATTCTCTCTGTTTACCAATTATTTCATCGGTTTGAGTGGAGAACATTGTTCCCTAGAGTATTTCCATAGTCTTATAAACTCTGATTATGTGTTATTCTTCAGATGAGGGTTGAAGGTCTTTCAGCTAATAAGAGTTTTCATTTGTCAGTTATCCTCGAAGTAAGTTTTGTACTACTCCTGCTGAATTCGACATCAGCCTTTAAATTTAATCTACTACTAATTTCTTTTTCCTTTCCCCTTCTGATTGTTCCGTTTCAAGGTTTTTGATGTCGCTCCCACATTTGTTATGGTAGATATTCAAAAAGCAGCTGGTGATGCTGGAGAATACCTACAGGTTAGTTTGTTACCTTGCTCACATGTCAAGTTTGTTTTCTTTAGTTTTCTTTATTCCGACATAAACAATGCATCCTGTCACAGTTTTACCAGGCATTTTATAGCAACCTCGAGGATATCATATGGAAACCACCAAATGAGTCAAACAAATCCAAGAGTAAAAGGCGTTGATCTATTGTTCCATAACATTGCCAGTTTTTTTGACATATGCTTCGGATTCCGACCTTGAGGTATATTGTATTGCTTACAGCTTCCAAATTCCTCTGCTGGAGAAATAGGAAATTATAGTTTTTATTTCTACTTTTTTCCATGGATAGTGTTTGTAATGCTCTGTTGCTTTTGTTCCATAGCTTGTTTTGCTAAGTAAATGCTATCTGTTGTAATCATACGAGTCCACGAATTACCATACTTACATGTGAACAAGTTAAATGTTTATTGACATTTTACAGTTGATGGTACCTGGAAACCTGTATATGCGGGTTTGAATTGTGTTTAAGACGTTATATATTTATATAAAAAAATTGTAATGACACGTACATAAATGTTATATTTGTATTATATTCATGTCAATTTTATATGATTTTTTTCTTTTTATGTTTAATGCCTTATTTTTGTTGTATTTTGGTTTGTTTTCAAAAATACCATGTTTGATTTGCCGAGTCAATGTTTTCGGTAGCAAACTCGGTTCATAAGAGACAAGAATTTGCATGGAATGTTAATAATTCAAGCGTAGATAAGTGGAACCTACCTTACTCATCAAAGTTAAACCTCCATAATCCCCACAAGAACACTTGCCATTGACGATTTCATGGAGCTGCTTGCTATCTCGAACGATGATTTCCCTCGGCGAAGAGATGGCCTTCATGAAATTATGATCATCTTTAAAGGCAACAACTATACAATTGTCAAGGACCTTGTTATTAAAATCTTGATGAAGAATTGATGACAAATTGAAGAGTTTAATAAAATTTTGTTCGATTAATATTCGTTAAAAGGACTTGTTTCTCGTTAAGCTCGTAAATTTTTTGCCTTAATATAAAATCTTGCTCGCTAGCAAGGATTGCTCTGCTTTGGCGACTAAGATTAAAGAGAAGCTTTGTAAGTGGTCTAATAGAAAGTTGAGTTTTGGGGGCAGGCTACAACTCATCAAATCTGTCTTGTTCAACATCTTCAACTACTGGAGTAGGCAACTCATCCTGCCTAAAGGGGTCATTAGTGATGTTGAGAGACTTTGCATGAGGTTCTTTTGGAAAGGCTGTGATTCCCCAGCTAAAGGAGCCCGAGTTAGCTGGAACCAGATATGTTGTCTGAAATCTGAGGGAGGCTTGGGGTTAAGGAGTCTGGTTGATTGGAGTAAAGCTTGTTGTCTTCTACTTATCAAGAAAATCTTGGCAGGTGAAGGTTCTCTTTGGATCGCTTGGTTAAATGCTTACTGTTTCAGGATTGACGATTTCTGGAATGCCGATTGTAAGTCTCATTTTAGCTGGATCATAATAAAGCTGTTCAAAATGAGGAGTGAGGCTATGAGACTATTTTGTTCCAGTAGTAACTGGGATCAAACTAGAGCCAGCTAGTTATGGGATAAGGTTCGAAGCAGGAGTGAGAAGGTTCCCTGGCATCGCCTTGTATGGTTTCCTGGCCACATTCCAAAATTTTCACTGATCTCTTGGATGGCAATCTTGGATAGATTGACTACTAAGGTCAGGTTAGCCAGGTTTGGTATTGTTACAGACAGTGTTTGTAGACTGTGTAGCTCTAGCCTTGAGTCTCGAAGTCATCTCTTCTCTGAATGCTCTTATGCAAGTGAAGCTTGGTGTGCTATCTTGCTGCTATGTGGACTTAACCAGGTACCTACTGGTTGGAACGATCTTCTGCACTGGTTATTGCTGAACCTGAAAGGTAAATCATTGCTGGTGCATATCCTCAAGTTGGCTTGGACTGGCTTTATCTATTGTATTTGGAAGGAACGGAATCGTAGACATTTTAGAGGGGTGCATTGCTCGGTTGGCACAGTTGTTGGTAGCGTTAAAGAATCAGTGAGAATTAAATTGTATTGGAGCTCTATGAATAGTCTAGATACTGTAAATAGGCAATTGTGTATAGATTGGAGACTGATATAATGCCTTGATTTATGTTTGTAGCAGCTTGGCTGCATTCTTTTGGATGAATGGAATTCTACTTATCCAAAAAAAAAATATAAACATAATTTAATAAATTTAATAAAAAAACATGTGTGAAACAATTTAAAAGTTTAAACTCTAAATTAACAATTCACAAATACACCAACCTAACATATTACAACCAAAGTAGCAATCCACAAATAAAACTTAACAAACATATCACAATCATTCATAAAATAAGAAATTTAACAATACATAATCAATCCTAAAAATAAGACAAATAACTTCCTAAAATTATTAAAAAATATTAACAAGCAACTCGTGAACTTATCAACTCGAGCTGAGCTTACTCGAGTCAACTTGTTAAGATTTCAAGTTGAGTCAATCCAAGTCCAACATTAATCATTTTTTTTATTAAATCGAGTTCAAACAGTTCGGGAAGGACTAATTAACACCCCCTAAATAAAACGTTTATACAAAAGATCAAAATGGAAAGGCTTAATGTAAAAATAAATGTCCAAACTATACCCAATGTTAACTTTAGGTGCTTAAAGAATTTTTCGTTAGAAATAGGTGTCTAACGTTTCCGACGTTACACTTTTAGGTGCACGTCGTTAAATTCGACTGTTAGATGACAAGTGTCATGTATATATATAATTCATTTTTTTAAATTTAATGGTGTTAACGGTTCAATTACCTAAAAGTGTAACGTTGAAAATGTTATGGACCTATTTTTAACAAAAAATTTCTTAGGCGCCTAAAATTAATTTTAGTTATAATTTGGACACTTATTTTTACAAAATTACAGACGCTAAAACCCGTGAATGTTTAAAGGCCAATATCAAAATCATCAGATTCTTGTTCCAGTTCCAGTAGAAGGCCTTGTTCCTTTTTCAGCGTTGAACACTCGACTTTTTCTCCATATAATTTGGCCAAAACCAAAAACAGAGCCATTGTGAAGATGGTGCCGCTATCAAGGTCCAGCTGAATACAATATTCGCTAACGATTTAGCGCGGTGCAGTGCCTGGTGGCTCAAGCAGCTAATAATCTGGTGACCATCTTCAAAGTGGAGCAAGCACCCTTTGGAAACCAGGGTTGGGGTCCAAATCATGTATCCCATCACTATGAGCCACACACCTTGATACAGAATACTGAATGACCTTGTAAAGCTGACCATGAAGCTCTTAGTAAGCTCAATTCCCATGAGGGTGGTGATTAAAGAAACGCCGATGACACACTGTAGAAGCAAGTGATACTGACCCTCCACCCCCATGTGATCCGCCGAGTGGAAGTGGAAGAGGATGAATTCTTCCACAAAGGCTACGGCCGCAACGAATTGTGACAGGCAATACGTAGCGTTGGGGCAAATTCTATCAAGGAGAACAGCAGAAGCTGCGTAGGCAAAGAAAGTCATTGATATGAAAGAGTGCTCGAAGTTGCGGAGACGGTTCGATGGGATGGTTCCATCGGGACCAATAGGTCGGTAGCCGTGCATTGCGGAGCCGATGATGAGCTCCATGGCTATGCTGATGGAAGAGGCTGCCATGATTATGAAGAGCTCTAGGTACCTTAATTTTGGTGTGGGGAACCAAGAGGAAGATGTGTATGAATTGGGGTGGAGAGAATGGAGCTTGATGTGATTAAAGAGATGCCAAAAACCAAGTATAAAGAAGGCTAAACCATGTAATGCATGCCCCATTATAGAACCCATGTCTTCCTTTATGTCTTCTTATTTTCAATTCCCTTTAACGGAGAAACAGAAGAGCTTCTTTTCAATGTTATAAAGGAGAGAGAAGAGGCGATGGATAGGTCAATTTCGCGATCAAAGTTTCTTCTAATATGGGTAAGATGGGTTCAAATTCTACGAATTTAAAGGAGGATCCCCTTATATAAATTTTAGGGTAAACTACACTAGATACCACCTAATTTTAGGCGTTGTATCATTTATACCATTGAACTTTTAATTTTGTCAATTACAACACTGAACTTTGATTTTCGTTTCAATTATACAACTGAGCCATTAAATTGTTAACGGCCGGATCAAAGCGACATCATTTTGGTGAGGTGTCTATGTTGGCATTTGTCAGTCACGCTATCGCGTTGTTAACGATTCAGTGGTATAATTGAAACGAAAATCAAAGTTCAATGCTATAATTGATAAAATTAAAAGTTCAATAGTATAAATGATACAACGCTTAAAGTTTGATGGTATCTGATGTAGTTTGTCCTAAATTATGTTATTTTTATATTATTTGTAAATCATTAGATAATAAATAAATGAAACGTGACATGCAGAATTTGATGTACGAACACGTTTCTAATGGTGAAATACTTGCAATATCTAAGCTAAATCTAAAATACTAATATTCTTAAAGATGGCCATGATGTATGTTCTAGCTTATGTACCAAGTTTGGAGGAGTGAGTAGAGGTTGAATGGTTTTAGAGAATATATATAAAATGTGCATATACTTTTACAATGAAATATATTTAATTATTCGATGGTGGAGTACAGAGTGGGATGAAACTTAAAATTAAATGTAGGGATTAACAAATTAATGAAATGTTATTTTTTATTTTTAAATAATATGTGGTGATTATAAGATAATATCTGTCTAAAAAAATTTCGATCATTAACAACACATACATCCTGTTATATACACTACTTAAATCTATGAATTTTAGGAAGAACGACATCTCCTTTCACCACTGAAGTCAGTTAATAGGTTCAATGAAATGTTATTTTTTAATTCATTAAATAGTTTTTAATATGAACCGACGCATGATTTTATGTATAAATTCAAACTTAAGAAATAATATTAAAAATTTAATTGCATAAATAAAATTAAATAATTAATAAAAAATACATAAAAATTTAAAATTTTCAAAATATACAATTGTCATCTTCCCATCTCAGATTTCTAATAGTATAAATATTTTTGAGTTAAGGTGTTAGATACGATCTGCAAAAATCAATATCAAATATGATTGTCATGGTTTCTAGTAGTATCTATATATTTTAAGAGCTGTCAGTTTAGTCCATCAAGTGGACTTAATGGTTAAAAAAATATTTTCTTCAAAAGTTATTGATTCAAGGAATTTTGTCTATAGATATATATATTGTTAATAATTAAAAAAGATTTCGAACAAATATTACTTTATAATTATCTTAAACTATTAAAATGAAATAAGAACAGTCAGTTAAATAATAATAAGAGAAAATAACCTCAGTGACCAAAAATCCCATATAATATACGATTTTAACCAACTTTTTCCGGATTTGCCAAAATGACCAACAAAATCGCAATGCGATCGCTAATTCGCAACGCGATCTCCATTATCGCAAATTCGCGTTGCATTTTCGCAATGCGATAGTTGAAAATCGCGTTGCGATGGTCTACAGTATCGTTGCGATTTTCCCAATTCGCAATGCGAATAAGTAAATCGCAACGCGAATTGGGAAATTCGCAATGCGAATAAGTAAATCGCAACGCGAATTGGGAAAATCGCAATGCGATACTGACTATCGCAATGCGATAATAAAAAATCGCAACGAGATACTTACTTTCGCAACGCGATACTGACTTTCGCAACGCGATAATACATAATCGCAATGCGATTTTCAAAGCGCCATTAGTATCCTGGCCAAGTATTTTATTTTTAAATTCCAAACATGAATATAAATATATTGGAACACTGAACTGTCCACAGTATATCCCGTAATCGCAACTCATAACCTAAAACCTAAAATCACAACTCAGTCCCATCTCCATCTCTCACTCTCTCACCCATCTCTGACGAAATCCGTCCCCATCTCCGGCGAAATCTGTCTATCTAAATCTCTCAGAGCCACCCTCACAATCAGAAATGGAAAATCAACCAAATCAACCAACGAGGGTTAGTTTTTTTAATTATTTTCTTTTTGAAATTTTTGCATTATTATTAGGTTTTTCATATTGAAATTGATGATAAGTTTACTGGTAATTTCAATAATAGATTAACCATTTCACTTAGATTGCTTATTAAATCAACCAAGAATCGCAACGCGATTTTAGTTTCGCGTTGCGATTCTCTCGTTGCGATAGTCATTTTCGTGTTGCGATTTTCATTTTCAGAAACTATTCTTCTTCTGCAAATTGAAACTTGAATGAATTGCATTACTTCAACCAAAAAACAAAGACAAATACGAAATTCACAGTGTTGCATATTTAAGTTTGAAGAATAAACTACTACTATTTATGTTTATTATTGTTTTTGGTATATCTTCACAGTGTAGTTTTGGTATATCTAATTTAGTATGTTTATTGTTTTTGTAGAACTTTTATTCGGCTCAATTGACCTTGAGAAATAAAGTCAGCCTGGCCAAAACAATTGCGTCGAAGCTTTCACCTGCATAAAGAAAATGTTTGAGGATACATGCTTCGGGCCATGGCTGAAAGTACAACATCCCGGTGGAGATGCGATGTTGACACACCTGTTTCTTCAAACCATGACTAGAGATCTACCAGAGACTATACAACGTCGTGATGAAGAGATATGGTTTGATTTTCCACCGGCGTATACGTGTTTTGGGCGGGAGGAGTTTTGCTTAATCACCGGTCTACGCTTCGGACACGATGATGTAGGTCGGTACACTAGACACATTACCCGCCCATCATGGCTATCCCGGGTTTTTCCTGATCTGGAGAGGCCGAGTCTACACGTAGAAGACCTGACAAGATTTTGAATAATAAAGATGGTTTTACTCGGATGGATGACGTCGACGTTGTCCGAGTATGCCTTCTAATTCTTTTGCATGCCGGCTTTTTAGGCAGAGAGGCCAGACAACCTATTCCAAATGATCTAATCAAATTGGTAGAAGACCTAAATGCGTGGAACCTGTTTCCGTGGGGCTCGTATTTATGGAAAGCTACATGGAATAAGTTATCGTCTGCCTTGGATGATCGAAAAAGTTTGCATGGCGATGGTTCCAAATACACTTTGACAGGCTTTATTTGGGCCTTTAAGGTAAGAATTTTTATATAATGTTTCCAAAATTATAAGTACTTATTTAACAATTACTAATGTTTGTTATTATATTGTTTGTAGATTTGGATATTTGAGGCCTTTCCCGCCATGAAGACATATGCAATAAAAACTTCAAATAATATTCCCAGGGCTATTTCCTGGAAGAGGAAACGAACCTTGCAATGGGAAGATTTACTACGGTATACGACAATAAATAATGTAAGTTAACATAAATACTACCATATGTTTATAAACAAGTTATTACTAGTACACATTTAACTTTGTTTGAGCTTTTATATTGTTAGGAGGCCAACACTCCTCTACAGAGGCTGACATCCACGGAAGTTGAGCTTGCCACTGATTGGTGGTAAGCTAGTAAGCGTTTTTTTGATGGAACGGTTGATGAGCAACCTCCACTTCGGGAGCCATCACCTCGCCCAGAGCTATCACCTCACCTAGAGCCATCATCTGATCGACCTGGCTATACACCTCCACAACGACAGCCATCACCTATTCTGTCACATCATCGAGCCTCTTCTCCACCATCACCGCAAGATAGGCGACCGGCAAAGATGCCACGACGTTTATCTCCCTGTTCTCCACCTCCACCTCAACGGGATGAGTTAGGGGAGTTACGTGATGAGGTCAATGCCTTGCGTGAGGAGGTCGGTACTTTACGCAAAGACGATGGTGCATGGCGTGTTGAGGTGTCTACATTACGCGGTGAGGTAGCCGCTCTACGTGAGATGGTAGCATCGTTGCAGAATGAGGTTCATACTCTACGCAACGAGGTAAGTTTAAGATTTTTCATACTCGTAATTCATTCGGTTGCTGCCAATCTGTTTTTGTTAGTATTTGTTTTTGGTTTTGTTTTTGTCTTTTGGTTGAAGTAATGCAATCCATTCAAGTTTCAATTTGCAGAAGAAGAATAGTTTACTTTCGCAACACGAAAATGACTATCGCAACGCGGAAATGGCTATCGCAATGCGAAATGAAAATCTCAACGACAAAATCGCAACGCGAAATGAAATCGTAACGACAAAATCGCAACGTGAAATGAAAATCGCAATTGCGACAGCCATTTCCGTGTTGCGATAGTCATTTCGCGTTGCGATTTTAAGTTTCGTGTTGCGAAAGTAAACTATTCTTCTTCTGGAATGTTTATATATGTTGTCCTTTTAAATGTTTATATAAGTGCTTACTTCTGGAATGTTATCTGAGCATTTTGTGAACTATGATAGAATAATGATTTGGGTGAATACAATGCTAGTTTGAAACATATTTGTCTTTGTTTAATATCATGTCTGTTTATTTACTGATTTATGTATTAATTTTTTTAGCGGCCCGATAAGGTGGATGCTTTACGTCAGGTTTTCCTTGCACGACGGAGTTCACGCATCAGACGGCGTGGACGTGCTATTACGTCTCCGTTCTCCCCAATGGTGCGAAGACTCCGCAAGAAGAAGCCCGACTCACCGGTCATCCCTCAAGAGTCCCCTCCAATCGTTCAAGAGGCCCCTATTCTCCCTCAAGATTCCCCCCCCACCGTTCAAGAGGCCACTGTCATCGTTGAAGAGGTCCCTCCCACCATTCCAGAGCCCGATTCACATGGGGTAATATATCGAAGTATTGAGAAACCCCCACCGGTTCCGGACATGATGGATGAGAGTTGGTTCTCGTATGAGTTACCGGCTAGTACCCTTCCGGTATCTGAAGTGGAGAGGAGACAACTACCGGAAACAATTGTGGATAATACCCTTTGGGCTAAGACCGCAGTTGATTTTTATCTACATGAGCGGAGCCAAGGGTGTTACACTGACATCAGCAAACTCAACGATGAAATGTTTTTGTTGGTTGATCGGTCTTGGTGGGGTGTGCTATTAGGGGTTGAAGACAGTGGCTATTTGGATGGGGAGGTAAGACTATATTTGTCTTATATATGATTTTGATTAATTTGTTTAAAAATTAATGTAATTCACTAATATATGTATTTTTTTGTAAAACAGCATATCGATGCGTGGGTGTCACGTCTACTAATAATAAGGAAGCTTAGGAAAAATAAAAAAAATTCGCTATATACAATAATGCCGACGGCTTTTCACGCAGTTCACTTGAAGAATCAACGAGATGAATCATTTTTGTTGGGCAATGGACAAGCTAAACTTTATCCTGCATGGTGGGAGGTCGATAAGGTTAGTGTTAATTTTTTAAAGGTGTTAATAAATAAGTGCGCAAATAAATGAATTATTACTTATGATCGCAGGTGTTTATCCCTGTTTTGGAACGTCGTCACTGGCTTCTCGTCCAACTTCAGCTCCCATCCCTGAAGATAATAGTGTATGACAGCATGATCAATTACATATCACTGTCTGATTTGAGAGATATTTTCAAGGGATGGAGCTCTCATTTGGCTAAATTCTTGGATGGGATTAAGTATTGGAGTCATTCTGGACACAAGAAGCCAAAGAAGTTGAATGTCACAGTTGTCAGAGACGAGACCGCGCCACAGCAATCGCCGGGAGCCAGAGGGGATTGTGGTCCTCTCGTATGCCTTTGCTTGGCGCGTTTGACGACGGGAAGCACAGAGTTTTTACCTCCCACCGATAGAGATAGAGCTGCAGTAGGCTTGTGGTTTCGGCATTATATGGCTAGAGCAATATATTCGAGACGCTGCCTACCTGCATCCGCGTTATGAAAGTGTCCATTGTTAATTGGTAAGTCAAATGCAAGTTTTGTTAACATATATACTCCTTTTGGTTTGAAAATGTTTGGTTAAGTACCTAGAATTCAATAATTTGCTGTTTGTAGGTTTTAGATGTGTAGGAAGTCTTGTTTGAGCAAATGTTTGGTTTCTGCAGGTTAATCCTTAAGTGAGCTGCGTGAAATGGATGTACGGGGTCACAAAGTTGTTGATTCATTGATTCAATAATTGATGAAGAAATAAGAATTATTATTATTTTTTGATTGTTTAATTGATTTGTAAAAGATGATTTGTAAATCTTGATTTGTTTAATTGATGTGTACATAATTTGTGTTGAAATGTAATAGTTGATTTGTTGATTTTCAATCTGCTTTATGTTGAAGGCAAAACAGACTATCGCAACGCGAAATGGCTATCGCAACGAGAAAATCGCAATGCGCGAAATGAAAATCGCAATGCGAAATGAAATCGCAACGAAAATCGCAATGCGATTTTCATTTCGCATTGCGATTTTCTCGTTGCGATAGTCAAATGAATGTCTAATAAGTGATGACAACTGAACAGATCATAGCAATGTTACTAATACATGCCTAACTGAAAATGTTAAAAGTGCACACATAAAATACACATAATGCAAGTTTTGTTAACATATATACTCCTTTTGGTTTAAAAATGTTTGGTTAAGTACCTAGAATTCAATAATAATTGTTAAAAGTTTATGCATGTTAATCCTCGTTGCCTTTTTCATTTCGCATTACGATTCTATCGTTGCGATTTGCATTTCGCATTGCGATGGTCAAATGATTGCCTTTCGCAACGCGATTCTGACTTTCGCAACGAGATAATACAGAATCGCAATGCGAGTTTCAAAGTTCGCAACAGGTTTTAGTTTCGCAAGCCAAATTTTGAGTGTATATATATACGCAGCAGCAACAATTCATAACCTAAATCCCTAAATCGCAACTCATGCCATCTCCATCTATCACTCTCTCCGGCGACATTCGTTCAAATATCCAACGACATCCTTCCCCATCCGGCAACAGGTCTTAGTTTCGCATCTCGTTTGTTTAGTTACAACCATGAAATCATCTAATGTTGATCATGTTTGGATAGATTTGTATTTTGGAGGGTCATGGGAGAATGTTCATGGTGTTTTACAATATATGCCTTTACCCATGAATCTTCAACTAAAACTGTCATTAAAGAAGTTAACTTATGAAACCCTAATGTTACGTGTTTCAAAGAAATTGAATTTAGAGCCCCTAAGTGGATTTAGGCTATCTTATCAGAGAAATGGTAAAGTTTATTTGTTAACCGACAATGAAGATGTTGAACGATTCATTGCTTACATTAATGTTTCAAGTGATGATGTTACATTGTATGTTAGAAGTAGTATTGTTGGGTCAGTAGCGGGTAGTAATCAACTAAGTGGGTCAAAAAACCCACAACCTTTCTCTAATCCAAATCCAAATCAACTTTCAGCACCAAATTCCGATTTTCGTATTGACCAATTAGACGATGATGAGCCAAGAGAAAAAATTGTGAGTACTAGTCAGTATTCGAAATTTGATCTTGGTCAATACCCGGACTTTGATATTGGTCAATACACGGATTTTGATGATGTTTCAGAAGAAGAAACAGGCCCTGCGTGTAATGATTTTGATATTTGTCAATACCCGAATTTTGATGATGAAACACCCGTTGCTGAGGAAGATGTTGTTGATGATAATGAGGAGGAAGTTACGACTGTGAATGAACATGTTGAACATCCATTCTGTAATTCATATAATCCTGAAGAAGAAAAAGAAGAAGAAAAGTCCCCGAAGAAAAGAAAATGCCACGGGAGTATAACTGGAATATGCCAGAATTACTTCAGTTACCGGAAGAAGAGTTGGCAAAGAAAGCAGTTGATTGTTACACAAAAGTTATTCGTATCAAGAAAGATGATTATTTTGATACAAAGGAAGACTTGAAGATAGCTTTGTATACGAAATGTGTGGAAGATGGCTATCAACTAAAAGTTAACAAATCAAGCAAAGATCGTTTCGAAACAAGGTGTACGATTGACAAAAACTGTACGTGGCGTATGATTGCAAAGAGGATAAAAGATTGCGCAATGTTTCAAGTTAGGACCTTTATTGATAAACATACATGTTCAAGAACCCAAGTTTTTCCTCACCATAGACAGGCAAACAAAAGGTGTTGGGTGGTTTTCTGGCTGAGTTAATGTTTTTGAATGGCAGGGTATATCGGGGACATGAAATTATGACTGACATGAATGCTCGGTTCAAGATTAGTATATCATATTCTCAAGCTTGGAGAGCCAAATGTTATGCCTTGGAATTGTTGAGGGGTCGCAGAAGCATCGTTTGCCCAACTGCCGGCTTATTGTCACAATTTAAAGCTGAAAAATCCTGGGTCGGTAACTCATATCAAAACAGATAGAGATGGACGCTTTGAGTTGCTGTTTATCGCCATTGGTGTTGCGGTTAGTAAATCAATATAATTCTGTTGACTCATTTCTGTTAGTTACATGCATTTAAAATTTAAATGATTATATTTCTTGTGTATATTATTTTGTAGATTCGTTCGTTTATTACTTGCATGCGCCCAGTTATTATAGTTGACGGAGCACATTTGAAAGGTCGATACCTTGGAGTAAACTTATTAGCAGTAGCCATGGATGCTAACAATGGGATATTTCCAATAGCTTACGGGGTTGGAAAATCTGAAACCTCTGATTCATGGACATGGTTTATGGGGCATCTTAGGGATTGCATAGGTCCTATTAGCAATCTGACAATCATATCCGATAGGGCAAACTCAATTGACAACGCTGTTAGAAGGTGTTTCCCAGATGCTTTTCATGGACTTTGTGGTGTTCATTTGTATAGAAATCTAAAATCAAGGTCTGCTGGTATAAAAAAGCACAAATGGACATACTGGAAGGCTGTAAAGGCTTATCGGGAAGTGGATTTCAATAAGCATATAAACTGTTTAAGACGTGTTTTGCCTCAGTGTGCTCAAACACTAGAAGATGTCGGGTTTGAAAGATGGTCAAGAGTACATCAACTTGGAGCAAGATATGGTTTCATGACGTCTAATAGTGCAGAATCAATTAACGCTCTAAGTCGTCATTCCCAGAAATTACCCATTACTATGTTAATGGAGTTTTTTCAAGCCTCTATTCAACAGTGGTACTACAAGAAAAGAAACCATGCAGGTATTATTTCGTTGAATTCGTAACTTATCATATATTTTACTAAGTATTATTTTTTTAAATTTACAGGAACATTGGAACATCGTGTTACACCATGGACTGAAAAAAAGATAACGAAACGTGTTGTGAAGTCAACGTCATGGAGAGTTGAACCATGTTCAAACACTTTGTTTGAAGTACTGGATAATAACTTAAATGGGCTTGTCGATCTAAATGCAAGGACGTGTAGTTGTATGAAATGGCAAACATCTGGTTATCCATGTGGCCATGTTATAAAAGTTGCTCTTCATCTAAACCAAGATGATTCAAGCACATACGCTATGGATTGCTACACTACAGAAGTATATCGACAGACTTATGCCGAGATTGTCTACCCTATTTCACATCCTTCTGAGTGGGACATACCAGATGACTTACAAACAGTTTTGCCACCAACCATGGACAGAAGGCTACCTGGCCGACCAAAAAGTCACGATCGTATACCGTCTAAGGGTGAAGAGAAGAAGAGATAGACATGTAGTCGGTGCAAGGAAAGTGGTCATACAAGGTTGACATGTGGATCACCAGTGCCATCACAATCATCTTTTCCTCTACCAAAATATGGATCATCATCAAAATCCAAAGCTCATATGGTGTCAAGAAAAAGGCAATCAAAATCGCAATCATCTTTAAAATCCCAATCACAACTGGCTTCACCTTTTGGGACTGTTAACTTAGGTGATTTTTAAATGCAAACGTTGTATTATGTAGATTTTATGTGTGAACTTTTAACATTTTCAGTTAGGCATGTATTAGTAACTTGAGTTTGAAAATTGATATGATCTGTTCCAGTTGTTATCACTTAATAGGCAATCATCTTAATGTCCATCGCAACGCGGAAATTACTATCGCAATGCGAAATAAAAATCGCAACGAGAGAATCGCAATGCAAAATGAAAATCGCAACTCTAATTTCGCAATGCGAAATGAAAATCGCAACGAGGGAATCGCAATGCGAAATGAAAATCGCAACGCGAATTTAATTTCGCGTTGCGATTTTCATTTTCGCGTTGCGATTCTCTCGTTGCGATTTTCATTTCGCATTGCGATAGTACTTTTTGCCTTCAACATAATGCAGATTGAAATCAACAAAATCAACCATTACATTTCAATCAATTAAACAAGCACAAATAAGAATTATGTTAACATCAATTAAACAAATCAACATTTACAAATCACCTTTTACAAATCAATTAAACAATCAAAAAATAAGCAATAATTATTAGAGAAAATAACACTTCTACTATTGAATCAACTTTTGCAGCCATACATCATTTTCACGCAGCTCACTTCTGAGATTAACCTGCATAAACCAAACATTTGCTCAAACAACACTTTCTACACATCTAAAACCTACAAACAGCAAATTATTGAATTCTAGGTACTTAACCAAACATTTTCAAACTACAAGCCTATAAACATACCAACTGTTTATGGATATTTTTATAACGCGGATGCAGGTAGGCAGCGTCTCATATATATCGATCTAGCCATATAATGTCGAAACCACAAGCCTACTGCAGCTCTATCTATATCGGTGGGAGGTAGATACTTTATACTTCCTGTGATCAAACGGTCCAACGCCAAGCATACGAGAGGACCACAATCCCTCTGGGTCCTTTCGTTTGTTGTGGTGCGGTCTCATCTCTGCTAACTGTAATATTGAGCTTCTTTGGCTTCTTGTTTCCAGAAAGAGTCCAATAAATTATCGCATCCAAGTATTTAGCCATATAAGAGCTCCATCCCTTAATAATATCTCTTAAATCAGCCAATGATATGCAATTTATCATGCTGTCATATACTATTGCCTTAAGGGATGGGATCTGAAGCTCGACGAGAAGCCAATGGTTACGTTCTAAAATAGGGATAAACACCTGCAATCATAAGTAATAATTCATTCATTTGCGTACTTATTTATGAATACCTTTAAACTCAATCTAAAATAAACACTAACCTTATCGACCTCCCACCATGCAGGATAAAGTTTAGCTTGTCCATTGCCCAACGCAAATGATTCATCTCGTTGATTCTTCAAGTGAACTGCGTTAAAAGCCGTCGGCATTATTGTATACCGTGTATTTCTTTTATTTTCCTTAAGTTTCCTAATTATTAGTAGACGTGACACCCACGCATCGATATGCTGTTTTACAAAAAAAATACATATTAGTGAATTACATTAATTTTTAAACAAATAATCAAATGAAAATATAAGAAAAATATAAGACTTACCCCTCCATCGAAATAGCCATTGTCTTCGACCCCTAATAATACGCCCCACCAAGACCGATCAAGCAACAAATAGATATCATCATTGAGCTTGCATATGTCAGTGAAACACCCCTGGCTTCGCTCATGTAGATAAAAATTAACTGCGGTCTTAGCCCAAAGGGTGTTATCCAGAATTGTGTCCGGTAGTTGTTTCCTCTCCTCTTCAGATACCGGTATGGTACTGGCCGGTAACTCATACGAGAGCCAACTTGAATCCATCATGTCCGGCACGTCAGAGGATTTCTCAAGAATCCTACATATGACGCCATGTGAATCGGGCGATTGAATGGTGGGAGGGACCTCTTCAACGATGACAGTGGCCTCTTGAACGGTGGGAGGGGACTCTCGAGGAATGATAGGGGCCTCTTCAAAGATAGGAGTGGAATCTTGAGGGATGATAGGCGAGTCGGGCTTCTTCTTGCGGTGTCTTCGCACTATTGGGGTATACGGAGACTTAATAGCACGTGCACGCCGTCTGATGCGTGAACTCTGTCGTGCAAGAAAAACCCGACGTAAAGCATCCACCTTATCGGTCCGCTAAATAAAATACAAATATCAGTAAATAAACAGACATGATATTTAAACAGTGAAAACAAAGATAAATATATTTCAAACTTTCAACCAAAAGACAAAACAAAGACAAATACTAACTTCACAGTGTTAAAGTAAAAAGTTTAGCAGTTTTGGCAGCAACCGAATAAATTTACTAATCAATCTAAGTGAAATGGTTAATTTAAGTGAAATTACGAGTAAATTTATCATCAAGTTAAATATGGAAAATCTTAAACTTACCTCGTTGCGTAGAGTATGAACCTCATTCTATAACGATACTACCATCTCACGTAGAGCGGCAACCTCACCACGTAAAGTAGACACCTCCACACGCCATGCACCATCGTTATCGCGTAGAGTACCGATCTCCTCACGCAAGGCATTGACCTCATCACGTAACTCCCTTGACTCATCCCGTGGAGGTGGAGAACAGGGAGATAGAAGTCGTGGCATCTTTGTCGGTCGCCTATCATGAGGTGATGGTGGAGAAGAGACTCGATGATGTGACGGGATAGGTGATGGCTCTCGTTGTAGAGGTGTACAGTCGGGTCGATCAGGTGATGGCTCTCGAAGTGGAGGAAGTGGAGGCTGCTCATCATTCGTGCCATCAAAAAAACGCTGACTAGCTTGCCACCAATCAGTGGCAAGCTCAGCCTCTGTGGGTGTCAGTCTCATTAATGGAGTGTTGGCCTCCTAAAAATATAAAAACTTGTTTATATATGATAGTATTTGTGTTAACTTACATTATTTATTGTCGCATATGTTATTAAGTCTTCCCAATCCAACATACGTTTCCTCTTCCAGGAAATAGCCCTAGGAATATCATCTGAGGATTTTAATGCATATGTCCGCATGCTGGGGAAAGCCTCGAATATCCAAATCTACAAACAATATAATAACAAACATTAGTAATGTTAAATAATTAATTATAATTTTGAAAACATTATATAGAATTCTTACCTTAAAGGCCCAAACAAAACCTGACAAAGTGTATTTCGACCCATCGCCCCGCAAACTTTTACGGTCATCAAAGGCAGACGACAACTTAGTCCAGGTAGCTTTCCATATATACGAACCCACGGAAACAGATTCCATGCATTTAGGTCCTCTACCAATAATATTAGCTCCTGAGGAATAGGTGTCTGGCCTCTCTGCTAGAAAGCCGGCATACAAAAGTAGTAGAAGGCATACTCGACAACATCGACGTCATTCATCCGAGTAAAACCATCTTTCTTATTAAACAATTTCTTCATGTCGTCGACGTGTAAGTTCGGCTTCTCTATTGACTCATCAGGAAAAACCCTGGATAACCATGATGGGGGGTGATATGACGAGTGTACCGGCCTACATCATCGTGTCCGAATCGTAGACCAGTGATTAAGCAGAACTCCTTCCGCCCAAAACAAGTATACGCCGGTGGAAAATGAAACCATATCTCTTCCTCACCACATTGTATACTGTCGGTAGATCGCTAGTCATGGTCTGAAGCCACAAATGGGTCAAACTAGCATCTCCACCCGGATGCTGTACTCTCAGCCATGGCCCGAAGCAGGTTTCTTCAAACAATTTTCTTTGTGCAGGTGAAAGCTTCGAAGCAATTGTAGTGGCTAGGCTAACTTTATTCCTTAATGTCAATGAAGCCGAAAAAAATTTCTACAAAAAAACAATAAACATACCAAGTTAGATATACCAAAAATTACACTGTCAAGATATACCAAAAACAAAACAATAAACATAAATAGTAGTTTATTCTTGAAACTAAAATTTGCAACACTGTTTTTGTCTTTTGGTTGAAATGAAAATCGCAACGAGATAATGAGAATCGCAACGCGGAAATGGACTATCGCAACGAGAGAATCGCAACGCAAAATGACTATCGCGACCAGACAATCGCAACGCGAAATGAAAATCGCAACCGCGAAATAAAATCGCAACGCGAAATGAAATCGCAACGCGAAATGAAAATCGCAATGCGATTTTGGTTTCGCGTTGCGATTTTTATTTCGTGTTGCGATTATCTCGTGCGATAGTTATTTCCGCGTTGCGATTTTCATTCTCGAAACTATTCTTCTTCTGCATTACTTCAACCAAAAGACAAAACAAAGACAAATACTAACTTCACAGGCTAAACAGTTAGCAGTATTGGCAGCAATCGAATGAATTTAATAAGAAATCTAAGTGAAATGGTTAATCTATTATTGAAATTACCAGTAAACTTATCATCAATCAATATGAAAAACCTAAAATAATGCAAAATTTCAAAAACAAAAAAAAACTAACCCTCGGAGGTTGATTTTCCATTTCTGAATGATTGTGAGGGATTTTTGACTGTGAATGGTTTGTTAGGGATTTCGCCGGCGATGGGGACGGAAATCTTCGGAGATGGGGACGGATTTCGCCGTAGAGAGAGATGGAGATGGGACTGAGTGTTGTGTTTTTGGCTTTGAGGTTATGAGTTGCGATTACTGTGGACGGTTCATTTTCCGATTTATTAAGAAAAAATACGTGTTTTGGAATTTGAAAAAAAATACGCGTTAATACGAATGGCGCTATGTAAATCGCGTTGCGAAGTCAGTATCGCGTTGCGAAAGTAAGTAACTCTTGCGATTTTTTATTATCGCATTGCGATAGTCAGTATCGCATTGCGATTTTCCCAATTCGCGTTGCGATTTACTTATTCGCATTGCGAATTTCCCAATTCGCGTTACGATTTACTTATTCGCATTGCGAATTGGGAAAATCGCAACGATACTGTAGACCATCGCAACGCGATTTTCAACTATCGCATTGCGAAATGCAACGCGAATTTGCGATAATGGAGATCGCGTTGCGAATTAGCGATCGCATTGC